>NW_024870808.1:737497-1474994 GCF_019054845.1 Dipodomys spectabilis | reverse complement strand
CTCTAATCAGCAACAACATCATCAACTTAGGAACTATTTTCCAAGTGCAAAGTGAGAAAAAGAGGGCTGATCACTATTAGTGTTCAAGTTGAAGCAATTGCAGTCACATAACTTTTCTTATAAGTGTTCATTTATTTTGTAACATTAAGTAGGGAAAAGCCAAGTAAATATTTTGCATGTACCTAAATTAAGTGTACGTATTATATTGGTCTCTCTTTTACTTGGAAGTTATAGATTATGTATTTTTATACTCTAAATTGGGACAATGATCTACTGTCAGTTATTTTCTTCTCTTACCCTTCTTTTGCCTTTCCACTTACATAATTTTTATTTAAAGAGACATAATTGAGCTTGCACTTCTAAATGCTTCAAAATTATCTGAACTACTTCATACTTGTGGCAGGCTCCTATATCTTTCTCAAGGGAATATTTTGTCAGTACCATTTTGATCCTACATGATATTGGATATCTTCCTGCCTAATTCAGTTTAAGATATATATTAGACTCATCTTATATCTCAACACTTGTACCAGCATAAAATACTATCTTACTTGGAAATCATGATATTGTTATATCTGGTGAGGTGGAATCTCTCATTTTTGAATGGCCTTTAGTGATATTTACATGCAATCATGTTTTAAACCAATATGCAACTCAGTAGATGAACGAATTGACAAAATGTGGTTTATATATGTACGGAGTAATTCTATGCTTCCTATTCATAAGGAAAAGGAAAGACTTGGAAAAATCCTACTAAGAAAAATAAGCAAGACACAAAGAAACAGATTCCATGGTTTCCTTCATTTGTAATAACTAGGAAATATCAAAGATAGTCCTAGCAGATGAGCAGAATGGCTCAATAGCTATGTATAAATGACCATATAAAATGATGCTGAGCAAAATAAACTCCTAGATATGGAAAGAGAGGTTTTTCTCTTTGGTTGTTGTTTTTAATGTACTATGTGACTTCTTTTTTGTTTTGTGTTTTCCAGTATGGTTTGTCCACTGTTGTATTTGATTTCAGTCTCCTGTGTATTGTATATACATTTATCTTCATTTGGCAAGGGAAGCAGAACAATAAAAAGGTGAGACAAAGGACAAAAGGTAAACCAATGCAATACCCATACTCACAGGACAACATGTTGGAAATTTACATTACATCTTGTGAGGAGTATTGGGGTAAAGAAAAAGTGTGAGAAAAATGAGGGAGGGCGTAAAAATTTTGACTTATGTATTCAATACCTTACAATTACTGCAACCCCTTCTATATATCACCTTGACAATAAAATTAAGTTAAAAATGAGCTACATAAAATATAATTTCACTTTATTGATATAGTAAATATTATTCTATGTGTATTACCTTTTAAAAAATGAACATTTTGGCTGCTAACTTGAGTTAGCTCTTTCTTTATCAGAGGGACATCAACTGGAATGTTATCAAACTATACAATATTTTCAGAATATACTTGCCATTATGTTGAAAAAAAACATTATTTTAGTATTGGCTCATACTAAAACAGAAAACAGTTCAATTCTATAGAAACCCTAACTTTAAAAACTGAAAACTGACTAATTGTTAAGAGGACAGAATATATCTGTTCCTCAACATTCTTAAGACTACTAACTACTCATTTTCAATTACTGAATATGCCATACCAGCACATTCAAAATAGTACCTGTTTGCATTTTATTTAATTCTGCATAGATGCAGTTTTCAATCCTACATTACATATTTAAAAGTCAACAGAAAAAATAGACATGTTCTTGTAGAGGATAAAGCTATGAAGTATCTATAATAATTAATTCTTTGTTGTTGTTGTTGTTTTTTTTTTTTTGGTCAGTCCTGGGGCTTGAACTATGGCTTGGGCGCTGTCCCTGCGCTCTGCAGCTCAAGGTGAGTGCTCTACCACTTGAGCCACAGTGCCACTTCCTATAAATCATTCCGTAAGAGTAAGCATTTGTTCATCAGAGTAAGCTATTATTTCTATGACAATCAATCCCAAGTTTTTATGCTGTAAAGTCATCCTAGCGAAACAGTTTGCAACTCGTAAGGTGCACCTTAAAATTCCCTAAATTCACATCATGACTACTTTATCACTATTGTGAAAAAATACTACACTTCTGCTAATGTGATGCCCTTCCTATTGTGGAAAGAATACTACACTAACTTTGCTTATATCATTTTCCCCGCAGTAGTTTTCTTGAGATTAAAACACTTGCAAATATTATTTATTATTATTTTTATTTTTATATATTTTATTATATATAATCTATCATAGATATTCAAGAGATCTGTATATCTTAATATTAAGATTTCAAGATTATAGTTGAAAGCCCACCCAAGCAGGAAAGTTCTTTGGATTCTTATCTCCAATAAACTCATAAGGAAAAGCCAGACTGAAGTGGCGTTAAGGTTCAAGTGGTAGAGCAATAGCCTTGAGAAAAAACAGGCTTAGGGACAGTACCCGAGCCCAGAGGTTAAGCCTTATAACAAACCAAACAACAAAAACAAAATAAAAACAAACCTCAAACCTAGCATTTTTCTCATTGTGTACAGAGGTACATAAATAAGGAAATTTCTTCCTGTGTTATGTATAGGTAGAAAAAAAAAGATGTCACACAATTACTATCTTCAAACCATGTTACACCAAAGTCTCAAAAGATTGCTCTTTTTCTATATTTATAAATTAATATAATCAATTTGTTGGCAATTTGTCTAGATTATTGACATTATCATTTTACACATGAACTGTTGGAATTATCTATTAACTAAGTTCTTATTATACCTCACTTGAAAGACTAACTACTCTAGTCAATTAGAATGCCAGAATCATTTGTGAATTTGTAAATTAAAACTTTTACTTGAAAAGAATTTTGTAGTAACCTATCGAATATTAAAGTATAAACAAAAATATATATTTTAAATCTGAATTCTAATTTAGCCAGGTCTACAAAGTCCTACATTAAATGAACATTCCTATTTCTCCAATAAACTTTTGTAATCCTTCAGTTCTTTCGAAACTAAATGAATGTTGTTTACTTTTTCAAATTTTTAATTGGGAATCATGAGCTCTTTTGCATCTAGACATGTTCTGTAATTAAGACAACATTTACAACACAACTGAGGATTACACATGAGTTGCATTTCTATAGGATACTTGACTACCAAAACATAATGACAAAATTAGCCCAAAATTCCAACTGTGTATTCCTTTCTTGTTTATTTTTTATTCCTTTCTTGGTTGGTTTTATTGAGACAAAATTATATTCTGCTAGTTGGCCAAAGTTTCTGATCAACTCAAGTAACTTAAGAGTGGAATCCATGGAGTCCATTAAATACAAGATCATGTCTTCCTCATGTTTTTTTTTTCTTCTTTTTCTTTCTTTTTAAAATTTATTATTTTTTCTTGTGAAAATACTGTACGGAAGGGTTAAAATTGCCTGGGCAAGATAATGAGTACATTTCTTGTCAAGCATTGTAGCCTCCTACTTTGTTTCCCCTATCCATCCCTTCCCATTTACCCCCTGCGCTCCCACCCAATCCTCCTCCCCCTCACCAAAGTTGTAAAGTTCGATTTCAACAGAATGACTTGTACATTTTATTGTTGCAATGGTTCCACCTGTATCCCTAGTTAAACGATTTGTTTTTGCCATTCCCCCCCAGAAATTATACGGACATCAAATACAGTTAAAGCAGGGGTTATACCATGGGGGAGGAACATACAAAGCAAAAAAGAAATAATCTTATAAATGTGTTAGAAACAATCCCATGAAAGAAAAAAAAAACATTTGAATACAAATCTTAGGGTTCATTTCCCTAACATCAACTTATCTGACCTATTCTGCTTGACTCAGTCGTATTCTAGTTACTGCAAATAAGGGAAACCATGGGAGATATATTTCTTTAGGTCTAGCATACTTCACTGAATATAATTTTTTCCAAGTCTTTCCATTTTCTAACAATTGGGGCAATGTCATTATTTCTGGTGGAGGCACCGAATTCCATTGTATATATATATACCACATTTTCTTGATCCATTCATCTACTGAGGGACATCTGGGTTGGTTCCATATCTTAACTATGGTAAATAATGATGCAATAAACATAGTCCTGCTGGAATTTTTAGTGTGTGTGGTCTTGTTTGTGAACTTTTGGGTCAATGCCCAAAAGTGGGATATGCTGGCTCATAGGGGACCTCTATGTGGAGTCTTTTGAGGAACCTCCATATTGCTTTCCAAAGTGGTTAAACAAGTTTACACTGCCACCAATAGTGCAGTAAGGTTCCCTTCTGTCCACATCCCCTCCGTCGTCTGTAGTTATTAAAGTTTTGATTATAGCCATTCTAACTGGGGTGAGGTGTTATTTCAATGCTGTTTTGATTTGCATTTCTTTCATGACTAAAGAGCATTTCTTCATGTGTTTATTGGCCATCCTTCATTCCTCGTCAGAGAAATTTCTTGTTAAATATTTAGGTCACTTATTTATTTGGCAGTTCTTTCTTTGAAGATTTGTTGTTGGGAGATTTAACTTTTTGAGTTCAAGGTATATTTTAGGTATGAGACCCTTGTCTGTTGTACTTCTAGTGAAGATGTTCTCCCAATCCGTGGGCTTTCTAGTGATCTTGCTATCTATGTCCTTTGCCATGCAGAAGCTCTGCAATTGCATGCATTCCCATTTGTCCCATTTGTCTTTGATTTTGTTGTGTTTCTGGATCTCTATTAAGAAAATTTCGGCCTGTGCCAAGGAGACCTAGGGTTTCTCCTATTCCATTCTGTAATATTTTCAGAGTGTCTGCTTTCACTCTGAGGTCTTTGATCAATTTGGAGTTGATTCTGGTGCAGGGATATAAATAAGGGACTAGCTTTAGTTTTCTACAAGAAGTTAACCAATTTTGCCAGCACCATTTACTGAAGAGGCTGTCTTTCTTCCATTCTATATTTTTAGCTCCCTTATTGAAAATTAGATGCCTATGGGAATTTAGGTTCATTTCTGGGTTTTCAATTCTATTCCATTGGTCATCTTATATGTTTTACTTCATCTTTCCCTATTTGGATTCCCTTTAAGTTTGCATCTTGTCTTATTTTCCCAGCTAGCATTCTTATACTTATTTGAAGAGGAGTGGAGAGAGCAGACATCCTTATCTCTTTCCGGAATTTATAAGAAATGACTTTAACTTTTCACCATTAAGTATAATGCTGGCTATAAGTTCGTCAATCCTTAGCCAAAAGAACAGTACTGGAGCAATATCAGTTCCAAATTTCAAAGTATAGTGCAAAGCCATACTAATAAGAACATCTTGGTACTGGCACAAGAGCAGTCCTGAGGACCAATGGAATAGGACTGAAGACTCAGAAATCAATGAAGTGACCTATAGCCACCTAATCTTTGACATGGGAGATAAAAAATAGAATAGAAGAAAGACAGCCTTTTCAGTAAATAGTGTTGGCAAAATTGGTTAAACACCTGTAGAAACCTAAATGTAGATCCGTATATATATATATCAACCTGCATGAGAATCAAGTCCAAATGTATCAAAGACCTCAAAATAAAAGCAGACACCGTGAAAACATTACATGAAGGATAAGAGAAACTCTAGGCCTCTTTAGCACAGGCCAAAACGTTCTTAATAGAGAACCAGAAACAAAACAAATCAAAGAAAGGTTGGAGAAATGCGATTGCATGAAACAGCAGAGCTTCTGATCAATAGAAAGCACACTTACTGGGAGAAGTTCTTCATGAGTCATAAAACAGACAAAGTCTTATATCTAAAATATACTTAGGACTCAAAATCTTAAATCCCCCAACAACAAATCCTCAAAGGAACAACTGCCCAATAAATAAGTGGGCTGAAGACTTAAGGAGAGTTCTTTGAAGATGAAATAAAAAATATCCGTTAGACACATGAAGAAATGCTCAACTTTTCTAGTCATAAAAGAAATGCAAATAAAAACATTGATATTTCACCTCACTCCAGTTAGAATGGCTACAATCAAGAACTGTAATAAAGACAGATGCTGGTGGGGATGTGGCTAAAAGAGAACCCTACTGCATTATTGGTAGGAGTGTAAACTTGTTTAATCACTTTGGAAAGCAGTATGGAATTTCTTCTAAAGACTCCATGTAGAGCTCCCCAATGACCCAGCAACCCCACTTTTGGACACTTACTCAAATGATCACAAAGCTTCCAACACAACCATATTTTTGCAGTATTATTCACCATAGCTATGATATGGAACCAATCCCGATGCACCTCAGCAGATGAATGCATCAAGAAAATGTGGTACACACACACACACACACACACACACACACACACACACACACACACACTGGAATTCTATGCTTCCATCAGAAAGAATAGCATTGCTCCATATGTTAGGAGATGGAATGTCTTGGCAAAAATTATTGTTTAAGGATTCAGGTGGACCTGTTGCAACAATGAGAAGTACAAAATGTCATGTCAAAACCAGCTTTACAATGTCGGTGGGGGGGGGGAGGGGGGGGTATGATTGGGTGGGAGGGAGGGGGGAGGCTGGGAAGGGAGGTGAAGGGTAAACAAAGGAGGAGGCTGCAATGCTTGGCAAGAAATGTATGCATTATCCTGCCCATGTAATTGTAACCCCTCTGTACAGTATGTTCTCAAATAAAATAAAATAAAATTAAAAAAAAATTATATTGAGTGAAATAAGCCAGACCGAAAGAAAACATAGGGCCCATAGTTTCCCTTGTTTTGCCTTCGAAGGATTAGAACATGTCTAGGACAAGGAAAGAAGATCATATGCTAAGAACATATGACCATACAAGATAATGTTAAGCAAAATATACCCCAAGTCAGAGACACAGTGGTTTTTCCTTTCTTTCTTTTGTTTTTAATATGTTTATAATGCACTACGTAATTCTTTTGTAGGTTCATCCCCCCAGTGTATATCCCTGTTTTCACTGCATTTGATTCAAGTGTTCTGCATCATATATATATATATATATATATATATATATATATATATGATGTAATATATATCTTATACCATATCATACATATTTTTAATTTGGGGAGTGGAAGGGATATAGCAGAATGCTTAAATGGGGATTCAGGTTGACCATTGTGACAATGAGATGTACAGGACACTGTGTCGAAAATGAATTTACAATGTCAGGGAGGGGTTGAAGAGGGAGGAGTTGGAGATGTGAGGAGGGAAAAGATGGCAGGGGAAAAACAAAGGAGGAGGTAACAATGATGTATAAGAAATGCACTCATTACCTAGTCCTGTAACTCTGAGCCCTCTGTACAGTATTTTTACAATTAAAATATATTAAAAAAAATCTGCCTAGTGTAGATTTCTAGCGCTGCCCTCGGAATTGCATTTTCTGCCTATTCTGGCTGCAGTGAGGTCCACCTGCCCAATGGATCAGTAGTCTTCAAGGCATCTTGGTCCTGAAGTGGGACTTGGATTATCCAGTGGTGGTTAGAACCAGGCCAAGGACAGGACAAAACCACTTCCAGGACATGGCTTCTTCATTCCCCATGCAACTAAGATTGCAAGCAGAATTTCTCTGAATTTGACTCCAGAAAACAATCAGTGAATCAAAAGGAAAGTCCACCAAACACCTCACTCCTCCCCCGGCATTTCCTCCTTTCTCCCTGCAGGAAAAGTACAAAATAATTTTGCAGGCTTTGGCACACACACAAAATGCCCACCATCTCCCCTGGTAAACTAAGTTTCAATTCACTGTCATGTAAACGGATAGTGCTGCATTCATTATTCTGGACAACATCTTCAGGGTGTTTGATGCTTTAATTTTAGTTGTTGTTGGTGGTGGTGGTGGGGAGGCCTGACATCTGGGTCTGGGTGCTGTCCCTGAACTGCTCAGCTCAAGGCTAGCGCACTGCCACTTTAGCCACAGTGCCCCTTCCCGTTATTTCTGCTTATGTGGTGCTGAGGAATTGAACGCTGGACCTCATTCATGCAAGACAAACATTCTACCACTGAGTTTCCTTCCGGCCCTAATGGTTTAATAATTTAAAGTTTCTTCTTGTCACTCATGGGGCTTCAACTCAGGGCCTGGGTATTAATATATCTCTGAAATCTTGAGCTCAAGGGGAGCCCTCTTCCACTTGAGCCACAGTGCCACTTCCTATTTGGAGATAAGTGACTCACAGACTTTCCTGCCAGCGTTTGCCTTGAACAGGTGAATTTTTAAATTATATTTCTTCTAGGTGTTTATTGGTACCTTACAGTTTTCTGGAATTTAATGTTTTCTGTAAACTTTTGTCTTCAAGTAATCCAACAGCATTAAATATTACATTGTGAAGCTATCCTTTAGCACATCCATTTTGAAATTATTATCTTAAGATGAAATTCTAATTCTTTGTAGTAACAACCCATTAAAGTTCAAATGAGAAATATGCTAATTTTTCAGCAGCCTTGACTCTCCTTCCTTTTTTCTCTCTCCAGTATCTTTTCTTGTTTTGGAACAAGTGTCATGGACTGTCCAACCATTCAAAAGGAAGCTTATTCCATTAATTTAAGAGGAAAAGAATCCAGCCTGCCTGCATCTCAAGGCAACTTTGAGTATAATGTTAATCTAATAATTCATGTCAGTGGATTTTCAGTCATTTCGATTTTTTTTGTTTAACCACTCATTAAAGAGGTTCCGTGAAGCAAGAATCAAAAATCATGTTCTGCTTTCTAAGAATTTTTAAAAAGCTAGTGATTCAACAAGACACATTCTCTTCTTCCAATATTCCACGGTGAAGAATTTCTCTTTTATCATAGCCCTTACCACTGACCCTTCCCTTCCAATTTGTAGCTTTGTTCAATTTTCTTGTACCAGCTTGCGTTTTGGTATTAGCCTCAGTAATCTCCTTGTAGTATTTGACAATGAAATTCTATTTATTTTTAGAGAGCTCAATTCATGTTGCCAAAGGCAGCGTAATGAGCATATCATAAAGCATAAAGCATTGAATATCATTAACATGATCATATGCAACTAATTCATAAATTAATATAAGTAAGACATAAATGTGCACCTTCATATACTTTTTAAAATGCCAAGTAGTTACATATCTATGTCATAAAATAATTCAGATCACTGGTACATGAGACTAAGCTAAACCTTTTATATCATCCCCAATAATTTTTCAAATTTTCTTTTCTCATTAAGTTTCACCTTAGGGTCTGCTTTTCCTAGCAACAAGTTATAAGTTGATAACCCTGGATATTAGTCCCCTCTAAGTAAGCTTTTTTCTTTCCACTACTAGTTGGTTCCTCATGATAAATACCTGAGGAAAACGTCCCATTGTGCCTGCAAGAGGAATACCCAAGTCGACTGTCTGTGCCAACTCTTGCCTTGCTTTTTTTGGGAATGTGGTAGCAGAGTCAGGCGTGTCAGCGATCAGGTGGCTGGAACCATGGTGTTAAGAATTATGGGTAGCAAAATGAGTAGCAGAGAAAGGGAGTACCAGGGATAGGGTAATTGCTGAGTTGCAGTGGCAGGAAATTGGGTAGCAGCAACAGCTTTGTAGGGGTAGGGGTAGCTAATACAGGAATCCAGAAAAATTTAGCAGGGACAAAGAAGCATAGACAAATTGAAAGATAAAGGTTGTGAGGCATTGTGGGAATTCTTTGTCTACCAATGCTATAAAAACGGAGGAGGGTTATTTTAAACTAAAACTACAAAAGAAAATTTAAGGTCTTGGTGCTAACAAATATACCCAGGTGTTATTACATTAAACAAAGAATTCAAAATGGTTTTTCTTCATGAATACAGAGATCAAAGGTATTATAATACTTATTACAAAATGCAAATTAAAGGGAAAAATCAGTCAGGAGTTAAATTTACATCGAATGTTAACATTTAAGAGGAAAAGAAGATCCTAGATGGCAAACTAAAGAAAAAGCAATATCAGAGCACTATATTTTCAATAATAAAGAAACATTAATTGAAAAATTGAGCTGGAATGTACACATCAGGCAAAGACAAGCAATCTGAGCCTACCACCAACAAAGAAACACCATAATGTATATCTTAGAAAAAGGAACCAAGTTCCTTATCCTTGATTTCAATAATAAACATACCCCCCCCCACACACGCATGTATGCAACAGCTTAATCTAATCACATCCACTCAACATGAATCAAAGATCTTCCTGTAATATTTGAAACTCTAAAATTTTCAAGTCTTACTCTGAAAAAATTACAGGACGGAATAGGAGAAACCCTAGGTCTCCTTGGCACAGGCCGAAATTTTCTTAATAGAGACCCAGAAATACAAAAATAATCAAAGACAAATGGGACAAATGGGATTGCACTAAATTGCAGAGCTTCTGCATGGCAAAGGACATAGATAGCAAGATCACTAGAAAGCTCACGGATTGGGAGAAGATCTGCACAAGCCATACAACGGACAAGGGTCTCATATCTAAAATATACCTGGAACTCAATAAATTAAATCTCCCAACAACAAATCCTCAAAGAAACATATGCCCAATTAATAAGTGGGCTAAAGTCTTAAAGAGAAATTTCTCTGAAGAGGAGAGAAGGATGGCCAATAAACACATGAAGAAATGCACAAACTCTATTGCCATAAAAGAATTGCAAATAAGAACATTGGGGTACCACCTCACCCCAGTTAGAATGGCTATAATCAAGAACTCTAATAACATCAGATGCTGGAGGGGATGTGGACAGAAGAGAACCTTACTACATTGTTGGTGGGAGTGAAAACTTGTTCAAACACTGTGGAAAGCAGTATGGAGGTTCCTCAAAAGACTCCATATAGAGCTCCCCTATGACCCAGCAATCCCACTTTTGGGCATTTACCCACATGATCACAAACAAAACCACACACACTAAAAATTCCAGCATGACTATGTTTATTGCATCATTATTTACCATAGCTATGATATGGAACCAACCCAAATACCCCTCAGTAGATTAATGGATCAAGAAAATGTGGTATATATACACAATGGAATTCGGTGCCCCCATCAGAAAGAATGACATTGCCCCATTTGTTAGGAAATGGAAAGGCTTGGAAAAAATTATATTAAGTGAAGTAAGCTAGACCCAAATATACATAGGTCCCATGGCTGCTTTATTGCAATAAGTAGTATATGTCTGAGTCAAGCAGAAAAGGTCAGATGAAGTTGACGTTAGGTGAATGAACCCCAAGATAAATATTCAATTTTTCTCTTTCATGCAGTTGTTTCTAACATATTTATAAGATGATTTCTATATTGCTTTGAATGTCCCTCCCCCACGGTATAACCCCGGATTTCACTGTATTTGATATTGTTATAATTTGTGGAGGGGAAGGGCAAAAACAAATCGTTTAACTAAGAATACAGGTGGACTCGTTGCATCATGAGATATACAAATCATTATGTCGAAAAATGAACTTTACTACTTTGGTAGGGGTAAGAGGGGTTTGGCCATCTACTTTCCAGCTGATCTCTTGGTGTAGAAGCAATATGTAATACAAAGCAATACAAACCAGTTCTTACTATAAAGAATTTTTCTCTGAACATCTTAAAAATAAATTCTGACAACATGAAATAAAAATCTCTAAGCTTAAAACATTCTTCTAGACAAGTTAAAGAATTACTGAGAACAAGTATTTTAAGAATAATTTCAGAGAGCTTGAACCCAGGGCCTGGGTTCTGTCTCTGAGATTTACTACTCAAGATTAGTGTTGACACTTTGAGCCACAGTGCCACTTCCAATTTTCCCTTGAATAATTGAACAGAAAAGTCTCACCAATTTTCCGCTCCAGAATGGCTTTATACTAGGATCTAGAGGTCTAAGCTCTCTGAATAACTATGATGATAGGCATGAACCCCTGGCACATGGCTAGAAAAATTGCTTACCTGAGACAGAGGCCAGTTAGTATTAAATGTCAATCATGTTTAACTTTGTAATATAAAGTTAACTGAAATGTCTTCTGCTAGAAATAAGGAATCAAATGTGTAGGTGGTTTACAAAGTTTTTATCAAAAGCCACATATTTTCCTTGTTTTATTTTTTCTTCCAAAATTGTGTGCTTTCCAGAATCATACCTTATCTTTCCTTGCTGGTTTCTTTAGTTTATCTCATACATGCCCACAGCTCCTTCATTTATAAATTCTTTATGTGAAGACCTTGCAAATATCTATTTTCAGTCCAAACCCCTTGTATGCACCTCTCATCCATATATTCTACTGACATAAAAACTTGTGAAACAGTAATCATCTCTTATCATTACTGGATATTAATGTGTAAATAAAATTTAAGAAAATAAAGAATAACATAAATAAATATAACATGATTTTAATAGTAATGCTAAACATAAATACAACGTCGATTATTTTCTGAGCAATTTAATAAAAACCTCAAGGAAAAGAAATCAACTTTTTTGAGTGCTGATATTATGGTTTAAACTCAGGACCTTACCTTGTCACTTAGGCTTTTTCCCTTAAGGGTGGTGTTCTGTATTTGAACGACAGCTCCCCTTCCAACTTTATTTGGGGGATTATATAGAGATAAGAATCTCACGGAATAAAAATCATTTGTGTCCCTATCTTGGGGTTCATTTCACATAACATCCTCTTATATGGTTATATGGTACCAAATACTAGTTACTGCAAGTAAGATTAACCATGGGATCTATGGTTATTTTAGCCTGGCTTATTTCACTTAATACAATTGTTTCTGTGTCTTTCCATTTCCTAGCAAATGGGGCGATGTCATTCTCTCTGATGGAGGCATAGAATTCCATTGTTTGTGTGTGTGTGTGTGTGTGTGTTTGTGTGTGTGTGTGTGTGTGTGTGTTTGTGTGTGTGTGTGTGTGTGTGTGTGTGTGTGTGTGTGTGTATAACATTTTCTTGATCTACTCATCTACTGAGGGGCATCTTGTTTGGTTCCATATCTTAGCTATGGCAAATAATGCTGCAATGACCATAGTTCTGCCGGTAGCTTAGTAGGGTCTTGTTTGTGAACATTTGGACAAATGCCAAAAATGGGATTGCTGGATCATAGGGGAGCTCTCAGTGGAGTCCTGGAAAAAATTATAAAAAGTGAAGTAGGCCAAACCCAAAGAAACATAGGTCTTATGGTTTCCTTTATTTGCAATAACTATTATATGTCTCAGACAAGCATAAAAGTTCAAAAGCTATGTACATACGACCAGATAAGATGATGTTAAGCGAAATGAACCCCAAGATAGGGTTTATAATCTACCATGTGTTTTTTTTTTCTTTTTATGTTCCTCCCCCATGGTGTAACACCTGTTTTCACTGTATTTAATGTCAGTGCCCTGCGTCTTGTATACACCCTTCTCTAGCTTGGGGAGGGGAAGGGATAAAATAGTTAAATAGTGATACAGGCTGATCCATTGCAACAATGAGATGCACAAGACACTATGTTGAAAAAGGATCTTTACAATATAGGCAGGGAAGAGGGGAAGCGAAGAGGGGGGAGTATAGTTGTGGAGGTAGGAGGGGAAGGTTAGGGAAAAACTAAGGAGGAGGTAACAATGCTTGATAGAAAATATACTCATTAACTTGCTCATGTAAATATAACCTATCTATACAGCATTTTTACTATTAAAACTTCTACTGAAAAACAAGGTGTGCCGGGCACCGGTGACTCAAACCTGAAATCCTAGGTATTAGGAGGTTAAGATCTGAGGATCACGGTACAAAGCCAGCCTGAGACTCTTATCTCCAATAAAACCACTAGAATACCGATACTGGTGCTATGGCTCAAGCCGTAGATTGCTCCCATTGATCTGAAGAGTGCAGGGACAGCGCCCAAGCCCAGAGTTCAAGCCCCACGACCGACAAAACACACACACACACACACACACAAAACAGAAGGTGTCATGTACACCATATATAGTAGCCCACATCTGAAATCCCAGCTGATTCGGAAGCAGAAATGATATGCATCATGGTCTGAGGCCAGTCCAGAGAAATAACTGCCAAGACAACCATCTCAACAAATGAACTGGCCATAGTGTTTCATATCTGTAATCCTAGTTAATTATGTTATGAGGCATTGGTAACAAAGTCTGTCAGTCTAAGATCAGACCAGGGCAAAAAGTCCAAGACCTCAAGTAAATAAAATGGACTAGAAGTATGGCGAAAGTAGTTGAGCTGCTTGGTGCTATACAGACAAATTCCTGTCTAGCAAGCAGAGAACCCATGAATAGAACCCTAGTAATATTCCTTTCTTCCACAAAAAGCCTAAATAATTTTGTCCTATTTGAACATCTAATTTCAAGGCCACTGACAAATCAGAAATGGTGACATTCTCTTAAAAATTAGGTATTCAAAAGAGACAAAGTTCTTTATGTTTTGAAAAAATTGAAAAGGAAGGAAAATGCATGTGATTTTTGTTAGCTACATAATTCTTGAAAACATAAAATGTACTCAAGTATTTAATATATATCAATATGTGTGCTTATATCCATGTATGTATAAATATGTGTATGTATATAATCATATATATATACATACATATATATGTATGGTTAATCTCTTTTCTTTGTAGCAAATGGTACAAATGAATCTGTACAATCACTACTCATAGGCATGAATAGACAAAGAGAATGAGCAGAGAACTCATAATCAGGAATCTACGGTTAGCCCATAACCCTGAAAATCTTTTACATCAGTTTGCATGTGTCAGTTAGTGCAGTACAGGGACAATATGATGGCAGTGAGATACCAGGCAGATAACATGAGAAATGAGAGCCACAAATGGTACAATATTCTTTTTGATGGGTAAGTAGAATTTCCATTGTGTTTGTGTGTGTGTGTGTGTGTGTGTGTATGTCTAAGTGTGTCAGTCTTGGGGTTTGAATTCATGGCCTGGATGCTATCCCTAAGTTTTTATGCTCAAGGCTAGCATTCTACTATTTGAACCACAGCTCTGGTTTTTTTGGTGCTTAATTGGAGAAAGGTCTCATAAAGACTCCTGCCTGAACTTGCTTTCACATATAATCTTCATATCTCAACTTCCTGAGTGCTAATATTACAAGGGTGAGCCACCACCATTGTGGTGAGCTCACAAGTGTGAGCCCTCTACCTCTTACTTATAACCTCGGCCATCCTCTGAGTTCCAGAACTGTATGTCTCACCAAGCTCACATTTTTTGACAGTGTTGTGGCTTGAACTCAGGGTCTGGGTATGTTCCTGATCTGCTTTTGCTCAAGGCTACATTCTATCACTTAAGCCACAGTGACACTTTTGGCTTTTTCTGTTTATGTGGTACTGAGGAGTCCAACCCAGGGCTTCAAGCTTGCTTGGTAAGCACTCTTCCACTTAGCCACATTCACAGCCCAAGGCTTACCTCTAACAGGAACTATGAGGGTGGAATTTATTGGCATATTCTTTTCAGCATAGAAATCGCTGGCAATTTCATATCTTTGCCAAGATTTGGGACCAGTGTGAGACTCGGCATTGCGGAATGATGAATGAGTGATAGCCACCAGGCCTCAGAGATCTAGGTTCACAACTTACAGAGGGATAGGGAATATGGAGCCAGAACGTTCTACAACTCCTACAGCCTAGGAAGAGTGGTCTCCCTGGCTGCTAGATGTCCCAATGGGACACCTCAGCCAGAACATAATGCACCCGTTGCATACCCCACGCAAGGCAAGCCTTCTGGGCTTCAGTTATTAAATGGCACAGAAGGATGCTTTGTTCAAGCTTCTGGCTCAGGCTTAGTACTTTCAGAGGGTTTGTCCAAGCTTGCCAGGTTGGGGGTCTGGTCATGGGCAACCTGATGAATGCTCATCATTCATACATCATTCATAAATACACAGAAACATGGAGTTATTGACTTCTTTTTTTTCCTTTGGCAGGACTGAGGTTGAAATATGAGCGTAGGCACTATCCCTGATCTCCTCTTTCTCTAGGGTAGCTCTCAGCCCTTGAGCCACAGCCACAACCCTTGGGGATATTTTCCTGTGATCTCTTAGAAATAAGAGTGTTGTGGGCTTTCCTGCCCTGGCTGTATTCAAATTGGCATTCTCTACATCTCAGTCTCCTGAGGAGCTAGGATTACATACAGGAGCCAATGACACCTGGGTTTCTTTTCTTCTTGCTGTTCTTTTTTGAATCGTGACAATCTGAAATCTTCAGTGTCATTCCAATGATTTGCATTCGAAGTAAACTTCCCAGGCCTGGAGTATGAATGCCAGGACTGCCACACACAAATGGAGGGAGATCCTGACAAACTGATTCCTATTTATGTGAATGGTAGTGGAATGTTATAAAAGTAATTAAATTTGAAGTTACTTCATGATTCTATTTTAGAAAGCCACACAAAAATTATTACATTTTCATTTTCCTTTCTAGCACCATGTTATGATTCCCCTAATGGAAGGATATTGATTAATTTTTAATTAATGCTTTTATAAGTATTCAACTATGATACTTCATTAAAGGGAGACATAACTTAATAACTAATTATTGGTAACTATATATATAATCTAATGATATCCTCACATTCTCTCTCTCTCCATATATATATGCATATATATACAGCAATCTATACCCCCCTCTCTTTCTCTTTCTCTCTCTCTCTCTCTCTCTATATATATATATATGTATATATATATTTGGCACTACTGTGGATTGATAACAGGTCGTCAGAACTTCCTGGCACCTCAGTTTGTCAGAAGTTGGTGTGCTAAGACTGTGACCCCATTTATGGATTGGGCATTGTAGGCTGTGAGTTGAAATCCTAGCATTGCCAAAAATTTATTCATGGATTACGAAGCCACTTTTGACACATTTTTTTTTCCTGAAAAACTGTCCTGGGTCTCATAATGATGTATACTTCATATGCAAATATATCCTGTGTGATAGGATATAATAAATGAAATGTTATATGTGTAATAATACTAAATGAATAAGGGTAATAAACCTCATACTCACTAAACTCATGTATGTATTTTTCCAGTGCTGGGGCTTCAATTCAGGCCCAGGGAACTGGTCTGAATTTCTTGTCTTCAAGGACGGTGAGCTTACCCTTCACCCACAGTTCCACAGAGATACCTAGATACTGAGTTCAAATCCCAGGCCTTCCAGAAAAATGGTGCAAATTTCAAGCCAGAGCCTTATTTTATTTTATTTTTGCCAAGCATGGGACTTGAACTCAGGTCTTGGCATCTCTGCCACAGCTACCTTGGGATCCTAGGACCCAAATTCAAATCTCGGCGTTGGTAAGAAATAAAATAAAAAGGAGAAGGATAAAATGGAGAAATTCAAGAAGGTGGTTTTGCATTTTTTCCCTTTGCATTGTGACCATCCTGCATGTAAATGACAAGGCCCAGAAAGTGTACATGATATAGCATACTGATGTTTGGCTGGCTATTAGGGAAGCCATAGCCAAAACCTCAAATTAGGCCTGGAGGTCAAATCCCCGGACTTCCACTAAGTATTGGCATGAGATTCTAAGAAACCCATTCCCATATACATCCATACGAATGGAATTTTATAAAAGTAACAAATTAGTAATTAGTGTATGAGTGTACTATAAAATTATACACAACAATTATACTACATTGACTAATTTTCAATTAATACTTTATTATGTATTCAACCATAACCATGATACTTAAAAGTGGAAGGAATAATTTGATTGTCAATAATGGGTAGTAATATATGTAATTTCATACTCTACAGACACCTTTCTCTTGTTTTATACATATATATATACATATATGCCAATCTACACATTTATCTCTTCATACACTTGTCACTCCTGGGGCTCAGTGGTATAATGATGGCTAGTATATACAAAGCCCTGGATTTGATTCCTCACTACCACATGCACATAAAAATCCAGAAGTTGTGCTCTCACTCAAGCATTTGAGCATTAGCTTTGAGCAAAAAACTTAGGGACTGTGTCTAGACTCTTACTCAAGGTCCAGCATGGGCATGAAAAAAAGATTGAATGTGACCGCAACCCTATAAGGAAAGGACTTCAAATACCTCATCACAGAGCAAGCCGGGAGACTGATACTGACAGCTGCCATCTAACCTGACTTAGTCAGAGGTATACTTCTGCAACTCAGCCACACAGAACAAGATGCTGCTGGCTTGCTCACCCCTGTCATCCAAGATTCTCGGGGGCTGAGATCTAACACTGGTGGGTTTAAAATCCTGCCCTGGCAGGGGTGTGGATCAAAGTGATACATCTCTACCCTTGAGCAAAAGATCTTAGGACAGCACCCCCAACATTTTAGTGCAATCCCTGTGGCTGACTCCCCCACCAAAAAAAAAATACCCCTCTGAATCATTAGATGTGAACTTTGTGCAGTTTGTGATGTGTTTCTGAAAGAATGGTGATACTGACGAAAGCAACTGAATACTAATGACAACTTGTGGGATACATCTATGTGATAAGTCCTTCCTGGTGTGCTGGGGCCCTCACGGGGTGCTGTGTGCTGAGTCCTGCATAGGATGCTATGTGCTGAGTCCTTCACGGGGTGCAGTGTGCTTAGTCCTGCATTGGGTGCTGGGTGCTGAGTCTTTCACAGGATGCTGTGTATTGAGTCCTGTAAAGAGGGTTATTTGGAGCCCAGAACCAGTGGCTCACACCTGTAATCCTGACTACTCTGGAGGCTGAGATTTGAGGATGGTGGTTCAAAGCCAGCCCAGGCAGGAAAGTCGCTGAAAATCTGATCTCCAATAAACCACCAGACAACTGGAAGTGTCGCTATAGCTCCAGTGCTAGAGCACTAGCCTTGATCTGAAGCGCTGAAGGACAGAGTGCAGGCCCAGATTTCAAGCCCCATGACCGACAAAAAAAAGAGTGTTATGTATTTTGTCCTTCAAAGGGTGCATTCTTTCATCTTGTTCTTGTAAGAACTCCACAACTGACATGACTATTCAGAAAAGAATATTGAGGCAAAGATCTGTCCCCAGGGCAGGGACAAAATTATGTATTACTGAAGACTAGTGAGTTGTCTACAGGAGACAATTGTTTTGTCTTGTTTTTCTAAGTCATGAACCTTGAACTCAGGGCCTAGACTCTGACCCATAGCTCCTGGGCTCATGGCTAGCACTCCACCACATGGAGCCAAGGACCCCTTGCAGCAGAGTGCCACGGCTTAGGGTTCTATAACCGAGGTCAGTCATCTTGCCTTCTCAAGAAGCTGAGATCTGGTTTCCAAACTATCCCTGACACAAAAGGTACCATCAGACTATTATCTCCAATTCACATCTAAGAAAACTCAAGTGGAAGCAAGGTGCTTGTGGCTCATGCTGGTCATCCTAACTACTAAGGAGGATGAGATCTGAGGATCATGGTTCAGAGCTAGCCTGGACAGGAAAGTCCTTGAGACACTCAGCTCCAATGAACCACCAGAAAACCAGAAGTGGCTCTGTGGCTCAAGTGGTAGAGCAGAAGATTTGAGCTGAAGAGCTCAGGGACAGCACCCAGGCCCAGATTTCCACTCCTACAATGACAACAACAACAAAAAAGACAGAAATACACTAACAAACTTGAAGTAGAGGGCTGGGAATGTGCCTTAGGGGTAGAGTGCTTTGCATATATGAAACCCTGGGCTTGATTTCTCAGAACCACATCAGTAGGAAAAAGCCTGAAGCAGCTCTGTGGTTCAAGTGGGAGAGGGCAAACTTTACACAAGAGAAACTAGGTACAGTGCTCTTGTCTTGAGTTCAAGCTCCAGGGCTTGTGTATGTATACACACATGCATGTACACACACTCACACACAGAGAGAAAGCAGAAGTGAAGGTGTGACAAAGTGGTAAAGCACTAGATTTCATCTCTGAGCTCATGATCAGCACGTCAGGCCCTGTGTACAACCCCAAAACCTAGCCACTCAGGGCCCAACTAGGAGAAGTCAAAGGGTTCAAAACTTCATGACCTTCACCAGTCCTAGATGATAGGAAGCTTTGTGCTACCAACATGTGCTTGGATTTCCCAAGCTTCTGGAAATCTAGGAGAGACATTATAGGCCCATCATTGCTGGCAATGAAATGTTTCATTAGGTTCAGTGCCCTAGTTGTCTGCCTGAAGGACTCCTGAATTATATTGAGCACTGTATCTGAACACCGGAATATCGTCTCATAAAGGCAGGATAAGAGCACAGAACTTGACCTGTCATGGGAGGTGGCAAAAATGAAGGTCTCCTGTTAAAACAGAGCACTGGGAAGAGAGATAGCTAAGGGTTAAAAGAATCCTTTTTCTCCTGACCTTCAGAGCCCGCCCACACATCATCACTAATTGGCCCAGATGGAGTTATTTGGTACACAGCTGTACAGGAGTGAGGTCTTTTGTGTTCTTGTCCAGACAATGAGGGAGACTTCCTCCAGCAGGCCTGGGATGCAGAGAAACCCTCAGGCTACATTGGGAGCAGTGAGGGGAGCCCTGGAACATGCAATATCATAAAAGCGGTCTCTGTGTTATGAACTCATTGTATTGAATACAATTTTCCATGCTTGGTGCCATTCATCATAGCTACTCAGGAGTTTCACCTATAGGAATACATCCATACATACACAAAGAAATTGAGGTACAGGTTTTTTTGGAGGGGGTCGGTCCTGGCCTTGAACTATGAGTCTAGGCCTGGTCCAAGAGCTCCTTTTGCTCAAAGGTACTGCACTAAGCTTGAGTCATAGGCCCACTTCTTGGTTTCTCTGTGATCTCTTAGAGATAACATTGTCAAGGACTTTCTTCCACTCAAATTCTCTACATGTCAGCCTCCTGAGGAGGTGGGATTACAGTCAGCAGGCACTTTCACCTTCTTTCTTTCTTCTTTGCTCTTAATCTGGAATGACTTCTTAATAGGGTCATTCCTATGGTTGGGACTTATAAGTCAACTTCCCAATGTTCTTTATATCTGCTTTATCTGAGAGTATTTTCTCTCTTCATCTTACCCTCTGGTCACAGGGTTGAAGCCAAAAGTGAGAAATGACTGTTACAGGATTTAGGAGCAAATGTCCACAGGAAATGCCAGTTCTGTCACTTAGCATTGAGCTGCAGTGAATTTACAGTCTCAGGATATGAGGACCGAAACCTCACACTATCTGCATTGCTCCTTTTGCCTATAAAGTGATCTAATAATTATGAGAGTTGTGTGTCTCAAATCGTCATTATCTAGAACACACTAGAAACATGTTCCTGTGTCCGTTTTTCTCTAGTACCTCTCGAGATTTAGACTAAAGTTTTGGGTGGAGTGGCTCCTAGGTGAATCCTTGAAGAAATCCTCTTGAAGCCTCCTCGGGAGATCTCCATTCAAAGCCAGCCCTAGCAGGAAAGGTTTATTGTCTCCAATAAACCACCAGAAAACCAGAACTGGAGGAGTGGCCTAGAGGGTAGAGCTCCAACTTTGAGAGAGAAAACCAAGCAGGAGATACAGGGCCAGACCAGGCAGGAAAGCCTGGGTGGTGTTTATGTCTATTGAACAACCAGATGGCTGGAAGTGGAGCTGTGGCAGTGGTAGAACCTCAGCCTTGTGAAAAACAGCTGAGGAATGCATTGCATCCTCAGTTTAAGCCACGGGATGGCCACAAAAGAAAATTCAAAAAGAGAAGCCAAGTTTATGTATCAGTGTCTTACTTACTTACGTGTGTATATTACTTCCCTAAGTGCAAAGTGGCTGTATGCAAAACTTCTGCTTTTATTTACTGATTTATGTTTTAGATATGCTCATTGCACGTACGGCATCATTCTCTTCATTTCAGCCCCATTGCTTTTCTCTTCCAGGTTTCTAGGCCTGTTTGCTTATATGATGCACACTGAAGCTCTCAGGAGCCTTTATTTACATTATATTATGAGGCCAATGCAGGAGCAGTCACAAATCAGGCAGGGGAAGAAAAGATCATAGTTCATAGAAATAAGCGGTATTCAGAAAATTATACTTGGGTACTCAAAATGGTAGCATATATATGTAAAAACTACCATTAAGAAAAAAGAGGAGGGGGCTGGGAATGTGGATTAGTGGGAGAGTGCTTGCCTAGCATGCAAGAGGCCCTGGGTTCGATTCCTTAGTAACATATACACAGAAAAATCCAGAATTGGTGCTGTGGTTCAAGTAGCAGAGTGCTAGAGACAGTGTCCAGGCCTTGGGTTCAGCCCAAGAAATGTGAAAGAGATAACTATGTAGGTAGGTAGGTAGGTAGGTAGGTAGGTAGATAGGTAGGCAGGTAGGTAGGTTGGTACATAGATAGATACATAGATACATAAAAAGAAAGAAAGAAAGAAAGAAAAAAGATAGAAAGAAAGAAAGACAGACAGAAAGAAAGAAAGAGAGAGAAAGAAAGAAAGAGAGAGAAAGAAAGAAGGAAGGAAAGAAGGAAAGAAAGAAGGAGAGAAAGAAAGAAGAAGGAAGGAAAGAATGGAAGAAGGAAAGAAAGAAAGAAAGAAAGAGAGAAAGAAGGAAAGAAAGAAAGAAAGAAAGGAATAAAGAAAGGAAGGAAGGAAGGAAGGAAGGAAGGAAGGAAGGAAGGAAGGAAGGAAGGAAGGAAGGAAAGTCAATAGACAGACAGATAGATAGATAGATAGATAGATAGATAGATAGATAGATAGATAGATAGATAGATAGATAGATAGATAGATAGATAGATAGATAGATAGATAGATAGATAGGTAGGTAGATAGATAGGTAGATAGATAGGTAGATAGATAGATAGAAAAATGATAGATGAATCTGGTCTTGGACTTCAAGAGGAAAGAAGAGAACAATTCCCAGTCATGTGGCCTTCTGCAGTGTGCCAGGACACCAGCATCATCTTCACACAACCACAGAGCAGGAAGAATGTCTCTTTCACACTTCTCAGGCAGCTGAAGGCCCCAGAGCCAAGAGGGCAGAGCCAGGGTGTAACTCAGCTGCTTGGAGCCAAAAGAGAAATGACCCTGCCTCACCTTGGACTGGGGATTAGCATAAATGATGTGGAGAATGAAGGAAGGAGAAAAGACTGGCAGAGGTAGAAGGAGGGCCTTCAAATCTGATAGATGGAGAGTAAAAAACCCACTCCCTAAGACCAGAGAGCAGGGCCTTTCTACTCTGTTCCTCCCCTCTCCCTAACTAAACTGGCTCTCTATTTGTAACCTAAAGATACCCTGAGGCTCCCTTCACCTGAGGGAGGAAGGTTAGTCATTATTTGAGGAAGCTGAGAAAAGCCTGACCCTGGTGTAACTCTAACAAATGTTTTAGGTTTCCCCCCATTGCTGGCTGTGCCTGAAATGAATGAAGTGGTTTTGCAGCTCGCTTCCCTGTTGAGTGTGTATATTCTGCCTCCTTGTACTCTTCACCTAGCTTGGCTTTTGAAACTGTTTTCTGTCCTTCAAATGCAGTGTTACACTGGAGTTCTTCCGGCTAACTGTGCCAGGGCTTGGATCCTGAGAACTTCATTTGAACCCAGGATGGGTCAATGGGTCAAGAACTCTAAGAACATTTAGAGTAACTTCTCATCATCAAAGGAAAAACAAGAAGCTCTTGAACATCTCATCTTTCAGACGTGGAAGTCAGAGTGTCATAGACTTTCCTGCCCTGGCTGGGTTTGGTGTGATCCTGAGACCTCAGCTTCCTGAGCTAGGGTGATTGGCAAGAGCTACTGGTGCTCTGCTAGGTTCAGACGTGTAATGACATTGACAATACAAGCCAACTGCTTATCACAAAAGGCTTTGGGAGCATATTAAGCCTTTCAACATTGGACATTTCAGAACTCTGTGGACACAAGTTTACAATGCTAGAGTCTATGAGGCTGGGCATGTGGATCTGCTACACTTAAGCCTGGAGGTCTGACTTCAATTCTGGTGTATATGAGCGTTGATTTTCCAGAGAATGTTCTCATAATTAGCAAATAGAAAAGTACTTTGATTAACCCTCAATTTTTTTACAGTTGTGTGTCTTGTAACAACCCTGGGCACTGTCCCTGAGCAATTGAGTCAATGCTAACTCTCTACCACTTGAGCCACAGCTCCACATGGGATTTTTTAGTGGTTCATTGGAGATAAGAATCTAGCAGGCTTTTGTTGCCTAGGCTGTCTTTGAACGGTGGTCTTCAAATCTAAGCCTAATGAGAAGGTAGTTTTCCAGGTGTGAGCCACCGGCATCTGGCCTATTGTTTTTGACAGTCCTGGGGATTGTTTTTCTCAAGGCTGGTACTCTACCATCTGAGCCACTCCACTGCGTCTAGCTTTTTCTGAGCATGTGGCACTGAGGATTCAAACCCTGGTATTCATGCGTGTTGAGTGAGCTCTTTACCACTAAGCCACATTTCTAGCCTCCCCCTTACAATTTTATCCAACAACTTGCCTGTCCTCAAGAAAAGGCTTCTCAGTATAAATTATCTAAAGACATCCCTATAGGAAGGTGTCCAAAGATAAGTAAGACAAAGCTCATTCTTGGGAGAGACGCTAAACGTGAGAAGACTGTGACAAATGCCTCCATTTAATTATGTATCATGTTTCAACATAAAAAGTTTTAATGATAAATGAGTCAATGTCTTAAATTATTGTGTATAATTTTATAATAGATGTGCAAAATGTAAATGGAATGATAATATAAGTAAAATAAAAAATAAAAAATGAATCAAATAAATAAAATAAATACAAAATCAATAATGAAAAACATAACATGTAAAAAACATACATATGTAAGGATATATCATATACACATGTATAGAAATATCTTTTCCATTGTAGGGCCTTCATTCAGGCCATGGGAACTCTAGCCTGAATTTCTTTTCCTCAAGGACAGTAAATTTTTCCTTCACCCATGGAATAAAAGAGTTACCAGGATGGTGAGATCAAATCCCAACAATGGTATAAATACTGGCCCCAGTTCCAAGACAGTGACTTAATTTTTTAATGGAATCAGTTTATTCAGTTCCATACTGAACATTAAATAAAAAGCAGTGTAGAATTTTGTACATCTATTCAGACATCTTTTTCTTAACCCCAAAGTGCTTCTCGGAATACTACATTGTTTCTTTTTTTGTATGTTTTTTATTGTAAAAATGTTGTACAGAATGTTCACAGTTACATGAGCAAGGTCATGAGTATATTTCCTATTGAGCATTGTTACCTCCTCCTTTGTTTTCCCCCTACCATCCCTTACCTCCCATCTCCACAACTAATCCCCATGCCAAGTTCAGTGACTTAATTTTTTAGTTTTGTCTTGGCACAGGGTTTGAACTCAAGTAGTAGCAAATCTGCACTTTCCTTCACATTGCTACAAGTTCCTGAGTTTAATTCCCAGTCTAGAAAAGAAAACTGGTAGAAATTCAAAACCAGGGAGCTCTATTAATTTTAAATTTTGTTAACTAATCAATTAATTTTTGTCTTTTGTCTTTTTCCTTTTTTTTTTTTTTTTTTTTTTGGCCGATCATGGAGCTTGAACTCAGGTCGTGGCAACTCTGCCCCAGTTTAGACCACCCTAGGCTGGGTGCAGCCTCAGGACCCTTACCCAATCCTGGAATCCTAGGCCCAGAGGGCTTGCAGAAAGAAAAAAGTGAGATAGCACAAAAAGTGGCAAGCTGCAGAGGGATGGGTGTTTTTTTTTTTCTTTGCATGGTGACCATCCTGTGTCTGAATGTCACGGGTGCAAAGTACACCTCACCTGCCATTGCTGAAGGCTGGCGGGCTAGCAGGGAAGCCATAGGCCAACCTGTCAACATAGGCCATGGGTTCAAATCCAGGTAAGGACAACTACCAATGGCAGGAGATCACAACATACTCATTACTATGCATAGGAATACCAATTGAAAGAGAAGTTTGTGCATTGGTTGAGCCTAAAATTGGATACAAAAATCCTAGGACAATGATTGGTCTTAATTTCATGCTTTATTAAGCATGAAAAGAATAGTATTCGTTTAATTATGGTACAATAAATACCTAAGAGTTGGTAGGAATATAGTATATGTCATTCAATCATAGATAGGCGGCTATGGTGCTTTTTACCAACATATATTTATTTGTATACTACTGTCTGCCTATCCTTGTATCGCTGTTTTGGCCAATCCTGGGTCACGATCTCAGCACCTGGGAATCAACTAACAGCTTCATTGGCTAGAGGCTGCTGTGCTCACACTCACTCATTCATGAATTGGACCTGCTAGGCACTGAGTTCAGATCCTGGCAGTGCTAAAAATTTAATCTTGGAGTATGAAGCCAAGTGCGACACCTGTTTTCCTTTTCTGGGAGAGTCCTGGGTGTCAGACATGATGGAGAACATATCTACAAATCTAGATGGTATGTGATAGGATGTAAACAATATAATACATAGTTAGATATCATCACAATCAATAAAATAAATGGTAAATAAATGAAAAAAATAAAAAAATACAGTGAATAACTACACCAAACATAATATAGACTGAACATCTGTATGGAAGTTCAATCCTATCTTTAAAATGTATATAAAGAGTACATTTTCCAGATCTGGGGCTTGAATTCAGGCCTAGGGAACAGGCCTGACTTCCTGGTCTTCAAGCATGGCGAGCTTCCCCTTTCCCCACAGTGCAACAGTGTTACCCAGACCCCGGGTTCAAATTCCAAGACTTGCAGACAAAAAAATGGCACACATAGCCGGGCGCTGGTGGCTCACGCCTGTAATCCTAGTTACTCAGGAGGCTGAGATCTGAGGATCGCAGTTCAAAGCCAGCCCTGGCAGGAGAGACCGTGAGACTCTTCTCTCCAATAAACCACCAGAAAACCGGAAGTGGCGCTGTAGCTCAAGTGGTAGAGCACTCGCCTTGAGCTGAAGAGCTGAGGGACAGTGCCCAGGCCCAGAGTTCAAGCCCCACGACTGACAAAAAAAAAAAAAATGGCACACATTCCAAGCTAGGGAGCTTCATTAGAATTTTTAATATTTTTTTAAGTTCACTTTACCTTTATTTGATACATATTGATTTTATAACATGAGAATTTTTCAAAAAAGAGTTTAAACTTTTACATTTCAGTATAGCACATTGGTGTTTCTATTTTGACCATCTGCCTTGAAGAATGAGAATGAAAATAAGGACATCATTTCTCCCTAGAATGTCCGGACTGTTGAATTTATTTCTATTTACAGTTATTTCTACTATTATAAACTCTCTGCATTTGTGTCATATGAGTTTTCCTCAGTGCCTACCAAGAAATACACTAGGGGAGTCCTCATAGC
Source organism: Dipodomys spectabilis (assembly GCF_019054845.1). Lineage (NCBI taxonomy): Eukaryota > Metazoa > Chordata > Mammalia > Rodentia > Heteromyidae > Dipodomys > Dipodomys spectabilis. The sequence continues at coordinate 1,447,865 of NW_024870808.1, read as the reverse complement.
ACAAAAGGTTGGGTTTCTGAATAAAACCTCACTTCTGTGAGGACAGTAGGTACTTCTAAGCATTTTGGGAATAAACTGGATATTAACATGAAAAACAAAACAATGGGACTGTGATGTATCTCAGTAGTGGAGTACTTGCCTAAAGAGCATAAGACCCTGGCAGAAAAGTTTCCTAAAGCTCAGAATGTTAGAATTTTATGATCTGCATGAACAAACTTCGTTTTTTATTTATTTTTTGGTCCTGGGGCTTGAACTCAGGGGTTATGCCTGTGCTCTTCAGCTCAAGGCGAGTGATCTACTACTTGAGTCACAGTGCCACCTCGGTTGTCTAGTGGTTTATTGAAGATAAGAGTCTCTCGGACTTTCCTGCCTGGGCTGACTTTGAACCAGCAACCTCAGATCACAGCTTATGAGTAGCTAGGATTATAGGCTTGAGTCACCGGTGCCAGGAACATGAACAAACTTTTTAAAGATTGATTTTGAGAAAAGAAACTTGGAATACACTTTTAGTATAAATAATTTATAATGCCATGGTTAAGGTACTAATTCAGAAGTATTTATTCATTGGTTGGTTTCTTAGTTTATTTAAAGATATATATATCTATATCTATCTATCTATCTATCTATCTATCTATATATATATATACATACATTATAAATATATATACATATATATTATTAAAAACATAGCTTTGAAGTGCACCTAAGAGCTTATGTGCTCATGTACAGTTATACAACTGCACAAGCTTCACTTTTTTTCAGTTTGGTTGGTACCTTAAATTAGGTGGGATTTATTTATGTATTGTCGTTTTGTTCTCTGTTTTTGGAGGATTTCTCTGCCTTTTATTCCCCTACCTCCTCTCCTCACATTTGAAGTCAGCTTGCTCTTTTTGGCTTTGTTATTCATAGCTGATTTTCTACCACTTCAGCTATGCCTGTAGCCTGGCATTTGCCAGTTAATTGGAGATGATATCTCTCAGGCTTTTCTGCATTCATTGGCTTTGAAATTTCATCTTCCAGTTCTCAGCCTCCTGAGTAGCTTACAGATGAGAGCCACTGTGGTGCCTAGGGATAAATTAGACTTCAGTAAATTAGACTTCAGTTGGTGTATTCTTTCTGCTTTTCTAAGCATGGCATCATCTACTATAGTATTTCTGTGAATGTCCTGGGTCTGAAGTAAGATATATAATATATATGCAAATCTGTATAATTTTCATAAGATGTAGTAAATTAAAATGTGTTATAAGTGTAATAATAGTCAATAAATATAATGAATGAATAATACAAAAAAGCAATATGCAGTAAATATAAGTATGTAGATATTAATAATTTCAAATGTGGATGAAAATTAATTTACAGGGCTGGGGATTGAATTCAGTCCTAGGGAACAGACCTGAATTGCATGTATTCAAAGAGGGTGAGTTTCCCCATTCCCCACAGTGCCTTAGAGTTTCCCAGACTCCAAGTTCAAATCCCAGGCCTGGCAGAAAAAAAAAATGAGCACGCATTCCAAGCCATATTTTTAAATTTTTAAAATTTATTTTATTTTATTTTCTATATTTCATTTATTTATTTAGCCAAGCACGGAGCTTGAAGTTAGGTCGTGGCAACTCTGCCTCAGCTTCCATCACCCTAGTCTGGGTTGGTGCAGCCTCTAGACCCACAGCCCATCCTGGGATCCAATGCTTCAGGGGCTGACAGGAAAAAAAAGTGAAAATGGCAAGGAAAAATAGCCATGAATTGCGAACTGTTAGAGGTTTCTTGGTTTTCCTTCCATGCATGGTGACCATCCCGGTTCCAAATGACACAACTGCAACCTGTAGGTCACCTGGAATTGCTGTCAGCAGGCTGTCAGTGAAGCCATAGGCCAATCTGCACACCTGGGCCATGAGTTTGAATTCCGGCCCTGACATTTACAAAGGGCTGGAGAGCATAAGAAACTATTGCCTGTCCATAGGAACACCAGAGGAATGTCGTCAATGTCATGGTTGGAAGAATAGTTTGTCAATTAGTCTAGCATAAAATTAAACCCAGAATTCACAAGATGTGGATTGATTTTATTTATAGTTTATTATGCATTAAAGTAATAATCTGTGTGTGTGTGTGTGTGTGTGTGTGTGTGTGTGTGTGTGTGTGTGTGTGTGAATGTGTGTGTGTTTTCAGTAGTGGGGCCTGAACTCTGGGCCTGGGCATTGTCCCTCAGCATTTCAGCTCTGGTTTAGCGCGGTACCATGCGAGACACAGCGCCATTCCCGGCTTTTTCTGATTGTGTGTTGCTGAGGAATCGAACCAGGGACTCATGCATGCAAGGCAAGCACTATCAAAATGAGCCACATTCCCAGCCCCTAAAAGAATACTATTGATTAAATGGAGTCCTCACTAAATATCTGAGAATCACTAGGCAGGTAGTATATGTCATTGAATATTAGATAGACATCACTGGCAATATCTAAATATCTAAATATATGTTTATTTTTATACCACCATCTGCATAGAGAAGTATTGCTACTTTGGCCAAACCTGTGTCTTCATCCTAGGTCCTGGGTTCCACCTGGCACCTGAATGTGCTAGAGGCTGCCGTGCTAACACTCACACATTTGTGAATTGGGCCTCTAGGCCCTCAGTTCAGGTCCCAGCATTGTTAAAAATGTCTTCTTGGAGTAAGATTGCAAGTGTGATACCTGTTTTCCTTTTCTATGCAAGTGCTGGGTGTCAGGTATGATGTTTATAATTTGTCTGCAAAGCTACATGCTATGGAATAGATTTGAATGAATGTAATAAATGTTATAGGTGCACTCACAATCCAAAAAATAAATGGTAAACAAATAAATATATAATAAAATATAATGAATCATTCCACAAACAAGATATAGACTGAATGTACGGATGTAAGTATAAATGATATAATAAAAACGTCTATAAATGTTATGTTCTCCAAGGCTGGGGCTTGAATTCAGGCTTAGGGAACAGGCCTGAATTCCTTGTCTTCAAGGGAGGAGAGCTTCCCTTTTCTTCCACCCCCTGCCCCAAGTGCATCAGAGTTACTCAGATCCCAAGGTGACATCCCTGGCCTGGTAGACAACAAAATGGCACAAAATCCAAGACAGGGAGATTCAATAGTGTTGTTAATGAATTAATTAATTTTTTGCCAAGCACGGGGCTTGAACTCAGGTTGTGGCAACTCTGCCTCAGTTTCCATCACCCTAGGCTGGAATGGTGCAGCTTCTGGACTCACAGCTCATCCTGGGGTCCTAGGCCTCAGGGGCTCACAGGAAAACAAAATGAAAACAGCATAGAAAAAAAGCCACAAACCGCGGAAGGTCAGCAGGTTCTGTTCTCCTTCCATGCAGGTTGACCATCCGGGGTGTGAATGACATGGCTGCAACCTGTAGGTCCCCTGGCATTTCTGAAGGCTGGCGCTGTCAATGAAGCCATAGGCCAACGTGAACACTAAGCCCTGAGTTCGAACCGGGGTCATGCCACTTACAAGGGGTTGAAGAGCCTAAGAAACTATTGCTTGTCCATAAGAACACAAGAGGAATGTGATTAATATCATGGTTGAAAGGGTAGTCCATCAATCAGTCTTGCATAAAATTAGACCCAATAATCACTGGACAGGGTTTGATTTTAATTCGTAGTTTATTATGCATTAAAAGAATACTATTGTTTAAATGGAGTCCTAACTAAATACATGAGAATCAGTAGGAAGGTAATATATGTCATTGAATACTAGATAGACACCTCTGGCAGTACCTCAATATCTAAATTTATATTTGGGCTGGGAAAGTGGCTCAGTGGTAGAGTGCTTGCCTTGCTTGCCTGAGGCCATGGGTTCAATTCTTCAGTACCACATAAGCAAAAAGTAAAAACCCAGAGGTGGCACTGTGGCTCAAATGGTAGAGTGCTATTCTTAAGCTGAAGAGCTGAGAGACAGCGCCCAGGCCCAGAGTTCAGGCCCCATGATGCAACCCCAAAATAAATAAATAAATAAATAAATTTATATTTATTTATTTACCACCATCGTCATAAAAAGTTACTGCTATTTTGGCCAAACCTGGGTCTTGATCCCAGGTCCTGAGATCCACTTGGAAGCTGAATGGGCTAGAGGCTGTGGAGTTGACACTCACTCATTCATGAATTGGGCCTCTCAGGCCTTCACATCAGGTCTCATCATTACCAAAAATTTCTTCCTGGTGTAAGATTTCAACGGTGACACCTGTTTTCCTTTTCTGTACAAGTTCATAATATGTCTGCAAAGCTACATGCTATGGAATAGATGGGAATAAATGCAATAAATGTTATAGGTGTACTCACAGTCCATAAAATAAATGCTAACTAACTAAATAAATGATAAAATATAATGTATCACTCCAAAAAACATGATATAGACTGAATATATTGATGTAAGTATAAATCATATATTTAACATGTCTATAAATGTTATGAGGTGCTTGAATTCAGGCCTAGGGAAGAATTTAGTTCATGCATGATTCTCATAGGAAATGATAGGCAAGATGTAGGGCACAACAATTAGTTTTAATTAAGAGTTCATAAGTGTGACAATAAGAATCACATTCAGGAATTGGAGGCATTGGGAAAGATCCAAGAATCAGTACTCAAATGGTAGATTGGATACGAACACAGCTCACTACATCTCCTACTCTATCCAAATAGATAATTAGCATACTAGCTTCAGCTTATGAATGGATGAATATTTTGCCCCATTCCCACCCTGGGGCTCGATCTCAGGTCCTGGGTATGGCCTAGATCCTTAGTGGCTCAAAAGCTGATTGGCTCATGTGGACCTATTTGGCTGTTGGGCTTCCTAGACCCCAAGTTCAAATTCCAGCACTACCAAAAGGTTTATCCTGATTTGAGAAGCCAATCCTTGCAACTGTTTCCCTGTACTGTGCAAGTGCTGGGTCTCAGCAAGAATCAAGAAAGCATAAGCAACTCTACACCTGTGGGAATAAATTGTCATCCATGTCAGCACAGTTTTATATGTCATTCTATGCTCAATAAAATACTCAATACATCCTTGAAAAAGACACAAAATAAAAAGAATAACTACACTGAATACAAGACACATACCACACCTGTATGTAAATAGAGATGCTATGCATAAAAGAGCTGGGCTTCTTATTTTGTCCAGTGCTAGGGCATCGAATAAGGCCCTGGACCAGGCCTGACATTCTTGTTTTCAAGGATGGTGAGCCTTCCCTTCCCCACAGTGCAACAGAGTTACCCAGACCTGAGTTCAAATCCCAGCACTGACAAAAGATTCATCCTGATGTCAGAAGCCAGTCGTTGCACCTATTTTCCTCTCCTGTGAAAGTCCTGGGTCTCACCTAGGATGGAGAATGAAAACATAGGCAACCGTATAACCATGGGAACAGGTTGTCATCCATGTCAGCACAGTTATAGCTGTCACCATACTCAGTAAAATACACAATATCTCCATGAATTAGACACAAATTTAGGAGAAGAAATGCACTGAATGCAGGTTGCTATCTGCACATGTATGTCAATATAGATCCTATGTTTAAATTATGAATTTAGGAATATAATGGCCTCAGCTTCAGTAACCTCAGGGTGGCGGGCTGCCATGGGCCCATAGCCAACCCTGGGATCTTAGGCTGTGAAGTCTTGGAGGAAAATATACACACACACACACACACACACACACACACAGAAAAAAAGCCGCGGGATGGATTTTTGACATTGGTTTCCTTTCCACGGTGATCATCCTGGCTCTGAATGACTCGCCTACAAAGGGTACTTCACCTTGCATTGGCGAAGGCTAGTGGGCTATCAGGGAAGCCATAGTCCTATGCAGCAATGTTGGCCCTGAGTTCAAGTTGGTCCTGACACCAACCAATCGGGGGATTTCCCAAGAGACTCATTCCTATGCATCGGAATACCGATGGAATGTGAGCAAACTCTTGATTGAGAAGTTTCCCCATGGATGGGTCTAGTCTAAAATTAGACACAATGATCCTAGGATGCTGACTGATCTTATTGAATAGTTTATTAAGAATGAAAAGAATCCTATTCCTTCAATGGTGGCATAGTAACTACCTAAGAGTTGGTAGGAATGCAGTTGATGTCATTGAATCCTAGGTAGATGTCTCTGGCACTCTATACAAATATATATTTATTGGTGTACTACCACCTGCCTATCCATGTATGTCTATTTTGTCCACCCCTGTGGCTCAATGTCAGGGTCTGGGAACTGCCTGGCAGTTTCCTGGGCTAGAGGTTGCCTTTTTGACACACCCATTCATGAATTGGGTCTGCTAGTCCCTGAGTTCAGATCCCAGCACTGTCAACAATTGGATCATGGAGTAAGAAGCAGAGTGTGACACCTGTTTTCCTTTGCTCTGAGCATTCTGGGTGTCAGACATGTTGGAGAACATGTCTACAACTCTAGATATTATGTGACTATGTGATAGGATGTCATCAAAATAATAAATGGAATATGTGTTACCATGGTCAATAAAATAAATTGTAAATAAATGAATAAAACAGAAATACAATAAATAACCACAACAAACAGGATATGTACTGAACATCTATGAGTAAGTACAAATCCTATCATTACAATGTATATAAATAGTATGTTTCCCAGGGGTGGGGCTTGAATTCAAGCCTAGGGCCTAGGTCTCACTTTCTTGTCTTCAAGCATGGTGAGCTACCCCTTTGTCCACAGTGCTGCAGAGTTACTCAGACCCTGAGTTCAAATCCAAACCCTGGCAGAAAAAACAGCACCAATTGCAAGCCAGGGAGATAATTTTTTTTTTTTTTTTGCGAAACAAGGTCTTGAACTCATGTAAGGCAACTCTATTTAACTTCCATGACCATAGTCTGGGGTGCAACCACTGGAACCACATGTGATCCTGGGATCCTAGACGTCCAGGCCTTATGGGGGGGGGGGAACGCACAGAGAAGAAGTGGTGGGATGGAGTTTTAATATTTTGCACCATGATCATTTGGGTCTGAAGGACACGGCTACAAAGGGTACTTCACCTTGCAGTACTGAAGGCTGGCAGGGTACTGGGGAAGACAGTCCTGCAGGACAATATAAACCTAGAGTCCAATCTCAGTCATGTCACTTCTGAATGGCAGGGGATCCTAAGAGAGGGAGTAATGATTGAATGTTGTGTCACAGTTGAGTGAGTTGCTCATGAATGATACTTGTATAAATTTAGACATCATGATTTCAGTAGGCTGATTGATTTTATTTAATATGAAGCATTAAAAGACAACTATTTCTTACAGGGACACAACAATTTCAGGACACTGATTTACTTAATAGTTTATTAAGGATTAAAACAATAATATTAATTATATGGAAGCATAACAAATATTCAATAATTGTTAGGAATGTAGTCTATATAACTGAATAATGGATAAACATCTCTGGCACACTATAAAGATATATATTTATTAGCACACTACTATGTGCGTGCCAGTCTGTTCTTATTTGGTCAACTCCAGAGGCTCAATCTCAGGTCCTGAGAAATGCCTATCAGCTCAGTTTGCCCCAGGATGGCAGGCTGACACTCAATCATTCATGAATTTGGCCCTGTAGGCCATGAGTTCAGATGCCAGCACTCCCAAACAATCGTGGAGTAAGAAGCAGATGGTGACATATGTTTTCCTTTTCTGTGAAAGTCCTGTGTGTCAAGTATGAAGTGGAATACATATGCAGACCTATATCCTATATAATCAATGTAATCAATATTCTATGTGCCATAATAGTCAATAAAATAAATGGTTACTACATGAACAAAACAGAAGGTAAAATGAATAACTACACTGAATGCAATATCGCGTCAATATATGTATGTAACTTTAAGTGATATATTTAAAATGTACACAAATAGGATGTTTTCTAGTGGTGGGGATCGATTTCAGGCCTAAGGAACAGACTTGAATTTCTTGACTTCAAGAAAGCAAGCTTCCCCTTCCTACACAATACAACACAGTTACCCAGACCATGAGTTGCAATCCTAGTCCTGGCAGAAAAAAATGGAATCTCTATGCTATGTGACAATCAATTCTTAGGTATTTCATTATTTCTCCTTTAATGAATGTAATTTTTTAAACGCTTCATAAAGTATTGATTAAAATCAATCAGTATCGTAGAATATAATTGTATATAATTTTATCCTAGAATTATTCAAGAACTGCCCATTCAAGCATGACATATATCACATTCCATTGGTATTCATATGGATAAAAATGAGTTTCTTAGGATTTCCTGAAATTTGGAGGTGGTAGGACCAGGATTAGAATTGTAGGCTCCAGCTCCCAACACTTAAACCCGAAGTTAGGGAACTCACTGGTCTGTCCAAGAACATCAGCAAGACCAATGATTAAGCAGGCACCAGTGGCTCTCAGCAGTCCTCCATGATACTTCCAAGGCTGTGAAAGGAGATTCATGGTCAAAGTCACCCTAGACTGGAAAGTACTTGAGACCCCTGTCCAACTTCAGTATCAACAAAGCCAGAAGTAGAGCCGTGTGGCTCCAGTGGTAGAGGTGTAGCTTTGAGCAAAAGCAGCTCATGGACTGTGCCTAGATCCTGAGTTCAATGTCCAGGACAAGCAACAAACAGACATACACAACAATCTGTGCAACCATCCGGCCGTCTGTTGGCTGACACCACTACCAGCAGTTGAGGAAGGTAGAGGTAACTGAGTGGTAAGCAAGAGTATCGAGGTGAATTTGGAGTACAATAGGAAATTGAGGACCTAGTCAGTGAGTGGGAGAATAGAGGATTTCCCAGAGCTTGGGAATGTGGCCAGCCCATCTTTCCCATCCCAGGACTTAGATGTCTCAAACAACAAGAATCTGAGACAGAGCTGTGGGCAACAAACTACTGCCAGAACACCAGCAGAAAAATCCCATCGTCAGACCTTCAACATTCAAGAAAACAAAGAATACAAAAAAGGGAAGGATCCCAAAGACAAACTACACTGGGGAGGGTGATTCAATGGAGGGTCTGGCCAAAGGCCTCCCCTGCTTTTGGACATAGTCACAGCCACCAGGGTCCAGAGTTCAAGGGTCCTGTTACCACCAAGAATCTGCAGAGGTGCTACAGACATGTGGTGCCTGCCCTGCACTACAGCAAAAGAAGAAACCAGGTGCTCTGTGACAAGATCCAACCACTGAAGAAGGAAAAGACAGACGTGCAGGATTGACAAGAGAAAGAGAAGGAGAAGGTAGCCCAAGTGCACAAAGCACCAAACTGAGCTAGACATCCACAAGCTACCCATACAGAGGCTGGTTTCAGCAGAAAGTGATTTAGAATTGGCACCAGCCCACATGCTGCTTACAGCCGATGACAGAAATGGAGCACGAAGCCCTCACCAGCTGCCTACAGGCCATAGAGCAGGACATGGGGGAGCTGGAGATGGTAGCTTCTGTGGTTACTACTTACAGAAGGAGACTGAAATGTTGTTCCAACAGCTGAATGATGTAACACTTCAGCTCAAGGAAAAGACCAGAAGTTTCTATGACATGGAGCAAGTGAACACAGAGTTTTAGGAGAAGCTGGAAGCACTCTGGACATAGAGGAGCATCAGGAAGAACAGAATCTGCAAGTTCCAACAAGTGCTGCAGAGGCATGATGTACTAAAGAGACTACAGGACAACCTGAGCTGAATGGTGACCACAGGAAATCTGGAGACAGACACGTTCTCGCAGAACCTGAGCGTTGAGAGGACCCTGCAGAAGGAGGAGGACTGGTGGCTGACCGACCAGGTAAACCAACTGACAGAGGAGAAGGAGTGGGGATTGAGATAGGTGATGCACCTAGAGAATAGCTGGGGGAACTGAGAACGAAGCTGGCAGAGCCATTGCCCCCTGAGGGTCCATCTCAGGAGGAGCAGCAACTGCAGGCCCACATCTACCGCACGCAGATGGGGTTGAAAAACCTGGAAGAACAACTTCACATCTAGGTCCAGGAAAACCAGAGACTCCGTCTCCAGATTGGGGAGCAACGGGAGCAACTGGGAAGACTAGAGGAGAAAACCAAGGATCGGCAGGAGATCCCCGAGACCCCACGATGTGCATGTGTGTGCAACCCACAGATGGAGGAACAGCTGGCCTTGCTGCGGGACGCTCTCCCCATGGTGAGCAGTGAGAAGGAGGATCTCAACAGCATCGTGGACTCAGAACAGCAGCTGACGAAATATCTGCGGGAACAGCTGGACTGCTCAGATTAGAAGATAGAGGAATGGAAAGAGGTGGCTGAGAGAGAGCCAAATGGCTCGGGGGCTGCAGGAGCAGCAAGAGCAGTCCCTGGCCTAGCTGAAGGAGCTCAGAGCCACCTGTGAGCAGCACATCACTTCCAATGAGCAGCTGTGCTCCAAGTAGTAGGTCCTGCAGTAGCAACTGCAGAGGTAGACCCAGCTGTTGGAGCAGCTGAAACAAGTGCAGTGTCCGAACAAATGGGGGGACTAGGTGGTGCCCCCAGAGTGGCAGGACAGTTTCAAGTGCATGGAAGTGACAAGTCCACCTGCAGGCCCAGCTGAGCTTCCTGGCTTTCCCTGGGGAAGGGGAAGATGTGAACCCTGGAGAAGCAAAAGCTGAGGAAGTGACTCTCCTCGATGTGCCCATGGCAGAGGATGGAGATGTCTCCCAAACTGAGGGGGACTTGGCTCTGTTAGCAATCTCAGAGGCTGAGATCCACAGGGGGCAACTCCTTCAGGACTGCTGCAGGCACTCCTCCTCCCTGGGACAGCTCAGTGCCAGATAGAGCCAGAGCCACAGGTCCCCTGCCCCGTGATCTGCCACCACAACATGTGAGAGAATGGGAAGTGGGACATGTGGGCATCCGAGAAGAAAATCTGCTTCATCCACAACATGTCTGATGAGGTGGACCTCCAAAGTCCTGCAGATGAGCTCCAGCATCGATGCAACCAGCTGTCAGCACATATCCTCACCGTCCAGGAATCCCTCCTGGCATTTAAAGGACAGATGTTCATTCTGGATCAGCTGTGTCAGGAGAAAGCAGAGTGCAGGTGCCGGCTGTCTCAGGAGAAGATGAAGAGTAGATAACTGCAAGTGCTGCGGTCTCTCTTACACAGGGTTCCAAATGCTGACACAGGCTGAGCTCCTCACAAGTGCAGTTGCTTCAGAGGCCTCAGGCTCCTGGGTGGTCAAAATGAGGGAGAAGCAGAAAGGTTTTGAAGAATTGCAAATTCAAGATAGTGTGGAAACTGCAAGAGGAGAGGTCAGGGTTCCCTTCCCCGGACTCCCCCACAGAGCATGTCCTGCTGCAGATCCCCACATCCAGAACTGCCCACAGCTGGTCCGCTCAGGCTTGCAGTGCTCTGTCCCTTTTTCTGTAGACTGATGGGGATGATGACTCCCTATGTGACATACTGAGTCCCAAAATCCTCAGCAGCCACCAGAACTAGGTGGCCAGTTGGGCTTCTCTAGGCCTCCATCTGCCTGGTGATAGGAAGCGTAAACTCTGGGCCGAGTAGAGCAGAGGCTGCTGGGAGGAGGCCCAAATTCCAGGGACATGTAATGGCCCATTGGTGGTCAGGAAAGAGACCTATGGTATACTTATCACAAAGAATAAATTGTTTCCAAAGGGAAAATAAAGCCTCCACAAAGATTTGTTCTTCCAGTTATGGGGCTTGAACACAGGGCCTGACCACTCTCCTTGATCTCTAATTGATCATGCCTGGTAGTCTACAAGTTGAGCCCAACTCCCCTTCCAGCTTTTTCATTTTTGGAATCAAACACAGGGCTTCAGGCTTGCTAGGCTACCACTCTATCACTGAGCCACATTCTCAGCTAGGATGATTCCCTGCCCCCAAACCCATATGGCCAATCCTCAAATAAATAGGAATTAGGGGCTAGGATGAATATGAAGCACAAGTCTGGTTCACATGGAAATACTCCTCTGCCCCCTCTTCGAAACCCTTATTTAAAGTTTCTCTTTTACTATTGAGGGATGAGAGAGGGAGAGGGACGTCAGAGAGAGGAGTACCAAGAACAGTGGTACCCTGAGTCCCACAGCCTCCCACACACAAGTGGTCCTACAGATTCCCGTCTTACCTGACTCAATGTCGTGTCTACACTGTCTCCCTAACCATGCAAGGCTCAGAATGAAATAAATGTAAGCCCTGGCTTCAGCCCACACCCAGAGTAGAAGCTCCTAGTCCCAGGCTGACTTCCACTTCTGACTTCCCCGAGTTAGGCTGGACCCACTACTCATCACTGTGTTGGTGTCAATGATCTCATGGATGGATTTCAGGAAGAAGGTCTATGTCAAATAGCAGAAGCAGCAGTGTGAGCAGGGAGGAAGGAGCCGGGACAATTGGTCTGGGATCTTCTTCCTTGGAGCCATCCTGTCAATCCAGAGCCATCCTGACCTGAAGCACGGCCAAGGCCATGAGGTGGACAAGATAGTGTGATGGGACTAAAGGAGGTACGGGACTAAAGGAGGTACGGTACTGCTTTATCTTGGCGCACTTGAAATTTCTAATATTTGGCCCATGCCAATCCCAAAGCCAACATGCAATCCTCTCCTTGTTGTTGTTGTCCATGAGCTGTTGCCCCTGACCTCTTTTTCTCAGGGCTTGCACTCTACCACTTGAGCCACAGGGACACTTCTTGTTTTCTGATGGTGCATCGAGGATAAGAGTCTCACACACTTTCCTGCCCAAGCTGGCTTGGAAGCCAGATCTCACCTTCCTAAGTAGCTAGGATGACAGGCGTTGGCCACCAGTGCCCAGAATGTGATGCCTTTTTAAAGGATCTTGGCTTGGCAAGTCTGTAAAAGGAACCCCAAAGGGTCTGGATAGACCATGATCCAATCAAGGAGCTCGGGTTGGGAAAGGCTGATTGGGGAAGCCATTCTGTTCCCCAAAATTATAGATGTCAGGTGGTGTTGGATGCATCAAACTCCTAGGCCAACAACCACTAGACTTAGTGGGGAAAAAGGTAGAGAATACCCAAGGGTTGCAGTGTAGAAATCTCTAATTTTGCATGCATATGGGTTGTGTGTGTGTGTATGTGTGTGTCTTCAATGTTGGTGGGTTTCCCCTCCCCCACAGTGCCAGAGAGTTAATCAGACCCTGAGTTGAAATCCAAGTCCTGTCAGAAAAATGGTTCAAATTCCAAGGACGGTCTTAAATTTTTTTTTGACCAGGAACATGCCCTATCTTGAAAGCACTCTCTGTGCTATGACATCATTCTATTCAAAGCAAATTTGTTAGCTGGGTGCTATTCTTGATAACAACTATGGATGTTCACTGATAGAAATACATGTATATATACACAAACACATGCCGTTACTGGCTCTTTTTTTTTTTAGTGCAGATCCTGAGGCTTAAACTATGAGCCTAGAAATTGCCCCTGAGCTCCATTTACACAAAGAGCACTTTATTGTGCCTTAATCCATGATACTTCATTAAATGGAGGCATAATTTAATATCTAATAATTATTAGTAATATATTACATGTAATTTAATAATATATAGACATCTAACATTCTATAAATATATTTATATTTAAATGTACAGTAGAATATACATATACACCTCTCTCTCTCTTTCTCTCTCTCTCTACATTTATATACACGTATTTGCAACAATTTACACATCTATCTCTTTATATATTGGCCACTCCTCGGGCTAGAACTCTGGTCCTGGGAACTGCCTGGCATTGAATTTGTTTGAGGTTGCTGTGCTTAAACTGACCCCTTGATGAATTAGACATTTCAGGCCCTGAGTTCAAATCCCAGCAGTGCCGAAGTCAATAGGTGGAGTAAGAAGCCAATGTTGACTTGATTTCCTTTCTGTGGAAATATTGTGCCCTAGGTACAACATGTAATATCTATGCAAATACATATATATGACATATATTATACTTGTATGCAAATATTATTTTTGCCAGTTATAGGACTGGAATTCACACACTGGGAAATGCTCCAGATTTTTTTCTTCTAGGAGGTTAGCTTTTACTTCACCCAAAGCACAATAGTGTTACCCAGTCCCTGAGTTCAAATTCCAGGTGTGGAAGATAAAATGGCCCAAACTGCTAGCCAGGACCTTAACTGTTTTTGGGTGCAAGCACGGGGCTTGAACTCAGGTCGCCACAACTCTGCCTCAGCCTTGATTACCCTAGGCTGCGGTGCAGCGTTTACACCCACAGATGATCCAGGGATCCTACAACCCGAGTTCAACTCCAGCTCTGGCAAAAATAATAAACCAACAAAGATGGAGGAAGAAAAACCTGGAAGTTTTAGACAACAGTTTTACCTTTGTTTCCTTTGCACTGTGACCATCCTGGCTCTCAATGACTCGGCTTGAAAATTGCACATGTCCTTGCATGGCTGAAGGCTGGCTGGCTGTCAGGGAAGCCTGAGCCCAACCAAGACACCTAGGCCCTGAGTTTGATCCTGGGACTTCCACCTACTCGTTCCTATCTATAGGAACAATAATAGAATCTTTGTAATGTACCAATTGAACTACTGATTAGCTAGTCATTGTAGTATAAGATTGTACGCAACAAATACAGGTCATTGATTAATTTAATTAATACTTTATTAAGTCTCCTACCGTGATTAATTAATGGAGGCATAATTTTAGACCAAATAATTCATGGTAATAGAATATATAAAAATAAGATATGTCATCATTCTTTATATAGAGTTATAAACTAGCATCGACATAAATGTCTGGTTCTCTATATAACTTTATTTATAGATTCATATACATATGTAAATATGCACACATACTGCAATCTACATATCTATCTGTTTATATATTGGCCACTCCTAGGGCTTCATCTCAGGTCCTCAAATTTGCCCGACAACTTCACTTACGTCAGACTCGTGTGCTAACACTGACCCATTCATGAAGTGAGCCTTCTAGGCCCAGAGTTCAAATCACAGAACTGCCAAAAACATAATCCTGGTGGAAGTAGGCAATTGTCCCACTTGTTTTCTTTATTAGTGAAAGTCCTGGGTCTCAGGAATGATTTACATAGGC
Organism: Dipodomys spectabilis; assembly: GCF_019054845.1. Classification (NCBI taxonomy): domain Eukaryota; kingdom Metazoa; phylum Chordata; class Mammalia; order Rodentia; family Heteromyidae; genus Dipodomys; species Dipodomys spectabilis. The sequence goes on along the minus strand of NW_024870808.1, from coordinate 1,432,850 downwards.
AAATCTATGTTCAATGTAATAGGATGTAAAAAATGTTATACATGTAATCATACTCTCTAAAATATATAATAAATTAATAAAAAATGAATACACTAACTGCAATATGCAGTAAACATGTGTATGTAAGTATAAATCATGTATTTAAAATATTTACAAATATTATTTTTGAGAGTGCTAGGAACAGGCCTGTCTTTCTTGTCTTCCAGCCTTGTGAGCTTTCCATTCCCCCACAGTACTGCAGATTTACCCAGACCCTGAGTTCAAATCCCAGACCCCGCAGAAAAAATGATGTGAATACAACACCAAGTAGCCTAATAATTGTTTAAATATTTTTGATGTATATATGTACGTATGCATGTATGTATTAAGTATTTTTATTTTGTCAAGCACAGGGTTTGAACTCAGGGCATTGCAACTCTGCCTCAGCTTTGATCACTCTAGTCTGGGTTGCAGCCACTGGACCCACAGCCGAGCTTAGGTTCCTGGGCCTCAAACTCTGACAGGAAAAATAAATAAATAAAATGACACAGAAAAAAAAAACAGTAACTTGCTGATGGCTGCCAGTTTTACATTTGTTTTCTTTTCAAGGTGACCATCCTGGGTATAAATGACGGGGCTGAAAAGTGATGGTAACCTGGCATTGCTGAAGGCTGTTGGGCTTCCAGAGAAGCCATGGGCCAAAATGATAACATAGGCCCTGTGTTCAAAGCCGGGTCCTGACCCCTACCAATGGAGGGAGATCCTAAGAGTCTTGTTCCTATTCATAGGAATACCGATGGAAAGTTATGAATGTCAAGGTTGAATTACTTGTTTCTGAATGATACTAGCATAAAATTAGAGAGTAATTTTAGGAGGCCGGTGGATTTTAATGAATATTTTTGACACATTAACAGAATTCTATTAATTACATGGACACTATAGTTTCGGGACAGTGGTCGATATAATTAATAATTCATTAAGGATGAAAACAGTAATATTAATTACATGGAGGCATAATAAATATCCAAGAATTGGTAGGAACATAGCCTATATAACTAAATAATGTATAGACATCTCTGGCACTCTATAAAGATCTATATTTATTTGTGTACTAACATCTGCATGTCCATATGTTCTTGTTTTGTCAACACCTGGAGCTCAATCTCAGGTGCTGGGAACTGCTTGTCGGCTCCATATGCCCCAGGCTAGCGTGCTGACACTCACCCATTCATGAATTGGACCATGTAGGCTGTGAGTTCAGATGCCAGCACTGACAAAAATTGAATCATGCAGTAAGACACAGGGTGACACATGGTTTTTTGTTTTTTTTCTGTGAAAGTCCTGGGTGTGCAGTTACATACATAGGCAATTCTATATCCTATGTAATAAATGTACTAAATATTCCATGTGTTATAGCAGTCAATAAAATAAATGGTAAATGAATAAAATAATAAAATGAATAACTACACTAAGCACAATATGGAGTCAACATACGTGGCTCAATCTCAGGGCCCGGGCACTGTCTGGCAGCTGAATTGGCTAGTGGCTGCTGTGCTGGCAGTCATCCATTCATGAACAGAGCATTCTTTGCCTTGAGTTTAGATCCCATAACTCCCAAAAATGTAATCTTGGAGTGAGAAGCCAATCATGACACATGTTTTCCTTTTCTGTGAAAGTGCTCAGTGTCAGGAAGGATGTATAATTTGGATGCAAATCTATATGCTATGTAATAGGATGTAATAAAGGTTAAAAACATCATAGGCAGAAGAATTGCCACTACAGTAAATGATAAACAGATTGAATCAGTAGTGAATCATTCTAGGATAAAATTAGATGCAATAAGTATAGTTTGTTCACTAAGTTTAATTAATATTTTATTAAGCATTAACAGAATAAAAATTACATGGAGACATAATTAAATAACTAATAATTTGGAGTAGCACATGATGCATAATTTAATAATATATAGACATTGGTCTCATTCTATGAAATATCTAATTATATGTATAGATATATGTATATATATGATAAACAATTATAAGATATTGAGTAATTATTAATAAATGCTTTATTAGTTGTTAACTGGGAGACATCATTAAATGGAGACATAATTTAATACCTAAGAATTGGTAGCAATATTATCTATAATTTAATGATATGCAAAAATCTCTTTTTGTGTACAAAATATTTATATACAGCAATCGCTATCTATTTATACCTTGTTCACTCCTGAGGCTCGGTGTTTGAGTGCTCTCATAGTAAGCATGGAGCCACGGGTTCGATTCCTCAGTGCCACAAAACAGAAAACTCAGAAGTTCTGCTATCTTTCAATCAATTGAGTGCTAGCCTTGAGCACAAGCGTTTAGCGACAGTGTCTAAGCTCTTAATCAAGCCCCAGCTCTGATGCCAAAAAAAGGTAGGATCCTCTAACTGTAATTATAGAAGAACAGAACTTCAAAAACCTCATTAAAGAGCATGCTAGTAATCTGGTGCTGACAGCTGCCACCTAACCTGACTTAGCCACAGGTAAATCGCTGCAACCCAGCTCCACGGGTTACCCATGTCATCCTGGCTTATGCCCGTCATCCTAGCTGCTCAGGGGCTTTAAAACACAGTCCTGGCAGGAAGTCTAAGAGACATCTCAAAATGTTGCTCCAAGTGGTAGAGCTTTGAGTTCAAGCCCCATGGCTAACAACCCCTCCCAAGAAAAACACCCGACTAAACCTTTAGATGTGAGCTTGTATGGTTTGTAAATTTTTCCTCCAAGAATGGTGATACTGATGAAAGCACCCTAATTCTAGTGACAGCTTGTGGAATGGAGCTATGTGCTGAGTCCTCCATAGGGTGCTCCGTTCTGAAGCCTGCACATGGTGCTATGTGCTGGGTCTTTCACAGGATGCAGTGTACTAAGTCCTGCATTGGGAGCTGGGTGCTGAACATTTCACAGGATGTTGTGTGCTGAGTGGTGCAAAGACTGCCATGTGCTATGTCCATAACAGAGTGCATTCTTACATGTTGTCTATGTAAGAGCTCCACAACTTTGATGATTATACAGACATGAATATTGAGGCTCAGATAGGTCCCCATGTCATGAACAAAATTATGTATTACTGAAGACTCATGAGTTGTCTACAGCAGACAATGGTTTGGTTTATTTTTTTCTTGGTCATGACCTTGAACTCGGGACTGAGGCACTGACTCTTACCTCTTGGACTCATGGCTAGCACTCCACCACGTGGAGCCATGGACCCCCTTGCAGCAGAGGCCATTGCCAAGGGTGCAGTAGCTGAAGTCTGTCATCCTGCCTTCTCGGGAAGCTGAGTTTTAAAGATCTGGGTTCCAAACTATCCCAGACACAAAAGGTACCATGAGACTATTATCTCTAATTCACTACTAACAACCTGAAGGGGAAGCTGGGTGCTTGAGCTCATGTAGGATATCCTACCTACTTAGGAGGATGAAATCTGAAGAGCATGGTTCAAAGCTTGCCTAGTCAGGAAAGTCCTTGAGAAATTTAGCTCCAATGAACCACCAGAAAACCGGAAGTAGCTCTGTGGCTCAAGTGGTAGAGCACAAGAATGGACTTGAAGAGGTCAGGGACAGCACCCATGCCAAGACTTCAACTCCTTCAATCGACAACAACAACAAGAACAAAAGGCAGAAATAAACTAACATAGCTGAAGTAGAGGGCTGGGAATGTGCCTTAGTGGTAGAATAATTTGCATATATGAAATCATGGGCTTCATTTCTCAGGACCACGTCACTAGGACAAAGCCTGAAGTGGCTCTGTGGCTCAAGTGGGAGAGGGATATCATTCTACAAGAGAAAATAGGTACAGTACTCATGTTCTAAGGTCAAGCTTCAGGACTCATGCATATGTGTACATGCACACACACCTGTGCACACACACACCGTGGTGTGCACACATACACACTCACACACACATACACTCACAGACCAGAAGAAATGTTGTTACACAAAATGATAAAGCACTGGGATTCTGCAACTGAGCTCATGGTCAGCACCCAGGCCCTGTGTTCAAACCCAAAACCTAGGCACCCAGAGCCAAACTGGGAGAAGTCAAAGGTTCCAAACCTGATGAGCTTCACCAATCATAGATGTCAGGGAGCTTTGTGATATCCAACATGTGCTTGGATTTCCCAAGCCTCCGCAAACATAGGAGAGGCATCATAGGCCCAACATTGCCTGCAATGTATCGTTTCATTATGTTCAGTGCCCTAGTTGTCTGCCTGAAGGACTCCTGAATTATATTGAACACTGTAAATGAACACCAGAATATAGTCTCACAAAGGGAGGATAAGCACACAGAACTTGGCCTGCCATCGGAGGTGGCACAAATGAAGGTCTTCTATTAAAACAGAGCACTGGGGATACAGATCGGTAAGGGTACAAAGAGGTCTTATTCTCCTGACCTTCACTCATCCTCACTAACTGGCACAGATGGAGTTGTTACCGAACTGTACAGGAGTGAGGGCTTTTGTGTGCCTGTTCAGGCAATGAGAAAGTTTTCCTCCAGCAGGACTGTGATGCAGAGAAACCCTCAGGTTACACTGTGAACAGTGAGGGGACCCCCGGAACATGCACTATCTTGAAAGAAGTCTCTCTGTTATGAACTCATTGTACTGAATACAAATTTATTAGGTTGGTGCTATTCATCATAGCTACTCGGGAATTTCACCTACAAGAATACAATACATAGACAAAGACATGGAAGTACAGGCTCTTTTTGAGGGGGCAGGTCCTGGGGTGGAAAAATGAGCCTGTGCATGGTCCCTGAGCTCCTTTTGCTCAAGAGTATTGCATTAAGCTTGAGTCCAGCCCCACTTCTGGGTATTTCTGTGATCTCTTAGAAATAACTGTCTCATGGACTTTCCTACACTGGCTGCATTCAAACTAAGTTTCTCTAAATCTCAGCCTCCTGAGGACCTGGGATTGTAGACAGCAGCCACTGGCACCTTATTTCTTCTCTTCTTCATTTCTTAATCTGGACAATCTGACTTCTTAACAGGGTCATTCCCAAGGTTTTAATTTATAAGTAAACTACCAAATGTTCTTTATAGCTGCTTTCCCTTAGAAGGATTTTCTCTCCTCATCTTCCCCTCTGGTCACAGGTTTGAGGCCAAAAGTGAGAAATGAGTGTCACCAGATTTGGGAGAAAATATCCTCAGTACATGCCAGTTCTGTCACTTAGCATTGAGCTGCTGTGAATTTACTGTCTCAGTATATGAGGACCGAAAGCTGGAGTGATCCTCATACAGTCTGCATTGCTCCTTTTGCCTATAAAATGATCTAATAATTATGAGTGTTTTGTGTCTCCAACATTAAGTGTCTAGAACCCACTAGGAGCATCTTCATGTGAAGGGTTAAAGTTTTGAGGCAGTGATCGCTTGTTGCTTGTTTCTAGCAGAGCAACACGTGCTGGTAATCCAAACACCTGGTTGGTTGTGTGCCTTTATAAACCCTGCAAATCTTTAGCTTGGGGTTCTCCTCCAAGGCTCTGCTGTGTGAGAGTATAGGATGAGTCCCAAGCAATAGTCCATTTAAATAAAACATTAAAACAGCTGTAAAGTCTGACTGTGGATGTTCTTCGTGGTGGGGATCCTCCAACCTGGGTATAACATATTAGTGGGGGCTCGTCCATGATCCCCCCCAAGAACCCCCCAGATCTCAGACTCCAAAGGTAAAACAGAGCTGTCTTTGTTAATTTGTCTTGTCCTATCATTTGTCTGTTTTACTTTCATTTTCCTTTGTGAGGATGGCCACTCCGATTCATAAGGGGTTGTTGAAGCAGAAGTGCTTGCACCACAACCCTGGAGCAACTAGGAGATGTCCAAGATCATCTTTTGGGGCGGAACCCCTCCATGTGGGGCAGGAGTCCTTTGAACCCCGCTGTCTGTGGTGGCTGGGGCGGTCCTTGGAACACTGCTGTGTGTATTGTAGGTCGGGGGTCCGTTCAGTTTTGGGCTGGAACTGACCAAGAGGGCCCCTGTTAGGAGGCCCACTGTGGCTCTGCTCCTTCTGCTGTTTGGCGTGAGTGTGAAACCCCATCGTGACTTTAGTCAGTGGACCAATTTGGGAGATCTCTACTTTGTAAGGCATTTTTTTTTTTTTGTAACTGTAGGGCATGAGTGTGTTTTGTTTGTACTGTTTATTGTTTTTTGGACTGTACGTCTGACGGGACTGGAAACCATAGGCACCACTCCATCTAGCCCCCTAGACTTACAAAAAGAAACTGACACAGAGGGAAAGAAAATTACCCCCTGGTTTTTCAGGGAGATAACTTGGATGAAGAAATGTTTCCTCCCCCATACTCTCCTTCCCAGGTTCATTTTGCAGAACCTGTGAATGATCAAGAAGAGGAGGTAGCTATAGAACACTCGGCACCTGCCCTTAAAGTTTCTGAGGGGCCAGTCACTCGACAATGCCATCGTATCAATCCTCCTTCTAATGCACCTGTTTTTCCCTTATGCCCCATAGGTCCTGTGGATGCGGATGGTCAACAGCAACTCCAATATTGGCCATTTTCTACCAGTGATCTATACAATTGGCATACCCAAAATGCCCCCTTTTCTGAGAAACCCCAAGATTTAATTCGTTTGCTTGAAATTATTCTCTTTACTCATCAGGCCACTTGGGATGATTTTAGTCAGCTTTTACAGGTCCTTTTTACCACCGAAGAGAGAGACTGTATCCAAGAGGCAGCCCAGATATATATCCCTGGCCCCACAGGAGCACCTATCGGAGATCCTGCCCTAATCACTACCTATTTTCCTGAGATGCAACCAACATGGGACTACAATACAGTTGAAAGTAGGGAGCAACTCCTCATCTATCGCCAGGCTCTGTTGGCAGGTCTCAAGGTGGCGGATTGCCAAAGTACTAATGTGGCCAAACTTTATGATGTTAGACAGGAAGGAAGTGAAAGTCCAACAGCATATCTTGAGCGGCTCATGGAAGCTTTTAGTCAATATACCCGTATGATCTTGAGACCCAGGAGTCGGCTCAGATGATTATGTTTGCCTATATAAATCAAGCTGCACCAGACATAAAGTGAAAGTTGCAGGCTCTAGACAGACTTGGTGAAAAGTCTATTAGGGATCTCGGAGCTGCGGTGAAAAGGTTTACAATGAGAGAGAGAGATAGAGTAGCAAATACAGGAAAGGAAAGATAGAGAACGTGAAATTGAGTGTGAAAAGAGTGACCAGGCGAAAGAAAAGAGGCCAGACTTGTGGGACTCGCCACTATCGCATGCCGATCATACCTTGTTCACAAAAGGCAGCAGTTTCATTTGAGATGGTAAAAGGTACACCAGTGCAGCAGTCACAACGGACACTGAGATAGTGTAGGCAGAAGCACTCCCCCAGGGAACGTCTGCACAAAGAGCAGAACTAGTGGCACTAACAAAAGCCCTAGAGAAGGGAAAAGGGAAGAGACTAAACATTTACACGGACAGTTGGTATGCTTTTGCCACTGTGCATATCCATGGAGCCATTTACCCAGAGAGAGGGCTGTTGACAGCTGATGGAAAGGCTATTAAAAACGAACAAGAAATTTTAAGCCTCATCTGTGCCTCATGGGAACCAGTAAATATTGCCACTGTCCTGGACATCAAAAGGTAACTGATTCAATAACTGAGGAAATAACTTGACCGATCAGGCAGCTAAGGATGTGGATCTCCAGCCCAGAGCGGAAGTAGACCCAGGGCCATAAGCTTTGCCTCCTGAGCCTCAGTACTCTCAAGAAGACTTGGGGTAGATAAAGAAAATTTCCATGGACAGAGAAAGAAATGAAGACTGGAAGAAAACTGGTGAGGGGAAACTTATCTTGCCACAAAGATTGGGCAAGAGGATTCTTAGGAGAATCCATCTGGTCTCTCACATGGGAACCCGAAGAATGGAGGACTTGCTCCTAAACTCAGAAGTAAAAATCAGGCAAGGAAATCAACTCATTGAGGACATTGTTAAAAATTTTAAAGGCTGTCAGCTCACCAATGCCCCTAATCAACTGGTTACAAAAGGAGCTTGCCTCCATGGAGATAGGCCAGGTGTGTATTGGGAAGTAGACCTCACAGAAATTGAAAGTGGAAAATTTGGATATAAATTTTTGCTAATTTTTGTAGACACCTTTTCAGGATGGGTTAAAGCCTACCCAACAACGCATGAGACTGCGAACATCATGGCTAAGAAGATCCTGGAAAAAATCCAACCCAGGTTTGGCTTCCCATCCACCATCAGGTAGGACAATGGACCGGCTTTGTTCTCAAAAGTAATTCAGGGAATAGCCATGGCACTGGGGACGGATTGGAAATTGCACTGTGCTTATAGACCCCAGAGTTCAGGGCAGGTAGAAAGAATGAATCGGATTCTAAAAGAGACCTTAACTAAATTGGCCTTAGAGACTGGCCCAGACTGGGTATCGCTGCTTACTTTTGCCCTGTTTAGAGTAAGAAATTCACCCATTTAGCTTGGCTTTACTCCTTTTGAAATAATGTATGTACACCCCCCACCCATTATCCCTAGCCTTCAGACTGAATTGCTTGCTGATTTGGATGATATTGAATTTCTGTGTAAGCTTGACTATTTACAGCTGGTGCATAAGAGGATGTGGCCCCAGCTTAGAGCATTATATGATTCTGCTTCTATTCCTACCCCCCCTCCATTTGTATAAACAAAGGGACTGGGTGTTTGTTCGAAGGCACAACCTAATATCTCTGGAACCACGGTGGAAGGGACCTTACATGTTGCTAATGGCTACACCTACTGCCCTTAAGGTGGATGGCATTGTTGCTTGGACTCACTGCTCCCACACCAGAACGGCTGATCCCTTTGCCCTGGACAACCGTGAGGAAACATGGGAATTCTCCAAGCATCCTACCCAACCACTCTGCATACACCTCAAGAAAAGAAAAATGAACTGATTGTTATTGGTATTGTTGTTTAATAGTATGGTTAGGTCAGTTAAGGACCATACCCATTCAAGATCAAGAGCAGTTGGAGTTTAGTTTGGGGCTGGAGCCACAAAATTGTGTCTCAGGACCATAAGTCAATGGGGGGAATGAAGGGTTAAAGTTGTGAGGCAGTGACCACTTGTTCCTAGTTTCTAGCTGAGCATCACATGGTGGTAATCCATACACCTGGTTGGTTGTGTGCCTTTATAAACCCTGCAAATCTTTACCTTGGGGCTCTCCTCCTAGGTGCTGCTGTTTAGAGTGTAGGACAAGGCCCTAGCTGCAGCCCGTTTATATAAAACCTTAAAACAGCTGTAAAGTCTGACTCTCAGTGGTCTTTTTGGTGGGGGTTCTGCAACTGGGGTATAACAATGTTTCCATTTTTCTCTAGTACTCCTAGAGATTTAGACTAAGGGTTTGTGTGGAGCGGATCCTCAATGAATCCCTGAGGAAACCACTTGAAGCCTCCTCAGGAGAACGCCATTCAAGCCAGCCGAGCAGGAAAGTCTCTGAGACTATTTTCTCCAATAAACCACGAAAGAACCAGAAGTGGAGAAGTGGCCCAGAGGGTAGAGCTCCAGCTTTGAGAGAGAAAACTGAGCAGGAGATACAATCCAGACCAGGCAGGAAAGCCTGGGAATTGCTTATGTCCAATTAACTACCAGCTGGCAGGAAGTGTAGCTGTGGTGGAGGTAGAGCTTCAGCCTTTAGCAAAGCAGCTCAGGAACACATCAGTCCCTTAGTTTAAGCCCTGGGATGGCCACAAGAAAATTAAAAAAGGGAAGGTCAAGTTTATATATCAGTACCCTACCTACTTATGTGTGTATGTATATTACCTCCCATAGTGCAAACTCTGCTTTTATTTACTGGTTTATTTTTCAGATATGCTAGTTGTGCATACTGCATCATTCTCTTCATTTCAGGCCCATTGCTTTTTCTCTTCCAGGGTTCTAGGCCTGTGTCTTTATATGATGCATACTGAAGCTCTCAGCAGCCTTTATTTACATTTTATTATGAGGGCAATTCAGGAACAATCACAAATCAGTCAGGGGAAGAGCAGATCAGGTTTCTTAGAAGTAACCGGTATTCAGAAAAATAAACTTGAGAACATAAAATGCTAGCATACTTATGTAAAAATTGCTATTAAGGAAAAAATGAAGGGGCTGGGAATATAGATTAATGAGAGAATGCTTGCCTAGCATGCAAGAAGCCCTGGGTTGGATTCCGCAGGCACCAGTACACAGACAAAGCCACAATATGTGGTGTTGCTCAAGTAGCAGAGTGGTAGAGACAGTGCCCAAGCCTTGAGTTCAACCCAACAACTGTCAAAGAGATAGCTACCTAGGTAGGAAGGTAGGTAGAGAGATAGAAAGAAATAAAGAGAAAGAGAGAGAGAGAGAGAGAGAGAGAGAGAGAGAGAGAGAGAGAGAGAGAGAGAGAGAGAGAGAAAGAAAGAAAGAAAAAAAAGAAAGAAAAAAGAAAGAAAGAAAGAAAGAAGAAAGAAAGAAAGAAAGAAAGAAAGAAAGAAAGAAAGAAAGAAAGAAAGAAAGAAAGAAAGAAAGAAAGAAAGAAAGAAAGAAAGAAAGAAAGAAAGAAAGAAAGAAAGAAAGGAAGGAAGAAAGGAAGAAAGGAAGAAAGAAAGAAAGAAAGAAAGAAAGAAAGGAAAGAAGGAAGGAAGGAAGGTAGGAAGGAAGGAAGGAAAGGCTGAAGGAAAGAAGGAAGAAAAGAAAGAAAGAAAGAATATTGATAGATGAATCTGATTTTGAAGTCAGAAGGAAAGAAGGGAACACTTCCCAGTCATGAAGCTTTCTGCAGTGTGCCAGGACACCAGCATCGCCTTCACACAAACGCAGAGCAGGATGACTGTCTCTGTCCCACTTCTCAGGCAGCCAAGAACCCTAGAGTCAAGATGGCAGAGCCAGGTTCTAACTCAGGTGCTTGGAGACAGAAGAGAAATGGCCCTGCCCCTCCTTGGACTGGGGATTTGCATTAATGATGTGGAGCATGAAGTAAGGATAATGGATTGGTAGAGATTGAAGGACCTTCAAATGTGACAAATGGAGAGTCAAAACCCCACTCCATAAGACCAGAGAGCAGGGTTTTTTTTACTCTGTTCCTCCCCTCTCCCCCAGTAAACTGGCTCTCTATTGGTAACTTAAAGATAGCCTGAAGCTCCCTTCACCTGAGGGAGGAAGGTTAATTAGTCATCGTTTGAAGAGGCTGAGAAAAGCCTGACCCTGCTGTAACTCTATCAAATGTTTCAGGTTTCCCCCATTGCTGGCTGTGCCTGGAATGAATGAAATGGTTTCGCAGCTCACTTCCTTGTTGAGTGTGTATATTCTGCCTCCTAATCCTGCAGGCCTAGTTCTCTGCACCTAGCCTGGCATTTGAAACTGTTTTCTGTCCTTCAAATACAGTGTTACACTGGAGTTCTTCCTGCTAACAGAGCTAGGGCTTGGATTCTGAGAACTTCATTTGAATCCCAGATGGGTCAATAATATTTCTTTCCTTCTTCTGTAGCTCAAGAACTCCAAGAACATTTAGAGTGCAAGTAACTTCTCATCACCAAGGGAAGCACAGGAATTTCTTGAGCATCTGACCTTTCAGAACAGGAAGTCAGAGTGTCCTAGACTTCCCTGCCTTTGCTGGTTTCACGCAGTGATAGAGACCTCAGCCTCCTGAGCTAGCGTGATGGGCATGAGCTATTGGTTCTCTGCTATGGTCAGAACTGTAATGACATTGACAAGACAAGTTAAATGCTTATCACAAACGGCTTGGGGAACATATTAAGCCTTTCAACAGTGTGCCTTTCAGAACCCTGTAGGACACAAGTTTATAATGCTAGAGTCTGAGAGGCTGGGCTTATGGATGTGCTACAATTGAATCTTGAGGTCTGACTCCAATTCTGTGTACATCAGCATACATTTTCCAAAAAATATTCTCATAAATAGCAAATAGGAAAATTACTTTGATTATCCCTCACTCTTTTTTCCAGTTGTGTGTCTCAAACTGAAGCCTGGGTGCTGTCCCTGAGCCCTTCAGCTCAAGGCAAACACTCTACCACTTGATCCACAGTGCCACATGTGGTTTTTTTTGATGGTTCATTGGAGGTAAGAGTCTAACAGGCTTTCCTTCCCTAGGCTGTCTTCAAACTGTGATCTTCAGATCTCAGCCTCCTGAGAAAGTAGGTTTCCAGAGCCACTGGAATCTGGCATATTGTTTTGCCAGACCTGGGGCTTGAAATTAGGGCCTGGGTACTGTCTTTGAGCTTCTTTTTTCTCAAGGCTAGCACTCTACCACCTTAAGCCACACCACACTTTCTGGCTTTTTCTGAGTATATGGCACTGAGGATTCAAATCCTTGTATTCATGCATGCTGAGCAAACTCTCTACCACTAAGCCACATTCCCAGCTCAACCTTACAATTTTATCCCTGAACTTGCCTATCCACAAGAAAAGGCTTCTGAGTATAAATCATCTAAACAAATCCCTATAGGAAGTTGTCCAAAGATAAATAAGACGAAGCTCATACTGGGGACAGACTCTAACCATGTGATGACTTGACAAATGCCTCCATTTAATTATATATCATGTTTCAACACTTAATAAAGTATTAATGAAAATGAGTCAATGTACTGAATTATTGTGTATAATTTTATAATATATGTACACAACATAATAAATATTATGTGTATAACAATACTAAATACAATAAACAATAAAATGAATAAAATGAAAATTAAATACAAAATCAATAATAATAATCATAATATGAAATAAACATACATATGTACCTATATAGCTTATATTACACATGTATACAAATATTTTTCCTATTGCAGGGCCTTAATTCAGGCCCTGGGAACTCTAGCTTGAAAATCTTTTCCTCAAGGACAGGGAGCGTAGCCTTCACCCAAGGTGCAAAAGAGTAACTTGGACAGTGAGCTCAAATCCCAGCAATGGCAGAAATACTGGCCCCAGTTCCAAGAAAGTGACTTAATATTTGTAACAGAAACAGTTTTGTTTATTAAGTTCCATACTGAACACTGAAAAAAATCAGTGTAGAATTTTGTACAGCTATTCAGACATCCATCCCTTACCTCCAAAGTGCTTCTTGAGCACTACATAATATTGTTTTACGTTTTTTATTTTAAAAATTTGTACAGAGGGGCTGGGAAGGTGGCTCAGTGGTGGAGCACTTGCCTTGCATGCTTGAGGCCCTGGGTTCGATTCCTCAGCACCACATAAGAACAAAAAAGCCAGAAGTGGCGCTGTGGCTCATGGTAGAGTGCTAGCCTTGAGCTAAAGAGCTGAGGGACAGCGCCCAGGCCCAGCGTTCAGGCCCCACGACTAGACCAAAAAAAAAATTTGTACAGAGGGGTCACAGTTACATGACCAAGGTAATGAGTACATTTGAGCATTGTTGCCTCCTCGTTTGTTTTTCCCCTACCATCCCTTACCTCCCATCTTCACAACTAACTTCCTTGCTGAGGTCAGTGACTTACTTATTTATTTTTGGCTTGGCATGTTCTTTGAACTCAAATAATGGCAACTCTGCGCTTTCCGTCACATTTCTATGGATTCATCAAGACTCTGAGTTCTAATCCCAGACTAGGAAAGAAAACTGGCAGAAATTCCAAACCAAAGAGCTTTATTATTTCAATTTCGTTAGTTAGTTAGTTAGTTAATGAATTAATTAGTTAAGTAATTTTGCAACCACGGGGCTTGAACTCAGGTCATGGCAACTCTGACTCAGCTTCACTCTCTCTAGGATGGGGTGCAGCCTCGGGACCCAAAGTTGATCCTGGGACCGTAGGCCCAGATGGCTTGCTGGAAGGAAAAAAAAGCAGAACAGCACAAAATGTGGGGAGCTGTAGAGGGCTCAGGGTTTTAAATTTTTTTCTTTGCTTGCTGACCACCCTGGGTCTGAATGATATGGTTTCAAAGTAGACCTGGCCTGCCATTGCTGATGGCTGGCAGGCTATCAGGGAAGCCATAAACCAACATGTCAACATAGGCCCTGGGTTCAAATCCTAATCCTTACACTTACCAATGGCAGGAGATCACAAGAGACTCATTCCTATGCATAAGAATACAGATTGAAAGAGTAGTTCATGCATTTGTCAAGTCTAAAATTGGATGCAATAATCCTAGGATGCTGATTGACCTTAATTGTTTATTAAGCATGAAAAGAATAATATTGTTTCAATGGAGATATAATAAATACCTAAGAGTTGGTAGAAACGTAGTAGATGCCATTCAGTCATAGATAGACAGCTCTGGAAGTCTTTAACAATATTTATTTATTTGTATGCCACCCTCTGCCTATCTATGTTTTGCTGTTTTGGCCAAACTTGGGGCTTGATCTCAGTGACTGGGGACCAACTTGGCTAGAGGCTTCCGTGCTCACACTCACCCAATCATGAATTGGGCCTGCTAGGCCTTGAGTTCAGCTCTCAGCACGGCCAAAAATTTAATCTTTGAGTAAGAAGCCGAGTGTTACACATGTTTTCCTTTTCTGGGAGAGTCCGGGGTGTCAGGCATGATGGAGAACACATCTACAAATCTAGATGGTATGTGATATGATGTAAACAATGTAATAAATGTTATAGGTGTCATCAAAGTCAATAAAATAAATCATAAATAAATGAATAAAAAAAGAAATAAACCAAATAACCACACTAAACATGATATGGACTGAACATCTGTATGGAAGTATAAATCCTAACACACTAAACACGGTATCTACTGAATATTGGTATGGAAGTATAAATCCTATCTTTAAAATCTATACAAGGAGTATGTTTTCCCTGCCTGAAGATTGAATGCAGCCCACCCCCATGAGAAAGCAATGGCGGGAAATCCTGAGATACTGGTTTCTCGACCAGGAAAAGTCATGAAATGCGATCGATCTCATCGAAAGAGTAGTTCATGCATGATGTGACTAGGAAATGATAGGCAAGACTCATGGGGTTTCGCTTATTTGTAAAGCAGTGTTGATTAAGCATGACAATAATCATCACAGTCATGAAATGAAGGCTTCTGGAAAGATCCAAGAATCAGTAGACACATGGTAGATTGGATTCCATCACAGATTATCATCTCTCCTACTCTATACAAATGTGTACTTATTTGCATACTACCTTCAACTTATGAATAGATGACTGTAGTGTGCCCTCCCCTGACATCCCCACCTGGGGGTCTCTCAGGTCCTGGGAACGACCTTACTCCTTAGTGACTCACAGGCTGGTGTGCTCACATAAACCCATTCGTCAATTGGGTCTGCTCGTCCCCGAGTTCAAATCCCAGCAGTGCCAAAATATGCATCCTGATGTCAGAAGCCAATTATTGCACCTGTGTTCATTTCCTCTGCAAGTCCTGGGTCTCAGATAGGATTAAGAATGCATGGGCCAACCTGTGGCCATGGGAATCGGTTGTTATCATGTGAGCCCAGTTTTACCTGTCATCATACACTGATGAAAATACACAATACATCCATGAATAGAATACAAATTAGAATAACTACACTAAATTCACAATACAGTCCACACACGGATTTGAATATACATCCCATGTTTAAATGATGCATTCTGGACAATTGTGGCCCCCCTGGTGCTCGATATCTGTTCCTGGGAACCGACCAGCTCCTTAGTGGCTCACAGTCTGGTGTGATCACGTGGACCCATTGGGCAGTTGGGCCTCCTAGGCCCAAAGTTCAAATCCCAGCACTGCCACAATTCACCCTGATGTGAGAAGCAAGTCATTGCACCAGTTTTCCTGTGTCGTGCAAGTCCTGGGTCTCAGCTAGGATGGAGAATGCATAGGCAACTCTATACTCAAGGGAATAGGTTGTCATCCAGGTCACCACAGTTATATCTATTATCCTATACTCAAGAAAATACACAGTACATCAATGAATATAACACAAAATAAAGAGAATGACTACACCGAATGCAAGATGCTGCCCATCCATGTATGGAAATATAGATCTTCGGTTTAAATGATGAATTTATGACTATATTGGCACCCACCAGGGCTTCATCTCAGGTCCTGGGAACGGCCTACCTCCTTAGTGCCTCACAGGCTGGTGTGTTCACTATGACCCATTCACCAATTGGGCCTGCTAGACCTTGAGTTCAAATCCCAGCACTGACAAAAGATTCACCTTGATTTGAGAAGCCAATCGATCCACCTGTTTTCCTGTCCTGTGAAAGTCCTGGGTCTCAGCGAGGATGGAGAATTCTATATAGACAACTCTATAGCCATTGGAATAGGTTGTTATCCATGTCAGCTTAGTTAGAAGCCAAGTGTGAAACTTTTTTTCCTTTTCTCTGAGAGTCCTAGGTGTCAGGCATGATGGAGAACACGTCTACAAATTTAGATTCCATGCGATAGGATGTCATCAATGTAATAAAGGGAATGAGTGTCATCATAGTAAAATCAATGGTAAATAAATAAATAAAACAAAAATACAAGGAACAGCCACACCAAACGTGTATGGACTGAACATCCATAGGTAAGTACAAATCATGTATTTACAAAGTATATAAATAGTATGTTTTCCAAGGCTAGGGCTTGAATTTTGGCTTACAGTACAGGCCTGACTTTCTTATCTTCAAATACAGTGAGCTTCCCCCTTCTTCCGCAGTGCTGCAGATTTACCCAGATTCTGAGTTCAAATCCAAAGCCTTGCAGAATAAACGGGGTGAATTGCAAGCCAGGGAGCTAACATCTTTTAATTATTTTTTGCTCAGCAGGGGGCTTGAACTCAGGTTGTGGTAACTGCCTCAGCTTTGATCACTCTATGCTGGGGTACAGCCATTGAACCCACAGTAGATCCTGGAATCCTAGACCCCCAGGCCTTGTGTGGCAAAAATGTACAGAAAAAATGCAGCGAGATGGCCTTTTTATGTTTTCTTCCTTTGCACAGTGACCCTCCTGGGTCTGAATGACACTGTTGCAAAGGGTACTTCACCTTGCATTGCTGAAGGTTGTCAGACCATTGAGGAAGTCATAGGTCAACATGGCAATGTAGGCCCCGATTTCGAATCCCAGTCCTGACACCAATCAATGGCAGGAGATACTAAGAGATTCGTTCCCATCCATGGGAATAACAAGGTAATATCAATGTCACAGTTGAATGAGTTGATGGTGAATGATGCTCTTATAAAATTAGACAGCATCATTTCAGGAGACTGATTTTACTTAATATTTATGAAGCATTAAAAGAATACTATTACTTACAGAATGCAATAATTTCAGGATATTGATTGATTTACTTAATTGTTTGATAAGAATGAAAACAATAACATTAATTACATGTAGCATTATAAATACCCATGAATTGGTAGGAATGTAGTCTATATAACTGAATAATGTATAGACATCTCTGGCACTCTATAAAGATATATATTTATTAGTGTACTAGCATCTGCATGTCAATCTGTTCTTATTTTGTCAACCGCTGGGGCTCAATCTCAGGTACTCGTAACTGCCTGTCAGCTCAATTTGCCACATGATGGCAGGCTGACACTCACTCATTCATGTATTGGGCCTTGTAGGCTGTGAGTTCAGATGCCACTACTCCCAAAAAATGAATCGTGTAGTAAGAAGCTGATGGTGACACATGTTTTCCTTCTCTGTGAAAGTCCTTAGTGTCAGGAAGGACGTGCAATACATATGCAAACCTATATCTTATGTAATCAATGTAATCACTGTTCTACGTGTCATAATAGTCAATAAAATGAGTAGTCAATACATGAATAAAACAAAAAATAAAATTAATAACTACACTGAATGCAATATGGAATCAACATATGTATATAAATATAAATCATATATTTAAAATGTGCACAAAAAGGATGTTTTCTAGTGGTGGACATCGATTTCAGGCCAAAGGAACAGACTTGAATTTCTTGAATTCAAGGAGGCAAGCTTCCCCTTCCCAGATAGTGAAACAGCAGGGTTACCTAGACCATGAGTTCAAATCCCAGTCCAGGCAGAAAAAACATGGCACCTCCATGATATGTGATGCCCAATTCGTACGTATTTCATTTGGCCTCCATTTAATGAATGTGATCGTTTAAATGCTTCATAAAGTATTAATTAATTTCAACCAGTGTCCTATAATGTAATTGTGTATAATTTTATCATTGAATCATTCAAGTAGTGCCCATTTAATCATGACAAACATCATATTCCTTTGGTAATCATATGAATAGAAATGAGTTTCATAGGATCTCCTGCCATTTGTTGGTGGCAGACCAGGATTCAAACTGTGGGCTCCAGCTCCTACCACTTAAATCTGAGGATATGTAACTCACAGGTCTGTCCAAGAACATCAGCAAAACCAATGATTAGCCAGGCATCAGTGGCTCTCAGCAGTCCTCCTTAAAACTTACAAGGCTGTGAAAGGAGGATCATGGTCAAAGTCATCCTAGGCAGGAAAGTCCTTGAGACTCCTGTCCAACTTGTGCCAAGAAAACCAGAAGTAAAGCCGTGTGACTCTAGTGGTGGAGAGCTAGCCTTGATCAAAAGCAACTCACAGATTGTGCCCAGATCCTAAGTTCAAGGTCTGGGAACAAACAGACATACACAATAATCTGTGCAGCCATCCTGCTAAAGCAGGTCACTCTCTTGTCCCCAACTGGCTTGGACAGAGTTCTGGGGAAAGGGGGTGCTGTCATATTGACTCCGCCCATTCTGCCTGCATCACAGGATTCCAGCCACACCCCATTGTTTCATTGTTCTTTCTGACCAATGGGATACAAGAATGGTGGCCATGCCCACATTCCATGCTGCCCAGTAGCACTGTGATTCCCCGTTTGTTGACAACACTACCAGCAGTTGAGGAAGGTAGAGATGGCTGAGTGGTGAGCAAGAGACTCCAGACCTAGGAGGAGAGGCCTTCCTCAGGCCCACCATGTGCCTGCCTGAGCACCTGCCCCTCCCCCCTTCCCCATGGAGCAGCATTTCAAACCTGGTGCTTATGGGTTCAGACCCATGGATTCCTCAGGCAATGGTGTAATGGTGTGCCACGAGCTAGCTTGTGGCTCTGACCTGGTCCTGGCTGCCCTGTTCTCTGCTCAGGGCCTGAGTGTCTGTCATGCCTCTGCCATTGCTGCTTGCCCCACCTTGAGCAGTTGCCAACAACTTCTGCCAGCAACACATGTGAGCCCCGCACCCTGCTACTCCATATCCCCCTCACCTCCGACCTGGAACCACGCCTCCCCTGTGCCCCACAGTCTGGCCCACACACTGACACAAATGTGCCCCAGGTGTGGGGGTAGGTGTTGACCCGAGTATCCCACCACCATTCCCAGCGGCTAGTGTCCCAGGAAACGGGGAGATGCAGGGTTGGGTGAAGAGTGGGTGCCACAGATCCTCTGGCCTGGAGCAGTGGGAAACACACAGCCTCACATCAGCGCCCTTCCTCTCCCTGGTGGGAACCCAGTGGCTTTAATCAGAGGTGGGGAGCAGCATGTCTACCCCTGCCTTCTGGAGTCTATTCCTTTTTTTTCTGGAGATGGGAGATGTTGGATACAGAAGATAGACACCCTTGCTGTGTGAGCCCTTGTCTTCTGTGCTTGGTCAATCTTTCACCTGAAGACAAAGAGACACAGAGAGACAGAGAGAGGGACAGAGAGAGAGAGAGATCATCTTTTTCCTTGTACAGCCTGACTGTGCTCAGGTGAGTAATGAGTTGGCAAATTGCAGGTGCTGCATGGATGAGACTTCTGTCACCGGTCTGGATGTGTGTGTGTGTGTGTGTGTGTGTGTGTGCGGGTGTGTGTATGTGTGTGTGTAGAAGTGGGTTGTAAAAAGGAGGCTGAATGTTTTGGTAACTTCTACCTGCTATCTTTGGGGCATGTATGGGCTTCACAGCTGAGGTCTGGGGGCCTGGAATGGTGAGAGGCGTGAAGGGGACACAGCACACTTAAATTACAAGAACAAGGGATCTGTGTGCAATGGAGCTGTGTACTCCCTTGGGCCTGGTTGGTGGCAGTGCGAGCTTGGGAGGACCTGGGAGTGCGGCCTGCAGGGGATAGCTTCCTAGGGGGACAGAGAGCAAGGCCAACACTTAGTGAGGATATGAGCTATGCTAGTATGGAGCTCAACAGCATAGGTCAGACTCTGGGTCTTCTCATCATGATGTCTGATGGGCGAGGCCAGCCCTATTTTATATCTTGAGCCATGATCTTCAGATCTCAGCCTCCTGAGTACCTAGAATTATAGGCATGAGCATCTGGCACTGGGACTCTGGTTCTTTATGGTATATTAGGGTTTGAGATCAAGGCCTTAGGCTTGCCAGTCAAGTCTTCTACCATGCGAGTCAAGCTTTTCTGTCTTGGGCGTTTCTGAGATGGAGAATTAATATATGCTCAGGCTGGGCTGGATCATGGTCCTCCTATCTGTGACAGGCATGAACCACTAGGCCTGGTCTTCTGTAGTTGGGATGGTAGACATATAGCTCCACGCACAGTCATTGGTTTAGATGGATTGTCCCAAACTCAGTCCATGGCAGCCGATTCTTGACCAGAGGTGAAGCTCTGGGTTGGACCTCGACCATTTGACTTCAATCTCCTCATGTGACAGTTGTGAGGAAACAAGGGATTAATACAGAGGGATCTCTGGAACAGGGACAGGCACAGAGGGAGGGACCATCTGATACTGTTCTTGGCAATTCTGTGAGCATATGTTAGGAAGATACCTGGAAAGATATCCGATGATGTGTGTTATTAATGGTGCAACAGGTAAGGGATTGTGAAACAAAACATGGCTCTCTTTCTTTATTACCCTATCCCCATGAGTAACGGGATCCTTCACTTTGTTCAGTTATGAAGCTGGGGAAACTTATGCACAGAGAAGCCGGGTGACCTACTAATAACTTCCAGCTGACAGGAAGCTCGGCCTGACTTCTCTGCCATCCTTCCTAGGACAATGAGTGCTATTCAGTCCAATTCTTGTGGTGGGAAGTCCACTTCTTTTCAGTCACGGGGCTTGAACTTTGGGCTCGGGGCAGCTCCCTGAGCTCCTCAGCTCAAAGCTAGCACTCTACCACGTGAGTCACGGCACCTCTTCCAATTTTCTGGTGGTTCTTTGGAGATAAATGTCTCACAGCTGTTCCTTCCTGGGCTGGCTATAAACCACGATCTTCATATCTCAGCCTCAATTGTACTTCAGCTTTTAGGCCTGAGCCACCAGCACCTGGCTTAAGTGTAATTCTGACCTTCTTTCTTTCTCTTTCACTCTCAGGAACTGATTCAATGCGTGCTGGAGGAGGTGACCCAGCATCCCCATGTGGTTGGAACCAAGGTGGCCCTCTCATTCTGGAGGTAGGCTGTGGGTCAGGAGCTGTCTCACTCAGTCTATTGTACCAGCTCCATGAGGTAAGTCCCTCTGTGCCCTGTCTACAAGGTGACAGTTATCCATTGTCCATCTAGCCTTCCTGGACTCCGTACTGTGGTCAATGCTCTTTTCTAGAAAAAATTTTCTGGTTAAAATTATGATACATAGTTACAGAATGAAAAGGTAATGCATCTTAAGAAAGTCATTTAGGGTTCTGGGAATGTGGCTTCATGGTATGGTGATTGCCTCGCATGCATGAAACCCTGGGTTCAATTCCTCATAAATAGCAAAGGAAACACTGGAAGTGGTCCTGTGCCTCAAATGGTGGAGGGTTAGCCTTGAGATAAAAAAGAAAAGCTGAGGAATAATTCCCAAGCGCTGAGTGTCAGCTCCAGGACTGCCAAAACAACAACAGCAACAACAATGAACATTTAATTAGTAAATGAAAAATAAAGAACCCATACTTGGAATGTATAATTGTAACTTCCATACTGATACCTGACAATAGTCCCTAATTAATGTACTTTACCTGTGTTAGGATTCTGTGTTGAAAAAATATTTTGTTCATTAGGTCATATCAATTAATGCCAGGAATGTGCTTAGATGTTAGGTGATTATTTCTGGAAATTCAAAGATTCCAGGCTTTTGAGTGTGGTCACTGCTAATCACAATGAGAAGGGTAGTCTAAGTGAGATTTGGAAACTCTTTTGGCAAGTCATCGCACCAAAAAGGCAGAGGCTAATTAACAGTTGTGAAGGAAGATAAGGAATAATTCCAGATGGAAAGAAAAAATAATAGTAACTAAGGTATAGCAGAAAGCGTTCTAGGGAACTATTTTTGGTTATTGAAAAACTAGTTATCAACTAGGTTTATTCCTCATTGCCTTGAGCATGTGTGATAAATGTATCTCCTTCTATGCTGTTCTTTCATACCTGATCTCCTTTGCTTTCTAAGAATCTGTCTTTCTATATTTCTCTATGAACATTTTCTGATACTAAATACACCTACAAAGATGAAAGGGGATGCTAATATAAGAGTCCCATAGCTCATGAGTCATTAATGTAACAAAATGGGAAAGGAGGACATATTTATTGCTACCTCAATTATTCTGAAAAGCTGCAATGTCACATCATTTGGTTCAGATTTCCATTCTTTGTCTACATAGTGATATTAAGTGTACATAAATGCAAATATGAGCCGGGTGCTAGTGGCTCATGCCTCTAATCCTAGCTACTCAGGAGGTTGAGACCAGAGGATTTTGGTTCAAAGCCAGCCTGTTCAGGATAGTCCATGAAACACTTATCTTCAATTAACCCCCCAAACCCGGAAATTGTGTTATAGCTAAAGTGGTAGAGTGCTCAGTTGAGCTGAAGAGCTGAGAGACAATGCCCAGGATCAATGTTCAATCCCCACAACCAACAAAAAAGTGCAAATATGGCTTTAAGTTTCCCCCAAAGGAATGTGAAGTCAATAGTAATCTTCCCAAATGATTTAGTAGTGCACCTACTTTGGCTGAGTTTTTTGTTATGGCTTCTTTGCTAAACATTTCTCTTCTTTAAAAATGGTCAGATATTAGCTATATAATAAACTTCATCTCATATTTCTTGGTTCAAAAGAGAAGTCCATACAGTTGATGTCACTTAGCTTTCTTACTGTCTTAGTTCAAAGCCAACCCAGGCAAGAGAGTCTGTCAAACTCTTATCTGTAATTAAATACCAAAAAAGCCAGAAGTGGAGTTTTGGCTCAAGCAGTAGAGTAATAGCTTTGGGCCAGGTGGGAAAGAAAGACAGGGACAGGGGCGAGTCTCTAAGTTCAAGCCCCAGAACAAGCACAAACTAAACAAACAAGCAAACAAAACAAACCCTGGGTGTTTCTTTGGGACTCTCCTTAAAATAATGGTGATCTGAGAAGAGGCTGCTTTTGCTGATCATACTCACTGGATCCTGCTTTTCTGGAATCCTTATTGTTATGGAAAACACAGGACCAGAATAAAGGAATTGATAACTGATTCCTGCAACAAGAGAATCATCTCAGGAGTGAAACATCCATCCATAAGACACTTTAAAACCTCCATATCTTTGCTTCTTTGCAACAGAACACTTTTAAAACAAAGTTACTTTCTTTTGTTCTATGCTGGCCTTTAAATGGTATATTGTTTCCTTTTATAATACTCTCAACCGGAAGTTTACAGACAAGTTTTACATGAGTAAAGGACACACTCAAAAAAGTCAGAGACATAGTTTCCTTCAAGCCTTGGATTCTTTTCTTGTACAGTAAAAAGGAAAGCAATAGATAACTTCAACTTTGTCATTTCTCTATGTTCAATTTCTCTCCTGGGATCAGTTTCCACATCCATTAAAAGTTACTTCCATTTTCTTCCAATAACAAACTATGGTGCTGCTCCAGGAAAAATATGAATGTTTTCTTGTTTCATTGAAATAGCACAAGGACACTTTTGGACATGAGGTAACACGTGTTTCAGAGCCAACTTAGTGAAGAGAAATGAAATTTAAATTGCTTATAAATACTTTATCCATGAGAACATTTTGTTCAAACTTCTTATGTTCTCTGTAAATTAAGGTGAATTTTAAATGGGAAGAATGTTCTCAGATCATTTTTTTTGAGTCTATATGCTGTGCATTAATTTCCCAAGTGTACATGAGTTAACAGTAAGAGAAACAATAGCAATTATAGGAGAAAAAGAAGTTCTGTGTTTATGTATAAGTGTTCACTACAATATAGAAGACTCTACAAATAAGATAACGATAATATTGAAACAATAAAGCCAAGTCCAGTTTGTAGATTTGTGGAAGTGATATAGAGAAAGCATTATTGCTAAGTGGAACATGAAGCATGAGGCCACTCCTTTTCTAAATCACGCTTGCTATTCACCTAAATGTGCAAAAATGAAAATGGAAGAATGATTCGGTTTCCAGCGCAAGTCAGATATGGGAGAATAGATTTAGCTGGAAGAAAAGAGTCCATCTTAGGAGAACAGGAATTGTACTAGCAATGAAACTGGTGGCTATGATCAGATTTCTTTTTTTCCTTTTCTTATATTCTTTTTTTTTTGTTCGTGGCACTTGAAATATGGGACAGGTTGCTGTCCCTCCGAAATGCAGCTCAAGGCTAGTGCTCTTCCACTTGAGCCACAGTACCACTTCCAGTTTTCTGGTAATTATTGGAGAAATGAGTCTCCAGGACTTTCCTACCCATGCTGGCTTTAAACCCAGTCCTCAGATCTCAAACCAACTGCGTTTATGGTCACATTTCTAACAGTGTACACTCAGGATATGTAATGTATAATGTTCATCTATCTTTACATGAATTCTCAAGTTAAAAATCTGGGCTACAGGTTAGACTTTACACTCACAAAAGTGTTTGAAGTTTAAAAGTTGATACTCCTGGAAAAATAAAACCTAAGAATGTAAAGGAGTCTGGGAAGTTCAATTTGCATCCAGCTTGGACAGTATAGGCTTTGCGACACTACCTATAATTAACCAGGCAAAAGCTGGAATACCACTCACGAGCAAGATTGCTGAATAACAGCTTTAGGTTTTTGCATACATACGTACAAACATACACATACACACAGAGGCACTTATAGGTGCACACAAAAATACACAAATGAAACAACGCTCAGAATACGTAGAAAACATAGAAAACAATAGAAAATAGGTCTTGAGTAAGATTAGAATCAAGTGATAATTTTTATTATTAGCAAGCCCTCACCTGAACTTTCCCCCAGAAGTTGAGAATATTACATTGGTACGGACCAGAGATTGTAAGAGAGTCAAACAATCATTATTAATGGGATAGGATCCATGGAGGAATGAATCAGGGAACCCTGCAGATGCATCTGAAAATGTTCATATCCTGTGTCAAATGTTAAAACATCCTTGAAAATAGTACATAAACAGTCTGAGCAGTCAGTCTAATGGATAAGATCAGAGGAGAAGTTCAGAATTGCTAGTCTGTTATAGATTATATAAACAAACTATGGCAGGGCAATGTGCTACAAGTCTGGAATTCTTGCACTCAGGAGATTAGAGAGTGGAATTACATAAGGATACCTTCCCTGGACCACGTGAATAATTTTGTCTCAGTAAAACAAACCAAACAACAAGAAAGGAATATACAGTTGGAAGCTTGGGCTAATTGTGTCATTATGTTTTGAGAAGTCAAGGTTCCTAATGAATGCAACTCATATACATCCTCACTTGTGTTTTAAATGCTCTCAACATTACAGAACATTCCTAGATGCAAAATAGCTCATGATTCCCATCCAAAAATTTGCAAAAGTAAGAAAGCCTCATTCTGTTGGATTCCAAATAAATGTTGAAGGATTACAAAACTTAAGTCTGGAGAAATAGTAACGTTTGCCTAATGTAGGACTTTGTAGACCTTGTTAAATTAGAATTTACATTTAAAATATATTTTTTGGTTTTGTTTGTAATTTCATATTCTATAGGATACTACAAAATTCTTTTTAAGTAGAGGGATTAAGTGAAAAATTCACAAATGATTCTGGCATTCTATTTGCCTAGATATTCTTTCAAGAGAGTTATAATTAGAACATAGTTAATAGATAATTCACCCAGTTCATGTATACCATGTTAATGTGAATAATCCAGCAGAGTTGCCAACAAATGGATGACATGAATTTATAAATTTAGAAAAACCAATATTTTAAGGGTTTGCTTTAATATGGTATTAACAGAGTAATTGTGTGACATCTACTTTCTTCTACCTATATGTAATACAGGAAGCCATTTCCTTATTTACGTGCCTCTGTATACATGAAGAAAAATGCTAGGTTTGGGGTTTGTTTTCAGTTTTGTTTTTGTTTTATTGGTTCGTCCTAGAGCTTGAACTCTTGGCCTGGGCAGTGTCTCTGAGCCTGTTTATACTCAAGGCTCGTGCCCTACCACTTCAACCTCAGTGCCACTTGAGTCTGGCTTTTGTGGAGAAGTTTTTTGGAGATAAGATTCTAAGACACCTTCCTGCCTGGGTGGGCTTTGAACCATAATTTTCCTATCTTTGCATCCTGAATACCTATGATAGTTAAAAAAGTATAAATATAAATAATATTTGCATGTGTTCTGATCTCAAGAATACCAGTGGAGGAAAAATGATGCAGTTCATTTTATTGTGGTGTTCTTTTCAGAACAAGGAGGGCCTCACATTAGCAGAGGTGTAGTAATTTTTCAAAATAGAGATAAGGTATTCATGATGTGAATTAAGGAATTTAAAGTTGCCCCTTACAAGTTGGGAACTGTTAGGCTAGGATGACTTTATGGCTTAAAGCTTGGGATTGATGGTCATAGAAATAATAGCTTACTCTGATAAACAATTGTTTACTCTTGAATTAATTATTACACATGCTTCATAGTCTTATCCTCTACCAGAATGTGGCTATTTTTCTGTTGACTTCTCAATCTGTAACACCCCATTAGAAAATGCATCTATTGCAGAATTACATAACATGCAAACAGGTACTGTTTTGAATCTCTCAGGAATGTTGCGAATTTAAAAATGAGTAGTTATTAGTCATACGAATTTAGAAGAACACATATATTCTGTCCTCTTAACAACTTACTTACTTTTAAAAGTTATGGGTTTCCATAGCATTAAACTGTTTTCTGTTTTAGAATGAGAAAGTACTAAATTTATTCTTTTTTGAAAAATTTGGCAATTATATTGTGAAAATATTTTCTAGTTGGATAACATTCAAGTTGATGACCCGCTGATTAAGAAGGGGTAATTAATTCAAATTAGATGCCAAATAGTATTGATTTTTAAAATATTACTACATAAAGAATATTATTTACTGTGCCAATACAGTGAAAGTATATTTTACGCAGCTTATTTTTTTCAATTTTATTATCAAAGTGATGTACAGTGGTGTTACAGTAATTGTAAGGAATTAAATCATAACTTTTCAAACTTGTTAACACTCCCTCATTTTTCTCACAGTTTTACTTCACCCCTTCACCCCTCACAACTTTTAATGTACGTTTCCAACATATTGTCTTGTGAGTATTGCTATTGCATTGGTTTTCCTTTTGTCCTTTGTCTCACCATTATGCTTTTCCTCTTCCCTTTGCTAAGTAAGGTAAATATATACACAATACAAAATGAAATACAGCAGGGATAAACCATAGGGGAAAAACCCAAAGAAATCAGAAATCACATAGTTCATCAAAAACAACAACCACAAATGAAAAAAATTTGGTTCCATATATTTGAATTCATTTTGCTTAGCATCAGCTAATATGGTTATATATACGCATAACAAAGCCACTGGAAAATAATAGCTGCATGGATACTATATCATGAAACAGCATGTTAACTTTTTGATGGTAAGGGTGGAATTAAGATTGATGAATTCGTGGTTCTGATAAAGGATTTTCAAGAGTTTTAAAGTTATGACAGGTAAATTTTAATTGTTCAAAATTTTAACAACTTAGCCTATTAAGAAAATTTAAAATTGCCTGGAAGAATAGGCTTTCATGCAAAGAAATCCAAGGAAACTTAGTAGAGAGGGAGAAATGTGGATGAAGATGGCTCTTTTTCACACTAAACAATCTGACCTCAGAAACCTTGCTGTAAGTCCTGTAGGTTCCCTTGGAATTGTCTTTACCCAGGAACTATATTCTCACTGTTTGAAACAAGGTTGTATTGCAATTTAAATTCAAAGTTCTTAAAAAAATGAGGCTTCAAAATTTGTGAATTTACCTTTAATTTCCAAGCAGTTATTCTCTGAAAAAGATAATTTGAGTCAAAATATTTAAGGAGAAAGTGCCCTTCACAATGGAAGAAGGTGTTGGGATTACACATTTCTGTTTGTAACACTTTCCACAATGTCTTTGGACGTAAAGCAGTGAAACACAGAAAAAAATCTGATTGTATACTTCAAACCAATGATTTCACATTTCTAAGTGACTCACAAAAAATAATATCCTTATTAATATCAGATAGTGAAGACTTCTGTTATTACATATGCTAAAAAGTTCAGAAAAGAATTGAGCAAATGAAAATGTTAATTAAAAAAAGTTTTCTTAGAAGCCTTAGCTAAGTGTATTGTCTTCAGCAGTGAAGGGAGGTCAAAACTTTTTTATATAAATTGTGTTAGTATTTTTACTCCCTAAAGTGATTTTACAGAGCCCATTTAGCTCACTACAATGCAGAACTGATTGAATGAAGACATGAAAATAAATTCCACATCCAAATGAGGCAACTTAAAGAGTTTTAAAAGAGACATAATGAAGATGTAGCAGTGGTGGAGCCCATATAGTCCTTCAGGTTCACTAGACCTGAAGCCAAGAAGCTGTGATTAATTGGAAATCCGGCAAGAGCTAAGAGGAGGACATAGAATAGGACATAGAAGCATTGTCCTTTTGTAACAGACACTGTCTTCCAAGGTATGGGTGATTTAACTGTATTCTCCTCCATACATCTTGGTGAAGAAATGCAAGACCAAGAAAAAAATAATCTATAGAAATAATTTTGCATGGAATAACTTCACTGTTCCTGATATGGTATCTCAGGAGAATCTTAAGAGAGAAGATAAAAGTGCAGTATTTTTTGGTTTCCTCTAAACATCTTGTTAGCAAAATATATCTTTGAGGTTAGACAATTCTGATTGAACCAACATGTGATGGAGTACTTAATTTTGACTTTAGACACAAGAAGTCTTTCAAGGTAAAAGAAAAAATATAGCCAAATATTTGTGATCACAGCTTCTTGGACAGTTTTCTGGAGACATTGTTTTACATTAGATTTCTCCTCATTAACATATATGTTGTTTCATGGAAACCAAATGCAAGAGGGAAGTTTAATGGACTCACTTGGCCAATTAAACAGCATGAAAGAAGCAAAGGGCAAATAATATTTAATGAATTACTTTGACGACCAATTACTTTGCCAGAAGAAAGAAGGAAAAATATAATTCAAAATCAATTGACTTAAAATATGAAGAAAGAGTAGTGAAGAGAGAGTAGAGAAAATATAGAGGATTGTTTTCTCTCCAGTGGAGTAATGGGTTCTTGATCTTCTTTCTTCTATTCTATCCTCACAAGCTACCAAGTGAGTCTCAGGATTGGATTATCCAGTTTAGACAGAAAACTCTTAGAAGAAAGATACTATTTGCAGCAGATGTAGGTGATTTATAACCTTAGATAATCTATTTAATTCTGTTCAAATTTCTCCCCTCTCCCAAACTTCCCATTTTGAACAGCTTTGTTTGCTTTTCCCAATACTGCCCTACTTTAACTGATTAAAATTTTGAGATGTCATATTCATACTCTCTAGAGATTGTTGTTAGGTTGTAATTTTTGTGTGCTTTTGTTTCTTGTGTTTTTTAACTGAATTTTAAAAGGTTGTGCAATTGTGTTACAATTAAATATATCCATCTAATTGTCTAATGCTCCTCGATTAGAGTCACTCTTTCCATCATTCCTCACCAACCCGTTCTCCAAGATTTATTTCCAATTTACCACTTCCTTTATCATATGTGCACATTGAGTATTCTAACTGTACTTGCCACTTGTTCATTATTCATTCATTCTATGTCTTTACTATAATTCCTCTCTGGTTTCAACTTCCTGATTGTCATTCTGTTAAACTGTGTATTAATATTTTGAAAGGTTTATATACATTCCATGGACTTTCAATCCTGCATATTCTTGAACTGATGTCAGCCTATATTTCCATAATTGATTCATCTGCAGCAACAATTTGCAAGACTGGAGACTTGAAGCACCTAAACATGATTTTATTCTCATTCATTTAGAAGATTAATCTTTAGTCGAAAAGAAAGTTAAAAATGGCTTAGAATGTATTTTTAACTACGAATTTTTATAAATGGCTTTGTACAATGGTGAGATTCTTTTATTTTACATGGAATAATATTTTCTACTACCTATAAGTTTTGGAAAAAGAAGAAAATATAATTTATTCCTAGAGAGGAATATGATAGAAATAGAAGACAGATATTATGTTTGTCATATCTCAGAAGAGTACCGATATTCAAGACTTAAAGTCATATTTCTTACTATGTTAGACAGAGGGAAAACATAAAATAACATATGATAAGGCAACTATTTTTGACTTTTTAAAATGTAACTTATTAAATGATGTAATTTATTAGCTAATGTTTGGGTTTGAAATTTAGGAGGCTGATCTATTTACCACATTTCTGGAAGGCCCTTACTGAAAAACACAAATTGTGGGTGGTACTATTTCTACACTTTAATGAAAGGTTGAACGTGTTTTGCATTAGTGTTGTGTAAATAATTCAACTCTATTGTAACTTGTTCCCTACACTTGAAAAACTTTTAATGTCACTAAGTATCATCAACTTGTAAAATGTTATTTTGGCGAATGTGATTTTGAAAAGATTATTTGAAAAGGAATACACTTTTAGGAGATTCAATGTAGATTATCATTGGTTTGAGAGTGACATTTTTATACAACAGAACCATGTTGTACTGAAGTCCCAGTGTTTTGAAGCACTTCTTAGTGCTTCAAATGTTTTTTCTGAATTACATTTGACCTCTAAGTCAAGTTTTCTGGGCTTTGGTAGATCAATTATGGATCTATCCTTCCAGGAACTATTTTTTGGCCAATTTATGTTGGAATAAAATCTTTCATTAATCATAGGGGTGGGGTATTAAAAATAATCTTATGACACTTTGTGAACTTGTTCACTCATATGGGCTGGTCATCTGTAAGTTGAATGTTTGAATTACAGTACTTTCTCTCAAATTTTGTGATCTCATCCTTCATTTTAAATTGCCTTGCATTTCACAATTGCTTACTGCTAATTCCTGCATCTTAAGGAATTGGGGCCCTGAAATGTAGGAAATGAGAAATTGAGATGGGTATTCAATTATTTGTGTTGACATGTTCCATGGGCCTTGGTGGGAAGACTTGCCCCTATTATCTGATGATGCAGGCAACTGGGACCTGGGATCCTAGGACCCATGGTTACTGCAGAAGAATAATATTTTTTAGACATCTTAGCAAAATTTGGGCATAATCAGTAGGAATGCTTCAGAAATATGGAGAAAAACATCCTGGGACAAGAGAGTTAAAACAGTAAACAGAGCAGCAGAGTAAAATCCATTATAGATTAGAGGAAAACACTGTTTTTTACCATGTGGATTCAGGAGACCAAGAAGAGTTACAATGTATCACAAGTTTATACTAAAAACATTGCATTGATACTTTTTATAGTCTAATATATATTTTAAACCTAATTATTTATATTCCAAATCTATTTATTGGAATAAATAAGTATCAATTTATTTGTCCAATTATCAACTAATTCCAGTAAGTTTCACTGTGCACATATAAATATAAAATATATAACTATATATAATATAATTAAAAGACACATGTTTTGCATTGTTCTGTTGTAGATACTGTATCAAAGGCAACTTTGTTTTAAAGTATTATTCCATTATCTCTACCTCAGTGTTTGATAGAGTTAGACCTAAAACTTTACCATTTGTAGATTTACAGCATGGAGGCAATAGAAAACAGTGTGATTAAAACATTATCAATTTAATGCCTAATAATGAGGAGAAATATATGGACTTCTGAAAATATTTGGTGATAAAAAGGCAGTACTGTAAGTTCCTGCCTGGTTGGATGGTAGACAGGCCAGGACATTAAGTAATCATGCATACCAACAATTTTTTCACCTTCTTGGCTTTAGCTACTTTTGAAATGGAAGGTATAATAAACAATTATATTTTGATAAAATACCTTCTAGTCTGAACAGTTCTGTTTGAACTGTTCATCTCTCCATGATCCCTTGTAACCAAGATTAGTTTTGTTCCAGTAAGACAATCTATGCTGTCAGGGTAAGATGTTCTGGTTGGTCTGTTCCCACATGGAAAAAGCGTAAAGGCTCAGGTAGACATTTGTGCCAGTAACACTTCATTTGGGAAAATGTCAGCTGAAGAAGTTTAGAAGTAGCTCTCAAGCAACGCTTACTTTGAATCCATTAGGTCCACAAAGCTAATTCAGTTGGATAAATAAATACTTGAAAAAGCCATCACTTTTGGACTTATCTATAAATAATTGAGAATACGATCAAATTCCAAATCAAAAGACTTAAGATAGTCATTCACAAAAAAATTTGCAAATGTGAGTAATCAACTGATCAATATAATTTTTTCCACTATTCACAGAATTTTAGGGAAATAAGACCAATAGCATTGTTAGGAACAATAAGGTTTCCTTGTTACAAGTAGGCACCCATAGGTATAAGCCTGTATAAAGATTGCTTCATTAACTACATAATTTAGAGGATACTACATGCTTCAGCAGCATGTATACTCAAATTACAATACAGATATTAACATGGCACTTGCACAAGGATAATATGAAAATTTGAGAAGTATTCCATATTTTTCATTCTTCAGAAGCAAGAAATGAAAAATAGTTATTAAAAAGTTGATTACAAAGTTACAAGTATAACAATACACACAATTCATATAATTAAATTTAGTTTGACATCAGTGTATTAAATCTTCACCTCAGATAGGCGTTTACATAATATAAACTTTACAAAAATTTTCAAATTAGACAACATTGTCATTTTATCCCAAAGAAAAATAATATTAAGACCTAGAAAAAAAAGGAATAAAACTGTTTCTATATGGAATGCAATCGGAAAGGACATGTTAATGAACCTATATATTATAAAATAATGTAGAATTCAAAGTATATCTAGGAGAAAATAAAATAAATTATGAACATTATGCAAACATAGAATATAGAATATTTTAAAATATACATTTTCATGCAAGCACCAGAAATATTTTATCTTCTGTACTACTCATTTCAACAGGTAAGTTAAAATTATTTCTGATTAAAAAATCACAAACCCTGAAGAAATCATTGTACATGTATACAAAAACTATTGAATACATTTTGACATCCAATGCAGGCAATTCACTTGGAAGAATTCTGCGGAATCCATGAATTTTTACAGTAAAATATTGGTGTTGCCAGGCACTGGTGGCTCATGCCTATAAACCCTAGCTACACAGGAGGCTGAGATCCGAGGATCATGGTTCAAAGCCAGCCTGGGAAGGAAAGTCTGTGGTACTCTTATCTCCAATAATCCACTAGAAAACTGGAAGTGGAGCTCTGGCTCAAGTGGTAGAGCACTCATCTTGAGCTGAAAAGCATAGGGATAGCTCCCAGGCCCAAGGTTCAAGCCCCATGACCGACCAAAAAATAAAAAAAGATATTGCTCTTAGGACTTAGGTGAACAATTTGTGCAGCCTTCCAAAACTTCATAGAGGTAATGATACAAACTTATCCTTTTGGCAATATCAAATGCAGTTTCTTCTATGTTGTTCTTCAGGCCTGGTTTTATATAATGGTTCAAAAGAAGGAGATCCAGTGTATCTTTGCTATCTCAATTCTCAGCAGCAAGATGTCAGGGTGTCAAGAGGCCTTTAGTTTGGGCATTGGTATCTGTATCATGATGAAGTAGGAAAGAAGCCACTCTGGTATTATTCCACGTATATGCACTATGCAGGGGTGTCCAGTCATCTACAGTTATTGCATGTGCCACTTGAGAAACCAACTCACTGACAATGCCTAAGTGTCCACTGTAGGCTTCTCGATGAACAGGGGTACACTCATCGTCATCCCTACTATTCACATGAGTGGCCTTTTGGGAATAAGTCTCCGCACTGTAGTAAGCCGAATATTTTTGGCAGCCCAATGAAGAAACTTGCTTGGATCCTTCCCCATTTTTTTCTTGCAGTTGATACCATTCCTTACTTTTTCATGTTGTTCCTCATATTCCTAAGAATTTTCTAACCAGAGACTTTGAGTGCCAGTGGGAATGAGGTGTCCATGTATTTCCCTAATAGTTCATATTGTTTGAACTGGTCAGAAATATTCGTTGAATTTTCTGCATCTGTTTATTCACCATTATTTGTTTTCTCTTTTTCCAATTTTACTATTCGAAATTATTCTAACTGGAGAGGAGGGAATTTATGGAGAGCAGAGGAAAGATGTTCCTCTGTATTCAAACATACACACTGAAAATGGGGACCAGTGATGTCTTCATGTGCAACTTATTCTAGGAATGAGAAAATAGGATTTAATGCCTTCTATATAAATGATTTGGGAAATGGCAAAGCAAAAAGTGAAATGATGCAACCAAAAATATAAAAGCAAAATAAATTAGGATAATTATGGAACAATCATATTATCCATGAGAACCAAGAAATGGAGAGAGAGAGAGACAGATGTGCAGTGACCTAGCTAGCCTCAAAATCTATGCCTCTGATCAATTTATAGAGCAAACAAAATTTTATTTTTTAAAAAAGATGGAAATAGAATTCATGTAATTACTTGAAGTTAGTAAATACATTTTTAGTAGCCTACATAAAGAGACATAACTTTGATCAAATTACAGAAAATCAACTAAATCCTTGATAATTCTAGTAACAGATCTGACTGAAATCAGTTGAATCACGCTTTTCCTGTACAATGAAGGAATAGGAGGATAGTAAAGCAGCTAGAGAAGTCAGGGAGATGGTATCTGTGACAAAACTTTGTGGAAATTGGCAGTGAGGATTTCTTACTCATGATCCACTTGCACTGGAAGCATGATTCTGAACTATTGCTTGCTGATTCTGAACTACTGATTTGATCATTATATTCTCCAAGAAAAAAATGTGAATTGATAGTTAAGGACTACTAATACATTTTGACCTCCTCACTTTCAATCATCAACATCACATGAAGACTATAGACAGGCCTACTTTTTAGATGAAAGCAAATGTCTTTTAAAAAAACAAGGAATGTATGTAGTCATGCAAAGGACTTCTATTTTACTAATGCCTCATGCATTTTTCTAATGTTGGGTACCAATATATAATGGATCTATTAGAAAACTCTTAAAGCTCATATGTTCAATAGTGAGTTCTCATACACTATATCATGGTATTTTTTGTGTATGGTCTTAAGAATAAATTTACATTACTAACTTGTATTTCTGACAGGACAGTATCATCACTGTACACCTTGCTTCTATACTCTCATTTTTAAATTAATATCTAAGTATGTGCATTAGATACCTATAGAGGAAAAAGTAGAAGCCACACTCATGGCTTATTTCTTTAGTAGTAGTTAATCAGAAAGATGAAATGTGTGGATTGTGGTTTGAAAGCAGACCAAGGAATAAAAAGTCCATTAGATTCTGATTTGAAGGTAACCAGCAAAAGCTAGAAATGGAGCTGTGGTACAAGCAGTAAAATGCTAGCCTTGAGAAAACTGAAACAAAAAATAAATACTGGGACAAAGCCAGGTCCTGAGTTCAAGCCCTAGTATTTGCACCAAACAAACGAATTAATTAATAAGGCAATTAATTAATTAAAAATAAATTAAGTGTTCACCTGTGGAGAGGCAGATAAAATGTAACATGCGTGGTAATGGTTTATGTATTATTTTGTAATAAGGCATATTATCATTTGTCCTAATCACTAATATTTTATTTGAACTTTTTTGTACAATAAACCCTGAATTTAGCATGCATGTATGTGTGTGTATACATGTGCGAACATGTGTGTATGTGTATATGTGTGCGTGTGCTGTTGCAATGTTGCTTGCCAATGTGGACAGGGTGAGGCTGAAAAGAGCTGTGTTGCAATGTTTTTATCAGTCTTCTGTCATGTCATTTCAGTGGAACCACCCGTCTGTACATATTATTTGTCTAATAATAACGTCATCATAATCAAAGCATTTACAACATTAAGTTAGATAAAGAGACTGCTTTCAGCTCTTATTGTATGTTAGGTAAGAAGATACAGACATAATTAGGTAGTAAGTTATTGCTGTAAAATCATTGTCAGTACAAAATATATATTTGACCTCTTAAATTGGTTATACTTTTAAGATACACTCATGGAGTGATTTGGACCGACTTTACCAAACAGATATTACTCTCTCGTTATTCCTGTAAAACACAAATTGGATAAACTCTTTCTGGATTTCTGTTGAAAATCACTTTCTTTGCAAGATCATATCTATTCTCACTAAGAGATAATCAAACCCATATTACGTTTGAATATCCCATCTTATTGATTGAAAGTAAGTATTGTGGATATGCTTGTTAGATATTCCTTTAAAAAATGAACAAACTAAAAGCATGTGTCATGTCCAGATTGTGGACCTATTTGAAAGTGTTTTGTACATGCACAAGGATCTTTACTAATGGCTCTTTTGTGGGAGTAACTATGGCAATTTTAACAAATAAGGCTTACATAACATCCCAGAGCAAGTCTTGCAATTTCTGAAAATCCTTTGAATATTTTAGTTTTATTTCAGTTCATTGACTATAGAGATAAAATTTCTGAAATAAAAATTGTTAAGATCTGTAAATGTAAGTGGGTATATAGGCTTTATTATGCATCATTTTATGAAAACCCAGTTTTTATGAAAGTAAATGGAATAGAATGAAAGAACGTAAGTGAATTGGGTAAGCTAATTATTAGTATAACTTTGTTTTCTATTAACAGTCCATTGGATGTACATGATGCACTTAAATTATTTCCTTTGTGTCTCTGTACTTCAGTTAGTTTTAGACTCTCTTTAGTTATGAGTGAACTTTTAGTATAAATAAGGTTCTTTTAAAATGATTAGGATTAACCTTTTGTTTTGTGTCCTACTCCCAAGAAAATGAGTTATTTTTAAGTGTTAATAGTTTATCATTATCATTATCATAGGGAATCATTATCATGATCATAGGGAATTTAAAAATGCAGTAGTATTGTTGTCTTTTTAAAGCAATTGTATTCACAAGTTGGAGAGTCTTAAATTCATACTTAGGTCTTGGTGTCTATGATTTTTACCCTCTCGTTCCTAACATTAATGATAGGTCAGACTGCATTTTTGGGTATATGAAGGGTAAAATATTTATCTGGGGTCAAAAGTGATTTTTATATCAGTCTTATTTTAATAACATTTTAAAGTAGTACATTTCTCTCAAAATGTTGGGTATAAAAAACAATGAAAATACTTCTAATGGTAAACAATTTAGGTGAGCTACAATGTGGAAACGATTGCTCCAAAAGACCTGCAGTCTGTTTCCATCAGGAATTGGGCAGGTCATTCTTTCAGTAAGAATGGGGTAAGAGATGGGGTCCCCAGGCAGTACAGTGTTGAGTGAAGGAATAAAATATGATTTCTAATATTTTGAGCTAGAAACCAAGAATGTTATAGTTTAGCAGTTCCTTTCACCAGAGAGGTACAAATTGATTATGAACTTGGAATTTTCGTATGACAGTTACTTATTTTCTTTTTTTTGTTGTTGTTGGTCATGGGGTTTGAACTCTCGGCTTGGGTACTGTCCCTGCACTCTTCCACTCAAGGCGAGCACTCTACCACTTGGACCACAGTGCCACTTCCAGCTTACTAGTGGTTTATTAGAGATAAGAGTCTCACAGTCTGTCCTGCCCGAGCCGGCTTTGAACCTCAATCCTCAGATCTCAGCCTCCTGAGTAGCTAGCATTATAGGTATGAGCCACTGGTGTCCGGCTTAATTACCTATTTTCTAAGAAAGATGAAGTGAAATATTATTAGAGTGTGCACAATAATTTTGGGAAATTTTCCTAGAATTAGTAGCCTGAGTGCTGGTATTTAGTTATAAAATAGAATGAGGTTATTTGATATGGTGGGAATGGACCGCAGGCTAACACTTACTATGTGTACAAAGTTGTACTAGTAATTCCAACTCTGAAGACTTAAATATCATCATCTTAGAATTAAAAATAGAAGTAGTTCCACTTTATGGGATTATTGTAAGGATTAAATTAGATACCAAAGGTAAAGCACTTGGAAAAACAATCAGAGTTTGATACTTTGTACCTGTTATTTTATCATGTGATATATTCTAATATTTTTACTGTGATTTTTATATTGTGTCTATTTAGGATACGAAAAGAGATGTATTGACATTCATTGCGTTGTTCACTTTTTTGTCATTATGAGGATAATACCTGCAAAGAAAATTTCTGAGAAGTAAATTATCATATTGACTCATGGTTTAAGATCAGATGTCTCCATTGTTTTTAATTATATTTTTATTAAATAGTTTTACGAAAGGTTTTCCATTCAACGAATCAGTTTATAAGAACAATGGATCTTTACATAACTTTCTCACATCCTTCCAAACCTCACCCCACTTTCATTTTTTCTAGTTTCATACTATCTGCATTGAATACTATGGCTTCACTCTCTACTTCCAGAAGTCCCTTTATTCCTTCCCTTTGACTTCTCACATTTTCCAAGTGATATTTTCCTGGTATTCATTTTGTTGGATTAAAAGTTCAATTTTATAAGAAATTACACCTTTCAAATACTCCTCTGCAAATATCATGCTTTGATTAATATTGTTGTTTAACTTGCATAAAATTCTGGCTTCCAAATAAGCGTCCTTTGTGTGTCTGGCTCTGACCTCGTTTATTTAACATAATTTTAGATCTATCCATTTCTTTGCAACTGCTGTAACAGTCTTTATAATGGATGGGTGCAATCCAATTGTGTATATGTGCAACATTTTCTCCAATCATCCCTCCGCTAAAGGGTTTCTGGGCTGTTTCCATAAGTTCTCTACGGTTAATAGTGCAGTAGAGAACATGATTGTGAGAGTGATTTTACCGTAACCTTTTGGAAGAATTCACCACTATTTTTCTGGGAGCAATCCTCTAGCCAATTTTCCAGAATAAGCACATTCCTTCCATCATCTCCATCACAATGTTTTTCAAGACCTCAAAAACACACTACCCCCTACAGTTCTCAATCAGCTAAAACCACACTGTGCCCATATTCTTTGTTGTTGTTTTTATTGTCCAGTCAAGGGGCCTGAACTCTGGGCCTGGGTTATGTACCTCAGCTTTTCTGCTCAAGGCTAATGATCTACCACTGGAACCACAGAGCCACATCCAGTTTCTTCTTTTTGCTTATGTGGTGCTGAGGAATCAAACCCAGGGCCTAATGCATGCAAGGCAAGAGCTCTACTACTGAGCCACTTTCACAGCCCTGATGTGCCCATATTCTTTTAATACATTTTTTCATAATTTTACACATGATTTAGTAAGAACCTTCTATGTACTTTCCTAATGTGGGAATGAGGGATATGATAATAGAGTAAAAGTAAGAGATATGGAATTAATTAGCTATTATCATATTTAAAATAATTTTCAGCTCTAACTCATAGCCTCACTTACTATTATTTTAATCTTTATTTGATTACTTCACACCTATCCACTAAATTATAACGTGATTTAAATACAAAGGCAAAAAATGTGGTTTGACTTTGACACTCATGTGTGAGGATGTACAATATGGGCAAATAAAGGGATTGGAATTAAAGCCATTACCCATTTTGTTAAATTGTTTTCTGAAACTGATTCTCACAATTCATATTTCATTCAACAAGAAACGTGACAATTCCCTTTTCTTTGCTCCTCATTAAACTTGTTTCCATGTTATTTTATAATGAATGATGATTTCATAAATGTACTGTAGATACAAAAATATGTTAAAATATTTCTATATGTATGCATTGATATAAATATACACACATATAAAGGTTATAATGATAAATTATAACTTCCGTAACTGTAGAATTTACTAAATTATTAAAAACATGGACGAGTCAGGCGTGGAATCCTGGCTAATCAGGAGGCTGAGATCTGACGATCATGGTTTGAAGCTATCCTGGGCAGGAAAGTCCATGAACCTCTTATCTCCAAACAACCAAAAGAAAATCAGAATTGGAACTGTGGCTCAAAGTAGTAGAGTGATAGCCTTGACAGAAAAGACTCAGAGATATCACCCAGGCTCTTAGTTCAAGAACTAAAATCTACTCCAAAAAAGTATTTAATTTACACTTGTGAAGAGTATTTCCTTCACCCAAATGCACATCCATGCTCATTTGCAAGGTAACTCTGTTATGTCTGGAGTACCACATAATATTATCACTTAAGTAGAAAACATTGCAACATGGGTAAACTATCTCTCATGGATTTTTCTCCACTCAAATATTCAAATCTTGCAATTATTCCCATTATTTAAAGTCATAGCTTTTTTTCTTTAACACCCATAATATTAGAATTTGAATTGAGTGTCTTGTGCCTCGTAAATGGATGTTCTTACCACTTGGGCATGCCCCCAACCCTAAATTATCCTGATTAACTTTCAGAAAGAATCTCGCTTCCTACTTGTGTATGATCGTGGGCTCAGTCTACTTCATGTTATTCTTCCTGGAATTTAGAATAATAGGTGCCCGGCATTGTGAACAGATCATTCTGACCAGTCTGAGCTTTAACCACTATCCTCACAACAGTAGACTCCCATGTAGTCAGGATTTTCAGAAGCTTATCATAGCTATTTTTTTAAAAAAATCTTTGCATTTCCTGCAGGTTCTTGAGTGCTGAGATAATTTTTGTTCTCTTTGGTTGTTTTGTTTCTTTTGAATGTATGTGTTGAGTTGTTCCTAATTTTGCCTTTTGTTTCTTTAATCTTTTTTTCTTACTCTTATAACTGTTATTTTAGGTGAAAATGTGTGTGTGTGGTTTTTTTTTTAAAAGTATCTACTGACGTTTTGGTCTTTTTTGTTCCTTCTTTGTCATTCTTTTTACTTTGTCATCTTTTGTTGTTTTTGCATGAATTATTTGCCGGGCGTGGTGGTGCGCACCTGTAATCCCAGCTACTCAGAAGGCTGAGCCCGGAGGAACGCTTGAGTCCAGGAGTTCTGGGCTGCAGTGCGTTATGCCAATTGGGTGTGTGCACTAAGTTTGGCATCAATATGGTGCCCTCCTGGGAGCGGGGGAACACCAGGTTGCCTAAGGAGGGGTGAACCGGCCCAGGTTGGAAACGGAGAGGGTGAAAACTCCCGTGCTGATCTGCTTGAATTATTTGTTGTTCTGTTCATCCTCATATATACCTGTCATTGATTATAAGACTTTATCCCCCATTGTGTACATACTTAATCCAAAAATATATTACTCAATTCAAAACCTGTTAGGATTAAATTCCTTAATAGCAGTATTATTTATTTACACCTATAGAATATTGGAAGTATTTTTATTTTTTAGTTTTTCAGGTCTCCTTTCTATCCCTCCCCTCCTCTGATCCTATCCCCGTTCATCTCTCAATATTACTTTTTTAAATTTTCATTACTTTTAAGAGTTTCACTTTTTACATTTAAATATTTGTCTTTTCATTTTTTTGTCTCTTTTTTAATTTTTTTTTCTCTCTTTCCTATCATTCTTCCCAATCCATTTCCCTCTGTGAGATTAGGACTTGGTTAATTTCACTCTCCTTTTACCTTTCCACATCCCTCTAAACCTATTTTTCCCCACCTTTCTCCCTAAACATAATAATTTCTGGTTTGTCAACTTCTTCTTTGCTATTCTTGGCCCCTTAATACATAGTTGTTTAATGTTGAATAGACTGTATCTCTTGAACTAGATTGTATCTGCAGACTTTTGACTATGCAATTACAGGACTTTGGTTGATGCTTGCCTTAAAATGGTGTTCTAGCACAAAACTGGCATTACTTTCATCCCAAATGGGAAGAAAAAGCAAGAAAAACACAAGGAAAATGGCAAGTCCGGGTATCTCAATGCCCACTCAAGATAATCAGGTGACAGAACAGATAATGAATAATCCAGAAGAGAGTTCCCAAAAAGCTCTACAAACACTCCTGCAAACATGGTGAATGAAAAGATTGAAACCCTGCAAAGGACTCAGTGTGAGCGTGATAGGGAGAGAGAGGAGGCAAACCAAAGATCAAAACAGGAAGCTCATGGGCTTCAGGAATCTACTCAAAGATTGATACTGGAATTGTGTGAGCAAGATGGGAACACTCAAAGAGAAATGAAAG
Organism: Dipodomys spectabilis; assembly: GCF_019054845.1. Classification (NCBI taxonomy): domain Eukaryota; kingdom Metazoa; phylum Chordata; class Mammalia; order Rodentia; family Heteromyidae; genus Dipodomys; species Dipodomys spectabilis. The sequence goes on along the minus strand of NW_024870808.1, from coordinate 1,390,627 downwards.
TATTGTGTGAGCAGGCTGAGATCAGTCAAAGAGAACTACAAAAGTTGCATGAACGTGAGAAATCTAATCAAAGAGTAATACAAGAATTGCAAGAGCAGGATGAACATAGACAACGATCAATAGAGGCATTCATGGAATCAATAAACAGACACCTGAAAGGAGTCAGGGAGCCCACAAAGGGAATGCTGAATGGAGCCCAATAGAAGGAATGGGAGTCCAAGGAAACCATAACCCATCAACTAAGTGCTTTGGGAATAATCACTGAACACCAAATTAAGGAAGTAAAGAATTTCATACAAGATCTAAAACAAAGCTCCAACAAAGAATTTGAAGCCATAAAAGCTGACCAATTAGAAGGAAAAGAAATGAAAAAAAAGTAGAAAGTCTTGACAGTAGGTTAGACCATGCAGAAGATTGAATCTCTGGCATTGAAGACAGCCTAGGCATTATAGAGAAAGAACATACAACTATCAAAGACAAATTCAAGAAATATGATATATCTATTCAACACTTGGAAGACACCATCAGAAGGCCTTATCTGAGGGAAATGGGTGTATAGGAGCACATAGAGACAGAAATTAATGGTCTAGAATATTTGTTTAAGAGGATCCCAACAGAGAACTTCCCAACACGCAAGAAGATAGGCATATTCAGATACATGAAGCTTTTAGAATTCCAAATAGACCAGACAAGAACACGACATCCCATCGTTACATTATAATCCACACAGGATCAATTCAGAGCAAGGAAAAGATCCTTAAAGCTGTGAAGGAGAAAAGATCAGTCACCTATAAAGGAAAACCAATTAGAATCACCACAGATTTCTCAACAGAGACAATTAAAGCAAGAAGAGCCTTGAATGATGTATGCCATGCCCTAAAGACAAACAACTATCAACCAAGAATAGTGTACCCAGGTAAACTCTCCTTCATAACTGAAAGTAAAATAAAAATCTTCCATAGTAAAGAAAAACAAACAATATATCTCCACCAAATCAGCTCTACAAAAGATACTTAAAGATGTCCTACACATAGAAAACCAACAAGACCACAATAAAGGCCAAGAAACCACACGCAAACCTAATCCAAGTACCATAGGAAGAACCCAGTAGGCGTAGCTCCCAAGAAGGTGGATAAAATGGCAGGAACACTCAAATACCTTTCAGTCCTATCTCTCAATATTAATGGATGTAACTCTCCAATTAAGCGACATAGACTGTCCAGTGTGTTTAAAATGCAAGAATGTTCTATCTGCTACCTTCAGGAATCACAACTTGCCCCCCAAAAAAACACATTTTGAAAGTGAAAGGCTGGAACAAAATCTACCAAGCAAACGGACCCCATGAACAGGCATGAGTTGCAATCCTAATATCAGATAAAAAGACTTCAAATTAAAATTATTGAGAAGAGATAAAGAAGGTTACTATACACTAATTAAGGGATCTCTCCTACAGGAGCATATTAAAATTCTAAATATTTGCCAAACAATAGTGCACCCAAATTTATCCAAGAAATACTACTTTAAATCTCACTTAGATGCAAAGAAATGAATTGTTGGGGACTTTAACACACCACTATCCCCACTAAATAAATCAACTCGACAAAAACTCAACATAGAAACCGCCGATCTAAACAAGTGCATACATCAACTGATTAGCAGACATCTTGCGAATATTCATCCAGCAGCATCAGAGTACACTTTTTACTCAGCAGCACATGGAACATTTTCCAAAATACACCACATTTTAGGTCACAAACAAACTTGTCAAAATTCAGAAACATTGAATTCATATCTTGCATTGTCTCAGACCAAAAGGGAATAAAATTAGATCTCAACACAAAAAGTCACCAAAGAAAATCCAGTAATACATGGAGGTTGAAAAACACACTTTTGAAACCTCAGTGGGTCATGGAAGAGCTGAGAAACGAAGTTCAAATGTTCATGATATTCAACAAAAATTGTCACAGAGATTATCTGCTCCTCTGGGACACAGCAAAGGCATGATTCAGAGGCAACTTTATAGATCTGAGTTCCTACATCAAAAAATTGGAGAGATCTGAAACCAACAATTTAATGAGATCTGACACTCCTTGAAAAAGAGCATCAAGATAAACCCCGATCCAGTAGATGGAAAGAAACTACAGAAAGCATTATACTCAATGGTGAAAAACTAAAGCTATTTCCGATAAACTCAGGAACGAGACAAGGATGCCCACTCTCTCTATTGCTCTTCAATCTAGTATTAGAATGCCTATCTACAGCAATAGACAAGATGCAAACATAAAGGGGATTCAAATAGGGAAAGAAAAAGTAAAACTCTCCCTCTTTGCAGATGACATGACCTTGTATTTAAAGACTCCACTCCCAAGTTTCTCAAGGTGACTCAAAACTTGGGCAAAGTAGCAGGGTATGAAATTAACCATCAAAAATCAATGGCTTTTCTGTATGCCAACATTGAGAAAATTGTGTCTGAAATTAGGAAAGCATCTCCATTCGTAATAGCCCCATAAATAAAAATACCTAAGAATTAACTTAACCAAAGGCGAGAAGGACCTCTATGATGAAAACTTTAAATACCTGGAAAAGAAAATCAAAACAGATTTAGAAAGTGGCAAAAACTGCCATGTTCCTAGATTGGAAAGATCAACATCGTGAAAATGGCAATACTTCCCAATGCTATCTACAAATTGAATGTGATACTTATCAATATTCCAACCTTATTCTTCAAGGAAATAGAAAAGGCAATCCAAAAATTCACATGGAACAATAAAAGACCCCGAATAGCAAAAACGATCCTTAACAGAAAGAACAGTGCTGGAGGAAAATCAATACCAAATTTCAAACTCTTCTAAACAGTTTTTAAACATTTTGCTTTTCTGCTGAAGTTTAAGTATTTCAATGGTATCATCAAAGTATATTCCTTGGGTACTTGGGGCAGTTTTTTATAAAGTTTTTAACTAATGGCTTCTAAGAATTCTTAATTGCTATAATATTTGTTTTATTTTAATTTCGGTATAATTTTATTGTAAAGGTAATGTACACAGGGGTTACAGTTACATAAATAATGTAATGAGTACATTTCCTTTGGAAGGAACATTGTTATCCCCTCCATCGATTTTTTTGTACACTGAAAAAATTACTGATGCTTTTGTTGTTGCTATTGAACAAATGTACTTTTGCTTTCTTTGTTCACTCATTTTTTATTATAAAATTGATGTAAAAAGGGATTACAGTTACTTAAGTCAACTAAAGAGTACACTTCATTTTATTTTCTATATTTCAAATTTTGATCTTAATTACTCATTTTCTTGTTTCTTTAGGATAATTCTTTTTTCAGAGGTGTAGGGTTAGTTAATTTAATTTTGCATGATTTTTACACATGTGAATTATTCAGACACATATATGTTGCTTTTAAAATATTTAACATGTGAATATTTAAAATTATTTTCTTAATTTTTATATGGTTAGTGAATTTAAATAAATTGATTTTCTTATAGTTCTAAACATATTTTTCCAGGTAACAAATAATTACTGTATTTTCAAGAAGCACATACTATATTAAGTATACATACTATAAGAAGCACACACTATATTAAGAAAGCCTTCATTTCCTGGTCACTTTTTTGGAAATATTTGTACTTGAATTAAAGAAAAGTTTGAGCTGGGCATGGTGATTTGTGGCTTCAATTTTCTACCTATGGTAGGAACTGCGAATAGGGTTTGTAATTCGGGAGAGCCTGAGAAACTAGGAGACCTTATCATAAAAATATCCAGAGTGAAATGATTAGAGATATAGCCAACCATAGTGAGATATAGAGCACCTGGTTATCATATTCTAAATCTTGAGGTTAAAACACCAGTAACAGTAATCGTTTGTCAAAATTAAAGGATACATGTTTCAACATGTTTATTATTTAAAACTTATTTGCAAAGGTTCTCATGTCTTCTTTTTCTTAATTTTCAATTTACTTAATCTATAAGAATCCAAGTATACTGTGACTATTTGATTTCTAGTAAACGTTTAAATAGTATGAGCAATATTATGATTATATATATTAACCTATTTTTATTATTTGTGATAATTTCCAATATTTAATATTATAATATCAATATTCCAAATGTGTGTATGTGGTGTGTGTGTATGTGTGTGTGTATGTTTTTGTGGTTTTTGTGTGGGTATGCTTTGTGTGTACTTTGTAATGCTGGGGAGATCACACCATTATTTCACATATGCTATGTCAAGATTTCACCACTGAACTATACTGTGTAGTTATAATGCAAACAGTGTTTTAAATTATGACTTTTAAATTTTCATTCCTAGTATGTTTTTCAAAATTATATATGATAAAATGTGATCCATTTTCTATCCAAGTTAGCAATTTTTATTGTTATTTTATTGGTATTTAGAATATTTCCACTGCTTTTTCACTTCCAAATTCTTGTGTTTGTTATTGATAAAGCTTTTACTTTGCTTCTTTTCTCTCTTCATTCTGTTTGCCTTTAGAGTTTACCTATTGTTTCCTTTATTTCTTTGGAAATTAATTATCATATTCCTATTACAGTTTATTTACATTGTAAGAGGTCTATACAATGCTTTACTTTCTATTTAATTTTTCCCATCTTCTCTGACTCTCAGTCCACACTATTAGGTGGATTAAAAAGAAACTTGATTAAGGACACTGATTATTTTCCTCCTTCTCTTGTCTGAAGTCTTTCTGTTTTTGAAAAACAATAACAATGACATACAGCTCCTAGGTGGACCCTCATTCTATCCCCTCTCACTCTCCTCTGTAGTACAGCTCAAGTCGTTATCATTCAACTTTATTATGCTATAGTGTTAACTAAATCTTAACTCATTCCTAAATTAATTTTAGTTGTTTTAAGCATTTTCTAAAGACATTTTTCCCTATATAATATCTTGGGTCTTGTGTTTTCACAAGGTGCAAAATATAAGTGACTATCAAACGTCTAGATATCTGTAGAATGTTGGTCCACCTGCTCAATAAACTTGTATATAAATTCAAGGAAGACAGGTCAGTCAGAACAATCTTGTAAAATGGTGTAGCTTGAGCACTCATACTAGATTTGAATCTTATTATCATGTTTTTTAGTGAAAGAACTGACACATAGAAGAATGTAACAGATTTATCAAAAATAAATTCTTAATTTTATTGTCAATAGATTTTGAAAAGGATGCCATAACTTAATGAAATAAAAATAGAATCTTAAATGGGTGTATTGGTACTACTGCCTCTCTAGTTTTAAAGAATGAACTTATACTACTACCTCAAAACTTATACAAAAATTTAAAATAAAAAAATGATTATCAAACTAAATGTTAGTTGTAAAAACCTACAATACATAAATGTAAAAATTCATGACAATGGATCAGTAAAGGTTTCCAAAAATTTGACACGAAAGCACTAGTGGTTAAAGAAAAGCAAGAATAAACTAATATCAAGGGATAACCTTTCTTAATTCCATGAAAGTAGTGAGAACATATCCAACAGATAGAGGGCACATAATTGTTAATGCTACAATGTTAATGCTACAATGATCCTGAATCTTAAGTATTTTATATCTTCTCATTCTGTATAAATTTTTCCTGAACAGGATATTCCTATAAAGAACATATGTAAATTAATAGTCAATAGGAGGTGCATATGAATTAAGCTCCTATTTAGTATCTAAGAAAAAAGAAAAAGAAAACTCACTAGTATGACCATAATATAAAAAGATGACACAAAATATAGTAATGCATTTGTGGAGAAATTGATATGCTCCGCATAACAGAATGGTTTGTGTAATACTGCAGTCATTTTAGCAAGCACATTTTCAAGTCTTCAAAAGGTCAAAGAGAATTGTATATGTTCTAGCCATTACAATTCTATGTATGTATTAAAGAGAAGTAAAAAAATTGTATGGATCAGGTATGTAGTTCATTGACAGTGCACTTCAACAGTATGAGTGAGAACCTGGAAATAATTCCCCAAAACAAATTTTGAAAAGACACCCTATAGAAGATGTATGCAGGACAAATTCCTGTAACTCAATTTTATATCTATTTTAATATCTGTTCTAAAATTTATAGCATTTCTATTTGTAAAAATTAGGCTTGGAAAAGCTATGATTGTACAATTCACTTCCAAAGCACTAAAATGTATACAATGAAAGGAGATAATATAATGCATGTGAATTTCATATCAGCAAAAAAATAAAACTATATTTAAAAATTCTTCACACAAAATCCAAAATACTTAAAAAGATGTTTTTGGTGTTGGCTAAAAATTCTTTGTAAACTACAGCTTCTAAAACAAAGATGTGATTTCTGGTTTTGTTTTTTTTTGAGTTTTTTTTGTCTGTTTTTTGAGTTTATGCACAGATAACCCAATCAAAAAATGTATGTGATAACTGGAATATCTAGGAATTATACATCACTTGTATGTAATTGATAACCTTTTCTGGAAGAAACTTTTAGCAAATGATAGAAAACACAAATCTGTGCATCTGCATTTTATGATAGCCATATGTTACTTGCTCAATACATTTGCTTTTCTCTACTTTGCTAGAAAAAAGTATTCTCAGGATAAGAGCCAATAAAGTGAAAAGACATAATCATCTTGATTTATTTGTGACAAAAACAAGTGAAATAAAACAATTCCACTTATTATTATTAGTAGTATCTATGACGATGATCCTGAATGCCAACATCCATTGAATTTTTGGAATTTTAATTTCTACGAACATATGAAAATTAGAATAAGAAAACAAATATAGTCTTAGAGCAAACCAGCCTTGGAATAATTTTCCTAATTGTTTGAAATTACAAAAGAATTAATACCATTAAAATTATCCTTTCCTATGGAAATCATTTAAAATTTTATCATTTATTATAATTAAAATACCAAGCAAGAGTAATTTTACAGAATAATTACAAATATCATTTTATTACTATCATAAAATAGAATAAAAGACCAGTCCCAATATATTATCATTATTTTTAATTTCGAGTCATTACCTAAATATCTTAAATAATCTAAATAGTCATGTCTTTAACCTAGACATAAATATTCTATACTTTTTTACCTAACATTTTTCATGGGCATGTGTTCGTGTTTCTAAGAAATGCTCACAGCAGGTAAAACATACTTCTGTGAAATTAATGTGATATATTTTGTTGTTGTTCTTGATGTTGATTGCAAGGTTAGGCATTGTCCCTAAGCCATTTTGTGCTCAAAGCCAGCACTCTACATCTTGAGGCATAGAGCTAATTCCTGTTTTTAGTGGTTAATTGGAGATAAGGATCTAACAAGTACTTTTCTGTCTGGGCTAGATTCGAACACAATTCTAAAACCTCATATCCCAGAATAGCTCGAATTATAGGTGTGAGTCACTGGCACTTGGTTTAATGTATTTTTTAATTTTAATTATGCTTCAAGATTTTTGTTTCTCTATAATGTGCATCGTTCTACACATACATTTAGATATATGTACATATTTCTGATGACAAATATTCTCTAAAAATGTATGTCTTTCTACACATAATATATATATGTATCTATCTATCTATCTATCTATCTATATATATATATGTACAAATATATTTCTGAAGACAGACTCCCTCTAAAACTTTATATGCTACTATTTTTTTACCTTTTTATTTCAAAGATATACAGTGTATTTTTCCAAAAGTTTCCTAGAATAAAATAAGTAATATTTGAATGGAATGTAGCGTTTATTACTTTTAAGGGAATTTTAGATATACACATAATATTGTAGTAATATTTATAGTATATTACTTGAAATAATTCTGTTCAAACTTTTAAATATTTGTGTGTAGTGGTGGGGAGAGAGGAAGTTAATTCATACTGCTTAGGAAATTGCAAAACTTCAAAAATCTATTCTATAATTTGTTATAAGCACATAGTCAAGCTACCTGTTATGGTTTAGTTATTTTTTGTTTCTTTGTTCAAAATTTTAATATGGATGCATGCACAGTGGTAACATTAAAATTATTAATCAAAAGACAAATAATCGGAAAATCACAGATACATATCAGAGTTTCAATAGTTATCACTTATAATGCTAATAATTTTGATGAGGATAATGATGACCACAGTATACCCTGATAATGACAATATTGTGATTGAAAAGGAAAAAAAAACTTTACACATTTTGAAGCTGTATTTCCCACATTGAATATATAGTAATAAATAGCGTTGGATTACATACAATAAGAATAACAAGAGGAGAGTTTAAATATCAAGAAATACTATCACATAAACAGGTAGAGACAGTAAAAACCCTAATGTTATTCCTGCAAGTCTCTCTAATGTATACACACTTTTCTTGGTGGTATTCATTTCTTATAAACAAACTTAATTATTTCCACATTTTGATGGGCTAAGATGTAGTTTTCAGCTTAGTGTGATTAGTTCAAAAATATTCTCATATAGATACTATTCAATAATCAATGTTTCCAGTGATATATTAAGGGTATGTTTTCAATACATCTGAAAAAATATGACACTCTTTACACAGTACTACTTACATATCTGTAGTTACCTTAAAAGGAAATAGACCTTAGAGACAGGAGGTGAAATTTATTTTTATTTCTACAGGAAACAATTTGTGACTTTATACCAACAAACTGAATTTGACTCTTTCCTTATTTGTAAGGTAAGCTGGAAAATGTAAGGACTCTTCACTTTTCTTTTTTCTTGCTATAGAAATCAACACATATATTGTTCATTATTTCTGGTGTATTACATCCATTTATAGATGAGAAATGTAAGGCCAACAGTCAATGTAGTGAGTAAATGATACTAGAATTTGTATCTGTGTTCATCGCTCTCTGTGCTTACAAAGAGAGTAATTTGGTGATGGAGAGGACCAATATGAAAAGACTATGGGGAAAAAGCATAATTTGGAAATGGTTGTTTTAGGACTAGTTGATTAAATGAAACAGGATGGTGTCAGGTGCATAAAAAGGAGTATATAGAAATCATTTGAGTAGGGGCTGGGAAGGTGGCTCAGTGGTAGAGCGCTTGCCTTGCATGCATGAGGCCCTGGGTTCGATTTCTCAGAACCACTTAAGCAGAGAAAAAAAAAGCCAGAAGTAGTGATGTGGCTCAAGTGGTAGAGTGCTAGTCTTGAGATGAAGAACTGAGGGAAAGCGCCCAGGCCCAGAGTTCAGGCCCCACCACCCGACCCACCCAAAAAATAGAAATCATTTGTGTTACAGAAAGAGAAAATCTTGATCAACTTATCTAATGGGAAGGAGTAGAAGGGTAAGAAGAAATCTAAAAATCTAATGTGCTTCCACACGTTTGGCTGGCAACTGTGTTAGTGCTACTCTTAGTTATAAGGACCACAGGTGGAAATGATAGATTTAGGGGAAAAAATCTGATAGTTCTAAAGTTTAGATGCAAAGATGGGTCTGTTTAGACATCATCAAAATATCCATGACCATGAATATGAAAAAGAATAATAAAATTGGGGATACTATTGAAGGGAAAAGGAAAAGGAAATTCTGACACAAGTGTGAGCAATGTGGGCAACACTGTAGACAAGATTGGGAGAAAGAGATAAATAAGGAAATAAAAAACTAATAAACACAAATTTACAGAAGTAAAGGAAGGAATTTGCAAGAAGATATTGAAAGAAATATGCTATTTAGATTTGAAAAGTAAAAGGACATAGACAAGTTCAATAAGAACATTGTTTTGGTCACAGTTATATTGATAAAATTTTGGGATAGGAATAAGAAGACATATTATTATGGATCCATAAATTCAACAGATCCTGTTGATTTTAAATGTTGGGAACCAATGCTTTTATCCTGACCTTAGAAGAATTATACATATATAACTGTCATGAACTTTACTTATACGTATTGTGTGAATATTTTTGAAGACTTTGTTTATTCAGGAGTTTATACATTGAACTACTCACAGAAAAGCCTAATTTGTCCTACAGTTCCAATGTGTGGCCCATCTATCCACATCAGTTTGGGATTTTATTGAAATATCTTTAGATATGTTTGGATGTCTTATCAGCCTATTCATTATAAATGTAGGGCAAGTAACACTAAGTATTAGTTTGAGCATACATCATTACTGATGTGACTGAATGCCGCGGACCGGCTCTGTCGGGACAACGGAAGACACCTAGTGGAGGAACTGGAATAGGTGGGGAGATGGCAAACAGACAACTCACACACAAGAGGAGTGGATGCTGAGTGCGATTTAATGCAGAGGATAACAAACTTTTATAGCAAAAGTCTCCATGAGAAAGGGCAAAAGGTTACACAATCTTCATTCTTGGGTGGTCACCAGCTGGTCACCTGATAGGCACTTGTTTCCAGCTTATATCTATTTTTAAGAAATACATTGGGTTTCGATGTTTATCATCAATTAACCATTACTTTTTTCTATAGAGGCCTTAACTATCCCATAAGATCTTTCCTGTTTCTTCTTTAATAGTAAGCACCACAGAGGCCTAGATCTAGCAAGTCTCTTAGTAAATGAAAGAGAGTAGCAGGAAGTTCTTTCTCCTAAGAAGTTATCCCAGCAATTTCCATACATTCTTCCTGTTCTAGCCATGCCTAAAGCTTCTTGTAAATCTCTTACAAACAATTCCTTCTGCTGAAATGGCATCATGAAACCCCAATACTTTTATATTTACTTATGACTTGTCTATTAGCCTCCATAAGAGGGGCTTTCAGGGTAGCATTTAACTCTGGTGAGTTAGTCATATTTTTAAGACACTCATCAGATGTTGGAGTTGTCAACACTCTTAAGAAAGAGCCTTGAATAAGGGAACGTTGAGCATGAGTAAGTACAATGAGCACCAGGAAGAGTAAAAGATTAATAGGCACTCCTATACAGTGAAGAAAAGAAAAACAAGAACAGAAACACATCTTTCCCAGGGGCTTGCCAGCCATTCCAGGAGGTCGGCCTCTTTGAAGCCCCATTCTCTGAGGTAGACTTCGGTGAAGACCCATTCTCAGAGATAGGTCTCTGTGAAGCCCCATTCTCTGAGGTAGACTTCAGTGAAGTCCCATTCTCAGAGATAGGTCTCTGTGAAGCCCCTTTCTCAGGTCTGAAAGCAGGTTTCCCATGCTAAGCAGACTCCACCGGAGTAGGCGTGGCAACTGAAGACTCCTCGAATTGATTCTTCTTTAGAATAGAAAATGCCTCACTAACCATTGACACATCATAACTGCCATATACTCTATTTCACTCTAATTCTTGTTAGGGATATCTCCATGGTGAAATAACCCTGTCAATCAACCTGCCACAAATTCTTATATGTAGAGAATGCTTTTATAAACTTCAATCTTTTATTGAATGGACGAGTTCAGACTTTACCCTCAGCAGTATGACTGAATGCCTAAAAAGATAAGACATTTTGCTTTAATGCCTTTCTTTCATTTTCTCATACCCATTGGTAAGTAGGGAAGAATTCTGATGTAACAATAATACAATGATGACATGTACTAACACAACATCTAGGATCTACTGTTAATTCAGATACTTACTAATTAGCTCTAGATTTTGTGTCTATTTATATTTCTCATGGGAAAACTAATGAGTTCCAAGGAAATTGACCTAAGGAGACTTTCAATTCTAATATCAGTTTGTCTCAAAATGCTTTAAATTCTACATCCTCTAATGTGGGCATAGGTTTACAAATTGGAACTTTTCTCCTTAAAGAGTGAGAACTACCCTATTGCTTATTAGGGACAAAGTACTTTCATACATAGACTGGTCTTGTGCAAGGAAGAAGTGGTAGTTGAACAATGTTCTTAGCAGTTTATATAGACGAAATGGAAATAGAGCAACTATGAACTCAAAAGGAATGTGCAAAAAAGCGAGAGGTACAAAGTATAATGTGCCAAGGAAATGCTGAAGTATAATTTCAGCTTAAGAAAAAGTAGTTGTATGTCTTGGGGAAAAACTGCTTTAAACTCTTCTGGGATAATTGTACAAGTAGAAGTCCCTAACTCTGACTCTAATCAGTCACGTCATCATCAACTTAGGGACTATTTTCAAAGTGCAAAGTGAGAAAAAGAGGGCTCATCACAGTTAGTGTTCAGGTTGAAGTAATGGAAATAACATAATTTTTCTTATAAGACTTCACTTATAGCCGGGCGCTGGTGGCTCACGCCTGTAATCCTAGCTACTCAGGAGGCTGAGATCTGAGGATCGCGGTTCAAAGCCAGCCCGGGCAGGAAAGACCGTGAGACTCCTATCCCCAATAAACCACCAGAAAACCGGAAGTGGCGCTGTAGCTCAAATGGTAGAGTGCTCGCCTTGAGCTGAAGAGCTGAGGGACAGCGCCCAGGCCCGGAGTTCAAGCCCCACGACCGACAAAAAAAAAAAAAAAAAAAAAAAAGACTTCACTTATTTTGGAGGGTTAAAGTAGGAAAAACCCAAGTAAATATTTTGCATGTACCTAAATTAAGTGGGACATAGTATATTACTCTCTTTTTAACTGGGAAGTTGTATATTATAGCATTTTATACTCTAACTTGGGACAATGATCTGCTGTCAGTCATTTTCTTCCCACTCCCATCTTTTGCCTTTCCAATTATATAATTTTTATTTAAAGAGACATACTTGAGCTTGCATTTCTAAATCCTTCAAAATTATCTGAATTAATTCATACTTCTGGCAGCCTCCTATATCTTTCTCAAGGGAATATTTTGTCACTACCATTTTAACCCATTCAATATTGGATATCTTCCTGCCTAATTCAGTGCAAGATATACATTAGACTCATCCAGATATCCCAACACCTGTACCAACATGAAATCCTATCTTCATAAAAACCATGATTTTATAATATCTGGGGAGGTGGCATCTGTCATGTTTAAATCAATATGCCCCTCAGTAGATGAACGAATTGACAAAATGTGATATATATATATATATATATATATATATATATATATCCACTGTGCAATTCTATGCTTCCAATTCATACGGAAATGGAAAAATCTTACTAAGTAAAATAATCAAGACAAAAACAAAGAGATTCCATGGTTTCCCTAATTTGTAACAAGTAGGAAATATCTAGGATAGTCCTAGCAGATGAGCAGAATGGCTCAGTAGCTATGTGTAAGATGATGATGAGCAAAATGAACTTCTACATATGGAAACAAAGGTGTTCTTTGTGGTTGTTGTTTTCAATGTACTCTGTGATTCTTTTTTCTTTTGTGTTTTCCCATATGGTTTGTCCCCTGCTGTATTTGATTTCAGTATCATGTGTCATTGTTTATATATTTATCTTAATTAGGGAAGGGAAGAGGAACAACATGTTGTGACAAAGTACAAAGAACAAACCAATGTAATAGCAATGCTCACAAGACAACATTATGGAAATTTACATTACAACTTGTGAAGGGTATTGGGGTGAAGGAAAACTGTGAGAAAAGTGAGGTAGTGTGTAAAAAGTTCGACATGTTATATATTCACCATCTTATAATTACGGCAACCCCTTCTATATATCACCTTGACAATAAAATTAAATAAAAAAATAACTTACATAAAATATAATTTCATTGTATTGATATAGTAAATACCATTCTATTCCCCCTTTCTTTATCAGAGGGTCATCAACTTGAATGTTATCAAACTATACAATATCTTCACAATATACGTGCTTTTATGTTGAAAAACCATTATATCATACTAGAACAGAAAATAGTTTAATTCTATGGAAACTCCTAACTTTTAAAACTGAATAATTGTTCAGTCGACAGAATATATGTATTCATCAAGATTAAGATGACTACTAACTAATCGTTTTCAAATTCTGATCATGTCATACCAGAGACATTTAAAACAGTATCTGTTTGCAATTTAATTAATTCTGCAGTAAATGAAATTTCGAATGTGAGGTTACATATTTAAAAGTCAATAGAAAAAATAGCCACATTCTGGTATTCTACTATGACCTATCAATAATAATTAATTCCTTAAGAGTAAACATTTGTTCATCAGAGTAATCTATTATTTCTATGACAATCAATCCCAAGTTTTATGCTGTAAAGTCATCCTAGCCCAACAGTTTGCAACTTGTAAGGTGCACCTAAAAATTGCCTGAATTCTCATCATGACTAGCTTATCAGTATTGTGGAAAAAAAATACTACACTTCTGCTGTGATGCCCTCCCAATTGTGTGAAGAACACTACACTAAACTTTTCTGCATCATTTTCCCTCCAGTGGTATTCTTGAGATCAGAACACTTGCAAATAGTATTTATATTATTATTTTATATTAATTTTATTATATATTTTTATCTAATCATAGATATTCAGGAGATCTGAATATCTGAATATTAAGATCTGAAGATTATGGTACAAACCCACCCAGGTAGCAAGGTTCCTTAGATTCTTATATCCAATAAACTCATAAGGAATAGCCAGACAAAAGTGGCACTGAGGTTCAAGTGGTAGAGCACTAGCCTTGAGCAAAAACAGGCTCAGGGACAGTACCCAGACGCAGAGGTCAAGCCCTAGCATAAACTAAACAACAAAAACAAAATAAAAACAAACATTAAACCTAGCTTTTTTTCCCTCATTGTATGAGTAATTAAGAGGTACATAAGGAAATTTCTTCTTGTGTTATGTATACGCAGAAGAAAAAAGATGTCATACAATTACTCTCTTCATACCATATTACACCAAAGTCTCAAAAATTGCTCTTTTTCTAAATTTATAAATTAATAGCATCCATTTGTTGGCAACTTTGTCTAGATTATTCAGATTATCATGTTATACATGAACTGTTGCAATAATCTATTAACGAATTTCTAATTATACCTCATTGGAAAGAATATTCTAGTCAAATAGAATGCCAGAATCATTTGTGAATTTCTAAATTAAATCTTCTACTTGAAAACAATTTTGTAGTATCCTAGAGAATATGAAATTATAAACAAAGAACATTCATTCCAAATCTAAATTCTAATTTAGGCAAGTCTCCAAAGTCCTACATTAGATGAACTTTGCTATTTCTCCAGGCTTAAGCTTTTGTAATTCTTCATCATTTCTTTGGAATCCAACAGAATGATGCTTACTTTTTCAAATTTTTGATTGGGAATCATGAGCTATTTTGCATCTAGCAATGTTCTGTAATGAAGAGAGCATGTAAAACACAAGTGAGGATTCTATATGAGTTGCATTTCAATAGGAAACTTGACTTATCAAAACATAGTGAAAAAATTAGCCCAAACTTCCAACTGTGTATTGCTTTCTTGTTGTTTGGCTTGTTTTATTGAGACAAAATTATACTACCTGGTCCAGGGAAGGTATCGCTATGTAATTCCACTCTCTAATCTCCTATCTTAGTCTGAGTGCTAGAATTCCAGGCTTGTATCACATTGCCCTGCCATAGTTTGTTGGTTTATTTAATCTAGAAACAGACTAGCAATTCTGAACTTCTCTAATGATCTTATACACTAGACTGACAGCTACATAAACAGCTCTGACTGTTTATGTACAATTTTCAAAGACGTTCTAACATTTGACACAGGATATGAACATTTTTAGATGTGCCTGCAGTGTTCTCTGATTCATTCCTCCATTGATATGATCCCTTTATTAATGATTACTTGACTTTCTTAATGTCTCCGGTCCTTACCTTTGTAATATTCTCAAGCTCTTTTTAGGAAAGTTCACTTGAGGAGTTTCTAATTTTAAAAATTATCATTGTTCTATTCTTACTCAAGACATATGTTCTATTATTTTCCAACTTTTTCTACACATTCTGAGAGTTGTTTCATATGTGTGTTTACACATCTAAGTGCCTCTGTGTATGTGCATGCTTGCATGTATATATGCCAAAACCTCAAGCTCTTATTCAGCAGTCTTGCTTATACCTAATATTCCATCACTTCAGCCATTCTTACAATGCAGGTTTAGGCTGGTTAATTATAGGTATTGTCGCAAATACTTTTTTTCCCCCAGGCTGAATGCAAACTGAACTTCCCAGAATCCTTTACATTCTTAGGTTTTATCTTTCCAGGAGTATCAACTTTTAAAATTGAAACAGTTTTGTGAATGTAAAGTCTAACCCAGATTTTTAACTTAAGAATTCATAAAAAGATAGATGAACATACACATTACATATATTGAGTGTACACTGTTAGAAATGTGATCTTAAGCCTGGTGACAGTGGCTCACGTCTATAATCCTAGCTACTCAGGTGGCTGAGATCTGAGGATTGCAGTTCAAATCCAGCACAAGTAGGAAAGTTTCTGAAGCAATTTTCTCCAATTAACAACCAGAAAACTGGAAGTGGCACTGTGGATCAAGTGGTAGACTGCGAGCCTTGAGCTGAAGAGTAGAGGAAGAGTGCCCAGGCCCAGCCTTCAAGCCCCACAAATACCAAAGAAAAAAGAAAAGAAAAGGAAAGAAATAAAAAGATATATGAACTTAGCAAACAGTTCATTGCTAATATAATTCCTTGTCTCTCAACATGGCTTTTTTCCAGTTAACTCCATGCTCTTATATCTGACTTGCTTTGAAACTAGAATTGTTCTTCCATTCTACTTTTTACAAATTTGTATGATTAGTTGCCATGATTTAGTGCTAGTAGAAGAAACAGAGTGGCCTCATCCTTCATGTTCCACTTAGTAGTAATGCTTTCTCTATATCACTCCCGTAGATTTACATACTGGTCTTGGCTTTATTGTTTCAAATTTGTCTTATTTGCAGAGTCTTCTATACTGTATTGAACAACCATACTTAAACACAGAACTTCTTTTTCTCCTATTATTCATATTGTTTCTCCTACTGTTAACTTATGTACACTTGTGAAATAATGCACAACACATACACAAATATTTCTGAGATCCTTCTTCTCACTTAAAATTGGTCTTAATTTATAGAGCATTTAGGAAATTTGAACTTAATGTACTCCAAGGTAATGGATTTTTCATGTTTTTTTTATTGTAAAAATGTTGTACAGAGAGGTTAGAGTTATATATGTAAGTTAATTAGTACATAATCTATCAAGCATTGTTACCTCTTCTTTTGTTTTTCCCCTGCCTTCCTTTCCCTCCTCGTCGCCCCAAATCCCCACTGCCCTCCTCAAGTTGTAGAGTTCATTTTCTACATAGTGTCTTGTAGAACTCATTGTTACAATGGGTCATACCGTATCCTTGTTTCAGCATTTTGTTATTTCCCTTCCCTTCCCCACATTAGAAAAAGGTATATGCAAGATGCAGATCACCGACATCAAATACAGTAAAAACAGGGGTTATACCGTGGAGGTAGAAAATAGAAGAGAAACAAAAATATCACATAGTACCTGTTAGGTGACAATAAAGAAAAATCAAGTTGTATCCTATCTTGGAGTCCATTTCACTTAACACCATTTTATATGGCCATATGTACATTTATAATGTTTTATAAACGATTTAAATTCCGTATTTTCTCATTACTACGTTGTTTCTGAAACACATGTTACCTCATGTACAACGATTTACTTGTGCTATTTCAATGAAGCCACAAAACGTTCATTTTACCTGGAGCAGCACCATAGATTGTTACTTGAAGTAATTGGAAGGAACTGTTACTGGAAGTGGAAACTGATTCCAAGAGAGGAATTGAACATAGAGAAATGACAAGTTCAACTTAATTTGTGCTCTCGTTTTACTGTACAAGAAAAGAATTCAAAGCTGGAAGGAAACTCTGTCCCTGACTTTTTCGAGTGTGTTCTTTACTCACATAAAACTTGTCTGTAAATTTCTAGTTGAGAGTATTACAAAAGGAAACAATATGCCATTTGAAGGCCAAAATAGATAAAATGGAAATAACGTTGTTTTAAAAGTGTTCTACTGCAAAGAAGCAAAGATATGTAGGTTTAAATGTACCTTATGCCTAGATATTTCACTCCTGACATGATTGTCTTGTTGCAGGAGTCAGTTATCCATTTCTTTAATCTGGTCCTGAGTTCACCATAGCAATAAGGATTCCAAAAAGCAGGATCCGTGAGTATGATTAGCAAAAGGAGCCTCTTTTCAAACCAGTGCTTTAAGGATGGTCCCAAAGAAATATGTGGGTTTTTTTTTCCGTGCTTGTTTGTTTAGTTTGTGCTGCTTCTGGGGCTTGAACTCAGTCTGGACCCTGTCCCTAAACAGTTGTCTTTCCTGTCCTCCTGCCACGATAGCTAGTACTCCACTGCTTGAGCAACAACTTCACTTCTTGCTTTTTTGGTATTTAATTACAGATAAGAGTTTGACAGACTCTCCTGCCTGTTGGCTTTGAGATTGTAATAAATCCAAGAGACATCAACTGTATGGACTTCTCTTTTGAACCAAGACATGTTAGATGAAGTTTATTATAAATCTAGTATTCAACAATTTTTTAAAAGAAGAGAATATGTTCAGCAAAGAAACCATAATTTAACTCAGCACACGTAGGTTCACTGAATTATTCTGGAATTATGTTCTCTGCTTGGGAAGATTACTATTGACTTCCTCGTTCTTTTTGAGGAACTTTTTCTGTTGGTCGTGGGGCTTGAACTCTGATCTTGGGTGCTGTCCCTTAGCACTTCAGCTGAAGATGAGTGCTCTACCACTTTTACCTACAGCACTACTTCCGGATTTCTGATGGTAATTTAAGATAAGTTTCTCATGGATTTTCCTGACCAGGCTGGCTTTGAACCACAATCCTCTGGTTTCAACCTACTGAGTAGCTAGTGTTACAAGTGTGAGTCACCAGCACCCAGCTCGTATTTGCATTTATGTGCACTTAATGACACTATGTTAACAAAGAATGGAAATTTGAATCAAATTGTGTGACATTGCAGCTTTCAAAAAAATGGAGGTAGCAATAAATATGTCCTCCTTTTCCATGTTCTTACATTAATGACTCATGAGCTATGGGACTCTTACATTAGCATCCTCTGTTGTTTGCGTATGTGGACTTAGTATCACAAATTGTTCATAGAGAAATAGAGAAAGACAGATTTGTAGAAAGCAAAGGAGATCAGGTATGAAAGAACAGCCTAGAAGGATATACAACTTATCACACAGAGATTACGAACTAGTCTAAGTTGTTAGAATGCTAAAGGCAATGAGGAATAAGCCTAGTTGATAACTTGTTCTTCAATAGCCAAAAATGATTCTCTACAATAGTTTATGGTATAACTTAGTTATTATTATCATTTATTCCTTCCATCTGGAGTTATTCCTTCTGTCAAAACTATTAATTAACCTCTGCCTTTTTGGTGCCTTAGCTTACCAAAAAGATTTTCAAATCTCACTTATACTACCCTTCTGATTGTGATTTGCAGTGGCCACTCAGGAGCCTGGAATCTTTGAATTTCCAGGATTAATCTTCACTGATATCTAAGCACAGTCCTGGTATTAATTGCCATGACCTATTAACACAACGTTTTTTTTTTGTTCAGCACAGTATTCTAATATAGGTAAAGTACATGAATTAAGGACTATTGATAGGTATCATTTGGAAGGAGCAATTATATATTCCAAGCATGGGTTCTTTATTTTGCTTTTCCTAGTTAAATGACTCTTTTGCCAGTAGTAGGGCTTGAACTCAGGGCCAGGGAACTGTTCCTGAGCTTCTTTTTTTGTTTTTGTTTTTGATCAAGTATAGAACTCTACCACCTGAGGCAAAACACCACTTCCAGTGTTTCTTTTTCTCTTTATGTGGTACTGAGTAATTGAACCCAGGGTTTCATGTATGCTAAGCAATACATGAAACTACATTCCCAGAGCCCTAAATGACTTTCTTTTTTTATATTAATAATTTTTTGTGTTAAAATACAATACAGAGGGGTTATAATTACATGGGCAATGTAATGACTACATTTCTTATCAAACATTTTTGCCTCCTTCTTTGTTTCCCCTTACCATCCCTGCCCACCGATCCCCTCATACTGCCAAAGTTGTAAAGTTCTTTTTTTTGACATAATGTTTTGTTGCAATGGAAATTTCTTAAGATGGCATTGCTTTTTCATTCCGTTAATATGTATTACAATTTAGGCCAGGTGGTAGAAAAGGAAGTGGAAAACAATACTAAGTCCAGTAAGGCTGACATTCCTATCACATCACTAAGGAAGTAGTGTCAAGACCTGCAGGACTCTTAGGGCTGTTGTATGTGATATTATTATGTAGAACACTATTAACTGTCATCCCCGACATCCATAACATTCTGCTTCCACTTTCCTTGTGAAGAACCAATTATCTACGCCTTTTTATTGATTGGGTGTGTTTCCTAGGAAGGAAGAAGGAGGATGTAGTATGTGATGGTGGAAAAATATGTATATTGGCTCTCTGTCCACATTTTTTGCATTTTTAAAAAGTGCTACTGATGAACTCCCACTTACATCTAATTGACTTGCTGTTTGCACAAGATGCAGATAATGAAGACATTTATTCTGGTGGATAGTCACATATATTAACAAAATCCATTTCTGGAAAAATAAGATACTAGGTAAGAAATTATAAATTATTGTCTATAAAAAGGTGTCTTTTCTTGGAGTACAAAAGGTAGTATTGAAATGATTACTCCAACTTTCTTTGAGATTTTATGCTGTCTCAGTATCAAAATGTTCTCTAATTTCTGTAACATCCAAATATAAAAGACATGATTTGAAGATCTCAGTAGTTTCAGAAAATAAGGAACGTAATAGCATCCTTCCTGCAGACACATGTGATGGCAAGTATGATTGATTGTATTATGGTTCTCTTTTTTTTCCTGTTTATCTCAAGTGTTACATATCTTGGCATATGACTCTTTGTCCTGAATCAGCTTCCTGTAGGTGAGATTTACCTCTACTCTGCAATGTCAAGGTTGGTCATGTGACTTACTTCAGCTTACAGAAGTGAACCAGAAGTGGTGAAAGGCTATTTCTAGGGGAAGATATCTATCTCATTATCTGTGTCTTTTTTCCCCTTAGCTATCAAAGTAGCATATTTCCAGAGGGAGTCTTCTTTCAACTTATATGTTGGAAGAGTATAGCATGTGAAATTGAGGCAAAACTCAAATACAACCTCATACATATAACACAGGCAGAACTAAGCTAATATTAGAATATGATATTAAGATGCTAGTTTCTTACCATTCTTTTATACCTTTATGATAGTTGACTATAGTACACTAGAATTTGACAAATCCTAAACAAGAACTAAACAAATTGATAACATTTCTTATTGGATGATATTACAATTTTTAATAAATAAGCATTCTCCATGTGATAACTTGTGGGATTATCTATTTCTATAGACGTGTTTAATCACTCTAGAGCACAGTATCTAATATCCACAATCATTATCCAGACCTTGTGATTGAGTTGAGGAAGAAAATAATATCTAGATTTCTCTTTCTCTTTTCCTCTTCTCCTTTTTCTAGTGTGGATTCTCATCTTTTCTCCAAATTCTCCTTTTAATAAAGGAAGAATGACACATTGTGGATATGAAGCAAAAGGCTTCTAAACCAGAATATTATTCTTTCAGAAATAGATGAAGTAAATCAGAGTGGCTCAAGGAAGAATAAAAACATGATTATTTTTCCCTTTCTGGATTTCACCATATACTCTGAACATGACTCTAAACAGCTAGTGAACCATTTGCCTTGGCTAACTTTATAAAAATATAGTTTCTAAAATAAATGATAATTAAAAAAATTAAAAATAATTTAAAAATAAATAGTAATTTGTTGTTTGCTTTGGGGAGGCATGAAATAAGACTGCATTAACATTATTTGAGTTGAGAGGCTAAATTTTATCAGAATGTAAACATAATGAAAAATAGATGATTTTAAGATAAATAGCTAGTAGATACATTTTTACTTTGACATACCCACAGAGATATATTTTTTTTCTTCTTTTCCTCTCCATGCTGATTCAACTTCAATAAGCAGTCAATGTAATGCAAATGGCTGTGTTTCTTTCAGAAATAGAATAGATCCAAAAAAGTTAGAAAAAGAGAACCAGTATTGGGTAATGCATTCTTTAAAAATAGCAGTCAAATAAATATTAACCATAATTCCAAAATAATAACAATCCAATGCTCTTCAAACGAGAAGACTGTAAGCAGAATATACAAAAAGTGATAGTGCCACAACTACTTCAGGTGTTGCTCTCTGGCATTTAAGATTTCTAGTACATGACAATGTTTTAATCAGGATTAATTGCTTTCCAGGATTAATTTTTTGTTTAGTTATATTTCATTGAAGAAATATATTGTTCAAAATTAATGAAAGGGTAACAGTTTATAGTAGAAAGAATGCTACACACTCATTTTACATATCAAAATACCTTTCCATAATATCTGTCTTCCCCAAATATCTAATCTCTCAAATGTACATTTGCATTATATGTATATTAGTTTGTAAAATAATCACCTTTCATAATCCAAGGAACACAAGTATGAAGAATTATCAGATGGGGGAAATATATTCAAATGGGTACTTTAAAGTCCCAGGTGTAGTTCGAAAGGACATAATGAGGTTAGAACCATCAAAGACATATAAAGATGCTACATTAGAAAATAAAACAACAACAACCCAGATTCTGAATTTCTGGAAAGAAGAACAGCAAGTAAATGCTCTTTCCACTAAAATTATTTGAAAAATATTTTAGTTCTGTAGGTGGCTCGATTTTAATCTAGTGAGACTTCTTTTAAATTTCTGTCCTTTAGAACTGAAAAATGATAAATACAGATTATTCAAGCCAACTAACGTGTAGAAATATTTTACAGCAGATTTAGCTTAGTAAACTAATTCAACTACAGCCTTTTCCTGAAGAAACTACAGGGACACAACATTTCCTAGTTTTTGAGAATAAGAAAATATTGCCACTGTGTATGTACACATGTATGATGTGCATAATACTTACGGGCCTTACATAGAGAAGTCTTGAAATTCTAAATAATATTTAAATAAGAAGTTTCCTATCTTTATTTTCTCATTTGGAGATCACTAAATACCAAAATTATGTAGAAGGCTAGGGTAAGAATGTGGAAATGAAATGTCTCCTAATATTATAGAGATAATATATGTCATTTTGAGTTACAGTTTCTAACGTAATAAAAATAAGATAAAACAGATTCAAAACTAACTTTTCTATCCTTCCTAACTTTCCAACAGCAATTAGAGAATCCAGTAAATGTCCAGCCATCCCAGGATGGTATAGGATGGTATAGGATCACTAGACGGTGAAAAAGAAGATAAGAAAAATGGTTCCCCTGAAACAATGGGAAACAAAATCTACATCTACAGAGTGTGATATAGCTAGAAAATAGTTTCCACTATTCTAAGTCTTTGATATTTTAGGTTTGTTTACACAGCATCTTTCTACTCTTAGGAAATGACCCATTATTAATACTCAAGTGTTGCAGCTTATAACCCAGAAACAAACAATGCTTCTAAATGTAAAGAAGAATGATATTAAGAGTAATCAAGGCTAATTCCATAGCTATAACTGATAAATAAGAATGATATTGGGGAATAGTCCAATAATCTTGAACTTTTTCATACCATTCTCTTCTCCAACACGAGAAGTCCTAGTCAAAATATGATAAACATTAACAGAGGATTTTTATATTTTTTATTGTTCACACCAAAGCAAATACACTTTCCTCTTTGCAAGCCTGACTTTAAAAGAGTCAGCCCCTCAAAATTATTTTATAGACAAAAGTTTACTGCTTTGACTTAGGTGTTTTCCTGCCTTTGGGTGTTGTTCTCTATTATTTTGACAACTGCATATAAAAACAAGATAATTCCATTATGCTTGTGTTGAATTGTTCAAAGTCAAGCTGTCTTCAAACAAAGTTTTCTGTTCCCTTCTTCACTGCTAATTAAAGTTTAATTATTGCTCTTTAAATGCAACAAAAAGTGATACTTTAACATACATTCTCATCGAAATTGATGAAAACAGGAGTGTCTGTGATTGCTTTTTTAATAGTTTTCAAGTATTTTCCTTGGCTGTTTTCATTATTGCCTTTGTTCCGGTCTTCTAATCAGGAACAGAAAGTTACCCAAAAATATCTTCTAAGATATAGGATGTTAGGTAGAAAAAATTAGACATATAATTAAAGATTTTCATCTTCTTAAAGACTGAAAAGCTCAGAAGACATTTTGCTATTACTGGCATTGTTAAGGTGATTTGAATAATTTGGTTCTTAAGCTAAGTGAAACGTTACTTGTTCCAACAATGATTATGGCTTATACTTTTCTGCTCCAATGAGATGAAAGGTCTGACTATGTTGGAGGGCATATTGATTTTAGGGTAGGAGGGTTAAATATAGAAACCAAGGAAGATTCCTAAAACAGTATTGGCTTTCATGTATCACTTAATTATACTTAAGGTATATAAGTATAGAAATATACAAAAACGAATTGAGTGACAAATGTGTGATTTACAAAATTCATTCAATGACAACTAATCCAGAAAGCAATTCTCTATATTTATATAAACTAGTATACCAAGTAAGGATTTAAAAATTTTTAGAGTATAGTTTTTAATATTTATGTCAAAATATTTGTTTATTTCTGTTTATTTTTTAATTTTTGTTGGTCGTGGGGCTTGAAATCTGGGCCTGAACACTGTCACTCAGCTCTTCAGCTCAAGAATAGTGCTCTACCACTTGAGCCATTGCCAGTTTTCTGGTGGCTCATTGGAAATAAGAGTCTCATGGACTTTCCTGCCTAGGCTGGCTTTGAACCATGAGTCTCAGCTCTCAGCCTTCTTAGTAGCTAGGGTTATAAGCATGAGCCACTGGCTTCTAGCTACACAATTATTTTTTACATAGCTATGAGATATTGATTGATAATCACATTCATTTATATGTTGTGTAATGATAAAGCTACATCATATCCATTAATTTCTACATGTAACATTTCTTTTTAGTGAGAATGCTCAAAAACATCTTCTGGCTAGGATGAAATATCTATTTTTAACTATAATCACTTTGCTTCTTGTAGTATACAATTAATATATTTAGTTTTAGTCCTGGAAGTCTGCTAATTAAAGTTACATAAAACATGAATTGTAAAGTGAAAGAAATTCATGACTCCATTACTTGTTTTAAGAAAACAATTATGCCTTTTGTTACCAATTATATTTTTGTGGGAATGTGGAATATTAATTGATTTACTGGTTAAAATTTATAACAGTTACATTATATCAAGTTGATTCCAACTTGTTTGGTCCCCGGGGCTTGAACTCAGGGTCCCTGAGATTTGTTGCAATTTTTTAACAATTTACCATTTCAGTCATGCCTCACTTCTGGCTTTTTTTCTGATTAATCAGAGATAAGATTATCAGGGAGTTTATTTGTGGGCTGCCTTCAAACAGCAATACTCAAATCACAGCCTCCCAAGTAGCTAGGATGAGATACATGAGCCACCTGCTCCCAACTTCTATTCACCACTTATATATGAGCTTTCATAGACTAAATTGTTTTACATTTTTATTGAATTCAACTCTTTCATTTTCCTTTCCTATAGTTTTAATGCCAAATTTGACTGCTTCATCTCAAAATTGTCAAAACATCTTCCTTTGCTTTACATTTACATCTCTTTTTTGTTTTATATGCCACGTTTTAATCCTGCTTGAAGTTAACATTTGAATAAATTGCTATGTTTAAGTCAATGTTCACTTTTTAATTTTCCCAAATACTGCCTATACTATCACCTCTTATTAAGCATAACATCATTCCACAAATGTTTGTATTTACCCCTTATTAAATATTCCTTGATAATATTTATGTGGATCTAATCTGGTACCCTACAGACCCATTGAGGTGTATAATCTTTCCTCTACAAATATAACAATTTTACACTAATAACTTTAATATTTTACAGAGAAATATATTCCAGTTTATTTTTCTTTGTCAATGACTCAAAGAGTGCTAGTCAGGTGTTTTTAGAAATTGTCATAAACATAAATAAAACTGTGAAGCCGAGCGCTGTTGGCTCATGCTTGTAATCCTAGCTGCAGAGAGGCTGAGATCTGAGGAGTGTGGTTAAAATCTAGCTGGAATGGGAATGTCCCTAAGACACTTATGTCTAATTAACCACCCGAAAACAGAAAGTTGCACAGTTGCTCAATGAGTAGAGCATTCACTTTGAACTGAAGAACAGAAGGACAGCACTAGGACTAGAGATTTCAAGCCCCATGAATGACAAAAAAAAAAGGGGGAAGAGACAATTTATATCTTTTCTCAATTGTATCCTCCAATCAACAAAAATTATGACTCCATTTATTTAGATTTTTGCTTTTATATTCAACATTGTATAATTTTCAATGATGGTGAGTAAATAGCACTTTAATACATTTTGACAATGTGTGAAGGTAGCACAAAGAAATTCACAGAAAACAGTTGAAATATAAAGGACAATATGCCTCTGACCGGCTCTGTAGGGACGAGGGAGGACACCTAGTGGAGGTAAATAGAACAGGTGGGGAGATGGCAAACAGACAACTCACACACGAGAGGAGTGAATGCTGAGTGTGGTTATTGCAGAAGATAACAAGCTTTTATAGAAAAAGGCTCCAAGAGAAAGGGCAAAAGGTTACACAATCTTGGTGCAAGGCTTCGTTTTGGGTGGTCACCAGCTGGTCGCCTGATCTTGTTTTTTGGATGACAAGCTAGGATGATAGGCGCTTGTTTTCGGCTTTACCTCTATTTTTAAGAAATACAATTGGTTTAGATATTTATCACCTATTAACCATTAACCAGAGCATATGGGCAAGGTGCTGGACAGGAAGGCATGAACTCTAGTACATTATTGTTACTTTTGTTTAGTTTTGTACTTTATGCGTTTCAAATCTTTTCTAAGCAATTGTGCTTCTTTGCCATTCTTTCAAGGGTCCCCAATTTGTGGCCAAAAATTATGATATTCAGTATACTTAGTTAAATCTGGCCATATATCAAATTCAAGCTCATAGTGTCTTCTCTGTAACCCTTTCACAATCGATTACTCTTCTCCATAGAGGCCTTAACTCTCTCATAAGATCTTTCTTGTTCCTTCTTTGATAGTAAGCACCAAGGAGACCTAGATCTAGCAAGTCTCTCAGTAAATGGAAGAGAGTAATAGGAAGTTCTTTTTCATAAGTAGTTTTCCCAATGGTTGCCCTCCTTATCATACACACCTGTAAAAGGCTATGGATCTGGGGGAAGTCTTTGGGGTCCTCTAGATATTGGAGTATCCCACAATTTTCCTCTGATAAGCCATTGCCACCTTCCATTTACCAACCTTTAGGAATCTTATTTAGCTTTTGGTCTAAATATCCCTCTACATCTTTCTTATCTACAGGATATCTATATGAGTCTATTGTATATTCTTCAGGATTAAAGGGAAATCTCCAATAACCATACACTCTTTCTCCTCTAGCCGTGCCTACAGCTTCTTGTAAATCTCTTACAAACAATTCCTTCTGCTGAAGTGACGTCATGAAACTCCCAATACTTTTATATTTACTTATGACTTGTCTCATGGCCTCCATAAGAGGGACTTTTAGGGTAGCACTTAACTCTGGTGAGTTAGTCATATTCTCAGGACACTCATCGGATGTTGGAGTCGTCAACACTTCCAAGAAAGAGCCCTGAATAAGGGAACGTTGAGCATGAGTAAGTAGAACAAGCAGCAGGAACAGTAAAAGATTAATAGGCACTCCTATACAGCGAAGAAAAGAAAAACAGGAACACATCTTTCCCAGGGGCTTGCCAGCCTTTCCAAGAGGTAGGCCTCTTTGAAGCCCCATTCTCAGATCTGAAAGCAGGTGTCCCATGCTAAGCAGACTCCACCAGAGTAGGCGTGGCAGCAATGGGAATGGAGAAAGCCAGAAACAGGTTAATCAGGCCCTTCATCTTATTTCAATAAGATATCTTCATATAATTAATATACACCAATTAATAACTATCTTCCATAGGCTTTGGTATTCAAGTATGACATAAAGGATGTAAAAATACACATTCTGTCGTGAAATGAAAATAAAGATGGATGAAAAAATGCATACTTATAATGATTGTGTAAATAAACTAAGAAATTCAGTCAACATTCTGAGGGCTCATGGCTCATTTGACTCTAAGATTGTTGGTATCTAAGATAATTCTAAAATGTTAGACTTGATCCTATCTTTAAGACTGCTTAATACTATTGCTTTTTGAGTCAGTATTCTTTTTCTTGTTGCTGGTTTTGGTGGTGGTTCTGGGCCTTGAACCTTGGACCCGGACTCTGTCTCTCAGCTCTTCAACTCAAGGCGAGCTCTACCACTTGAGCCATAGTACCACCTCAGGCATACTGGTGGTTTATTGGAGATAAGAATTTCATGGACTTTTCCTGCACACGATGGCTTTGAACTATGATACTCAGATCTCAGGCTCCTGACTTCCTAAGATTACAGGTGTGAACCACCTGTGCCTGGCTCCACTTTACAACATTTTAAACGTAAAATAAAGTAAAATCAATAAAGAGCATGTTTGGCAAATAAAGTAAAACAATAACTTACAGTCAAATGAAAATAATAATATATGTATATGTATATTTACATGTATGTACACATATTATATTTTATATATGTATACATATATAAGAATATATACACATATAAGAATGAATATATGCATTTGCACATGTAGTGTGTACACATATACATTTATTTAAATAGACTTGAACCAGAAATATATTAATAGCATATAAATGCCAATGAAATACTATAATCATCCTGAATAACTTATCCAAAAATCCAAATACATATCTCTATAGTAATATAAAAGCAATCAAGGAACATATGGAAAAATCATAACATACCTAGACATTGCATACATATAGAGATTAGTGAAAATAGAAACAATAAGATAGCCCTGCACAACCATTATGTAGAAATTGCAATCCTTATACATTGGTTCTTGGCACATAAAATGATATAGTCAGTTTCTTAAGCATACTGGAAATCTTTAAGACATTACACATAGAATTGTCTCTATGATCCAGCATTTTGAATTATAATTTTATATACAAAATAGATTTCGACACATGTACAAGATTATACATTGCAAAACCCTTCATAATAACACATGATAAAATATTGAAATGCCCACTGAGGATGTTATTCCAATATATGCATGCATACAAAACAATATGCTCTATCCATGAGAAAAATGTACATGGACTTACTTTGGAAACAGTGATATTACATGGGAGAAATGGATAAAATAGACTACATATTCTAATTATATGAGGTTTTTTAAATTGACACATCTGTAGAGGTAGAATATGAAATAATAGCTGCTTAAGGGGAGAGTAGGTGGAAATGATGACAGGAAATGACTATTAATAAATATTTGAGTATTTTGAGAGGGTAGTAATGATACAATATTCCTGATCTGAAGGTGATGTTCTTACTCCAACAATTTAACATTCTAGGAATCATTGTACTTTATCGAAGAATTACAGATTGCATTTGCATTAACCTTAGGAAAATTTTTATAATAGTAGTGGGTGAATCTGAGTGATAATTTAGAATTTAAAATCACAGAATTCTATAATGCACAACTTTAGTATGTTGATGAATAAGACTTTCAAGAAAATATAATCTGTGATATATCCTCTGAGTGACTATAAATAACATTAAGAGCCAGTGAATATTCTACAAATTCATGTAAATTGAGCTATTAAATAGGATTGAGAAGGATGAGGGATAATGATCATCAAGGTGCATTGTATTGCCCATGGAATGTGGCTAAGTGGTAGATGCTTGCCTTGCATGTGTGAAACCCTGGGTTTGATTTCTCAGTACTACATAAAGAAAAAAGCAGGAATTGGCACTATGACACAAGTCATAGAGTACTAGCATGAGGAAAAGAAGCTCAAGGACATTGCCAAGGCATGAATTCAATCCCCAGGACTAGGCAAAAAAAAGGTGCATTTTATTAAGCTGTGCACTAGCTGCTCACGGTTGTATTCCTTGATAATCAGGAGGCAGACAATTGACGTTTGAAGCCAGACAAGGCAAGAAAGTTTGTCATATTCTTATCTCCAATTAAATCTCAGAAAAATCAGAAAGTGCTGCTGTGTCTCAAGTGATAGAGTTCTAGAATTCATCCAAAGGAGCTCAGGGACAGCCCCTAGATCCAGAGTTCAAACCTCAGGAGAGGGAAAAGAAAAAAGAAACTCTCTATACACTGTTAATATACTGCTTTGTCAAACAACAAGTTCCACAAAAGTACCTAAAATTATTTAAAAATATGATAAAATACAAGTCATTTTGGGAACCAGACAAAGATAGTATACATGGGACAAAGTAAATGTTATATCATGCAGTTTGAGTTAAAATTTGTTCTATAGTCTTATTACATCATTTATGAAATTGACAATACTGCCAATTATAGGTCAATTTCCTTGAGGAACAGATTGTATTCTGTTGTCTTTTATATGAAACCATAGCGGTGATTTTTTGCCAGGTATTGAACTATATCTGATATTATAAAGTAGATTTGTCCTAATATAATATTAATTTAATCAATCATTTCATTAGTGTGATGTTGGTTAGATTTTTTCCAGTAAATCTTATCCCCTATAATGAATGAGAGCATGCTGTGACAGTCTCCTATTAATATGAAAAAATACTTTATAAAATTAACTTAAAAGGGGGAAAGACTAAACTTGACTTCTGATTTTATATTTCTTATCCTCATTGACTTGGGTGGCACAGTACCCGATGTCAAGAATATGTGTTGGAATATGTGTATTCATGGAAGCCAGGAAGTAAAGAAGAAGAGGCATAAGAGTGGGAGAGGGAGAAGGAGGAGGAGGGAAGAGAGAGAGGGAGAAGGAAAAGAAGAAGGAGAAGGAGACAAAGAAGAAAAAGAAGGAAGAAGAGGAAAGGACTTTGAACTTAAAACCTTTGATCACAAGTTCTCAGTGACCAAATCTCTACAACTATGCCCACATGAAAGGATTCACCTCTTTATCGCAACTTAGTGAAAGCTAATTATTAATCTCAATCATTTATGTTTTCAGGTTTAATTTCTAGAGTGGTGGGTAGATATTTCTATACATTGTGATAACTTCTGTTCCTAAATATTTACTTGAATTAATCAGAGAAGCTACTTGGCATGGAGGTGGTTTGATTATACCATTGCTGGAGAAATATTTTGAGTGCAAATACATTTTATTTAACAGATAAGGAAGCTTCAGAGATTTCATCTTGTGACCTTCAAAAATGACTATTTCATCTAACTCATAATGACTTTAATTTTTCATAATTTTATGACATTTCTATTCAAGTTTTTCTCATCTATAGTTAGGTTCTTGCTTTCTAGTTGAAGGAAAAATAAATACTATCACAAACATTTCTTTCTTAATTATTCTATAGAGTAGGAATAATATGAATTTCCTATCATTCAAAAATAAGGTATTTTCAAGTGTATAAGAATAATTGATTCAATTATTGATTGATTCAATTTCTAAAAATCACTGTTGACATAAAATACATGAAATTCAGTGTTTCTCTGAAAAGTCTCGGTACTCAAACATCAGAAATAAATGACCAGTATTTAGACTTTTATATACTCAAAAAATGTATAAATCTATATTTTATGTCAAAAAAGTTTAGGTTTAAAAGAAGAGAAAATCATGTGACCAGAGTAGATAATATAATTTAATGAAAAATTACTTCATTCACCCTGACACAGCCTATTGCTTATAGCTTACATGAGAAATTTGATTAATGGTCCCTTCATCGCTTTTGAATATTATAGTATATCAATTTGTGCAAAGATTCTGTCATTTAAACTTTTGAGTGTATATTTTTTCATAAAAATGAAAACTTTTTTTCACACTGCAGGTTCAGATTCAATAACTAAATAAATATCTAAATGTTAATTTGTTAAATTCAGCCTCTAGAATTCAAATAACAAGAAATGTATTTTATTCTTACATATATTATATCATTGCTGAATATGGGTATCTCAAGCTTGTAATCCTCACTACTCAGGAAGCTGCGGTTCAAAGCCAGCCTTGACAACAAAGAAATCATCTTATAAATATGTTAGAAACAATTACAAGAATAAAACATTTGAATATTTATTTTGGAGTCCATTTAACCTAACATCAACTTATCTGACCTTTGTTGCTTGTCTCAGACATGCCCCTTCCCCTCTGCTTTCATTGTATTTGATGTTGGTATAATTTGTGGAGGGGAAGGGAAAAAACAAATGGTTTAAATAAGGATAGAGGTGGACCCACTGCAAGTATGAGGTGTAAAAGTCGTTATGTTGAAAAAAGAGCTTCACAACTTTGGCCGGGTGAGGGGCGGAGGGGGGGTAGATGTGAAGGGTTGGGAAGGGGAAACAAAGGAGGAGGCAACAATGCTTGATATAACATATATACATATATAATGCTTGATATAACATATATACATATATAATTCTTGATCTCTTTTTAAAATGAGAGGCATCTGGGCTGATTTCATATTTTGGCTACAGAAAATAATGCAATAATGAACTTAATTATGCTGGTAGCTTCAGTGTGGCCTTGTTTCTGCTCTATTGGATAAACGACCATAAGTGGAATTGCTGGATAATAGGTAGGTAGCTCTCTATTGAGTTCTGTGAGCAATTTCCATAGTGTTTTCCAAAGTGATTGAAAAAGATTACATTCCCACCAACAGTTTCCTTTGGGCCACATCCCTATCAGTATCTGTGATTGTTCGTTTTTTCATAATGACATTGTAAGAGGGGTGAGATGAATCTCAGTGTTGTTTGGATTTGCATTTCTTTTAAGGAGAGAGATGCATCTATTTGTCATTCTTACTTCTTCTTCTAAGAAGTTATCTTTAAGTCTTTATCCCATATATTAATTGGGTTCTTGTTTATTTGAGGGGTTATTTCTGTTGGTTTTAACGTTTTGACCTCTAAATATGGGTTAGTTATGAAAACACTTGTCTAATGCTTAGCTAGTAAAAATCTTCTTCCATTCTGTTCTCTTTGTATATATCCTGCTAACTTTTTCCATTGCCATGTAGAAACTCTTCAGTATGATGCGATTCCATTGGTCCAGAAAGAATGATATTACACCATTCATAAGGAAATGGATAGACTTGGAGCAAACTTATATTAAGTGAAGAAAGACAGACTCAAATAAATATAGGTTGCCTAATTTCCCTCATTTGTTGTAGTAGAATGTGCCTCTAATTGTACATGTAAACACAGTTGGATGGTAAAAGAGAAAACATTACACTTGGACATGATAAATTTTATGGGATTCTAAACATTTATACAGTTATATCAAAGGAGGATGCCCTTTGGAAGGGATCACAAAGGATCAATAGCTGTACGAATATTGTCATATAAAATAATGTTCATTAAAATGATCTCCAAGAAATGATTATGAGTGTTTGTTTATTATTTTGCTTTTTCCTTCAGTGTTCTGATGCCATTTTTTTTAAATTTCTGCACCTTTGGTCTTATATGTACGTTTGGATAGGGCAAGAGGGAAAAGAGAAATGGTGGCACAAATGCTTAAATGCAGCAGTGCTACTCAATAGACACTACATTGTTAATGAACTATACAACTTACGCGAGAGGGAGGGTGAAAGGGAAAAACTGTGAGAACATGAGTGAAGAGGTGACACTGTTCAAAAAGAAATGTGCTCATTAACTCACTTATGTAATGGTAACCCCTCTGTACAACATCTTTACAAATTAAAAATGGACCTCATAATCAGACTAGAGGAGCTATACTAATATTAGATAAAATTGGCTTTAAAATAAAAGTGGTATGAAAGTAAAAAGAGACAAAGAAGGACATTAAATATTGACGAAGAAAACTCTCCATCAGAGTTTTATAACAATTCTAAATATCAGTATCCTGAATCCTAGAGCTCTCAAATTAATCAGAGAAATACTAATTACCCTAAAAACATGCATACATCCAAATAAATTGTTGGTTGCTTGAACAAAACATTATTACCTCTAGACAGGCCATCAAGGTAAAAACTTAGCAAAAATCTTTAGAGCTAAATAACTGTATTGACAAGCTATACCTAACAGATATCTACAGAGTATTTCAACTACTATTGTCACAATATATATTCCACTCAGAAACCCATGGAATGTTCTCCAAAGTAGATCATATCTTAGATCACAAGGGAAATCTTTCAAAATTCAAAAATAAAAATGAAATTACTTTGTATCCTGTCAGACCATGATGGGACCAAATTAGATCTAGACATCAAAAGGCATCACATAACATTCTGAAACTCACAAAGACTGAATAACACATTGCTAAATCATCAGTGAGTCACTGAAGAGATATGCAGGGAAGTTCCAACGTTTATGGAATTCAGTGGAAGTGAACACACAAAATACTACCTCCTCTGGGACACAGCAGCAGCACAGACAATACTCAGAGGAATATTTATAGCTTTGAGTATGTACATCAACAAATTAGATCAATCTTAAATCAGCACTAATGGTGCACCACTAAGTATTTGACAAAACAGGAAAAACAAAACCAAAAATCAGTAGACAGAAATAATACAAATTAGATTAAAGAAATAAATTAATCAGTCTCAAAAACATACAATCATAATTGACTTTTATCTACTAGTTGCTCAAAAATTCGCCCAATGAATGTCAATGTCGCTATTTTCAGGGATAGACTCAACCAGCTCAAACCAGTGAACAAAACAAACTTCTAGGATTCTAAGAAACAACATTTTGTTTACCTTTTTAACAGAAATTTACTCTGTTGTTCTTATTAAGGAGATTTATAGATGGATTACAATTACAAGTGTCAGATTATGAGTACATTTCCTTTTGTGAAATGTCTTCAGTACCCACACTTGTTCCCAATCCCACCCTCCTGTCCCTACCCATGTGTTAAATAGTTCACTTTCATCAATGTTCAATGAACTCCACTGTTGGAATTTTTCACTCTTTTCCCTAAAGCTCTGTGCCCACCCCTCACCTTCCTGAAGACATACAATGAATATACCAGGCATAAGGTAAAAAAGACAGACTTATCACAAACTTTAAACAACAACAAACACAAAACACAAAAGAAGTTTGCTGTTTCCATAACTCATAGTTAGTTTGAGAATGTATATCTTGTTATATTAATCTAATTATTTTTTATCATTAAGTCAATTCAGGGGTTAATGTGTGATAACATAATTTTGCTTTCTATTTAATGATGCTTTTTATTTTAATATTAAATATGTAAGTAACACAATTCAAGTCCTAGTGAAATTTAAAAGTTCAGATTTAAATGTTCCAAATGTCTAATAATTCAATTTCGGCAACCAAAATGAAAAACAGTCATGTTTTATCCTCAAGAATGTCATTATTTCATGTGTAAAAAATAAAATAAATATAATGTTAATTCAGTGAACATAAGGAATCAAATACTTATGCAATTCATCAGTACCATAGATTATGACATCTATTAATAAAATTAATAGAACTTGTTTTAAGTAGATTACTTAAGACACGAAGAAAGTGATAATTTTCTTTTCTAAGTGAAGTTATATAGAAATCACAGTCCAAAGATTCCAGAATTCTGTGTGCTTTATACATGTCAATTTACACATATTCTAGGCTCATCTCAACATTATTTGAAGATAACTGAAAATAGAATTAGAATTAAAAAATCATGCAAATGGTTAGCTGTATTTTGTGACTAAATAGGTCTCTTTTATATCTCTTTATTTTATTTCAAAAGTCTGAAAAATTTATTTAAGCCACATCAAAAATAATGAGAAATAAACACCCTTAGCTCCTTAAAAGACAATCAATAAAAATAGGAAACAACAGGGCTGGGAAGGTAGCTCAGCGGTAGAGTGCATGCCTTGCAAGCATGAGGCCCTAGGTTCGATTCCTCAGCACCACATAAACAGAAAAAGCCGGAAGTGGTGCTGTGGCTCCAGTGGTAGAGCGCTAGCCTTGAGCTGAAGAGCTGAGGGACAGCGCCCAGACCCAAAGTTCAGGCCCCATGACCGGCAAAAAAAAAAAAAAATAGGAAACAACAAAGAAAAAATTGAATCTCATTTTGCATGTGGTCTTTGTATATTGTGGTGCTTTGTTTTTGTGGATTATGTGACTATCCCATGAATCTGGGCACAAATCACAAGGGCTACAGGAAGAAAATTTCAAAATCTAGAGCAGCTAATATAGCTGTGCAGTTGTTTGTTGGTTTCACTAAAGTCGCCGCTGGACATGAACATTACAAAGGAAATAATTCTACTGCTTTGCAGGCAAGAATGTGATGAAAAGCATACTGTTATCTTCTTAGATGAAATAAGAAGTCCACACTTTAAAAGCTGACTAAATGATCAGCCCTTTGAATAACAGTGCCATTTTTAATGCACTCTAGATAATTCAAATCCTTCATCCCTCCACAAACATTAATGACATTCACAAATCATTGCCGAGGGGAATTTCCAGTTCTATATGATATTTCATTTGGATTAGGAGTAACATAAACAATAATTCAAGTTGTTGAGAATATTTAATTTAGAATAAGCAAACAAATCAGATTCAACTCCATAGCATAACCTTTAGGAAAAATGAATTAAGATATATGGCATGTCCTTTGTAATTTAATTATAGACATTAAGGCAAAATGTCCGAAACACTCTGCAAGAAGGAAACATAAGTTTTAATAAGATATAATAAGATTACGAGTAATTTTACCTACAATTTCTATTACATGATAGCATATTTTTTCTGCTAATCAGAGACAAAATATTTTTAATTATGATATGAAAAATGCATTATCATGAATGAATGAAATCAGGGTGTAGATGGCTCAAGTGCTGGTTGGTTCTGTTAAATATTCTCATTATTTTGAATGATCTGGTGTTTTTGTCTGTGTGGAATTATGAATGTATTTTATGTCTGGGCAGGAAAATTTGATTATTAGATCACTGCTGACACCCAATGTCAGGAATCTAACCTGAGTCAGAGTGGTAAATATATATGTGTGCGTGTGTGATTGTGTGGGTGCCTGCAAGTCTGTAGTTAGAAAGAAGTATCTCATTTTCCTCAGGGTATAAACTTAATTCTATTAGTTATACTTCATTAATGACAGCAGATAAACGTAACTAACATTTTGAGACATATGTTTATGTTCCTATGTTTGCATGAACAAAATAAAAAGTTATATTTTGGGTATGAGTTTTGTGAAACGTCAGTTGAAAGTATAAATATCATGACAAAGATGTCAATGGCAATTATTTCAGTGTAGATCAATTTCAGACAACACTTGGAAGAATATGTAATCATTTATGAAAATGCAACATTTATTGATTTTCAAAGGCTACACAATTCGAGAAATATTTTGGAAAACAATTAAATTATGGAAACATAAAAGTAATGTGATTATTTATTGCATACAGTTTTATATTTTAGTTTCGTCAAGTAAAAATGCCATTTATTTCTACTGTATAGGAAGGAAAATCCTAAATATTACAGTTTGTGCAATATTTCACATTGAGAAGCTTTGTCTATATCTTTGTCTATTTCTTTTGTTTCTGCTTTCCTATTCATAATTCTGTGTCTCATAGTCTTCTTCTAAGGACTTTTTCTTTCTGCCAGTTTGAAACTTGAACATACATTATGCTCTCAGTTTTGTTTTTTTTTTGTTTTTTGTTTTTGCGAACTGTAGTCAGTCTACTATTTGAACCATGCCCCAGCCCAGAAATTTTTGTAGTTAATTGGAGATAGAACCTCATGAACTTTCCTACCAGCCTGAAAACCATTATCCCCCAAGTCTCGTACTTAATAATTGGGATTATAGAGATGAGTCTTGGATCTGAAGTGTCAATGACTTTTCGTGTCTTATAGCTTCTACATGTTTGCTAGTAATTGCAATAATAAATTAGCACAGATTGGGTAGCATTAACATTGTAAATACATTGTCTCTGAGTTGGTGGAATTAGAACTCCAGATTAGAGTTGGCTTCTGATTCCTCTTTCCTTGGCATATTCAAGACATTCTGCTTCTCTTAATTCTGCTTCAACTTAAATGCTACCTTTGAGATTCTGTTTCCATATGCAGTCACTTTGTAAGACAATGGGTTTTTTTAACTTTAGTCTGATTTCAGTGGGACATAACATATTACTTAATAGAAGAAAATCTCTAATATGAAATTATTTGTTTGGGGCAGGGAAGTTATGGTTATACTTTTTAAAAATAGCAAAAGAGGCAAAGGTTTTATTAGAACTTGTAAGACAAGTATGAAGTCTTGATCTTAGATATGCCACATTTAAATTCCCAGCGCTACTGGATATTGAACTCAAAGCCTATACTTGTGAACCAGCATCTCTACTACTACCATACCTGCAGATTATAATTTGATTGCTTATTTTGAGGTAGTATCACTAGGCCTGGGCCTGCTTGGACTGAGGTCCTCCTAACACAAGCATAAAACATTTTGCCTGGAACTGGAACTCTCTAAGCTCTGTTTTCCAAGTAGATAATATTATAGATTTGAGCCACTTTATCCAGTAAAGGTATTCAATTTCAAAATATCTTGACATTGTCTATATTTGTGCTTAAAATATATAGCTAACCTTAATTTTCTCCCTCTTTTGTTTAGTACTCTGAGTTGAAAACATTGGCTTTCTTGATATACATGGCTTTGTTTTGGATGGAATCACATCACAATCAAAAAAGTCTCACAAAAGTTTATGTCAAAAATCATGGAAAACAAGGCTTCAGGTTGGAAAAATCACTGATCTTTAAGTTATAATTGCAGTATTATTTATAGTGTTAGTCAATGCTTGCTTAAGTATCAGGAGGAAGCAGAAATGTGAAAGATGTCAGGTCTCTGTAGAAATTTTGTAGTTGTCACTTCATGTTGTCTTCCTTCCTTTAAGCTTGTTTCATTAAGACCCTCTGGGTG
Source organism: Dipodomys spectabilis (assembly GCF_019054845.1). Lineage (NCBI taxonomy): Eukaryota > Metazoa > Chordata > Mammalia > Rodentia > Heteromyidae > Dipodomys > Dipodomys spectabilis. The sequence continues at coordinate 1,351,730 of NW_024870808.1, read as the reverse complement.
TATATTGGTTGGACTGATTGTTAATCATCTCTGGAAATAAAGCAAATTTTAAAAGGCTGATGGTGTTGTAAATAAAGGAATGATCAGAATGAGCAGAGATATTGTCACAGATTGAGCCAACCAGGTTAACTGCTGAACAGCAAAAAAAAAGCAAAGTTTCAAGTTTGATGATCCACATTGGAACATATACAGGTAGATATATATATATATATATACACATATACATATATACATATGCATATACATACATACATGAAAAAATAAATCTCCAGTAGATTATAGAGAAACTTGGTGTGACAGGTACTAAACTATATCAAACTGGTTGCAGGAAAGGTACAATAAAATATAGATAGTTTAGCATAGATTTTGCATACATTTTGTAGAGGATGAAAATTCTTCCTTCATTATATACTTTACAAATATCCTTATTATGTTTTAAGTTTTTTTCTGAAAATACCATACAGAGGGGTTACAATTACAGGGACAATGTAATAAGTACATTTCTTATCAAGCATTGTTACCCTTTCCATCTCCCTTTCCATCTCCCTTTCCTGACCCTCGCTCCCATCTTGAGCCAAAGTTGTAAATCTCATTTTTCTACATAACATCTTGTACATCTCATTGTTGCACTGGGTCCACCTGTATCCCTAGTTAAACAATTTGGTTTTTTCTTCCCCTCCACAAATTATACCAACATCAAATACAATAAAATCTAGGTTAAGATTTTTCTTATATTGTAGTAGGAGCATCTATAAAATGCTGAAAACTTGAATTACACAAAATATTCAACATGGGTAGTCACTGGTGGCTCAAGGATGTAATCTTCGCTAGTTAAGTGGCTAAGATGTGAAGATCACAGTTCAAATCCAGCCTGCATAGGAAAGTTCATTAGATTCTTATCTCCAATTAACCACCAAGGCAAATGGAGTTCCAGTTCAGATTGTATGTGGAGCACTGGCTTAGGACACAAAAACATCATCCATGCCCTGAGTTTAAGCCCTGGGATCAACAGAAACAAAAATATAAAATAAAACATGGAGTTAGATATTTTATAATGAAGCATAATTTAATATACTCTACATTGTTAGAAAGACTAGATTTCTGGATTAGCTTTATAACCTACCATAATAAGTGATGTTGTCGACTTATTGAACAGAAATGTTGATTCAGATTTACAAATTTGAATGTTTCAGTGTATGTTCAGTTGGTTTTACTGCTTTGGGAGCCTGTGACAAGACAATGGCAAGGTGGCGAGTATGTCAAAGAGAAAAGCTTTTGACCTAGACTGATAAAAGATAAAATAAGAAAGTAGTTGAGAGTCTATGTTCTCATAGCTTACACGCTGAAGAACTTAATCTCCAGAACTATTCAGATATTCTCCACAGTCTGGGAGGAAATAGAAAATCATTTTTCTTTAACACATAGATCTTTCTGGGGCATTCTAATACCAATTGGCAACACCTTCACAAATATTTCTGTAAATTCTAATCAGAACTCAGCAGACTAAATATTTTATGGAATTCCTATTAAAATATTTTCTTGCAGACGAGGTGGGTCTTTATACTACAAATGTGTGTATCAGTGTGTTTGTATGTGTGTTGTGTGTGTTTGAATAAACTAATAAAACAATGTAGCAGAGAAAAGTATTAATGGGGCTGGGAAGGTGGCTTAGTTGTGGAGCCCTTGCCTTGCATGCATGAGGCCCTTGGTTAGATTCCTCAGCACTACATAAACAAAAAGAAAAAAGCCAGAAGTGGCGCTGTGGCTCAAGTGGTAGAGTGCTAACCTTGAGCTGAATAGCTGAGCGACAACGCCCTGGCCCAGAGTTCAGGCCCCACAACCGGACCCCCCAAAAAATATTAGTATGGCCTTTCGTTTTTCTTCTTATACTATGAAAGTGTGCCACAATTCCCAATCAAATCCTATCCAAGATTCAAACATTAATACTGTCCCAAAAGTTTTGCATGCATGAAGGGCTGGGAAGGTGGCTCAGTGGTAGAGCACTTACCTTACTTACCAAAAGTTTTGCATGCCAATCCAAGTATATCTACCTCATTTAAGATGGCCATGGTATATAAAATTTTAAGTCCTCCAATTACGTTTCACCAAGGAAACAACATATAATATTTCTTTAAAAATACCTAGATTGTAGAACACTTTACCCAGAAAATTGAAGGAATATACTTTATGGAATTTAATTTAAATATTTAGTCACTGAAATGGATGTTCTATATCCACAACTCAGAGCCCTATTAAACTACATAATTGCAAAACTCATCTATTACCATCTTCCATGAACACAGTCCTTCATGAAAACAAACCAGATGTGGTAAACAAATTAACATGTACGCCATTGTCAAATGCAGCTGTTCTAAAGCATGGAACTGACAGAGCAATTAATGCCTGTAAACAGCTGTTTCTAAGGAGTACGGAAAGTGATTTTTCCACTATAAGTGGAAAAGTCCACAGCTGTTTCAGATTGTGTTTCATTGTTGGCATTTGTGAGATATATTTTGGAAAACACAATGAATTAAAACACACTGTTTTGTAAAACTTTGCTGGCTGACACAGCAGGAAAGGAAAACTTTTGACATGTTTCAAATGAAAAGCCAGACAATAGGGTGGGTAAGTTGTGGTATGCAGTTTAAATACAGACTGAAGCAAACCAAAGAATGGAAAAAAATCTTTTTCATTAAGAAATGCTCTCTGGGTATATTGTGCTATACATTATAATGGTGAAATAATCATTTCTCTGGAAAACTAAGGAAAAAACACTCACCTGTTGAACTTCTTTTTAAAGTGAATCATAAATGACAAGGATGAAGAAATTTAAATGGGTTCATATTATCCAGTATTACTTTAATTTTTGATTAAAAGTTTAAAACAAACTGACAAACTATTAGTCCATGAAGATTTACAGAGTAAGTTTCTGGCATATATTTTATTTTGTTCCTCTTCTTTGGGGGGGTGATATAAATATTTTATTTCAAAAAGGCAACTGTTTTTAACCATTACCCACAAAATTTGTGCAGTCATAGAATAAGATTTTTTTTGATTAATTTAAGACAATAGTAGGCTCATTTTGTGCCATCAGAAATATAAAAACCAATGACATTTTCACTGAACAAGCACTAATAAAAAATCATGAAATAATATAGTAAAACTCCGTGTCAATTTTTTTTTGTTGGTTTTGGGCCTTGATCTCTGGGCCTGGGCACTGTCCCTCAGCTCTTCAGCTCAAGGCTACCACTGTACCATTTGAGCCACAGTGCTATTTCTGGTTTTAAGGCAGATTATTGGAGATAAGAGTCTCACAGACTTTTCTGCCCAGGCTGGCTTTCAACAACGATGCTCAGATCTCATACTCCTGTGTAGCAAGGATTACAGGCATGAACCACCAAAGTCCAGATCCAGGTGAATTTTTAAAAAACAAGCTTATTGAAACTTCTAGCTTTTTCCAGTAAACAATCTTATTTTTTTTCAGAATTAGCTTATAACTGAGTAATTTTTAGATGTAACCGTGAATTTTTTGTTTGTTTGTTTTTGGTCCGGTCATGGGGCCTAAACTCTGGGACTGAGCACTGTCCCTCAGCTCTTCAGCTCAAGGCTAGTGCCATACCACTTGAGCCACCTTCGCCACTTCCGGCTTTTTACTTTTTGCTTATGTGGTGCTGAGGAGTCGAACCCAGGGCCTCAGGCATGCAAGGCAAGCGCTCTACCACTGAGCCAACTTCCCAGCCCATAACGCTGAATTTTTTTATAGAATCAAATATAATTCTACTACTCAGTATTTCACAAAAATCCACTGTAATTGACTTTCCCCAAAAGAAATTATTACATACTATCTCACATACTATAATCATTACATTCTAAATAGTTTGGACCATTTCATATAAATTCTAGGTGCGATTTTACATTATAAATTCACATCTGTGGTTTTAAACTAAGGAGAAAAGATTTTAGAGGTGTAGTGTGGCTCAATTGAACCAAAAATTGTGAATTCATACAGACAAAATTATTTTCTTTCCACTAAATACGTTGAAGTAATACCATTGGAAATATTGAGGCAGGAAGTGGCAGAATTCAAATCTCATCAAACAATGTCTCTCTTATTCTGCTAACCCCTGCACTAAGAAGATGTCCCTTTTCCCAGTTGTCACAAAACTTGCAATGTCTCTCTTAGAATTCTATTTGGAAAAATTCTAAATCACTGATTCTTTTTTTTTGTATTTTCTGTTATATAAAACAAAATATAGGCACAAAACAATTGAAATAAAATGCACACATATGTTGAAGTCATCACAGCTGGAAAAACAACCAACAAATTGGAACTTCCCCAGAACAAAAACATGTTGTGCCCAGTTTATTTTTTAAATTACAAAACCTTCAAACATACGTTAATTTAAGTAGAGCTATAACTGTCTCTCAGAAATAAGGTTGTGTTAATTTGTAATTAAATTCATCTGGATCAACCTGATATAGAAAATCCCTTGAATGGATCAAATTGTTTAAAACAAATGAAGGTGTATATAAAGTAAGATCTGCACATATTTAAAAGAAAAAATGCTACAGTATTAAATCCCAAAAATCATAACATTCTTAAAAATTCAGAAATGCAATTAGTAATTCCAAAATATCCATAATGAGAGCTAAATACTACTGACTTAACAAGAAAAAAATGTGCAAATAATAGAATCTGAGCAGTGTACATGAGTGTACATAATTTAAAAATACTCCAAATTATACTGTTTTTAGAAGATTGAATGTGGATTATCTAAAGGAAAACAGTAGCACATTATATGAATGAAATTAAAAATCTCATGAAAAGAGAGAAGAGTAGTAGTTTCTGGAAAATAATATTTTAATAAATGGTGGTCAAAATCTAGTACTGACTAAATTGTATACCTAATTAATTAGATCCAAAGAAGACCCAAGTTACTCGAGCTGATTTGAAACTGTGGCAAAGTAGTAGAATACAACTGTAACATTATTATGGATGTTGACTCTGGCATGGAATTCAGTTCCTCTTTGATCTGACAAATGAATATATGAAAGAACATAACTTCTCCAACTAAATATCAAGACCTAACTATACATATAACTAGAAAAGTCATCATGCAATCCGTATTGCAACTGGAATAAAAAGAAAAATCAGTCATACTGATTTTGTATTTATTTTATAAGTTGGCTTTTTTCAAAAATTATATCCTTTGTCTTGCATTTTTTAAACATTGTGTTAAATGATTTATATCTTGGTAACTAATTTTGGATGCCTCCTTAATATTTGTTCTGGGTTTAATATCTCACTTCAGTTCCTAACCCATGAAATCTTGTTGTTTACAAAACAAATGCTAATAACCACTGTTTTTAATACACAAAATCTCATAAGCATGATTTCAGGAAGCATAGGTTAACATTTTGATATCATGGTCTCATGACTGATGAGGCCTATTGCATGAGTAAAGTTGTACCTACATTCCTCAGCCTAAATTTAGCCACTTTTAAAAAATGTTTATACCTTTATCTGTCACCCATCAGAGGTTAAACCAGAATATAGACTCTAAGGAAAATCATAAGGTAAGAATTGAGCTCTTCTGGATATAAAGTAAACCAAAAAGCAGGATAGAGTAACTCATTCGACTAAAGTCAACTTATTTCTCTAAAACATGTTAAGCATTCCCTTACAATGTGTATTATTCTCAAGAAGGGACTGAAGAATGTGAGAAGAGGACTAAGCAAGTATTGTCTTCAAATATACATAATTTAGATTTACCTCTTTATTTCGTTACAGAAATTTTTGATAAAAACTGTTTGAATAATTGATTTCCTGGTCAGGTATAATATACTCTAGTTACATATACCAAACCGCATTCAGAATATGGTATATAGTAATTGAGTTGAAAAATATTCTATAAATAACATAAAGTATATACCTATAGGATAATATTTTGAAGAGTCAATTGGAAATATTCTAATATAATAATTTGAACAATTTCACATTGACAGTAATTATCTAGAATACTTTAATGCTAATTGGACAAGATTGTCCTTCTAAATGAGCAAAACCTATATCTGCTTTCACTTTATCAGGGAAATATCTAAGCTAAAAATGGAAAATAACATGAATCTATAACAACTGGAATGAATTTTACTTTTTATTAGCAAATATTAATTTCACAAAAGTATTTTATTGTATTATACACATATGTCCACGTAATGTAGCTTGTTACATTTTATTCATTTTATTAATTTCCTTATCTTATTTTTATACTTATATTTTATTATGTCATCATACTAACTTTTGAAATATTTGAATATATTTACTCCACAATATTTCTCTTCATCTCATCTCTTACTTTTTTCCAAACTTAATCAGTTCCATCTTTACACGTGGGTCATTCATTTTATTTTCTGGGCCTAGAGTCTGCATATGAGAAATCTAATATTTGTTTTTCACAGTATCACTAATTGCTTTAATATGAAGGTTTCCAATTCTATTTTCTTGAAGATGATATGATTTCATAATTATGTGTGGCTAAATAGTATATCATTGTTTGTGTGTGTATATATATATACATATATATATATATATATGTTACAGTTTCTCTCTTCAATGAGTGATTAAGAAACATGTAGTTAATTCTGTAGTTATTTATGCTTTTTTATGTGGGAGAAGGAAGGATGGAAATAATGATGTTTGGAATAAGAAACATGCTCTTTAGACAGGCACTCTACTATAAGGATACAGGTTGACCCGTTGCAACAATGAGAAGTACAAGTTGTCATGTTGAAAACGAACTTTACAACATTGGTGCAGGGTGGGGAGGACTGGGTGAGGGGTGGGGAGAGGTGGGAAGGGATGAGAAGGGGAAACAAAGGAGGAGGCTACAATGCTTGATAAGAAATATATTCATTAACTTGCCCATCTACGTGTAACCCCTCTATACAGCATTTTCACAATAAAAAATAAATAAAAATTTTAAAAAAAGAAACATCTCTCATCTGCTCTTTCATCAGTATTTCAATAATGCATTGTATTTAAAAATAAAATATAATTACATTTGCAAAGGTTTTCTTTTTCAGTATATATATATATATTATTTTTATTACAATGTTACCTTTAGTATGTCATTTGAGTATGGGGATGTATGTGAGCATGAAAATCTAGGCATGTTTGTACATGCAGCTGACTCAAGGAAACTGAGTGTATGTGAGATACAGGATTCAAATGAAAGTTTGAGACCTGTAAGTTGCTAAATTGATGTATATGTCCAGTTTGTGGAGTGTGATTTCAAGATCACATTTGGGTAGGTTTTATACCAAGTAAGTAGATGTTTCTAATCCAAAATCGTAAGGAATAAAACAACAACTCTGTTTCATAATCATTCAGTCTTAGTACTCCAGACATTGTAATAAGTTGATAAAATGATTGAAAGTATGGTGGGTCAGCAGTAAGCCTTTAGACACTCTACATTTTCCCCAAAATCTTCAGATGTACTCTTTGGATATAAATTAAAAGTATATTTATCAACATACAGATATAATATGATCTTATATATGTAAATATATGTATATATTATAAATACATCATATATTTACTTATATTTTAAATGTTTATCACAAATATTGATTTATATCTAAATGTAATTCATCTCATCATAGACACATAGACAGACAGACAGACAGACTGACAGGCAGACAGACAGACAGACAGATAGACAGATAGATAGATAGATAGATTGATAGATAGATAGACAGACAGACAGACAGACAGACAGACAGACAGACAGACAGACAGACAGACAGACAGACAGACAGATAGATAGATAGATAGATAGATAGATAGATAGATAGATAGATAGATAGATAGATAGATAGATAGATAGACAGACAGACAGACAGACAGACAGACAGACAGACAGATAGATAGATAGATAGATAGATAGATAGATAGATAGATAGATAGATAGATAGATAGATAGATAGATAGATAGATAGATAGATAGATACTTTTTTTTGGTCAGTCGTGGGGCTTGAACTCTGGGCTTAGGTGCTGTCCAAGTACTCTTCAGATCAAGGCAAGAGCTCTACCGCTTGAGACGTAGTGCTATTTCCAGTTTTCTGGTAGTTTATTGGAGATAAGAATCTCATGGATTTTCCTGCCTGAGCTGGCATTGAACTATGATCCTCAGATCTCAGCCTCCTGAATAGCTAGGATTATAGACATGGGCCACGGGCACCCGACTACACTTATATCTGAGATTTGTTAGTGGAACAAAAGGTACAGAAACTATTATTCTTATCATGAAAGGACTTCACACTGACAGGTATAATTACAAGAAGAAAAACAATAACTATTCACAGTTGCACAAAAATACCTTAGGTGCCTAGCAAGACAGCATGCGTTTCCAGAAAATGCATGTGGTGTGAGCAGTTTGCAACCCAAGCGACAGTGGAAGATATTGGACCCTAAACAAACCTGACAATTGCATAAACACAACCCTCTATGACAGATTTAGCAAGGCCTATCTTAGAGATTCTTTTTAGGGACATGATGAAAAAATTTATATTTTAGTTGTGATTACAGAACTCTTTTACACATATCACTCAACCATTAACTATATTTAACATAGTTCCTATTGCTCTAACTTATATTTTCTTGGCTCAGTAAATTGTTTTTTGTTTGTGACAAATTAGCTGTTCAAAAACATAGACATGGGTTTTTAATATTTTTGAAATTACTGTCTGTATAGTGTTGTATGAGATGAGCTTCTCTTTACCATATCAGGAATAAACTTAATCTGATTCAAACTTGGAAAAAGGTAGCTTGTTCTCTCTCCTAGAAAACCATCTATATAAACTTCTTTACATGTAAACAGACCCTCATTTACTTGCAAAAGTCTGTCAGCGAGTCAAACCTAACTCACCCAAGTGAGGTGAATTCTTCTCTCATGCTTCCTTTACATTAAAAATGGTAAGAACTGTTCAGTAATGTGCATACTTTTTAGTATGAAGTGTGACTCCCATTTTAAATAATATAAATCAATTAGAGGAATTAGTTTAAGATGTGAAAGAGCCTTAAAAAGAGTCTTGGACCTTGAAAATTTTCCTGGGTATGAATTTTTGGAGAAATATCCCTTTTCAAAGACAAAGGACCCATTTAAAAAAAATATTGTTCTGGTACTGGGGTTTGAACTCCTGGCCTTGACCTCTATCTGGGCTTTAATTCTCAATGTTTGCTCTACACCACCTGAGCCACACCTTCACTTCTTCCATTTACCACAAGTGGAGAAAAGAATCTCTTAGGTTTATCTACTTGGAATAGCTTCGAATTGCAATTGTCAAATTTGAACTTACCAACTATCTAGGTGTAAGCCCCTGGTGCTGTGCTAGAACTCACTTCTTAAGAATAAAAAAAAATCACAAAAAGAGGAGAAAAAAACATTTGTTCAATTATTTATGTGTTGTCTGATAAACCTAATCACTTGCTACTGGAAGAGAAAAAGAGAAAAGTTAGAGATGAATATGCAGGAGAGAGACACAAAGAAAGAAGAAAGGAAGGGAGGTTAAATGAGGGGAGGGGAGTGGATGGGAGGATACGAGAGGACCAGGTAGCTGAGTAGAATTGTCTACTCCTCACTTAGGTTTTGTTGGACAATCAGTACCTTTGCTTTTATGTAGCCAAAGCTTTTTATTTTTGGTATTAGTAAGCTGGGATATAAAATACCAATTTACGGGTAATAACCTGTAAGTGTGCTTCCTTCTGCACCAAGGAAGCCACAGTTAGGTTACTGTCAGAGAGAAGGCAAGAGGAAGCAATTTAAGTGATTCTGAGAAACAATAATTGACATGCCAGGAATGCTCCCTTGTATGGTGTAGTCAAGCATCAATCTTGTTCCCTGCTCCAGTCTTCCTCTCAACAAGAAAAGCAGAAACAGAAGAAGAAGGAGATATCTGAGTAATGATCATCACTCTGTTTACCCTCATCCCTTGGTTTCAAAAAATATAAAGTGAAAGGAGACTTAACCTGAACTAGTGGGGAACATGGGAGGAAAAATTTCAGTCTAACTTACTGTGAAACTTTTAAAATAATTGGAGCAGCATTTCAAATACTGAAATAAAACTTTTTAAATTATTAACAGAAAGTAATTTGAAATTTATCGAAAATTTAGAAGACTACAGGGCTCACTACATAGTGTAAACTGAAAATTAAAACTGATTCCTGCTTCTATCATCAGAAATTGAAGATCGTCCCTAAACTTCCAATACTAGGTAAATTACCCTTGATATTCACTTATGCTGTGTGAATATAATTCAGAAAATATGAATTTAAATTTAGACTTCTGAAATGATAAGCGATGGGAATTCAGGATAGATAACATAATGCTAAGAGCATGGAAATTATTTCCCTTCCAACTTCAGTGTGTAGAGAATAAAAATGCTCTATTGGATGGCCCTGAAAGTCCAATTCTAAATTTAGGACAGAAGGTGAATAGTAAAGGAGATCTATCTTAGCCATTCTGAGATTAGTTTTGTGGAGAAATATACTCATTTATGTTGGTCAAACCTGGAAGAGAGGATGTGGCAAGCCCATAGCCAAATGCCAAAGTAGAGATATCTAACAAAATACCATGAATTTGAAACAAGTCTTAAAAGGGGATCTGGGCTAAAAGGGAGTAGAGTAGAAGAATGGAGAGGCAAATGGTGGACTAATACATTCATAACATTCAATGTACACGTCAGAATATAAGTAGGAAACATGAAGGGATAGGTGGGGTTGGGGTAAGGGAAGGAAGAAAAATGTGAAGTTTGACAATAATCCAGATGCACTGTATATTGAAATGCACATACACTCTATTCAACACTGACATGATGAAGCAAAACCCCTCTGCACAACTAGCTAACCATAAATTTTTTGAAGTTTTAATATTCAGAGACCAGAGCATAAACCTTTAGAGATTAATAAGAAGAGAATTGGCATATTGTTGAGGCTTGTTTCCCTTTCAATATACAAAATTTAGCGTATCAAGTCTGCTGAAAATGTAAATTTTATTTTGCCTATTCTTTTATGCAAATTGCTTAAAATGTAGAGAACCAAATTCCAATATCCCTTCATTTCCAATAAAAAAAATCTTATGCAGCTTTAAGTTTCTCAGTTATTTCTAAATACCTTAATGCAATGCATTATTGGAACTAATTTGATTCCATATTTAAATTTATTGTTTTGCTGTTGTTGTGAAAGTACTGTACAAAGGGGTTTCAATTACATGGACAAGATAATGACTACATTTCTTATCAAGCATGGTAGCTTCCTCCTTTGTTTCCCCTTCCCATAACTTCCTGTCCTATCCCCAGTCCCCAACCAATCCTCCCCCCCCCCACCAAAATTTTAAAGTTTGTTTTCTACATAATGACTTGTACATCTCATTGTTGTAATGGTCAAACTGTATCCCTATTAGTTAAACAATTTGCTTTTTCCCTTCCCCTCCACAAATTATAACAACATCAAGTACGGTGAAAGCAGGGTTTTTTACAGTGGAGGAGGGACATACAAAGCAAAAAAGAAATAATCTTATAAATGTGTTAGAAACAATCGCATTACAGGAAAAATAAACAATTGAATATATATCTTAGGTTTCATTTCCCTAACATCAACTTGTCTGACAGTTTCTGTTTGTCTCAGACATATACTAGTTATTGCAAATAAGGGAAAATATGGCACTTAATGTTTCTTTGGGCCTGGCTTACATCACTTAATATATTTTTTTTCCTAATCTTTCCATTTCCTAACAAATGGAGCAATGTCATTCTTTCTGATGGAGACATAGAATTCCAGTGTGTACATTTACCACATTTTCGTGATCTACTCATCTACTAAGGGTCATCTGGGTTGATTCCATATATTAGCTATGGTAAATAATGATGCAATAAACATAGTTGTGCTAGAAGCTCTAGTGTGGTCTTGTTTGTGAACATTTGGGTAAATACCCAAAGTGGGATTGGTGGGTCATAGGGGAGCTCTATGTGAAGACTTTTGAGGAACCTCAATAATTAATTCCAAACTGGCTGAACAAGTTTAGACTCCCATCAACAATACATTCATGTTCCTTTCTTTCCACATCCCCTCCAGCATCTGTTGTTATTAGAGTTCTTGAATTTTGCTATTCTAACTGGCATGACATGGTATCTCAATGTTGTTTTGATTTATATTTCTTGTATGACTAGGGAGGTTGAGCATTTCTTCATTTGTCTACTGGCCATCCTTCTTTCTTCTTTAGAGAACATTCTCTTTAAGTCTTTAATCCACGTATTTATCTTCTTTGAAGATTTTTTTGGGGGGATTTAATTTTTGAGTTACAGGTATATTTTAGATAAGAGACCCTTGTCCATTTTATGGCTAGTGAAGACCTTCTCCCAATCCGTAGGCTTTCTATTAATCTTGCTAGCTATGTCCATTGCCATGCAGAAGCTCTGCAATTTTATGCAATCCCATTTGTCCAACTTTTCTTTGATTTGTTGTGTTTCCAGGTCTCTACTAAGAAAATTTCAGCCTGTGCCAACAAGACCTAGGGTTTCTCCTATTCCATCCTGTAATGTTTTCAGAGTGTCTGCTTTGACTCTGAGGTCTATGATCCATTTGGAGTTGATTCTGGTTCAGGGTGATACATATGTATCTTGCTTTAGTGTTCTACAAGTTGTTTACCAATTTTGCCAGCACCAATTACTGAAGAAGCTGTCTTTCTTCCATTTTATTTTTTAGCTCCCTTATCGAAGATTAGATGGCTATAGTTCTGTAGGTTCATTTCTGGGTTTTCAATTCTATTCCATTGGTCCTGAGGTCTTTCTTGTGCCAGTACCAAGTTGTTTTGATTACTATGGCTATGTAGTTGAATTTGAATTCGTATTGATATTCTTCCAGCACTGTTCTTTCTGTTAAGGATCATTTTTTGCTATTCAGGGTCTTTTATTGTTCCATATGAATTTTTTGAGTGCCTGTTCTATTTCCTTGAAGAATGAGGTTGGAATATTGATAGGAATCACGTTGAATTTGTAGATAGTCTTCGGAAATATTGCCATTTTCACGATGTTGATCTTTCCAATCCAGAAGCATGGGAGTTTTTGCCACTCTCTAAGTTCAGTTTTGATTTCTTTTTTCAGTTTTTTAAACTTTTCATCATAGATACCCTTCACTTCTTTGGCTAATTCCTAGGTATTTTACTTTTTGTGGAGCTATTACGAATAGAGTTGCTTTCCTAATTTCAGCCACACTTTTCTTATTGTTGGCATACACAAAAGCTATTGATTTTTGAGGATTAATTTTACACCCTGCTACTTTGCCAAAGTTTTGAATCAGCTTGAGTAATTTTGGAGTGGACTCTGTGCGATTCTTTAATTACAAGAACATTTCATCTGCAAAGAGGGAGAGTTTTACTTCTTCTTAACCTATTTGGATCCCTTTTATATTTTCACCTTGTCTTATTGTTGTAGTTAGTCATTCAAATACTAGATTGAAGAGAAGTGGAGAGAGTGGGTATCCTTGTCTCATTCCTGAGTAAGAGGAAATAGCTTTAGTATTTCACCATTAAGTAAAATGATGGCTATAGGTTTGTCATATACAGCCTTTATTGTATTGAGGAATGTTCCATGGATTCCTAATTTTTCCAGAACCTTCATAATAAAGGGGTGTTGGATCTTGTCGAATGCTTTTTCTGCATCTATTGAGACAACCGTGTGGTTCTTATCCTTGCTGCTGTTGATGTGATGAATTATATTAATTGATTTGCATATATTAAACCAGCTTTGCATCCCTGAAAGGAATCCTGTTTGACCCTGATGTATGATTTTTTGGATGAATTGTTGAAGTCAAGTGGCCAAAATTTTGTTGAGAAACTTTGCATCAATGTTCATAAACGAAATGGGTCTATAGTTCTCTTTCCTTGATGAGGCCCTTCATGGTTTTGGGATGTGTGTTATGATGGCCTCATAGAATGAGTTCATTAGTGAACTTTCTCTTTCAGTTTCATTGAAGAGTTGGAGGAGTATTGGTGTGATCTCTGCTTTGAAGGCCTTATAGAATTCTGCTGTAAAACCATTTGGTCCTGGGCTTTTCTTACATGGGAGGTCTCTTATTGCTGGTTCTATTTCAATGCTTGGTATAGGCCTTTTAAGATAGTTTGACTCATCTTGGCTTAGTTTCGGCATGTCAGTATTTGCTAGGATAAGGTCCATTTCTGCCAAGTTCTCAAACTTATTAGTTTAAAGGTTTTAGAAGCATTCCCTTATAATGTTCTGAATCTTAGTTGTTTTTCTGATATTTCCATTCTTATCTCTGAGTTTATTTGGGTGTGTTCTCTTCTTTTTCTGTTAAGTTTGCTAAACGTCTGTCAATTTTGTTAAATGTTTTGAAGACTCAATTCTTTGGTTGCTTAATTCTTTCTATTTTTTTTTTTACATTCCAATTCATTTAATTATGATTTAATTTTAATTATCTATTTGCATCTACTGGATTGTATTTATCTTGCTGCTCTTTTTCAAGGAGGCTCGGATGTCTCATTAAATTGGTTTCACATCTCTCCAATTTGTTGATGTAGGAACGCAGAGGTATAAACTTGCCTTTGAATACTGTGTTTGCTGTGTCCCAGCAGACACAGCAAATTGGTGTGTTCATTTTTGTTGAATATCATGAACATTTGAATTTCCTTTCTAATCTCTTCCATGACCCACTCGTGATTCAGTAGTGTGTTGTTCAGGATCCATGTACTACATGACTTTTTTTGGTGGCTTTTGGTGTTGAGCTCTAATTTTATTCCCTTGCGGTCTGAGAGAATGCAAGGTATAACTTCAATGTTTCTGAATTTGGACAAGTTTGCTTTGTGGCCTAAAATGTGGTCTATTTTGGAAAATGTTCCATGTGCTGTGGAGAAAAACGTATTGTCTAATGCTGCTGGGTGAAATATTCAGTAGATGTTTGTTAAATCTACTTGGTTTATGCAGTTTTTTATATCTGTGGTTTCTCTATTGAGTTTTTGCGAAATTCAGCTATCTAGTGGGGAAAGTTCTGTGTTAAAGTCCCCAACAATTAATGTCTTTGGATCTATGTGGGATTTGAGGGAAAATAGTGTTTCTTGGATAAATTTGGGTGCTCCGTTGTTTGGCAAATAGATATTTAGAATTGTAATATCCTTCTGAAGGGGTAATCCCTTAATTAGTATGTACCGAACTTTTCACTAATTTTAATTAAAAGTCTATTTTATCTGACATTAGGATTGCAACTCCTTCTTGTTTATGGGGACCATTTGCTTGGTAGATTTTGTTCTAGCCTTTATAATTGAAAATGTTTGTATTTGTGGCCAAGAAGTGAATCCTGAAGGCAGTAGATAGAAGGATCTTGCTTTTTAATCCAAGTAGACACACTTTGTTGCTTAATTGGAGAATTAAGTCCGTTAATGTTGAGAGATAGAACTCAGAGGTATTTAGGAGTTCCTGCCATTTTATCCAACTTGTTAGGGGCTGCCGCAACTGTATTCTTCTTATGGTTCTTGGATTCTCAGTTTGGGTGCTGTTTCTTGGCCTTTATTGTGGTCTTGTTGGTTTTCTCTGTGTAGGACATCTTTAAGATTCTTTTGTAGGGCTGGTTTGGTAGAGATATATAGTTTCAATTTTTCTTTGCCATGGAAGTGTTTTATTTGACCTCCGATTATTAAGGAGAGTATAGCTGGGTAAATTATTCTTGGTTGACTCGTGTTTGTCTTTATGGCATGGTTTACATCATTCTAGGCTCTTCTTGCTTTGATTGTCTCTGCTGAGAAATCTGAGGTGATTCTAATTGGTTTCCCTTTACAGGTGATTGATCTTTTCTCCATGACAACTTTAAGGATCTTTTCCTGGGTCTGAATTGATCCTGTGCATATTATAATGTGACAATGGGATATCCTGTTCTGGTCTGGTCTATTGGGAGTTCTAAAAGCTTCTTGTATCTGAATAGGCCTATCTTTTTGCATGTTTGGGATGTTCTCTCCTAGGATCTTGTTAAACAAATTTCCTAGACCATTGACTTCTGGCTCTAGGTGCTCCTCTACACACATTTTCCTCAGATTAGGCCTTGTAATGGTGTCTTCCAAGGGTTGAATGTTGAATAGATCTATCATATTTCTTGGATTTGTCTTGGATGGTTGTACGTTCTTTCTCTATAATATCTAGGCTGTCTTCTATCCTCAGGATTCAGTCTTCTGCATGGTCTATCCCACTATCCAGACTTTCTACTATTTTTTATTTCCTTATAGTTGTTGGGCTTTTATGGCTTCAAATACTTTGTTGGATCTTTGTTTTAGATCTTGTATGAAATTCTTTACTTCCTTAATTTAGTGTTCAGTGTTTATTCTCAAATCACTTAGTTGATTAGTTATGGTTTCCTTGGACTCCCATTTCTTCTGTTGGGATCCATTCAGCATTCCCTTTGTGGACTCCCTGACTTCTTTCAGCTCTCTGTTTATGGATTGCATGAATGCCTCTAGTGATCTCTGTCTATTCTCATCCCGCTCTCTCATTTTCTGTATTACTCTTTGATTAGCTTCCTCACGTCCATGCAATTCTTGTAGTTCTCTTTGTTTGATCTCAGCCTGCTCACACAATTCCTTTATTTCTTTTTGAGTGTAGTCAAACTGCTCAGGCAATTCCTTTATGTATCTTTGAGTAGCTTCCTCACGCCCATGAGCTTCCTGTTTTGATCTTTGGTTTGCCTCCTCTCTCTCCCTATCATGATCACACAGAGTACATTGCAGGTTTTCAATCTTTTCATTTACCATAATTACCATTAGTATTTGTAGAGCTTTTTGGGAGCTCTCTTCTGGATTATCCATTATCTGTTCTGTCCACTGATTATCATGAGTGGAGTTGAGATACCCGGACTTGCCAGTTTTCTTGTGATTTTCCAGCTTATACTGCCCATTTGGGATGAGAGTAACACCAGTTTGGTCCTAGAAAACTATCTTAAGGCAAGCATCAACAAAGTCTTTAGTTGCACAGTCCAAAGCCTGCAGATATAATCTAGTTCAACAGATATACTTTTCAAGATCAAACAACTATGTATTAATAGGCTACGAACCACAAAGAAGAATTTGGCAAACAAGAAGTTATTAGGTTTAGTGAGAGATATGGGTATAAATAGGAATAGGTGGATGTGGAAAGGTAGAAGGAGAGCTAACTTAGTCCTAATCTCAAAGCAGGAAATAGGTTGGATAGATTGATAGTAGAGACGAGGGAAAAAAGAAAGAGAAAAAAAAACAAGGAAAATTAGTAAAAAAAAATTAAAAATTAAAAAGTGAAACCTTTAAAAATCATGCAAATTAAAAACGTAATGTTCAGCGAAGGACGGGAATAGGATAAGAGAAGGGGAGGAATAGAAAGGAGACGTGAAAAATTAAAAAATAAAAATGTGTAAATTTTATATATGTATATAGAAGTAATACGGCTATTAAGGAATTTAAGTCTAAAAGGTTTTGAATTCAGTAATAATTTTCTGGATTAAGTGTGTATACAATGTGGGATAAGGTCTAATAATTGACTACAGGTATATCTGAGAATGAGCAGAAAAGCGATTAAATCATGCAAAGAAGAACAAAAGAGAAGAAAAAGTGAAAAGAATGAGAAAGAAAGGAAAAAACTATCAAAAGGTCAGTAGAGCTAAACAAATATGAAAAAAAGCACACACACACACACATACCCCTAAAATAAAAATTATAAGAAGAAGAAAAAAAAGTTAATAGAAAACAATTTTTTAAAGTTAAAAATTAAAAATGTTAAAAAATTTTTAAATAAAATGTACCAAAAAAAGAGTTCTTTCCTTTTTGGGGGTGAGATGGGAAGATCCTGTATCTCCCTTGTGTCCATTACCAGTCTCTTGTTGGAGTCTCTGGTCTGATTGTGGTGTTTGATTTTCCTGTAGCTTGGTTGTTTTCTTAAGTCAGTTTGTTTGAGCAGGCAGAAAAATGCTTTGCTTTACCTAGGATTTTGTCATCCGCCTCCCAGGCTACTTCAATGGGAGGGAGATCTGCTTTGAATATCACAAAAGAGGGTGATGGCTGTTTCTTCTAGGTTGAAGATTCTGTGGTGGGGCTAGGTTCTGGGTAGAGTTGAGGTCTTTTAGCAAACAGTAGCTTTTCCCTGAGGGGCTAGCATCTGAGGCAGTCACAGAGCCCAGTCCAGGAGCCATCCTCAATGTTTAATGTTACTGAATTTCAATTGATTATCTAGGCTGCTGTAGGGAGGGGCAGCCTCTGGCTCTGTTTACCCAGTGATGAAAGCCACTCCTGGGGCTGGCACAGGCCCAGGCTGGATGACTTTCTTCTGGGTGGAGCTGAGCCTGGCAGGTTAGGTTAGTTTCCTGTGACCTGCTAAATGACTTTTTGTTTTCATCCAAGGACTGATTTGGAGGTAGATTCTCAGCCATGCCTTTGCCAGTATCAAAGATGGAGATCTCCAGTAGTGGGCAGGTAGGGGTGGCCTTCCCTTCTCTGCTCTCTGAGAAGAAATGAGGAAGTCAGGCTTCTACTCAAACAGGAGTCTGATTCCTGGGTCATCTCTGGTCAGCGATCTGAAGGATGAAGATATCTGCTCCTTGTCAGTTCTTGCTGGTGTTGAGTAGAATCCTCTCTCCTGCTGCATCTGGTGCCTTTGTCCTAGACTCTCTGTGTTGCAGGTATGGTGGCTACGGACACCACCGCCCCCACCACAGCAGCTCCGGCTACTGGCAAGTGCTCAGATTTGTCTCCTTGGCTGGATTTTCCCTCTCTGGCCTAACTCTCTGTACTGTGTTGGCACACTTGGTGTGATTCTCTGGCTTAGGACTCTTCACTGGAGCACTAATACTGCTTTCTATATGAGAGCTTGTTTAGCTTCCAGCTTCTCCTCTGCTATCTTCCCGGAACCCTAAATTTAAATTTAAATGATAAATTCTTTTAAAATCGTTTCACTAGGGCACACGTATGGATAGATAAGTGATGTGGGCAGAATCAGAATTATTCAGAAGGTTGTAAATGGATGCTTACGTAGTTTTCTCTCGGCTGGATCATAGAATAGAGACTATCCTAATTGGAACAAGTTAGCCTTCCGAGGTTTTCTGCATATAAACACGGCATCAACATTTTATTAGAGGATTATTCAAGATTAGCTATATGTTGATTGATAATGACTGATCATGACAGAAAGTTGACGGAAAACCATCTACACTTCAGTGAGGTTCTGATTTGTGCTTCACAAACTGTTATGAAAGCTCTACATGAGAAATCTAGCAGCCACATTTCTAAAAAGTCCTTGGGTTGTTACACTTTCTGATATTGTCTCAATCCAAGTACTTCTCCTTGGAGTTCCATACTGTTCAATGATGCTGTATTAGCTCCTTGTTACAATTTGCAGGCTGGGGGCTGGCAAGGTGGCTCAGTGGTAGAGTGCTTGCCTTGCATGCATGAGGCCCTGGGTTCGATTCCTCAGCATCACATAAGCAAAAAGAAAAAAGCCGGAAGTGGCACTGTGGCTCAAGTGGTAGAGCACTTCCCTTGAGCTGAAGAGCTGAGGGACAGCGCCCATGCCCAGAGTTCAGGCCCCACGACCAGACCTCCCCCCCCAAAATAAATAATTTGCAGACTGGTCTTTTTAATGAAATTTGTGCTTATCAAAATTGCTCTCCAAATTCCATCCACAAACTGCATACAAAATTTATCTGAAAAAATTTGTATCTGTTGATAGTGCATATACTTTTAGTTTCATTACAAATATAGAATGTAGTAAAAATTCTCATAGCAATTATACTGCACTAGCTTGTGGGCAGGCTCTAATGTAAATAATATACTGTGTTCATGTAGAGATTTTGAGTATCCAAAGTAATAAGCCTGTGGTCCTAAAACCAATACCTTACTTATATTGAGTGACAAATACCACTTCATGTATGGACATGTTTTCCTTATATCTTTTTAATACATATTTTTATTATAAATACTGTACAAAGGGGTTACAGTTACATAAGTAAGGTAATGAGTACATTTCTTATTGAGCATTGTTACCCCCTCCTTTGTTTTTACCCTACCATCCCTTCCCTTCACTCCTCCCCACCTCCCGCCTTCACCCAACCTCTGATAGAGTGTCTTGTATATCTCATTGTTACAATGGGTCAACCAGTATCCTTTCCTCATATCTTAAATGAAGAAATGCTGGCTTGATTTATGCTGATTCTACTTTTGTAGACACATCTAAAATCACTGGCCAAGTCCAAGAGCACATAAATGAAATGGCATCATTTTTTTGTCAGTTGGTATAATTGTGTTCTACACATTTATTGACAGGTTACAAATTACTCTCAAACTTTAAAACATTAAAAATACTTTCTTTTTTTTTCTTATTTTCTTGGCCAGGAAATCAGCAAGACCTCAGTCAGCATTTCTCTCATAGGAATTTTCACATAGGTTAGTTAAATGTATATGTAGAGTCCAGTTTTCTGAGGATTCACTCATCTGCCTAGGAATTCATGCTGGCTGTTGGAAAAAGAGCTCAAGTAATGATGCCATTTAAATCCTTATAACTTTACTCTTTACCAGGGTATTCTCTTGCTACTTTGGTTGTTGGTAGGTGTCTACAAGACTAAGAATTCCGTGAGAAGAAGGGAGACACCATATGACTTATACCCAATTGACTTGCTATCACTTGTACAGCATTTTGTAAGTCAAATCTCTCTAAAACTACCAGTTTTAAGAGATAAGAGGAGTGGTAAAAGAACTCTTAGAGACAAATACATCTTCAACACATATTGTTCCAAGTATTCCGTTTAGGCATATTCAACAAATGGTGAAACTTATGTTGGCTGTAATTATGTGTCTTTCTCCATGTGTGCATGTATACATGTGTATATGTATGTGTGTGAATAGTAACATACATGTGTACATTATGGCTTATATCATCATTTATTCCTTGCTAACAAATAAAGTAAGGAATCCCTAAAGTTTTAACAGAAACTGTGTAGTTAAAGACTTAACTCTTCACTCTGCTTCCTTACACAAAGACTTTGCAACTCCTCATTAATAAAGTTTCCATAAACTCTGAAATGTACATACTTAATGCTTAATGTCGGCTACCATAAATCTTAAATACTTTATAGAAAAGTTTTATACTTGCCAAATAGTCCTTTTTTTTGGCATATATAAGCAAAATCCCCAAAGTAAGCATATTTAAAACATTAAAACTTTTAACAAACCTTAACACTTTCTGCAATGTTCATTTTGACAGGTGCCTTGTATAGAATAATTGAATTCCTCCTCATACACATCTCTTGAACAATAAATATCCAGAATTATTTTGTTTTTGGTATGTCTATCTTGATTTTATTCTTAAATGTGTGCTTATGTAAGAAATACATGATTCTAAAATTTCACAACAATTCTTTTGAACTTAATTTTGTTGAATTGTCTAGTTTAATAAAATCAATAAAAATTATACTTTATATAAAAAAATGTTTTATGCTCAATTTAGCATCACATACACTAACATTGGAACAATACAGAGAAGATTAGCACACCCCAGGCGCAAGGATGACATGAAAATTCGTGGAGCGTTCCATATTTTTTACAACAGATGCTGAAAGGTATGTGGCCACAAGGGAACCGTACTGCATTCTTGGTGGGAGTGTAAACTTGTTCAACTACTTTGGAAAGTAGTATGGAGTTTCCTCAAAAGACTCCACATAAACTCCTCTATGACACAGTAATCCCACTTCTGGGGATTTACCCAAATGATCATAATCAAGACCATACTAAAACTACCAGCACAACTATGGTTATTGCAACATTATTTACGATAGCTAAGATATGGAATCAACCCAGATGCCCCATTAGATGAATGGATCAAGAAAATGTGGTATATATACACAATGGAATTCTATGTCTCCATCAGAAAGAATGACATCTCCCAATTTGATAGGAAATGGAAAGACTTGGAAAAAAAATTATTGTGTAAAGTAAGCCAAGTCCAAATAAATACAGGTCCCATGATTTCCCTTATTTTCAATAACGAATATATGTCTTGGATAAGCAGAAAAGTTCAAAAGATATGTGCATATATCCAGATAAGATGATGTTAAAGAAAGTGAACGCCAAGGTAGGGACACAAGTGGTTTTTTTTGTTTCTTGCTATTGTTTCTAACGTACTTATAATGTGCGATGTCATTTTTTTTGTTTCTTTGTATGTTTCTCCCCACGCTATAACCCCTGTTTTCTCTGTATTTGAAGTTGGTGCACTTACATCTTGTATGTATGCTTCTCT
Source organism: Dipodomys spectabilis (assembly GCF_019054845.1). Classification (NCBI taxonomy): domain Eukaryota; kingdom Metazoa; phylum Chordata; class Mammalia; order Rodentia; family Heteromyidae; genus Dipodomys; species Dipodomys spectabilis. The sequence continues at coordinate 1,329,425 of NW_024870808.1, read as the reverse complement.
AATTTGGGGAGGGGAAGGGAAAAAATGCTCAAATAGGGATACAGGTTGACCCATTGTAACAATGAGATGCACAAGACACTATGTTGAAAAATGAACTTTACAATTTAGGTGTAGGAAGGAAGGGTGAGGGGAGTGTACTTGTGGAGGTGGGAGGGAGGGATGGTAGGGGAAATACAAAGGAGGAGTTAACAATGATTGTTAGGAAATATACTATTTTCCTTGTTCATGTAAATGTGGCCCCTCTGCACAGTATTATTACAATAAAAAACATATAAAATGCTCTGAGATGGAAGAGTTTATTTCCTCTATTTTACCCATATAATATCGTTAACAAAGAAATTAATGCAGAACACTGATATGAAGGTAATTTGAATAAATGTGTGTGTGTGTGTGTGTGTGTGTGTGTGTGTGTGTGTGTGTGTGTGTGAGTGAGTGCGGCACCGCACAATCAAACACATGCGTGCGTGCAAACACACGCCATGCATGTATATTGGCGTGCTGAGAGTTTAAAATCAGGTCTTCAAGGTCTTGCTAGGCTTTTACTATCTAGCTACAATATAAGCTACATTTCAATTCCTGGCTTTTTGCTAATTCATTAAACTTCTTGAAAAATAATTTCATGACGTGTTTTTTTTGGCCCTGATTGGCGCCCAAGTGTTATCCACAGATCTCAGTCTCCTGAGCAAATATTCAGAGTAGATAGGATTATAGGTGTGACCAGCCAGAACAAGGCTTTTAGAATAATTTTTAAAATAAAAGAAAATTTACTTCAAGGGAGCCTGTTTTATCATCTCCTAATTTGAAAGCCTTTTGGAGTGATTTTATGATAATTTAATTTGTTTGGGGATTGTTAAAAGATAGAAAGTGATGATATTTAAAAGTTTTAGTACTTTTTAAAAAAGAAACTGGAACTGTGGGACAGAAGAAATTTGGCTGTCTTCGGACATCAATTTATAAGCTCAGCTCTGTGCATGATATCCCAATGTCACCAACGCAGTCTGTGTTGAAGACAAAATGTGACAGAAAACAATCACCATGGGCAATATTTGCTATGCTCTTATTTCTTGGGCAATATGAATATTGAATTGAGAGTATAAAGAATGGAGAGATTTTACCTACCTTTTTGGTATTGCTGAAAGACTTTTGGAAACTTTGACTCATTTCCTTCCTCACTGTGTGTGTCTTTGGGCCATGCACTTACTGTCTTTAACTACAATTTTTCCCAACACTACAATGGTAATAACATTAGCATTATAGCAAATGTTATCTTAAGAATTAAGAGAATAATACTTGTGAAACACTTAACATAAACCTATGAATGATCTTTGAGTTTAGCCACCATTCTTTTTAAAATACTAAAAAGAATGTGAAAAGTAGTACAGAAACCATTACATGTAGTGTGAGCAACCAGAAGTAATATCTACTGACCATGCTCTGTGTCCAAGGAAGCCAGGTGTATAACTTCTTATGCTGTAAATCAAACTGGTTATCTTATGTCATGATAGTGTAAAAATATCAGGGACAGAACGATGAGGGAATGTTGTAGACTGAGGTGAAATCCATATGAAAATGTGCAAAACTGATAAAACATGGAAGTATCTGAGCAGTATGTTGTGTTTTACATCATTTAAGTTACATCGCAAAGATAAGGAAGACCTAGAAGAATAAAATGTCTTTTTGATAGTCTATCATAGGTCCTTAGAAGGATGAACACTTTCCTCATTCTTGTAGAGGCATCGTCAGATGAGGGGAACTATATTTTTTGTTTGCTTCCTTCCATTTATTCTTCAGTTTGAAATCTGAAGAACATGAGACTGAAAGAAACCAAGTGAAATTAGCCATGTAGCCTTTAGAAAGAACAATCAAAGAAAAATAAATAAAATATATATAGCCTTGTAAAAGGTCTAACTACATTGAGTTATATAGTCTCAAGCGTTAACAGAAAATGATTTAAAAAATATCATGTTAATAAAAATTTAAAAATGTTTGGAGCTGCTTAATCTTTTTCCTTTCTACTACTATGAATTAATTATTGATTTTCTATAGAGAGATTAAAGATCAGATTAATAAGAAACTTGATTAAAAATGGACAAAAGTTCTGAATAGACATGTTTTCCAAAAAGCCCTGAAAATCGCCTGTGGATTTACAAATTTGTATTTAATACAACTTCTATGCTGGCTTAATGCTTTGTGAGCAGAAGTCATTAGAGAAATGCAATTCAAAATTGTTATGATATTACTTCTTAACTATTATAACTCTCATCAAAAATATCCAAGGGACCAGGTGTGGTGGTAAAGGCTCGTAATTCCAAGTGATTGGAGGATGGAGTAAAAGGATTTGAGTCTAAGGCCAGTCTTGGGTACTGCACACAGTAAAAACCTGCCATTTAAATAAACTCAAAAGGTAATAATGTTGGCTGACGACACCATGGAGAAAAGGAAATTTTCTACACTCTTGGTCAAAATACAGGTTAGTGTTCTCATTGTAGAAAGTAGTATTCAGTTTTCTAAAGACATCCAAAGTTGAAATATCATCTGACCCACCAATCGCGTGATTATTTCTCTCTGGGTAACTCATAAATATATCTGTAGTTCATTGTTATTCACATTATTCACAACAACAGCCAAGATATAAATCGAAGTCCAGTGTTCAACTACAAACTAATAAAGCAACTGTGGTACATGCATAAATACCTTTTTCTGTTGATCCCAAAGTATTTTTTATTATTTTCCTGTTTCCATTTGATTAACCTCCAAATTGGAAATCCAGATATATGATTTAATTTAACCAAAACTACTTATTGAGTATAAGGAACTTCTACTCTCTACATACTTCCCACTAAGATCACCAAATATGGTGAGTCTGAAATAGTCTATTTTTGATCTATGTTAATATTCTTTACAATATGAGTGAAATGTTTAAAAAGTAATATTTGTTTTAGCTTAATTGCTCTGAAGAGACAATAAATGATATTATCAAAGCTTAAAAATGATTTGATTTAAAATTTAGAATTCCGGAAATGGTTTTGACCACTCTGGTTACTGGAGCTTTCACTACAACCTCATGAGACAATTTATACTGATAAAGCAAAAATCTGAGGGTAGACATTTATGAATAAAAAAATCATGTCATTCTGAATATGTAGAGCTACATATAAAACATAAAAAATTTAGCTTTTAAATACCTGAATATGCTAGTACATTTAATTGCAGGGTAAATACTAGTTCTGAAATTAGATAAAATTGCACTTATTTTGAAATATAAACCTAAGTATTTATTAGAATAAAAGAAAATGTTTAAAATATCACTCATTCAAGAAATAAGATGTAGAGTTAGTTGTTTTTCATGCCAATTAAGTTCTCTAAACTTACTACAAATATAGATTAGTAAAACTAATTCATTGCTTTGTAGGGAAATAGCAATCCCGTTTCCTAAAACTCATGAAAATAACTTTTTCTGAAACAATTGCTAAGTAACTGTTTTATATTGTTTTGTCATGGAATCTTATTCGATAAATTTTTATTCATTAAGTTAAATAATTGGACAAAAATATAAATTATGCATAAAAAATGTTTAACACGAGTTTATTTTTTCAGAAGACAGATCATGGCTCTCTTAAAGAACACTAGAAGGCAGTGTTCTTTATTAATTTTTAGTTATTTTGTTAATGGATATTAATTGTCAGAAGTGACAATTCCATAATATATTTAACATATTTGATTATACTCCCTCTATTTCCTTCTCATTACTCGTTCCTCCAAAGATCTTCTGTTATTCACATAAAATTACATCTTCATATATGCACATATAAACTAAATTGGAAGATTTAAGCTAAACTGCAAGTTAATTCAAGATATACAGCGAATTAATAGGATTAACAAAAACCTGAATATCTTTTTGTTAACTTTTGAATTGAGCTATTATTATTATTATGGTTAAGGTTAGGATCCCAGACAGAATTAGAATTAGGATTAGAGAAATAGAAAATTTAGGTTCATCAAATGATGACCCATTGCAACAATGATACTCACAAGACACTATGTTGAAAATGAAGTTTACACCAAGCGGAGGGAGGAGAAAAGGAATTGGGGAGGGATGGGGTAGTGGGAGAACAAGAAAGAAGTGGGTTACAATGCTCAACAAAAAACGTAATCCTTACCTTATACATGTAACTAATCCCTCTTTAAAGCATCTTTGCAACAAAATAAAATTTTTAAAAAATAATAAAAAATAAAACCTGACAGGAAATAGAAAAACATTTAAAAATTTATGTTCAAAATGCAAGTAAAATTTAGACCTACACGCTGAGCAAGATTTAGGATAAATATGAAAAAAGTGGCTTGCTATTAACACGATGATTCGGTTATATGTAGGCTTAGGATTAGGCAAGGTGTGCCAGTTAGAGCGGGGTTAGGATGAGAAAAACATGTAAGACATTGTGTAAAACTGCCACATATTTTAAGAAGAATGAATGGCAAGAATGATTGAAAACCAGTCTCTGTTACTTTAAACGTTCAGATATAATTTGGTTTAAAGTGTGAGATACTTTTTTGTTCCAGTTAGGGTTAGGGAAGGATAAGCTTTAAGGTAAATTTTAGTTTTCCAATTAGAAGTAGAAGCCAAAAAAATGTGCGATTGAATAGAATCTAAACAATTTTCCTTACATTAACCATTTGGTGTTAAATTCCGAATGTGATTTGGATTAGGTTTCTGGTTAACCGGTGTTGAGGATAGAGAAATGGGTTAAACTAGTGGCTCGCACCTATTATCCTAGCCACTCAGGAAGCTGTTTTCTGAGGACCGCAGCTCAAAAGTAGCCCAGGCAGGAAAGTCCATGAGACTTTTATCTGAAATTAACCACCATAAAACACAAAAGCGGTGCTATGGCTCAATTGGTTGAACGCAGACCTTGAGCTAAAAAACTCAGGAATCATGCCCTGGCCCAGAGTGCAAGCCCCATGACCGACAAAAAGAAAAAAAAAAAGAAATGTTAAATATTAAGTAAAGGTGAACCTATTTTTCAGATTCCAGGAATTCAGGAAAAGCTGGGATAATGGACGTACAATGTATTTCTTAATATCAGGATTTGAGATCAATGGGTATAATGATTCCTGTTATGGAACAAAATACATTCAAAGTTAAGAGTGAAAAAATCCGTAGGGTTTACCAAAAACCTGCAATTTATTTCAAGAATTACCAGTGGAATTTCAGTTAGGCTTGCACAAAACGAGCATTTTTCATACATTTTAGAATTGGGATATGATTAGTGTCAAGGTTATGGTTAGGATTCCAGCCATGGTTAGGCTTGGAATGAAGGAGAAAATAAATGAGGGTCAAATTGAAGGTAAATTTTAATATAAGCCTGATAAGAATTAGAATGAATGTAAACTAAAGTATTGCTTTTAATATTAGAATCTACTTACAATTAGGCTGATGGTTATTCTCAATGTTCCAGTTAAGAAAAATTAAGTTTTGGGTTAGAAAATGACTAAGATATTGGAAAAATTGTAACCTATGTTTGGAAGGATGAATGAAAACTAGTGTACTTGTGTGTTAGTATTGTCATATAATTTGGATTAAGATTAGGGTCAGTATTTTCTTTTGATTATATTTACTGATTATATTTACTGTTATGAATAAGAAAGCTTTTAATATAAAATTGTGTTCACTAACAAGTAAAAGCAAATATGTGAGGCTGAATAGTAACTAGAACATTATCATTATATTTATTCCTCAGTGATCATTCTTGTAGTGATTAATGAGAGTTTTCCAGTCAGGTTTATGTTGAGAGTTAGCGTTAAGTAATGGACTAGATGGTAAGAAAATCTGAAACTGTTTTCAGATACAGTGGTTCAGGAAAAGGTAGAATCAATGGAAACTACAGTATTTTCCTGGTAAGAGAATTTGAAGACAAGTAATGTAATGGTTCATGTTAGGGAACAACATAACTTTCGAGGTAGAGTCAGAAAATTTGCGTGAATTAGGGCAAACTGAAACTCATTTCCAGAGTGAAAACTGGAATATTCATTAGAATGAGTAAAAACTAGAGTATTTTTCTTAAACATTAGAATTGGATTATCATTAAGGTGAAAGTTAGGTTTTTAATTCCAGCTAGGCTTACTGTAAACATTAGGGAAATGGAAAATTTAGGGTCAAAGTGAAAGTAAATCTTAGAATAACAAGTAGAGTTAGAATTAGGATGAATGTGGAATAGAAAACTGCTAATAATATTACGATTAGAGTATGATTTGGGTGAGGGTTAACATCAATATTCCAGTTAGGGTTAGGGTTACAATAAAGACAAGATAATGAGTGAAACTACAAACTATTTTTAGAAAGATGAGTTGAAGTTAGGATGAATAAAAACAAATGTATTTGTGTGGCTTTTAGACTCTAAAGGCCATTAGTTCTAGGTTTAGGTTTACTTTCCTAATTCCGCTTAGGCTTAGGGTTAGGGAACGGTAAGCTTTAAGGTAAAACTGAGTTTCTACTAACACTTTCAAGTAAAGTAAGTGCGAAATTTAACAAAAACTACAGAGTTTCCCTAATTTTCCTATTCAGGGTTCAATAGGGTTAAATTTAGAGTTAGGTTTCTAGTAAGGTTTAGATATATCATTAGGGTTTGGAAGGAGAGTAGATTTTAAGTAAACCCACAGCTTCTTTTTGGATATACAGGAGTTCAGTAAAAGTTAAGATCAATGGAAACTATGGTATTTTTCATGATATGAGAATTTGAGGTTAATGATTCCTAATAGAGAACAAGATAGATTTCAGAGTCCAGGTTAGGAAATCTGTAGGATTTGGAGCAAATTGCAAATCATTTCAAAGACAATGGGTATCTGTAAGGATGTATCTAAACTGGAGTAATTTCCATTAATTTTAGGATTGGGTTACTATTATCAGCACGGTAACTCTTAGGGTTTTGACCAGGATTAGAGTTAAGATTAGGGAAATTGAAGGTTGAGAACTTGAGAGACTTACTTCATTTGTGTATATATATGAACTATTCTAAGGCTTTAACTCAAGGCTTGGGTTCTGTTCTTGAGCTTTATTCTGTAGGCTACGAGCCACGAATCCACTTCCAGCTTTCTTTGGCAGTGAATTGGAGACCAGAATCGCACAGACTTCCCTATCCAAGCTGATACTGAACTGAGATCCCCAGACCTCTGACTTCTGATTAAAGTTAGAATTAAAGGCATGAGCTACTATTGCCGGGGAAAGTGCTTGACTTTTATTGATTGTTTTTACTTATGTTCAAGATCAAGTCTTGAATTCAATATCTGAGAGCGTTGGTCACGAGGTAGCCAATGCCACTTGAACCATATCAACTAAAATGATTATGTTAAATAGCTGGAAATCATTAAATTTTCTTCAGATGATAGGCATCATTACTGTTGTTATAAAACTCATCCTAACGAAAAAATATTTATAGACCCTAGAGTTGATCTGTGCACATTCTCATGCTTTGCCTCTAATTGCATAACATTTTAGGGACATGATTTTTAATCATTATTTTGAGTTATCATTAAATAAAGCAGTTAATGCATACAGTATACTTTGATCAATGCCAACCCTTTCAACATTCTCATCCATCCCACCTCTATGAAAATCTTTCTTCACTTTTCTTAATTTTGTAGGAAATTTACTGGATTCCTCTCTACTGTTCCTCCAATTCCTCTTCTTCATTCTATCTTTTCTCCCTTTACTTCTCTTTTGACTACCCACTTCCATATTTTCCATCAACTCTACTCCTAGGCATTTACCTGAAAGTTTACAAACCAGGATATAGTTAAAGTTTCAGCACAATCATGCTTACTGAATCAGCCCAGATACCCTTCAAGTGAGAAATGAATGAAGAAAATGTAATACACACACACACACACACACACACACACACACACACACACACATTGGAAATTCTACTTACCCATCAGAAAGAATATTGTACCATTTGTATCTCTCATCTCTCATTTCTCTTATTTCTTCTGCCTGATATCACATTGTCGCCTTACTGTCCCTGTACTGCAGTAACTGACAAATGCAAACTGATGTAAAAGATTTTCAGGGTTATTGTCTAACCATAGATTTCTGAATACAAGTTCTTTGCTCCTTCTCTTTGTATATTCATGCCTTTGAGTAGTGATTGTGCAGATTCATTTGTACCATTTGCTACACAGAAAAGAGATGAACTACTTGCACATATATTTACATACATGTATATACATACATACATGGATATATGCATTTTATGTTTTCAAGAATTATGGAGCTAACAAAAATCACATGCATTTTCCTTTCTTTTCAATTATTTCAAGCCTAAATAACTTTGTCTCTTTTGAATACCTGATTTTAAAGAAATGTCACCATCTCTGATCTGTCAGTGGCCTTGAAATTAGATGTTTAAATAGGATAAACTTATTTAGGCTTTTTGGTGGAAGAGAGGAGTATTACTAGGGTTCTATCCAGGAGTTCTCTGCTTGCTAGACAGGACTTTTGTTGTATAGCACCAAGAAGCTCAACCACTGTTGCCATACTTCTAGTCCATATTATTTGCTTGAGTTCTTGAATTTTTGCATTGTCAGGACTAGCTGAAAAATCAAAAACAGGCACAAATCATTCTCTGTGACTGAGCCCAGCTGGAGGCAGGAACTTTTATTTCCACAGATATGTTCAAAATCACATTTGTTATAAAAATTACTAGATGAGACCTTCATGGGTGAGGTGATATTGGGTTTCTGGTGGAGCTCTGTCTGGTTTAAGGGAGGAGTTGGTATTGGAACAGCCTGTATGGTGGAGCAGGACAGGGCTTTGAGGGTGAAGGCCAGTGTGTGTAGGGCTTTGAGACATCAGGGAGGGAAAAGGAAGGACTAGACTTGTTAGGGGAGGGGTCTCTTGTGGAGTAGGTGGGACTTAGGACGGACGCTGGCAGGTGGACAGGTTTTCACTGGAAGTAGGTTGGGTCACTGGGGAGGAGACTGTTTGGGGTGGGGCTTTGAGAAGGAAGAATGAGGCTACAAAGGAGGAGGTTACTTAGACGAGGGATTTGGTGGAACACTGTGAGCCCTTGTGGGATATGTAGGGTGAGGTTTCCCATAAGGCAGGGCAGGGAATGGAGGCAAGAGGTTGACAGAAAGTGGGGATACTGGAGCAGGAATGCGGAGCTATGAGGGAGTGGCTTTTCAGGGTGTGGCTTTGAGAGGGCAGGATGGTACTCAGAAGACATAGGTTAGCAAGGGGCTGGGTTTCTCATGGAGAATGGCAGGCCTTTGGGAAAGTGTGTTAGGGTGGAGGTGGGGTTTCCAGCAGAGCAGGATGTAGTCACAATGTATGGAGGCGTTATTGAGGACCAGGGCTTTGTGAGAGCAGTGATAAGATCCAGTGCACTAGACTAGGTAGGATGGGGTTTCTGGTGTAGCCAGTCACCTCTTCGTAAAGAAGAGTAAGATTGGATGGGTATTTCAGTGTTGTAAGGCAGGACATGGATTATGGACAGGATTTCCAGCAGGGCAAAACAACCTTCCAAAAGGGACTATGGAGGGACTGGGATTTACAGTTGAGTCTAGTGAGCCTTTCAGAGGGAGGCCAACTGGTGCAGTGGTTTCCAGTGGAGCAATGTGGGTGTCCTGAAATGGCATAGTGTGGTGGGGGTTTTCTAGTGGGGTTTTTCAGGAGCAGGGCAGGGTTTGGAGCCATGGGGCTAGTTGGAGGAGGGGCTTTGAGAAAGAGTGGAAGAGCTACAATGGTGTAGGGTAATTTTGGGCAGTGTATCTGGTGGAATAAGATGTGTAACAGAGGGAGGAGCCAATAGGGGGCAGGATTATCTGGAGAGCAAGGCAGGGCATTGAGAGAGTAGATGTGGGAGATAGAGAGGCTTGTGGTGGAGCAGGGCTGTCTTTTTTTAAATTTAATTTAATTTTATTTGAGAACATATTGTACAGAGGGGTTACAATTACATAGGCAGGATAATGCATACATTTCTTACCAAGCATTGCATCCTCCTCCTTTGTTTACCCTTCACCTCCCTTCCCAGCCCCCCTCTCTCCCCCACCCAATCCTTCCCCGCCTCCCCTGCCCCACACTGACATTGTAAAGCTCGTTTTTGACATGACATTTTGTACTTTCAAGGCAGGAAATGGGCTGTGTGAGAAGCTTCTGGCCAAGCAAGGCAGGGCTTCAAGGGCAGTTATAGGGAGCTGAAGGGTTTTTGGTATAGCATGATGGGCTTTGTGGGAAGAGGTAGGTTCAGGTCTGTGTCTGAGGGATTACGTCTCTTACAAGTAGGCTAGTTATAGCCTGAGTATCTGATGAAACCGGGTGGGGGGGGCGCTGGAGTTAGAAGGCTGGGTGGGGATGGGGTATAAAAGGGAAGGGAGGAGTTTGGAAGTACTAGGATATGGGAGCAATGAGACTATGAGGGACTAGAATAGTTAGGGGCAGACTTCATCTGGTGGATGAGGTGGGGATTTGAGGGAGGAGCCTGGTGTAGGCGGGATTCTATTGCAGCAAGGTGGAACATAGAAGGAGATATTGATGTGGCCTGGTTTCTGGTGGTGCAGAGCAGGGATTCCAGGAAGGGGTGGAGTAGAAGAGGGATTTCCCTAAAGCAGAGGAGGGCTATCAGGAAGGAGTCTGGTTTCAGTCAGGCCTTTGAAAGTTTTTAGCAGGGCTTCCAGGGGGTAGGTTAGTTAAGGTTGAGCTTTTTAAGGATAAGGCTTACTAGAAATGGGTTTCCAGTTGATCTAGTCAAGTTTTATGGGAAGGAGGGATAGCAAATGGGCAAGACTTAGTGAAGAGTGGGGCTACAAAAAATAAAAAGTTACTACTAATAAATAAAATATAAGAACACCATTTTCTTTCAGTGTAGAATTATATTATTTTTATGTGTGTGAGAGATACTGGAGAAAGTAACCAAGTTTTAATTCCTTCCTAGGGAAATTTTGCTTTATTCCAGTTGATTGAAAATAAAACCATAGGTCAAATCAGGCTCAGAGGCACACAGTAGACTAAGACACATGAACCAAGAACTTGATTCCCCAGCACCACCATTAAGGACCACAAATAAAAAGTTTAAAATATCTCACTTGGTCATAATGGACAATATTGTCTTAAAATTGTGAATGAATAGAACTTTTATTCTAACCATTTTAGAAATCCTAAAACTAAGTAAGTAGTAATGTTTTAACTTTATACAATATTGAAAAGTATACTAAAAATAATTAGGAAAATATAAAATTGTACACAGAATGTTCGTTCTCCAGCATCAATTCTAATCTGAAAGAATTTAAAACCAGAAAATTGCGATATAGTGAGATTGCAGCATCGTTTCTTTTCAATCATCAAAATGGTTACTTAAGCAATGTGTCTTTATCATCGGATGCATCGATGTTAAAAACATATCTAAGAATGTGAAGCATTACTATACAGACCCTGAAGAAACTCAGAAGGATCTGTGAAATGATGTTGGAATAAAATTAATGACTAATTACAGTAGGATCTTCACTAGGCCGATAAATACTTTCCAGAAGAAAAAGGCTACATTGAAAAATAAACAGTGAAAAGGAAGCAGGCAGGTAGACCTTGAAGTAAAACTTATCCAATTAACAACATATATGGAGGCATAATTGCAATCTTCTTTTACCTAAGTTATAGTTACTGACCTATGTTCTTCCCTAATGCCAAATAGCAAAGCCATGAAAATGCAGTAATCATTTTCAAGACATTAGACTTTACAGAAAGAATTCAATGAATGCATTGCTAGAAAGTAAAGATTGATATTTGAGCTAAAGAGTGAAGAAAATATCCCCAATCTCTGACCCTCTGCGGTGAGAGGGGTACAAGACGAAGCACAAGGAGAATGGACAGAATTACAGTAGTGCATACCAGTATTTCCCAAGATGCAATGATGAATGTAACAGGGGAGAAAATCAACATGATCATCACAGGACTTAGCATGGGAGAGTGGAGAGAAGAACAGTGAAAATGCAAGGAGATTTACAAAGGATGTCCTTGCATATTTGGCAGAAGAGTGCATGGCATTGATGTCTAAACTATGTGGAGGTATTATAGGAAAATACCTGTGCTCATATGATGCCACAAGAAGTGATGAAATTATGATTTACAGGACATTGAATAATCATAAAGGTGCTGCTTCAGTAGTGCAGAGTTAAACCTTGGTAAATTCTGTTTTGAAACACCTAACACACTGTAAAACTAAGAAAAGAAGATTCAAATTATATATGTGACTTGACCTTTTGCAACAATAGAGTTCAAAAAATCAAATTACAAAATGTGCATGTAAAAGGATAACATTAATAAAATAATATTTAAACAACACCCATTTTATGTGAATATTCTTGGTTATAAGTGATTTGTTTTCCATACAGATTTTGGATGCACAAAACAACAAAAAACAAAAACAAATCAAAGCAAAAAGCACTTGTCAATAAAGCTGGATGCCAGTGCCTCATCCCTATTCCTAGATAGTCACAAGACTGAGCTTGGAAGATCATGGTTCACAGATGGCTGAGGTAGCAATCCATGAGATATTTATGTTCAATTGTTCAATCAAAGACAGATTGAAACCTTGGTTTAAATAGTACAGACTCAGTCAGTCATGAATGAAGAAACCAAGCAAGAGTTTTGAGGCTCCGAGTCAAGTTTCATTACTGTCTGCGTACACACACACACACACACACACACACACACACACACACACACACACACACACACACACACACACAAATGGCATGAAAGAAGAAGAACAAGAGAAAAAAAGGGAATATTAAGAGTTTAAAAAGTTAACCTGTCTATCAGGACTATCCTAAGCATATATTAATTAATAAAAATGAGGCAAACCTTGGAACCTATTTTTCTTTGAGTCTGGCTTCCTTCACATAATATGATTATTTTCCAAGTCTTTCCATTTTCTTAAGAAAGGAACTATCATTCTATCATTCTTTCTGATAGAAGAATAACATTACCACATTTTCTTGATCCATTCATCTATTGAGGGACATCTTGATTGGTTCCATATCTTAGCTACAATAATAATGCTGCAATAAATATAGTTGTAGATTTAGTGTGTTTTATCTTGAGATCATTTCTACAAGTGCCCATGAGTGGGATTTCTGGCTCCAGATTTATATACATTTGACCTTACAAAATGATGCTAATTGAAACGAACTCGAAGACATGGAAACAACAAATCTTTTTTTTTTTTTTCTGATATCAACCTTGATGTCGGTAGAGTATCTAGATTTTATTTTATTTCACTTGTTTTTTCTATTGGTTTATCCCTAGCAAACTCTGTGTTGATTTTGATACCTTCCATCTTGTATACACATTTATCTGATTTGGAGATGGAAGGAGAAAAAATAAAGTGATGAAAGAAGTACAAGAGTGACCCATTGCAACAATGATATTCCCAAGACACTTTCAGAAATGAACTTTACAACTATGGGGTGGGGAGGAGGTGTGGAGAGTGGGAAGAGAAATGAGAACAAAAATGGAGTGGGTAACAATATTCAACAAGGAATGTATCTTACTCATGTAACTGTAACCACTCTGTGCAGTATTTTTTGAAGTAAAATAAAATTTAAAAATTGAACCTATCCTAGAAAAAATATATTTTTCAAAATAATACATCTGTCACAGTACTTGTGAGGGATTCTAGGGTCAAACTGTTAAACCTGGAAAGGGATAGAGTGGGAAGACATCTCAAACAGCAATCAAAAGGCTGAGAGCTCTGCTCTGGAAAGGTCAATCAAGGGAAGACAGGGGTATGAGTTATTACCTCAAGAGTATTCAAATTCGAGCTGGGGGACACTAAAAGATTAAGACTTTGGAGACAAGATGGATGTCTGTGTTATGGATGTAATGACTATTGCTCCCTTCTGCTCCCTAACAATAAGGCATTCAATTATCACTATGTATACAAACAATACCTCATGTTAATAGTTGTAACCAAAGCTAGGTTAATGCCTTAGTTTATGGACATACCTATAGCCACTGACCACCAATCCCCTTGTAGTAGAAGGAATATAAATTGTTAAGCAGGATTTGGTGATCCAGAAGCTGGCAATGAGGCTGGGGGTCCTCTGGTGTCTTCTTTCCTATCACTTCCTGTGATTTCTCAGTTCTTTGGCCAGGTATCCCATCATCTTTCCTGTCCCATGGTTGTGGTTAGTGACAGTAATGATTTTCTGAACACCTCAAAAAAAAACTATGGAAAAACACTTCCTCCAAAAAGATTGAGGAAGATTGAGCACCTGGAAAGATACCAAACGTTAGCAGTGACCCTGTGATCTTCTAGCAAGTAAGTACAATTCAGGAGTATCTTTACTTCTGATAATATGAGATGGATAATTGTCCTTTTTGTATATTTGGTATTGTATGCATTTTCAGAAACACATCTGCATTGTGAAATTATGTCATTTATTTCACATGTCACTGACCATGTCACTGGAGTGATGACCTTAATGTCTTATCTCAGTTGCCTGAGTCAGACTTAGATGAGTGTGAATTGCCTAATTATGAACATTTCTCCATGAAACTCAACAACAAAGAATGAAGTGTCAGGGTCAGGCCATTCTATACCTGTAAGGATTTTTACATATATTAGAGTAATATACACCTACACTGCTCAGCACTCATGGCACAGTGGTATGTTATAATTGTCCTCAAATCAGAAATATGCTAGAGCTTAAAGTAGAATGATGGGCTATTCATTTTCAACACAAGAGTAATGATCACCCCCTGAAATTATTCTCAGTGGAGAATCCTTCCTATAAATTTTAATGACTTAGCTTCTACTCTCTGTTTATCATTCTCAGGAAGGGTCACACTGTATCGTGCTACAATACTGCAGCAACGTATCTGCCTTGAATTTTACCTCCAATCTTGATACCAAGGTCAACTCTGCAACTCTAATCACATAGTTACTGGACACCCGAACTTTTCAAGCGTGGTTAAAAATTCAGCTATCCCTGCTCATTGCCAGTGTTAAAGAACTCACTCCTTTAGATGTATTATGTTTCTTCTTGTATTTCCAACACTGCCTTAGATGTTGGTTTTTGAAGTAGAGCTTTTAGTTTACTTTTGATTTATGGAGGTGTTAGTGATGCCAGTTGTTAGTAATTTGATGTTTTGACATTGTGGCTATTGAGGAAGTGAATACACATCACTCACAAAAGTTTCTTTACGTGTATAGGTATTGCTATATTGTGGACTTCCTAAAAGCCAGCCATGGGAACACATATCCCTAATCCCATCACTTATGTCACTAAGACAAGCCTTGAAAGGTCCAGACCACTTGGAACATTGTAGTGAGAACCTTTCTACAAAGAAAGGAGAGAGAATAGCAAAAAACAAATGAATCTTCCAACAGTTTTATTACATATTGTTTATACTTAGCCATTAAGAGCACCATAATAGTATTGTAATTTTTATGACTTCTTACCTACTCTTTTCCTGTTCTCAGTTGTTTTATTTATGGATCTCTAAGAAGTCATATGAGAACCACATAAGAAATCGATATAAATCATAAAAGAAATCATAAAAAAATAGTTTGTTAGGGATATATAATCCAAAGGTAATAATTTCAGGAAAATACTAAGCACATAAAATGTAATGCATTGACTATTGAAAACTTCAGCAGTTGTAGTTTATTTATTCCCTATAAAGATTATAAACGAAGTTACAATAGTATTCCAAATGGAACACAGAACTAGAAATATGAAGGGTAGCACTAAAGAATACTTCTGCTATCACTAATAGGGTAAGAATGAAATTTAGGCAAAACTCCTTCAGAATAAAAGCCACAGGACAACCCCAACATTGCTTTCATTGTTTCATATGAAGATAAGAATTTTTTTAGTAAAGACAAATTTTCACAGATATTAACATCAACTGGGTATATATTTCTTAAGGCCTTCAGGAAGGATGCTGTGACCATGTTGATGGAAGCTGACTTTTTTGGGACCTACTACACAATTTGCGGACACCATTCCAAGCACTGAACCTACAATAGGGTAATTTAAGTGCTCATGAGTGTTCTTCAAGTTAGGAAATGAATTAAGTATTTTATTAAAACCAAAAGTAGGCAAGAAGCCCAAACAAATTTCCCAAGTTCTTAAGACTGATCAGTTGAGACCCATAATTCAACTCCAGAATTCCACCAGCCATATCTGAAGATATTCTTTGTCACATTCATTAATTTTCAAGAGCTATGGACCAGATGAATCCACATTATCTCCCTAATTATGGTAATAAGGGCAATAACATTGATACAGAATATAAATATTTTTAAATGAAAAGGGTGTGGATAATGACAGCATAAGTGATCTTCATACCAAATGTAGATCAGTTTAATTTCTAAAGAAATACCTGAATGAACATCATTCAGCTTCCACTGTTTTTTTTATTATTCCTGGTGTCAAAGACACCTGTGCTGATGAACACAGGTTTTTATCAATCAGTACCCTCAATACACAAGGAATAGATTGCTATGGATATACAATCCAAAACGAATAATTTTTGTGACAACTTACTTCCTTGTTGTACCAAAAAAAAATCTATTCCCTATTCTAATACATATATCAATTTAATGGACATTAGTGTTATCAGTGTAAATTAGGTGTGCATAATATATGTAATGTATTTTATTACATAACATAGAAGTTATATATTTATATATCATATATATACATATATATGTATCATTACTGATAGTCTACCACTACTATAAATAATATATGCATTAAACATTTTAGTATTATACTGTGAAGTATACAAGGAATGACAACTTTATTTAAATAAATATATATGTATGTTTTAGTCACATAATTTATTTTTCTGCCATTACTCAGACTGGGTGTTGTCCCTGAGCCATTTCACTCAGACTGGCTTCATATAGCTACCTTCAGATCTCAGCTCCTAAGTAGCTGGAATTACATACATGAGTCAGGTTATAGTTTTTTAACTCCATCCTTGGCATGTTTTTACATAATGATTTTTGAAAGCTCAATTATATTCTGATATTCCATTTCTAAACCAATTCAGAATAAATAACTTCTAATTGGGTAAAACTCTATGTTGCAATCGAAATTGTAAGGACCCTACTTTCTATCCATTTTCAAAGATATTGCTAGTTTAATTCCTGGACAGACAAGTAGAAAAATTAAATTATGTGTGCATAATATATGTAATATACTATATTACATAACATATAAATGATATATTTATAATATATGCATAATTAGTGATATTCTATAATTACTATAAATACTACATGTATAAACCTGGTTTTAATATTATACTGTGAACGATACAACGAATGATAACATCCCTATCGTAACTGTCTCATTTTTAACAGTATACAAACTATGCTATAAATATAAATCTTCAAGAAAGTACACCTCTGTAATCACCTTCAAATATTCCCCTCATCATTATGATCATCCTCTAAGATTGGCTACACTTATCCACAGCAAACACTTTGTGATACTTTCTGGATAAAGTTGCTTGTCCTCATCCTTATCAGCCTTTCAGCAACTTCAGTGAAGAGCTTTTTCTCTTGTTTTCCCTGTAGACGATATAATCCTTTGTTATTTCCCAGCAAAGAAATTGTGGCTAGCAGGCTTGAGCATTGGTACATACAAAGGTTCTTTGGTTATGAATTTTTCCATTCCTTTCTTGATAAGTGATAACAAGTTCCTCTGTGTGTCAGGGTGGATACTTTTTCCTGTAACAAGTATTGTTGTTGAACACATGACATCTGGCTACTAAGAGAACAAAGGATGTGAAGCTACAGTAGCCAGATAAAGAACTCCCAGGACAATTCATGGGCAACTCATGTACTCCCTGTGTAGGTGCATAGGGAACATAGAAAAGACATTATTTTTTTTGGGGGGGGGGGTCCGGAGGTGGGGCCTGAACTCTGGGCCTGGGTGCTGTCCCTCAGCTCTTCAGCTCAAGGCTAGCGCTCTACCACTTGAGCCACTGTGCCACTTCCGGCTTTTTTGCTTTTGCTTATGTAGTGCTGAGGAATCGAACCCAGGGCCTCATGCATGCAAGGCAAGAGCTCTACTACTGAGCCATTTTCCCAGCCTGAAAAGAAATTATTATACGTGAAATTTGATTGAGTGTGTGTGCACATAGATGTTGACTTAATTATCTGCTGTTATAGTTTTACACATTCACTAGTATAAAACAATATTTCATATATATATATATATATATATATATATATATATATATATATATATATATATATATATATATGCTGATCACAGTTTCCAGAATCCAGAGGTCCACCTCCATGGGCACTGCTTGCCTATGTTGCTCTTTGGGTAATAAGAATGAAAACTGGAATTGTCCAGTGGTAGAGAAATTACTCAGAGATTCAAGCATTCGTCTTTCAATATGTTGCTTGTTCCTAACTCTAAAATTAGGAAATCTGTTCATATATAATACATGTTACATTATAATATATTTATTATACTATAAAATGTATAATATATTCTACAATATACATTATATATAATACCTGACAGAATTATATATTTATAAGGAAAAAAATAATAAACACATCAATGTCCATACTTTCCTAGTCATGATTAAGTTCAGCAGAGTTAGGTGCATTATATCTCAACAGGAAAACTCTACTGAAGTTCTGATGACCTTGAACTAGATAAGAATCCCTGTTAAAATAAAAACTCTCTCCTCAATTATGAGAAAAGATAAGTTTGGAAGGTTTTTTTTGTTTTTTGGTTTTTTTTTTGGCAGGTCATGGGGCCTGAACTCTGGGCCTGGGTCCTGTCCCTCACCTCTTCATCTCAAGGCTAGTGCTCTACCACTCGAGCCATAGCACCACTTCTGGGTGAGGAATGGAACCCAGGGCGTCAAGCCTGCAAGGCAATCACTCAACCAAGGAGCCCAGGTTTGGAAGTTTTTGAGAAGAGGAATTTGGCATTTGCTTTGCATCCTTGATTAGTAATGAATAGGTATCATTTTACTCCAAATTTTGTCTCCTTTTATGTTACCTAGACAGTTACACAGGATCATCATTCCATCGCATATCTTTAAGTCCTTCTTTTATTTCTTTTTATCATTATTGTTTTTTGTTGTTGTTTTGATGATCCTGAAGCTTGAACTCAGGGCCTAGGTAGTGTCCCTGAGCTCCAAACTAGCGCTCTACCACTTGAGCCACAGCATTACTTCTGGCTTTTTCTGCCTGGGCTTGCTTTGAATCATAACATTCAGATCTCACCCTCCTGGGTAGCTAGGATTACAGGTGTGAGCCACTAGTGCCCAGCAAGTCCCTCTCTTTTAGATATTATTCTAAAAGCCTCCTATCCAAGGTCACTCCTCAGATAGTAAATAGACCTCTGCCAACAGTTCCTTCACACTCTCATCTCCTGTTATGGCTATGTGTCTTTTCCATGTTATCATGAACCTACTTCACTGTTTTCTTCCTAATCCATGATTGTATATGCGTTACTAATAATTACCTAAATTTAGTGGCTATACACCCTAAATTACTCAACCATTAATTTCATTTATTTTTTTTTCAATATGATTGTTCTTCCGTACCAATCTGAGCTTATACTCACCTTCTCTACCTCTTGGCATATGCAGAGCCTTGGTCTTTTCTACCTACAAAACAAGAGGTTTGCCAAAGAATAGCCTACAATATTCCTGCTTAGGATTCAGGACAAGTAGTTGAGTGTCTGAAAGAATCAATGCATTCTTGGCATGGGAAGGGGTGGGAGAGACAACAGCCTAGAGGGCGAACTGGTAGACACAACATTTAACAACTTCTTTGGGGAAACTGACCTCCCACACGGTGGCAGTGAGATAACTCACCTAGTGAATTTTCATATATAAAGGAAGTTGTCATGTCTCACTGCACAACTCACTTTTAGTCAAAGAGAGGATCATTCTTTTGTGTACTCCTTAGGCCCAGTCTCACTTTATCTCCATCGTAGACTTTGCCCAGACTCTGTTCCTACTAGAAGGTGCCTGATGAGGAGGAAAATATGATCTTTTGGCTTCTGACTGGCCCTGTGAGGACTGAGATCTCTTTTAGTATTGAACCTATTCCTCCTGACAAAGCTGTGGTGAGTGGTGGGAAAGTTCATTCTCTGAATTATGCTCTAGGACCAAATCTCTTCAGAGAAAGTCAAGGAAGGATGAATCCTGCCTGAGGGATTGAGATTCTCTATTTCCAAAGAGGTCAATTAATATCTGATTCTGAGTCCCAGGTGGAGGTTTTTTACCAGATCCTCCAAGCTAGAGTGGATGTTCCTCAGATTCCAGACAATCCTCATATTTCTCTAACTCTTTCTCATAAACCAAAAGGACACAGGAGTTGAGTTCAGAAACAAGGTGAAATGAGAGTAGCAGAAGAATTATTGGCAGGGGAAAGAATTAGTCATTTTTGGTGAAAAAAATCTAGGATCAGAAAATCTAGGATCACTCACATCATTTGGGAATCACATCATAAGATTAGGGAATAAAAGTAATAAATTACTGCCTAAATTAGTAACTCCACTGCTCTGACTACATTACGAATACTCTGTCAAAAGGTAGCTGTCCTAGCTCAATGTTGATGAGCAAAATGGAGCACATTTTTTCCTCACAATGTTCTACTGAGTATCTTCATCCATGCCCCAGGTTGTTCTTACTCTCTACTTCTCTGTTACTTTCTTTTGCTGGATTCAATCAATGATACTTGAATGTGTTATCATCTTCAGACATGTAATCACATTTTCTTTTAATCCATTTGTTATAAATTAAAACAAATTATGGGGAAATATATGTCTATTGTACATTTTCTTCCATGGCATACTTATTTGATGTTATTATTATTTTAATTGTTTCATTTTTAAAACTTGAGGAAAATATTTTGTTAGTATTAGAACTAATCAGTTGCACATTTCTAAAATTTTTCCATGTCTGTTTTTTTTGTTATTAAGCTTCTAACATTGTCTTGTCCCCCAATTGTTGCCTTCTTAAAATTGGATCAAATTACAAACTGTATATGATGGTTCTTTATGTGTTCATTGATATATTTAAATTTTTTCTAATATCCACATACTATAGGATATCTTCAACATCTAAAAATCAATATGGAGGTCCCTTTTAAAGAAAAACAAGAAGCCACGAAACCTGTGAAATTAGGATTAGGTATACATCCAAAAATATATAGCAGTGATATTGGAAAAATTCACTTTTCTTATATACCAGAACATGCTTATAGTTATGAATAGCGTATTTCCTTTATTCCCTCTTTTTTGTGCATCTCGGTTGAATGCACAGCTTTCTTTCTTGCTGACATGCACATGGATATTGATGTTGATATATATTCCTTCTTTATATATCAAGGTTGCAGTAAAGGTCATCAACACATGTTTCTTTTTGGTATTGTCTAAACTTCCATTATGATCATTATAGGTTGCACTAGTTTACAATACCACAAAACCAAATACAGTTCCTAATTTATTTCTACCTCTCCAGATGTTTATTTATTCGAGTTTTGATAGCTATTCTGGTGTGTAAGATGGGATTTCAGAGACTTTCCTATTCATTTTCCTTTGTATTTACTATGTGGATAAGAATCCCAAACATTTCATTTATTTATTAAGCACTTACATTTGTACTGCATTCCTGATCAGTGTCTTTCTTTTTCTTTTGTTATTTGATCAGTTTTTAAGTTCTATAATATTTGATTTTTTTCCACATTCTATAATCACTTCAGTAAGAAGATTTTTTTCATTGCTGTGGTGCACAATTAACTAAAATCAACAGATTGTACATTTATACCACTGGAATTTTTAGTTGGTTTTACAGCCAGGAAAATGTTTCAATAAAGATTCTGAACTTTTTTCACTAGACAGACTGAAATGATAGTATCTCATATTAGCCTAAACTAATCTCAGAACTAACAGTCACAGCCTGGGCCACAACAGTCTAGGCTAAGTAAAACCACTAACACAGCACATGCTGCATTTAAAAAGAACAAAGGGCTTCATAAAAGTTAGAAGAAAAGCACCCCATTTATGAAGCAAATTCTGAAGTTCACAAGCAGATATTAGGAATCTGAATATTAAGATCTAAAGATAAAAGTGTATAGAAGAACAAATTTAGAGTTCAGAATCCGGGAGAGGGAACAACCACTAGATACCAAACTCAATGCTGAAGGGAAGAAGTGTTTTGCACCAAAGCTCAGCTGTGTCTGACTTTCTCACACCAAACACACACACACACACACACACACACACACACACACACACACACACACACACACACACACACACACACACACCAAGTGGGAGACCTTAGCCAAAGTATAGCCATTTTGGACTTAGTCCATTATGAAGGCCTATACTGAAAGTATACATTGTGAAGGCATTTACTGAAAGTACCCATTGTAAAGACTTTTACCGAAAGTTAGGACTCAGGTTCCTGGAAACACCATGAAATGTCCCAATAACATTCTTCCCATAACTCCCCTAGCAATAGCCATCAGCAGATGACAGGAAGGTACCTAAAGCTACACATGTTTCTTAAGATTCCATATTTAACATAATTTGCTTTTTACTGCTAAGCTTACACACATTAGCCAAAAATATTGTTACAATATTAACTCATTAAATGTCAACCAGTCATGTAACTGACAAGCTATGAACCCACTTACCTCAGCCCTATGCCCTATAAAAAACCTAACTGAAGATTCAGAGTTCTCAACTCTGACCCACTGTGATGCTGACAGTTGTGAGTCCATGCTCGAGCTTGCAATAAATGACCCTCCTGTGCTCACATCGGAAATGGCTCCTTGGTGGTCTTTGGGGATCATTATCTCAGCACAAGACTAGTGTACACAGAGAACCCCAAGGGCAGCTGTATCTGGGACAATGAAGCTTTTCCCTCTTCTAAGCTGAAATTGGGGTACGCTTTGCCTGGAGGATAGCACCCTGTGAGCCCTGCATGCATGGTGAACCAGACGTGGGAAGCCCTGTGAGCATCTCCGGGAAGGCCTCTTAGAGGCCTGGAGAAGTTTACTCCTGTAGTTGGACATGGCACGAGGCAGGAGGACAGTGGGAATCCAGAAGATGGGAGAGGCACAGGAGCAAATGTGCCTAGCTGTGGAGACTCCTTGGCCATATTAAGGTATTTCCCAGCCCACACATAGCAGCCAACACGCAAATCCTCAGAGGCCACTTCTCTGGGGGACAGTCCCTGGTCCTGATCCAGAACCAGAACTTCCACAATGGATCTGTACCTGGCTAGGGTGGAGCAGTACCCACCAGCCATTCTCCTCTTTCCTGCTGCTCCTAACCTCCCAGCAGCTGCCCAGTCCCCAGCACTCATGGCAGGCCAGCTCTGTGAGGCAGGCTGAAGCTGTGCCTGTGATTCCTGGTGCCTGCTTCAAGGCGAGAGTGAGGCCTAGTGAACAGCAGCGCTGGCCCTCACTCACTTCAAGTGTCTCCAGAGAGGCATGACCATCACTGGTTCAGCACTGCTGCCCTCCCCACCCCCAGAGTTTACCTACAAGTCCCTGCCTTTTTTCTTGAAATTCTTCAGCCACTGGTTGTCTCATTTCTCATTGCCTATTTGGGTGGGATTTGAGACTCCTTCCTCTCCTCACCCAGCCACGAGGCCCCAGGGGCCAAACTCCACACCTCACAGACACTCTCCAGAACCCAGCTGCCTTTGGGGCTGCTGCTTCCTGAGTCATTGGCCTATTGCCTCCTTCCTCCCTTCACCAGCCTCTGCCAGGGTCTCCCATACTCTCCCTATTACCCCCATCCCCAATCCCAGCTTGGCCGCCCCCGAGACCTCCCCTCTTCTCCACACAGCTCCCAGTGCCAACCCCAGCAGGGCCACTGCTCTGGGGAAGACAACTGTGGGCCTGGCCCAGTAGAATCAAAGGTTCCACAATGTGCATCCGGCTTAGAAATGGAGGCAGCATAGGTCACTGATCAGTGTCTTTCACTTCGCTTACACAAATATTAGTTGTATTAATTTGATATTTAATTTTGGATTTTGCAACCTCTTATTAAGCCTTTGAAGAATAGCTGGTAGAAATATAGTCCCAAAATTCGGATTGTCTCTTGTTTAATTCTTTTGAGATTCAAAGATGTTTAAGTAGTTATAACCATCTTGAACTCTCATTTCTATAACAGAGTCTATTCAGAAAATAATTGCTTAAGCATCTGTTATCAATTACTTAAAAGACTTGAAACTTTTAAAGTTTCAAATATTACAGGAAGATCTTTGATTCATGTTGAATGGAAGTGAGTAGGTTGAGCTGTTGCATACATTCTTGTGTGTCCGTGTGTGTGTGTGTGTGTGTGTGTGTGTGTGTGTGTGTTTATGTGTGTGATTGTGCGTCTGTGTGTAGGGGGGTATATGTGTATCATTGAAATAAAGGATAAGGATGTTGAGCCCTGGTCTGCACTTGTTTCCTTTTTCTGAGGTATACATTATGGCGTTTTTGTTGGTGGTATGCTCTGATTGCTTGCCTTTGCCTGATGTGCACATTCCAGCTCAATTTTTCAATTAAAGCTTCTTTTTTTATAATTCAGCATAAAGGGCTCTGATAGTGTTTTGTCTTTAGTCTGCCATCTAATATCTTCCTTTCCTCTTCAAAAATTAACATTCAATATAAATTTTATCTCCTGACTGATTTTCCCTTTAATTTGCGTTTTGAAATAAGTATTATAAGTCCTTTAATCTCTGTATTTATGAAGAAAAGTCATTTTGAATTCTCTGTTTAGTGTAATAACACCTGGACACATTTGTTAGCATCAAGACCTTAAAATTACTTTTTTAGTTTTAGTTTAAAATACGTCCTCCATGTTTACAGCATGGGGAGACAAACAATTCCTAGTAACAATGATAACAGTTTTATTCGTTAAAATATCAGATAATTCATAATTTTGATTATGTCTAGTGGCGAATGAATACATTTGCTCAGTGATTTGCTTGATAGACCTTAGCACAAAAATACCGCTTATGGGAGCTGAGAAGGTGGATAAGTGGTAGACAGCTTATCTTGAATGTACGAGACCCTGGGTTTGATTCCATAGCACCACCTAAGCAGAAACAGCTAGAAGAGGTACTTTGGCTCAAGTGCTAGAGCAGTCTTGAGCTGAAGAGCTGAAGGACAGCGACAGTTCACCATCATCAGCAAATTAAATAAATAAAACTCATACTTAAGTACATGAATTTCAAAAGTTGATTACCATTTTAGTTAGGGGCAGGGTGCCAAGACACAGCAGAACTCTGTTGCAAATCTTTAAGAAGGATTTCAACACCTAACAAATATTAAAACCAGAAAGTAAAACATTAGCTCTGCCAACAACATATAGAATTTCTACTCAAAGAGAAACCAGTACTAAGAATGAAATACTTGTTATAACATTTTTTAAGAGATTATGGCTTTATATTAATTATCATATATATTGACTTTCAAAAACTCCATTGGTGGGCCTGAGTCTTAAGGGCACCTACAAAAACTGGAGGAGAGAATCATCAACCTCGATTTTTATAATTGTTATTATATTTTTAAAATTGTTATATGGATAACCATTTTGTAAGTCAGGTAATGAGTTAATTTCTTGTTTGACAATCCCATCCCTCCTGTCCCTGTCCACAGTGGTATAGCTCATTGTGAACACAATAGCTACAGTGTACAAGTGCTGCTTTTGTTTCCCTGTTCTCCTTGACTATCTCTGGTTCCCTCAATGCCATAAAAGAGTAAACTAGAACAGAAAAATCCCTCTTGTTTCCAATTCCTGGAATACATTTCAATATAAACATCAATAGTTTTATGAGAGTGTCAGGCTCTGTACACACATCCCAAACACGTATACTTCCTACACCCAGTCATAACTCCCACCTGATTCTAAGGTCCACACAGTAATTCTTTTCACTTTCCACACAGGAAGAAACTGAGATTCAGAAAAATTAAGTAAGTCACTGGAAATACTGGGCTGACCATACTGGCTCACTCTTATACATTACCTATTCCAGAGAGTAAGATCTGAATATCATCATTTGAAACCAACCCAGGTTGACATATCCATTACATGTTTATCTCCATTTAACCAGAAGAAAGCGAGAATTGTGTTTCATGTGGTAGAGCTAGAATGCCACCAGACATGAATGGGAAATCTAAAGAATATTGACAGTATGATGATTTTAAGAACTAATGCTCACCCATACATAATCTCACACACCACACACACACACACACACACACACACACACACACACACACACACACACCAAAATCACACTCCTTAAAACAGATGTTAGTACTGAAATCCAAATAGTTTTTTCTTAATTTTATAAGTTTTATTTTTAGCTTTAGTGAGTTTTGACTTGATAGTTTCTACTGATGAGCCATAACCTAGAACTTTGTTATAATTATACCCATATCTGTATTCAGAGGGACATTCTCCTAGTTAATTCTTCCTCCTTTTTCAGCAATGATAAGTTTTCTCTTCTTGGTCCAGTTTCTTTTTGGGATCTAAATCTCTTAGATTTTTCTGTCTTGCATGGTCTGTAAGTTCATTGATCCAGTAGATCTCAGCCATCCCAATAACCTGGACAGAACCTGCCTTGGGAAAAGTGTTCTAAGCTCACCATTCAGTGGAGGTTGTTAGTACTCACACATAATCACTTTCTCTTCAGAATTTGGAACATGTTAGGTCCAAGAATTCAGGGAAAGCACTCATTGTGTGCTATTTCATGCTTTTTAAATTTAATGGCAGCTTCCCACCTATTGTCTACTTTAAGCATTGTGTGAATAGAAGGATTGCCCCTAAGAGACAGAAGCACTACTAACTGTTGCTCTCAAAACACAGAAGGAAGGAAAGAAGTTCTGAAGGAACAATAGAGCCTAGAAACTGATTTCGTAGAAACTCAAACTGCCTTTTATCTTACCTTCAAAATAGAAAGTCAGAGATTGCAGTTACTTTTAAGCCCCATTTATATTCCTGAGCAGGGGTCACCCTTCCTCTTTGCCCTTCTGACAATTTACATCAGGAGCTGGTGGGACGATGTAACAAGAACACATAGAGTTTGGGCCCGGGATTAAAAACTCTTTTTTGTGATCATAAACATTCCACCACTTCCTGAATTGGGTCTGAGTGGCAGAAGGAAATAAGGTTAGACATTCAGAAACTTATAATTACTTCTAGGTTTCCTATCTAAACTCATCCCTTCCCACCCCTCAGAATCCTAATTCCCAACTGTGTAGACACCCTTACACTCTGTTTTCCTGGAGCATTTGAGTGTGGGGCATCATCTCCTTCTTATGTGTACTGCTTTACAAATGGAGATTTTCTCCTAGGCTCAAAATTATTTCATTGATTGGGGCATTGTGCAATATGCTAAACAGAGAGTTACCTGGAAGGAAGGTCCTAGAAGACAAAACATCTACTAGGACAATGGAAACCCCTGGCTTGGCATGCTTAATGTTTTAACTTGTAAACTGAAGTAACAGGAGAAAACGACACACTAAGAAAT
The DNA here is from genome assembly GCF_019054845.1 of Dipodomys spectabilis. Taxonomy (NCBI): domain Eukaryota; kingdom Metazoa; phylum Chordata; class Mammalia; order Rodentia; family Heteromyidae; genus Dipodomys; species Dipodomys spectabilis. The sequence goes on along the minus strand of NW_024870808.1, from coordinate 1,301,887 downwards.
CTGCCAATTATGCCAAATAAAGAGATATGATGAAGGTCAGAGAAAGGACATTGATTTCATGGTGGTCATGACAAGACAAAACCTTACCACACCTTCAAAATACTAATCCATACTCCCTTACTTTTTTGTTCACCCATGTCATTAGGTCTGAGTTGTATGTTGGAGACCTCAGGACTTGCAGAACAGGAAGATCTCGGTGAGAGCCTAACATTGGTCTGCCATTTTGGACATAAAATAACTAGTTTGATGAAAGCCCTTAGTAATATACACAAATATGTGCATTTGTCCTACTACTCTTGATAAGTACCCCTCACTATATTGTCTTTAGTTTGGTCACTTGCTGACATAGCAGCTGTCTGGTAGGTCCATTGTGACTTCACTTTATTCACCAGAAATGGAGAAGGAGAGACTGACCAGAACACATTTGCATCTTTCTCAATGAGCAGTGAATGGCAGGGGAGTATTTAGGAAGCTCCCCATGTTCTCAGTTAGCTAGTACCTCCTAGATTCCAGCTCAAATCTTGATAAACAGATACAGAAGTTACTTGTTAAGTGGCCTCAGAGCCTGGGGGACCTCCCACTACCTCCTGGGTTACAGTTGCTGGGAAGGGACTTCTGGAGAGAGCCACAAGTTCACTCAGGGAGAACAATGGAGGAGGGGCCATTTTTCCTAGGCAGACCTAACATTAATAATTAATTCTTCCTGAAGGCTACATTGGAAGAGAAAAAATTATCAATGATACTTGTAAAACCGAGGAAGTTTAACTAGACCAGCAACAAAACTATAAGACTAACATACATGAATATATTAATCTCAAAATGATTATGCTAATGCAGAGTAAATCTACCATTTTAAATAAAGATATGCCTGAATTTAGCATGGTTTTGTCTTAATGAGAATGTCATAAACTCTGGAAATGTATAGGAATAAGGTATTAAAGATTGCTTAACTTGCAATATAAAAAAAAAAAAAAAAAAAGAAGAAGTTACTTGTTGTACCAGATTCACAGCTAGAGAGGTAGATGAGAAAGTGGAAAGGCGTGGTGTTAAAGCCACAGGTTGATATAAAGCAGAATTCAAAGGATGTGGAGATGAAGCAAGCTACGTGGAAGGGAAAGGAGAGGCAGCTGAAGCAGAAGAGCATCTAGAGAGAGAAGACAGAGCACATTTGAGGCCACCTGGACATCAAAGTATCCCATCTGAGGTACAACAGTCTGGTTGTGCTGAGCCACAGAAAAAAGTTGGAAGAACATCAACAAGTGCTCTTGCCCATTTCTAGGGAGTTCCCAGAAAGACAGGGCGAATTGGTAGCTTCCCAGAGCACTGCGGCTGAGCACATCTCAGATTCCTTGCTACCATGATCATTGACATTGGAGAGTAGAAGCAAGAGTTGTATGAGGTGATTGCAACTCATTATTTGGAGGCTGTTCTGCAGCATTGTGGAGTGTGGCTCTCAGGATGCTTAGGGCAAAGATCCTATAGCTGGTGTCAAAGAATGCAATCTACTTGGAGTAGACATTTATAGATGGCACATGCCTGAACACAACAAGCTGATAATGAGCTGCTAGAGGTAGTTTCCCTAAAGATCTAACAGCCAAAACTGGACAAGCACACCCAGAGCTCTGCACCACATCAGGACACCATGCCAATTGCTTCTACATAGTACTGGCTACCCAGTTTGCACACCCATGACCTTGTTACCCTGGTCGTGCCCCACAATCCCTCACAACTTTTACTCTTTCACTTTGTCTATGCTTCCTAGTCCCTGCTAAACAGTTCTGGATACCTGTGTTAGCTACCCCAACCCCTGCAAAGCTGTTGCTGCTAAACAATTTTCTGACACTGGACCTCAGCAATTATAGTCACAGTTAACCTTTACCTGGTATCCTAGTTTCTACTACTCTTTTCTGCTACCCATAATTAATAACACCAGGGTTCCAGCCACCTGAACCCTGAAACCCGTTTCTCCCCTGTCTATGATACTGCATTCCCAAACAAAGTAAGGGAAGAGTGGGCACAGACAGTTGCCTTGGATACTCCTCTTGCAGGCATATTGGAACAAGTTATTCCTCAGGTATTTAACGTGAGGGACTAACTAGTTGTGGAAAGAAAACAGCTTACTCAAAGTTGACTAAAATCCAAGGACATAACTTATAACTTATTGCTAGGGAAAGAAGGCCCTGCAGTGAAAGTTAATGAGAAAGAAAATTTTGCAAATAGTATTGGGAACAATGCAAAAGGTTGAGCTTAGTCTCTTCTATCAGTGGTCTGAATTATTTTATGACATATGATATGTAACTACATTGTATTTTAAAAATTATATGAAGATGCACACTTTGTGGTATTTATATTAATTGATGGAATAGTTGCATAGGATCACGTTAATGATATTCAATAGTTTATGCTCTATTATTTGCCTATGGGTCTGCCTTTGGCAATATGTATTGAGCTCTCTAACAACAAATGGAATTTCATTGTCAAATACTACAAGGAGATTATTCATGCTAGTACCAAAATGAAAGTGGGAACAAGAAAACTGAATAAAGCTACAAGTTTGAAGGGAGGGGATCAGTGGTAAGGGCTATGATAAAAGACAAATTCTTCACTATGGAATCTTGGAAGAATAGAATGTGTTTTCTTGAATTACTAGCTTTTAAAACATTTAAAACATTAATGAATAGTTTAACAAAAAATTATAAATACGACTTTGATAATTCAATGATGTGAATTATGAGATTAACATTATACTCAAAGTTTCCTTGAGATGAAGGCAGGCTGCATTCCTTTTCTATTAAATTAATGGAATACGCTTCCTTTTGAATGGTTAAACAGTCCATGACATTTGTTCCAAAACAAGAAAATATACTGGAGAGAAAAAAAAGAGGAGTAGTTCCAGGAAGATGGCAGAGCAGAACCTGGAGGCTAAACAAGCTCTCACCTAGAAAGCAGTATTAGTGTTTCAGTGAACAGTCCTAGGCGGGAGAATAACACCAAGTGTGCCATCCCAGTACAAACAGTTTTGCCAGAAAGGGGAAATCCAGGCAAGGAAACAGATTTGAGCACTTGCCGGTAGCAGTGGCGGTGGTAGCAGTGGCCATTGCTTCCACACCTACAACACAGAGAGTCCTGGACAAATGTGCCAGACACAGCAAATGATCAGATTCTACCCAACACCAGCAAGAACTGACAAGGAGCAGGTATCTTCATCCTGCAGATCACAGACCAGAGACGACCCAGGAACCAAGACACTGGCATGAGTAGAAGCCTTACATAATAACACCTTCTCAGGCAGCAGAGGAGGCATGGCTCCCCTCCCCCTTTCTCTCCCCACTGTGCGACTACCTGAGATCTCCATCTTTGATACTGTCAAAGGCCCAGCTGAGAATATAGCTCCAACCCAGGCCTTGGAGGAAAACAAAAGAGTCACTTAGCAGGTCAGAGGAACCTGACATGACCTGCCAGGCTCAGCTCCACCCAGGAGAAAGTCACCCAGCCCAAGCAGTGAAAACTCTGCCCCCAGAGGAATGTCTTTCTTCACTGGGTAAACAGAGCCAGAGGCTTCCCCTCCCTATAGCAGCCTAGACAATCAATTGAATTTCAGTAAACATAAACCCTGAGAATGGCTCCATGCTGGGCTCTGTGAGTGTCTCAGAAGCTAGCCCCTCAGGGAAAAGCTACTGTTTGCTGAAAGGCCTCAACTCTACCCAGAACCTAGCCTCATCACAGCATCTCCAATCAAGAGGAAACAGCCAACTCCCTCTTTTGTGAGAAACAAAGCAGATCTCCCTCCCACTGAACTAGCCTGGGAGGGGGATCACAAAATTCTGGGTAAAGCAGACCATTTTTCTGCCTGCCAAATAAACTAACTTAAGAAACCAATCAAGCCACAGGAAAACCAAACAGCAAAAGCAGACCAGAGACTCCACCAAGAGACTAGTTATGGACACAAGGGAGATACAGGATTTTCCCTTTCACCCCCCTCCAAAGAACACTTTCTTTGTACCTTTTTATTAACTTGTTATTTTTTTAAAAAATTGTTTTCTATTAATCTTGTTTTGCTTTTAGAAATTTTATTTTTGGTGTATATGTGTGTGCACTTTTGTATTTTTATTTTATCTCTATTGAACTTTTGATCCTTTTCCTTTCTTTCTTTCTCATTCTTTTCACTTTTTCTTCTCATCATTCTTTTTTGGGTAACTTAATTGCTGTTCTGCTCATCCTCAGATATACCCTTCATTGATTATTAGACCTTATTCCACATTGTTTACACGATGAATCCAGAAATTTATTACTTATTTCAAAAAATCTCTGGCTTAAATTCCTTAATTACAGTATTATCTCATAATACTATATATATATAATATTAAAATGATTTTTTATTTTTTATTTTTATTATAAGTATCTTTAGTTCTTCATATCTCCTTTCTACTCTTCCCCTCCTCTCATCGTATTCCCATTCTTCTCTCAATATTTCTTCTTTAAAATTGCATCATTTTTGTGTTTTACTTTTTAAATTTAAATTTTTGTTTTTCCATTTTTTCTTGCCTCTTTTGCTTTCACTTCTCTTTCTCCTATCATTTTGTCCAATCCATTTTCTTCTTTGAGATTAGGACTTGGTTAATTTCACTCTCCTTTTACCTTTCCACATCTCTCTAATCATATTTTTCCCCACTTTTCTCCCTAAAACTAATTTCTGGTATGTCAAATTCTACTTTGCTGTTCTTACCCCATTAATACATTGTTGTTTTACGTTGAATAGATTGTACCTGTTGAAATAGATTGTTTGTATCTGTCGACTTTTGATTGTGCAACTAAAGGAATTTGGTTGATGCTTGCCTTAAAATAGTGTTCTAGCACAAAACTTGTGTTACTTTCATACCAAATAGAGGCATTCGTGGAAGCCATTAAAAGACAGCTGAAAGAAGTCAGGGAGACCTGAAAGGGAATGTTGAATGGAGCCTAACAGAAGGAATGAGAGTCCAAGGAAACCATAACCAATCAATTAAGTGATTTGTGAATAAACACTGAACACGAAATTAAGGAAGTAAACAAATTCATACAAGATCTAAAACAAAGCTCCAAAAAAGAATTTGAAGCCATCAAAGCCGACCAATTAGAAGGAAAAGAAATTAAAAAAACCAAAGTAGAAATTTTGAAAATAGGTTAGACCATGAAGAAGAGTGAAACTCGGGGATTGAAGACAGCCTATATATTATTGAGGAAGAACACACAACTATCTAAGACAAATCCAAGAAATATGATAGACCTATTCAACATTTGGAAGACACCATCAGATAGCCTAATCTGATGATAATAGGTATAGGGGAGCACCTAGAAACAGAAGTTAATGATCTAAGAAATTTGTTTCACAGGTTCCTAGCAGAAAACTTCCCAAACACGCAAAAAGATAGGCCTATTCAGATATAAGAAGCTTTTAGAACCCCAAATAGACCAGACCAAAACAAGACATCACAACTCCACATTATAATATCCACAGGATCAATTCAGACCAAGGAAAACATCCTTAAAGTTGTCAAGGTGAAAAGATCAATCACCTATAAGAGAAACCAAGTAGAATCACCTCAGATTTCTCAGCAGAGTCAATAAAACCAAGAAGAGCCTGGAATGATGTAGGCCATGCCCTAAAGACAAACAACTATCAACCAAGAAAACTGTACCCAGCTATACTCTCCTTCATGACTGAAGGACAAATAAAAACTTTCCATACCAAAGAAAAAGTGAAACAATATATCTCTACCAAACTAGCCCTACAAAAGTTACTTAAAGATGTCCTACACAGAGAAAACCAACAGGACCACAATAAAGGCTAAGAAACTGCACCCAAATTGAGAATCCAAGAACCGTAGGAATAACCCAGTTGACACAGCCCCCAAGAAGGTGCATAAAATGGCAGGAACTCCCAAATATCTCTCAGTACTATCTCCCAACATTAACAAACTTAACAATACAATTAAGCAAAATAGACTGTCTACTTGGATTTAAAAAAAAAAAAAAAAAGATCCTTCTGTCTGCTGCATTCAGGAGTCACAACTTTCTCATAAAAACAAACACATGTTGAAAGTGAAAGGCTGGAACAAAATCTAACAAGCAAACGGCCTCATAAACAGGAAGGAGTTGCAATCCTAATATCAGATAAAATAGATTTCAAATTAAAATTAGTGAGAAGAGATAAAGAAGGTCGCTATATACTTATTAAGACATCTCTCCTTCAGGAGGATATTACAATTCTAAATATCTATTCCCCACAAGAGCACCCAAATTTATCCAAGAAATTCTAACTTTTCTCACATCTCCCATAGATCCAAGATATTAATTGTTGGGGACTTTAACACACACTCTGCCCACTAGATATATCAACTCGGCAAAAAATCAGCAGAGAAACCACAGATATAAAACTGCATAGATCACCTAGATTTAACAGACACCTACCGAATATTTCACCCAGCAGCATCAGAATACACATTTTTCTCAGCAGCACAGGGAACTTTTTCCAAAATAGACCACATTTAGGTCACAAAGCAAACTTGTCCAAATGCAAAAACATTGAAATTATACCTTGCATTCTCTCAGACCACAAGGGAATAAAATTAGAACTCAACACCAAAAGCCACCAATGAAAGTCCTGTAACACATGGAGGCTGAACAACACACTGTTGAATCACCAGTGGGTCATGGAAGAGATCAGAAACGAAATTCAAATGTTTGTAATATTCAACAAAAATGAACACACAAATTACCAGCTCCTCTGGGACACCACAAATGCAGTACTCAGAGGCACGTTTATAGCTCTGAGTTCCTACATCAACAAATTGGAGTGATCTCAAACCAACAATTTAGTGAGACATCTGAGCCTCCTTGAAAAAGAGCAGCAGGATAAACCCCAATCCAGTAGATGCAAAGAAATAATTAAAATTAAATCAAAATTAAATAAATAAGAATCCAAAAACATAGAAAGAATCAACAAAACAGAGTTGGTTTTTGAAAAATTAACAAATTGGCAGACCCTTAACAAATCTTATTAGAAGAACAAGAGAACCCACTGAAATAAATAAACTCAGAGATGAGAATGGAAACATCACCACAGAAACAACCAAGATTCAGTACATTATAAGGGAATACTTCTCAAAACTGTATGCTAGTAAGTTTAAGAAGTTTGCAGTAATGGACCTTTTCCTAGCAAATAATTACATGCTGAAACTAAACTGAGTTAAACCATCTTAACTGTCCAATATTAAGCAATGAAATAGAAATAGCAATAAGAGACCTCCCATCTAAGAAAAGCCCAGAACCAGATAGTTTTACAGCGGAAATCTACAAGGCCTTCAAAGCAGAGCTCACATCAATACTCCTTCAAGTCTTCAATGAAATTGAAAGCAAAAGTTCACTACCAAACTCATTCTATGAAGCCATCATTAAACTTCATCCCCAAACTAGGCAAGGACTCATCAAAGAAAGAGAACTGTAGATCAATTTCCTTGATGAACATTGATGCAAATCTTCTCAACAAAATTTTGGTCAATCGACTTTCACAATTCATCCAAAAAAATCATACATCATGATCAAACAGGATTCATTTCAGGAATGTAAAGCTGCTTCAATATACGCAAATCAATTGATACAATAACTCGCATCAACAAGAGCAAGGATAAGAACCACATGGTTACCTCAATAGATGCAGAAAAAGGATTTGACAAGATTCAACACCCCTTTATGATGAAGGTTCTGGGAAAATTAGGAATTCAGGGAACATTCCTCAATACAATAAAGGATGTATATGACAAACCTACTTCAAACATTTTACTTAATGGTGAAAAAATAAAGGTATTTCCTCTTAATTAAGGAATGAGATAAGGATGTCCACTCACTCCACTTCTCTTCAAACTAGTATTAGAATACCTAGCTACAGCTATAAGATAAGATTCAAATATAAAAGGGAATCCAAATAGGGAAAGAAGAAGCTCTACCTCTTTGCAGATGACATGAACTTGGATTTAAAGAATCCCACGGACTCCATTCCCAAATTATTCAAGCTTATTCAAAACGTTGACAAAGTAGCAGGGTATAAAATTAACCCTCAAATAACAATGGCTTTTCTGTATGCCAAAAATGAGAAAAGTGTGGCTGAAATCAGGAAAGCAACTCCATTCGTAATAGCCCCACAAAAAATAAAATACCTAGGACTTAACAAAGAAAAGAAGGACCTCTATGATGACAACTTTGAAAACCTTAAAAAGGAAATCAGCACCGAACTTAGAAAGTGGAAAAAACCCCCATGCTCCTGGATTGGAAAGATCAACATCGTGAAAATGGCAATATTTCCCAAGGCAATCTTCAAATTCAATATGATACCTATCAATATTCCAGCCTCATTCTTTTAGTAAAAAGAAGAGGCAATCCAAAAATTCATATAGAACTATAAAATAACTCGAATAGCAAAAACGATATTTAACGGAAACAACAGTGCTGGAGAAATATCAATACCAAATTTCAAACTCTTCTACAAAGCCATAGTAATTAAAACAGCTTGCTTCTCTCACAAGAACAACCCATAGGACCAGTGGACTAGAAATGAAAACCCAGAAATGAACCTATAGACCTATAGACATCTAATGTTCAATAAGGGAGCTAAGAAATTAGAATGGAAGAAACACAATCTCTTCAGTAAATGGTGCTGGCAAAATTGGTTAACAACTTGTAGGAAACTAAAGCTAGAACTTTATACATCATCCTGCACCAGAATGAGCTTCAAATGGATCAAAGACCTCGGAGTCAAACAGTCACTCTGAAAACATTAAAGAATGGAATAGGAGAAGCAGTAGGTCTCCTTTGCACAGGCTGAAATTTTCTTAATAGAGACCCAGAATTACACAAATCAAAGAAATGTTGGACAAATGGGATTGCATGAAACTCCAGAGCTTCTGCATGGCAAAGGACATAGCTAGCAAGATCAATTGAAAGCCCATTGATTGGGAGAAGCTCTTCACTACAACAGACAAGGATCTCATATCTAAAATATACCTGGAACTCAAAAAAATTAAATCCCCCAACAACAAATCCTCAAAGAAACAACTGCCAAATAAATAAGTGGGCTAAAGACATAAAGAGAATCTCCTCTGAATATGAAAGAAGGATGGCCAATAGACCCAGGAAGAAATGCTCAATCTGTCTAGCCATAACAGAAATGCAAATCAAACCAACATTGAGATACCACCTCACCCTAGTTAGAATGGCTATAATGAAGAACTCTAATAACAACAGATGCTAGAGAGGATGTGGGCATAAGGGAAATTTATTGCATTGTTGGTGGGCATGTAAACGTGTTCAACCACTTTGGAAAGTAGTATGGAGGTTCCTCAAAAGATTCCACATAGAGCTCCCATATGGCCCAGCAATCCGACTTTTGGGTATTTACCCAAAAGGTCACACACAAGACCATATTAAAGCTCCGGCACAATTATGTTTATTGAACCATTATTTACCATAGCTAAGATATGGAACCAACCCTGATGCGCCTCAGTAGATGCATGGATCAATATAATGTGGTATATATATACATAATAGAATTCTATGCCTGCATCAGAAAAAATGACATTGCCCCACTTGTTAGGAAATGGAAAGACTTGGAAAAATTTATATTAAGTGAAGTAAACCAGTCCCAAAGAAACATAGGTCCCATGGTTTCCTTTATTTTCAATAACCAGTATATGTCTGAGACAAGGAGAAAAGGTCGGACAAGTTGGTGTTGGGTGAAATGAACCACAAGATAAGGATTCAATATTTTTTTCTTGCGATTGTTTCTAACATATTTATAAGATGATTTCTATATTGCTTTGTATGTCCCTCCCCTACAGTATAGCCCCTGCTTTCACGGTATTTGATGTATAATTTGTGGAGGGAAAGGGAAAAAACTAATCTTTTAACTAGAGATACAGGTGGACCCATTGCAACAATGAGATTTACAAGTCGTTAGGTCGAAAAACAAACTTTACAGCTTTGATGGGGGGTGTGGGGAGGATCGGGTGGGGAGACGGGGGTAGCATGGAAAGGGATGGGAAGGGGAAACAAAGAGGCAGAGGCGGCAACAATGCTTGATAAGAAATGTACTCATTATCTTGCCCATGTAATTGTAACTCATCTGTTGGTATTCTTAATATAAAAAAATAAACAAATGAAAAAGAAAAGAAAAACGAACTTTACAACTTGCCCAGTGAGGGTGGGGGGCAGGCAAAGGGGTGTCTGGAGAGCCCGGGGGGGGGGGGGGTGTGTGGCGCAGATGAGAACAGATGGGAAGGGGAAACAAAGGAGGAGGCAACAATGCTTGATGAATAATGTGCTCATTATCTTGCCCATGTAATTGTTACCCCTCTGTATAGTATTTTCACAAATAAATAGATAAATAAATAAATAAATACGAAGGAGACTCAAGGCTGCTGAAATGAGCATATTTCCCATTTGGACTTTAATAGGATTTTTCTACAATCAACAAGATTTTCATCTTAACATAATAATTTCTAAATGTATTGCTACAGAATAGATTGTAAATGTAATATTTAATACTATTGCATACTTGAAGACAAAGTTTTACAGAAAACTTTAAATTTCAGATAAAGTGCAATATTCCAATAAATACATAGAAGAAATATAATTTAAAAATTCACTGATCAAAGCAAACCCTGGCAGGAATGTCTGAAAGATACTTATCTGAAAACAGGAATTGGCACTGTGGCTCAAGTAGTAGAGGGCTCCACTTGAGTTGAAGAACTCAGGGTTGTGTTAACTCCCTGAGATTAAACCCCAGGACTGACAAAAATAAAATTTAAAGAATTGAAGCATTAGAAACACATGCATGAAAGAAACAAAAACATTAAAATACATACTTGAGGGTTCGTTTTCCTAACATCACATTCTCTGACTTTTTCCGCTTGGCTCATACCTATACTAGATATTGCAAATAAGGGAAACCATGGGACCTATGTTTCTTTGGGCCTGGCTTACTTCACTTAATATAATTTTTTCCAAGCCTTTCCATTTCCTAACAAATGGGGCAATGTCATTCTTTCTGATGGAGGCATAGAATTCCATTGTGTATATATACCACATTTTCTTGATCCATTCATCTACTGAGGGGCATCTGGGTTGGTTCCATATCTTAGCTATGGTAAATAATGCTGCAATAAACATAGTTGTGCTGGTAGCTTTAGTGTGGTCTTGTTTGTAAACATTAGGGTAAATGCCCAAAAGTGGGATTGCTGGGTCATAGGGGAGCTCTATGTGAAGTCTTTTGAGGAACCTCCATACTGCTTTCCAAAGTGGTTGAACAAGTTTACATTCCCACCAACAATGAAGTAAGGTTCCTTTCTGTCCACATCCCCTCCAGCATCTGTTGTTGTTAGAGTTCTTGATTTTTGCTGTTCTAACTGGAGTGAGGTGATATCTCAATGTTGTTTTGATTTGCATTTCTTTTATGGCTAGGGATGTTGAACATTTCTTCATGTGTCTATTAGCCATCCTTCTTTCTTCTTCAGAGAAGCTTCTCTTTAAGTCTTTCGCCCACTTATTTATTGGACAGTTGTTTCTTTGAGGATTTGTTGTTGGGTGGTTTAATTTTTTGAGTTCCAAGTATATTTTAGATATGAGACCCTTGTCCGTTGTATGGCTAGTAAAGATCTTCTCCCAGTCCGTGGGCTTTCAAGATTATTTCTTGGTTGCTTTGTATGTCCCTCCCCCATTCTCCCAGTCCGTGGGCTTTCAAGATTATTTCTTGGTTGCTTTGTATGTCCCTCCCCCACAGTGTAACCCCTGCTTTCACTATATTTGATGTCAGTATAACATGTGGAGGAGATGGGGACAAACAAGTCGTTTAAGGATTCAGGTGGACCTGTTGCAACAATGAGAAGTACAAAATGTCATGTCAAAACCAGCTTTACAATGTCGGAGGGGGGGGAGGGGGGGTATGATTGGGTGAGGGGGAGGGGGGAGGCTGGGAAGGGAGGTGAAGGGTAAACAAAGGAGGAGGCTGCAATGCTTGGTAAGAAATGTATGCATTATCCTGACCATGTAATTGTAACCCCTCTGTACAGTATGTTCTCAAATAAAATAAAATAAAATTAAAAAAAAAAAAAGAATTGAAGCATTAAGGTACAGCAACCAGACCCAGAGTTCAGGCCCTCCTACTACCACCACCAACAACAACTAATTAAAGCATCAAACAACCTGAAGTTGTTGTCCAGAATAATGAGTGTGGCATTATCAGTTTACATGACTTAGTGACTTTAAACCTAGTTTAAAAGGGGAGGTGTTAGACAATTTGTGTGTTTGCCAAAACCTGTAAAATTATTTTGTACTTTACCAAGGAGGAAGAAAGGCGGGAATGGGGGGGAGGAGGGGAGGTGTTTTGTGACCTTGCCTTTTGGTTCAGTGATTGTTTTCTGGAGTCAAATTCAGAGACATTCTGCTTGCAATCCTAGTTTCATAGCGGCGGGGAATGAAAAAGCCATGCCCTGGAAATGGTTTTGTCATGTCCTTGGCCTAGTTCCAACCATCACTGGATAATCCAAGTCCCACTTCAGGACCAAGACTACTGATCCACTAGGCAGATGGACCTAACCACAGCCAGAAAAGACAAAAAATGCAATGCCGAGGGCAGCACTGGAATTCTATACCAAGAAGAGAGTTTTATATTATTTATTGTAAAAATAATATACAGAGGGTATATAGTTACATGAGTAGGGTAATGAGTACATTTCCTATTGAGCATTGTTACCTCCTCCTTTGTTTTTCCCCTACTACCCCTTCCCTCCACAACTCTCCAACTCCTCCCTCCTTCACCCCTACCCGACATTGTAAATTCATTTTTGACACAGTGTCCTGTACATCTCATCATCACAATGGGTCAACCTGCATCCCCATTTCAGCATTCTGCTATAACCTTTCCACTCCCCAAATTACAAAAATGTATATAAAAATGCAGAACACTTGAATCAAATACAATGAAAACAGGGATTATACCATGGAGGGATGAACTTACAAAAGAATCACATAGCGCATTATAAGTATATTAAAAACAAAAACAAGAAAGAAAAAATCACTTGTGTGTCTGACTTGGGATTCCTTTCACTTAATGTCATCTTATGTGGTTACACGTCCATAGCCTTTGATCTTCTATGCTTGTCCTAGACATGTACTAGTCCTTGCAAACAAGGGAAACCATGGGATGTATGTTTCTTTGGGCCTGGCTTACTTCACTTAATATAGTATTTACCAAGTCTTTCCATTTCCTAACAAATGTGACAATTTCATTCATTCTTTCTAATGGAGGCATAGAATTCCATTGTGTGTGTGTGGGGGGGGGTGTGTGATTATATCACATTTTCTTGATCCATTCATGAAATGAGGAGCATCGAGGTTGCTTCCATATCTTAGCTATGGTGAATAATATTGCAATAAACATGGTTGCACAGGCAACTTTGGTATGACCTTGTTTGTGATGATTTGGGTAAATGCCTAAATGCCCAAAAGTGGGATTGCTGGGACACAGGGGAACTTTACATGGAGTCTTTTGAAGAACTTCCATACTGCATTCCAAAGTGGTTAAACAAGTTTACACTCCCACCATCAATGAAATAGGCTTCCTATTTAGCCACATCCCCTCCAACATGTTGTTATTAAATTTTTTGATTAGGGTCCGGGAAGGTGGCTCAATAGTAGAGTGCTTTGCCTTGCATGAATGAGGCCCTCGGTTGGATTCCTCAGCACCACATCAACAGAAAAAAACTAAATTTCTTGATTATAGACATTCTAACTAGAGTAAGGTGCGAACGCAATGTTGTCTTGATTTGCATTTCTTTTGTGGCTAGAATAGTTGAGCATTTCTTCATGTGTCTAATCGCCATTTTTATTTCCTCTTCAGAGAAGTCTCTCTTTAAGTTAATAGCCCACTTAATTATCGAGCAGTTGTTTCTTTGAGGATTTGCTTTTGGGGATTTAATTTTTTGAGTCCTAAGTACATTTTAGATATAAGACCTTGTCCATTTTATACCTCGTGAAGATCATCTCCCAGAACGTGTGCTTTCTATTGATATTGCTAGCTATGACCTTTGCCTTGCAGAAGCTCTCATGATTCATGCAATCCCATTTGTTCAACTTTTCTTTGATTTCTTTTTTTTGACATTTGTAATATGTTTATTACATACAGACTGTATCAGCACTTGGAATTTATAATTCCATCTCATCTTGTAATAGTAAATTACTTGTTTCATAAAGAGATGAATTAAGGAATGAATTTCTTAACTTATTTTTCTTTACTCTTTGTTTCTGGCTCTCTATTAAGAAAATTTCGGTATGTGCTAATAAGCTCTAGAGTTTATCCTATTTCTTCATGTAATGTTTTCATTGTGTCCTCTTTTATTTTGAGGTCTTTGATCCATTTGGAGTTGATTCATGTGCAGAATAATATACATGGATGCAGGTTTAGTTTAACAGGTGTTTAACCAATTTTGCCCACACCATTTACTCAAAAGGCTGTCTTTCTTCCATTCTCTTTTTTTAGCTCCTTTGTCAAAGATTAGGTAGCTATCGGTCAGGGGGTTCATTTCTGAGTCTTCAGTCCTACTCCACTGGTCCTCAGGTCTGTTCTTGCGCCAGAACCAAGCTGTTCTTATTACTATGGCTTTTTAGTAGCATTTGAAATTTGGAACTGATATTGCTCTAGTGCTGTTCTTTCTGCTAAGAATTGACAAACCTACAGCCAGCATTATATTAATGGTGAGAAGTTAAACCCATTTCTTATAAATTCAGGAATAAGATAAGGATGCCTGCTCTCTACACTCCTTTTCAACTTAGTATTAGAATGCTAGCTGGGGCAATAAGATGCAATCTTAAAGGGGTTCCAAATAGCAAAAATGAAGTAAAACTCTCCCTCTTTGAAGATGACATGGTCTTGTATTTAATGAAACCCATGGACTCCATTCCCAAGTTACTTGAGCTGATCAGAAACTTTGGCAAACTAGCAGATTATACAATTAACCCTCAGAAAATAAAGGTTTTCCTGTATTCCAATAATGATAGAGTGCAGCTGAAATTAGGAAAGCAACCCCTTTTTACTAGCCGCACAAAAAATAAAATACCTAGGAGTTAACTTAAGAGGTGAAGGACCTCTATGATGGGAACTTTAAAAACCTGAAAAAGAAAATTAAAGCAGGGCTATGGAAGTGGGAAACTTTCCATTCTCCTGGATTGGGAGGATTAACATCATGAAAATGGCAATACTGCGAAAGGCTATATCCAAATTCAATGTGATACCTACCAATATCTCAATGTCACTCTTCAATGAAATAGAAGAAGCAATCCAAAAATTCATATGGAACAATAAAAGACCCCGAATAGCAAAGAAATTTATTGTGATTCTCATTTTGATTTGCCACCTTGATTCTACAAAGTCAATTATGAATTTTAACTTTCTTCCCTCCCTTTGGATAAAGCTCACAAACACCCTGCTTCTAGTTCCCAGACACTTAACTCTTAGCTCTGGACAATTGTTCCTAGATAGTGAGTTACTTAATTGTATTTTGAGTGCATAAAACATGCATATAAAACTAGCAAATTTTGATCTTATGAGAAAACAGCCTTTTTCCCCTCTCAAATTTACTTCCTGATAGGCATTTTTATAGAGAATCTGTTTTCATTTTTAAATGAAAGACTGGTAGGAAACTATGTTCATAATCTGGTCCTTCTCTCATACCACAACACCTAAAACACAAATTTCACAAAGCATTTACAAGAAATAATGCAAAAACCAAACATTGGGAATGCTCAGATGCAGAACGTTTTACAAAACCCAGAATAACTCTGCTGTCTGAGGGAGGGGCTGTCTGTATAAATTAACAAACAAATCCAAAAGAGCAGCCAGGAGTACCAGACATGAGTGTCCCTGGCTGCTACTTCATGGACAAGGTGCATGGAACGACTTCATGAGCCTGCTGGAGAGTGCATGGAGGAAAGTTTCCTTGGCAGCCTGAGTACAAAAGTTGGCTTCACCCTCCTGGGTCTGTCTTTCTTGTTTTCTCCCCACAGCAGAGAAGAATTGTCCCTTGCTCTAAGGAGAATAAGTACCGTACCAGCCAATCTGCAGAATAGCTTCTGTTTGGTCTGCACACCTTCCTAGGTAGGCGCCCCTTGCCCCCGGTGTGTGTGTGCTCCCAGGGGCTGATCCTCAGGGCCCAAGCCCATGGGGCAAGCATGTGTTAGATGTGAGTTAGTGACACTGTGTCATTCACACAGCAGCTGCCGGGTTGCTGCCCTAGCTGAACAGCAGGCCGCAATGGCCTGATATGGGCAGGCTGCCAGTAGGATCCTACTTCACCAGACAGACGAGCATGCCAGATGAAGTGGCTGCCACCTGAATTATTAATTATTTTATGGAGCAGTAACAAACAAAGTGATACACATTACTGTATGATATGTAATATTATATCCTCGATTCTCTAGTCCAAAATCATTGAACTTTATATTAGCAAGAATGGATCTTATTGTTTGTATTCATAAGGCCATAATGGAAAACTGAAATAAAAGTACAACAAAACACTTATCCATAAACACGTGATTGAATCTCAGAATTTGAAAAAAATTGTATGTAAGTAATGCAAATGAAATTATACTAGAATAGTAAAATACACACAAAATACATTACAATAGTTACATTCAAATGTAAAATAAATAATTACAGACAATTCCTATTGCATTAAAATATTATAATGATTTAGAAGGTTGAAGTGATATAGGTTATATATTTTGTTTTTATAAAACTTATTTATATCTCCAAGTTCTGTTTATCTCAGTAAAGGAAAATGTTAGAAAGTAGATATTATATGTGGCACCTCTTGCTTGCAGTACCACGAAGGGGAGTGGCAATTCTTAATTGGAGTCCTGAGATGAAACCCATACCCAGCCCAAGTAGACCCATCAGAGTTCCATGTGGTGACCCTAAGGGGATCCAGGACACCGCATTGCTGCTGCAGCAGGTGCAGGACCTTTCCGGTGGGCTGTAGCCAACAAGGTTCCATTAGTGACCAAACCAAGCAACCCAGACTCAAGTGCCAAAGCCTGGGGGGAAGGCAGGGCAGACGCCAAGTCCTGCCTTCCATCTGTGTAGCCTACATTGCCAAGGCCAAGCCCTTTCCCCTGCTTTGGAGAACAACGAGGGTAGAGGGTGACCCCATTGCCTCCAAATGGAGTATCCCTGGAATGGCACCCAGAGCTGGGACCATGTGGGCCAGAAGGGCGACAGAGGAGGCTACCCAGCAAAGCAAGAGGGGCTTCATTCCCTCGGTGCTGCAGCTGGTGTGCTGCAAGTCCAGGCTTCTCTGGCACTGATTGGCATATGTAGGGTTGGCCCTGTACCAGAGCCCACAAGGACCAGCAAATGGAGGTCCACAGAGATGCTGAAGGGGCTCCAAGTTGCTGAGCTGTTGCAGCTGTCACAAGCCAGCTGGCAGAGGTGTCAACACATGGCTCCAGTACCCAGACCCCCTTAAAGACTGATGAGGTGAACTACAGCTGGGCTGCCTGGCCCCAAGAGGGCAGACAACATCCCCAGCCTTCCTTTAACCATGGACTGTGCAGTGTACAAACATGGTGTCCCCCAACCCGCACTCACGGGGGCAGGCAGTGACCCCAGAATAGAGTCTCCTTAGGATGGGCCACGCACTCAGGAGTACAGAAGACCAGTACCAGCACAGCTGGAGGAGGAGAAGGCAGCAGTGGCCTCAACTCTAGACCCATGGCTGCCAATTCCTGGGTGAAATGGAGCAACTGAGACTGGGAATTTAGGTGGGAAGTGTGGGCATGACTCATCTGGCAATGCTGGGGAGCATGCACACACATCCACTCACTGCATATCCACTGTAAAGGAGTTGGCCACACATCTCAACGGGTGACCTGAGAAGTCACCCACACCCACAGGGACTACAGAAATGGAGTTTCACGTGGTGACTTGGAGCAATGAACAACTGGCAAAAACAAAAACAAAAAAACAAAAAGAAAAACGAAAAAAGTCCAGTAAACCTTTTCATCAATGATAACCTATTATACATTAAAAGCAGTTTTACTTTCCTCTTGTATTATATTTTTGCATGGGGCCCTCTGAATTAACCAGAAATCTCCAGGATTTCTTCATGCACTGTAATACAAATAAATATAGCTTCTATTCTTTTTTAATTAAGGGAAGTTGCAATTATTTCCTTCAATTGTTTGATTCATGAAAAAGAAATCCTGAAGTAAACACCGAACCAAACTCAGCATATCTTCTGAACTCCTCACAGAAGAAAGAGAATAAAATGACTGAGCAACAGGTATCACCCATATTGTCACTGTGCTAGCTGTCTCTGATTAGAAAATAATCCTGCCATGCACATGCAAATCACTTATGCAAAATGTTTTCCAACAATTCTTGCTGTTATATTGCATTTATCTTCCTCCTCCTGTCTCCTCTCCTGCTCCTCTTCCCCAGGGTCCTGTTTCCCTCTTCCTTCTCTCCTACCTCTACTTTCTCCCTGTCCCCTTATCTTCTCCCTCCTGCTATGCCCTTCCTCCTCTCTTACCCCTTCCTCCTCCTTTCCTTTCCTCTTTCTCTTACACTTTCCCTTCTACATTTTTATGGTCCTGGGGGTTGGACACACACTAAGCAGATGCTCTCCTGCTCGCTACAGACCTCCAGTCTGGACTTCATTTCAATGACAATCTATTTCTTTGGTGCAAACCCAACAAAGTCGTTTGATTCAGGATTTAATTCATTGTACATATTCTACACCATGAATATATGCTACTTCATACAGTGTGGATAATAGGTTTGGATTATGCTTTGGGCTTCAGTTAAACTCATCAGAAATAATGTGTTTGAAGGCAATCAACTGTGATCCTGTTACTCCCACATTAATGAACTGGTTACTTCATATCTTGCACAACTACTTCCATATTGCTCCCAGTTTAATGAATTGTCACTTTGTGGTAGCACCCACAGTAACACTAACCCAAGGATTGCTAGGGATCAGAAGATTAAGTCCAGACAGGAAAATCCATGAGAGATTTGTCTCAAAATAACTAATAAAAAGCCAGAAGAAAGCCTGTGCTATTAGTGACATACTTCCACAGAATAAGCTAACGACAGGGCCCAGGCCTGATTTGAACACCTGTGGTGGGTGCATACACACACACACACACACACACACACACACACACACACACACACACACAATTTCCCAGCTAGAGCAATTATCTGTTTTCCCAATAACATATCTGAGTTCCAATCTTATGTGTTTGGATATTTTTGAAAGTTTTATCATCAACTTACCTAATTTTAATAAATGACACCCTGTTCACTATTATTTAATCCTGGTTGGAAAATGTTTTAAGACACATTTTCATGTAGAAAATTGTTTTTTCCCCAACTTGTGACTGTCTTGGTTTGTAAGAATGAAAGAATTTTGACATTAATTCATTAGTTCATAAATTAGAAAAGTAACCCTAACCCTAGAACCAATTGCCTTTGGATTCTAAAAGCCACAAAAGTACATTAAATTTATACATCTTGTCTTTGATTCAATTCATCTTCTTAAAATAGTTTCTAGTTTTACTCAATACCTTGCCATTTTTCTAACACAACATTCAGGCTAACCCTCACACTAATCATCCCCTAATCCTAATATTATTAGAAGTTTCCCATTTCATATTCATCCTAATTCGATCTTGACTTGTTATTCAAAGATTTACTTTCAGTTTGACCATAAATTTTCCATTTCCGTGATGCTAACACTAAGGCTAGCTGAAACTGAAATCCAATTTTCAATCTAATAATAGTCCAAAATTAATATTAAAAAATACTCTAGTTTTTATTCATTGTAATGAATATTCCAGTTTGCACTCTGGAAATGAGTTTCAATTTGCCCGAATCCAACAAATTTCCTGACTCTACCTGTGAAGTTATCTTCTTCCCTAACATGAACCATTATATTACTTGTCCTCAAATTCTCTTACCAGGAAAAATACTGTAGTTTTCATTAATCCTACATTTTCCTGAACCACTGTATTCTAAAACAATTTCAGATTTACACATCATCTAGTCTTTTACTTAATGCTAACTTTCAACCTAAACCTGACTGGAAAACTCTCATTAATCATTACAAGAATGATCACTGAGAAATAAATATAATGATAATGTTCTAGTTACTATTCAGGCTCACATTTTTGCTTCTACTTGTTAGCGAAAACTCAATTTTATAGTAAAACTTTCCTATTCATAACACTAATCATAATCAGAACAAAATGCTGACCCTGATTTTAGTCCAAATTATATGTCAATACTAACATTAACTAGTGTTACACTAGTTTTCATTCATCCTAACTTGATTCAAATAAGCCTTCCATACATAGGTTTCAATTTTTTCCTATACCTTAGTCATTTTCTAACCCTAAACTTAATCTTAACTGGAATATTGAGAATAAATATAAGCCTAATTGCAAGTAGATTCTAATATTAATAGCAATACTCTAGTTCACATTCACTCTAATTCTTACCAGGCTTATATTACAATGTACCTTCAATTTGACCCTCAATTTTTTTTCTCCTTCACTCTAACACTAACCATGGCTGGAATCCTAACCATAACTTTAATACTAAAGGTATCCCAATTCTAAAATGTATGAAAAATGCTCATTTTGTGCAATCCTAACTGAAATTCCACAGTAATCCTCGAAATAAATTGCAGGTTTTCCTAAACCCTACAGATTTTCTCACTCTTATCTCTGAACCTATCTTGTTCCATAAGAGGAATCATTATACCCATTGATCTCAAATCCTGATATTATGAAATACATTGTACTTCTATTATCCCAGATTTTCCTGAATTCCTAGAACCTAAAAAAGCTCTGCTTTACTTAACATTTAACACATCTATTTTTTTTTCTTTTTGTCAGTCGTAGGGCTTGAACTCTGGGCCAGGGCACAATCCCTGAGTTCTTTAGCTCAAGGTGTTTGCTTGTACCACTTGAGCCACAGTACCACTTTCTGGTTTCCTGGTAGTTAATTGGAGATAAAATTCTCACTGACTTTCCTGACTGGGCTGGCTTTGAACTGCGGTCCTCAGAAATCAGCTTCCTGAGTAGGTAATGAAGCTGACAGAGGGATTACAGTTAAATGTGTAAGGTAATGAGTACATTTCTTGTTGATCATTGTTACTCACTTCTTTGTTGTTGTCCAACTATCCCTTCCCTCTCCAATCTCCATTACTCTTCTCTCCCCATGGTGTAAAGTTCATTTTTAGTACAGTGTGCTGTGACTATTATTGTTGCAATAGGTCATCCTGTGTTGAACCTAAATTTGCTATTTCTCTAACACTAATTCTAATTCTGTCTGGTATCCTAACCCTAAGCATAATAATAATGATAGTTCAATTCCGAAGTTAACAAAAAATACTCGTTTTTGTTCATCCTGTTAATCCTCTGTACATCTTGAATTAAGTTGCAATTTAGCTTAAATCTTCCAAATGAGTTTATATGTGCCTATATAACGATATAATTTTATGTAAAAAACAAGATCTTTGAAGGAAGGTGTAACAAAAAGGAAATAGAGGGAGTATAATCAACCGTTTTAAAGATATTATGGAAAGAGAATAACGAAACTGCCACTTCTTAAAATTAATAACCATTAATAAAATAAATAAATAAATAAATAACACACAGCCTTCCAGTGTTCTTGAAGAGAACCATGATATGTCTAGTGAAAGAAATACTTGTTCTAAACTTTGTTCATGCATAATTTATATTGTTATTGGCCAATTATTTAACTTAATGAGTAAAAATTTATCAAATAGGAATCCATGACAAAAAATATAAAACAGTTACCAAGTAATTGTTTGAGAAAAGTTATAGTCATGAGTTTTAAGAATCTTTCTATTTCCCTACAAAGCAATGATTTAGATTTACTAATCTAGTATTTGTAGTAGGTTTAGAGAACATAATAGGCATGAAAAACACTGAACTGTACATCTTGTGTCTTGGATGAGTGATATTTTAAACATTGTCTTTTATTCAAATGAATACTTAGGTTTACTTTTCAAAATAAATGAAATTTTATCTCCTTTCAGAACAAGAACTTACCCTGAAATTAAATGTATTAGTATATTCAGATATTTAAAGATAAATATTCTATGTTTGTTATGTAGCTCTACATATTCAGAATGATATGATTTTTCTATTGGTAAATGTCTAAACTCTGCGATTTTTGCTTCATCAATATAAACTGTCTCATGAGGTTTTTGTGAAGGCTCCAGTAACCATTGTGAGATTTTTGCTTCATCAATATAAATTATCACATGAGGTTTTTGTGAAGGCTCCAGTAACCAATGTGATCAAAAACATTTCCTGAATTCTAAATTTTAAATCTAATCATTTTAAGGCTTTGATTATATAAGTTATTGTCTCTTCAGAGCAACTAAAATAAATACTACTTTTTAAACATTTCACTCACATTTTAAATAATATTAACATGGGTCAAACAGAGACTAATCATTTCAAACTCACCATATTTGATGATCTCAGTGTGAAGAATGTAGAGAGTATAAGAATCTTATACTCAATAATGTTTTTGGTTTAATTAAATTAAATTATATAACTAGATTTCTAAATTGCAGGTAAATCACATGGAAATAGGAAAATAATAAAAATGATTACTTTGAGATCCTTTTCTTCTTAATTTTTTTTGTGAAAATATCATACAGAGGGGTTACAATTGTATGGGCAAAGTAATTAGTTCATTTCTTATCAAGCATTGTTTCCTCTTCCTTTGTTTCCCCTTTCCATGCTTACCCATCTCCACACCCTCGCCAGCCAAAGTTGTGAAGTTCGTCTTTTGACATAACATCTTGTACATCTCATTATTACAATGAGTCCAACGGTATCCCTGAAATTATGAAGCAAAAATATCTCCAGGAAATATATTTTTCAATAAAATGTTTCAATCCTTAGGTAAAGTGCATTATACTTCAATATATACTTTATCTCAAAATAGAAATTCTGCAACTAATCTAATGTATGTTTTCATGCAGAAAATTCTGTGACTTCTAGTCTTATTAAGTGATTTTAATTATATTTTTATTGTGAAATGATCCCTACTTATATTTATTACAAAGTTCTAAAATTATACAAATCATGCCTGTACATGGTAATTTACATAATTTAATACACAAACAAAGTTATCTTTTTTCTTGTCTCCCACAGGGAAAGATGAGGTGCTGAAGTATATTAAATTAAACCACTCTAACAGAGAGTCTATATGGAATGGAAATTTGCAACGTGCAGATGGGATCATGAGCACTTTCTACTTGGCTGAACAAGAATTCTTATTTCTACAGTACTTTCTTGCCATTTAATCACACAGGGAAAGCCAGAAAATTTGAAGTTCATATGAAAGTATTACATTCCTAGAAGTTGTGGCAACCCTGCTCAAAAGCTCAATCTTATCACAAATTCTTTGTGCTTGCTGGCTGATCTATTTCTCTATCACATATTTCATATTATTAAGCATATTAGTAATTCAACTGGAAGTACATGGCAGGAGACGCCTGAAATCACATCTATTACAGTGTAATATTTAGAAGAGAGGAAAAAGATTATATTGATCTCCAATTCCTCCCTTTGGCCTTCAATATACTAATCAATTGTCAAACAATCGTGTAAGATGTTAGTTTATTTTCCCTATTTAATTAGAGATTAAGCAAGTGTTTGTTTAGTAGTAAAGTGATGACAGTAGTATCACAGCTCTGATATGAGCACCTCCTCCCTAACAAATAATGCTCTATGGACTGTAAATATGTAAGCCACACAAAATTCTCCCTCTGTCTGTCTCTCTTTCTCTCTTTCTACTGACACACACACACACAAACACATAGAGCTGCCACCCAGACACTTCACAGATCAGTTCCATTCCTTTGTAATTATAGTTGATTGAGGTTTGCGCTTCCTTGCTTTTCTTTGCTTCAGGATCTTGCCTGGACCTGTATGTTTCCCTGAGATAAAGTCCCTTGTTCTTAGTATACTGTGTATCTTTGTGTGCTTTAGGCCAATTAAGAGTACCCTGAATACAAAATCTTCATACTTGACATTCAAGTCAAACTCCATGAATTTATACTACTCTTCCACGATTCTAGAATGTATTGGATCTAGAAACAAAAAAAAAAACGCCCACCTTGTTATTTTAGAAGGAATTGAAATCATGAAATAGAAGAATATCGATCAGGAACTGAGCTAAGAGAACGGAAGTATGTGGGAAAATGAAGAATGCTGTATGTGTGTTAGAGATACAGAATAATAGGCTCATTTATTGAAAACTTGTCATCCTATATTGAAAGCTCAATTTAAGCATACAGTTTTCCAGTTACTTTGCTTACCTATCACTTCTGATCACAAATTCTCTTATGAGTGTGTATAGTATCTTTGAATAAATCCCATGATTTGCAGGTACTTAACATCTTTTTTTTTTAATTTAATTTAATTTAATTTGTGAACATACTGCACAGAGGAGTTACAGTTACATGGGCAGGATAATGCGTACATTTCTTACCAAGCATTGCAGCCTCCTCCTTTGTTTACCCTTCACATCCCTTCCCAGCCTCCCCCCTCCCCCCCTAATCCCAATCCTTCTCCTTCCCCCCCCCCACACCAACGTTGTAAAGCTCCTTTTGGACATGACAACTTGTACTTCTCATTGTTGCAACAGGTCCACCTGTATCCTTAAACAACTGGTTTTTCCCCATGTCCTCCACAAGTTATACTGACATCAAATATAGTGAAAGCAGGGGTTATACTGTGGGGGAGGGACATACAAAGCAACAAAGAGATAATCTTATAAATGTGTTAGAAACACAGGCATGAAAGAAAAAAACATTAAAATACACATCTAAGGGTTCATGTTCCTGGCATCACATTATCTGACCTTTTCCGCTTGACTCATACATATACTAGATATTACAAATAAGGGAAACCATGGGACCTACGTTTCTTTGGGCCTGGCTTACTTCACTTAATATAATTTTTTCCAAGTTTTTCCATTTCCTAACAAATGGGGCAATGTCATTCTTTCTGGTGGAGGCATAGAATTCCATTGTGTATATATACCACATTTCCTTGATCCATTCATCTACTGAGGGGCATCTGGGTTGGTTCCATATCTTAGCTATGGTAAATAATGCTGCAATAAACATAGTTGTGCTGGTAGCTTTAGTGTGGTCTTGTTTGTAAACATTAGGGTAAATGCCCAAAAGTGGGATTGCTGGGTCATAGGGGAGCTCTATGTGAAGTCTTTTGAGGAACCTCCATACTGCTTTCCAAAGTGGTTGAACAAGTTTACATTCCCACCAACAATGAAGTAAGGTTCCTTTCTGTCCACATCCCCTCCAGCATCTGTTGTTGTTAGAGTTCTTGATTTTTGCCATTCTAACTGGAGTGAGGTGATATCTCAATGTTGTTTTGATTTGCATTTCTTTTATGGCTAGGGATGTTGAACATTTCTTCATGTGTCTATTGGCCATCCTTCTTTCTTCTTCAGAGAAGTTTCTCTTTAAGTCTTTCGCCCACTTATTTATTGGGCAGTTGTTTCTTTGAGGATTTGTTGTTGGGGGGTTTAATTTTTTGAGTTCCAAGTATATTTTAGATATGAGACCCTTGTCCGTTGTATGGCTAGTAAAGATCTTCGCCCAATCCGTGGGCTTTCTATTGATCTTGCTAGCTATGTCATTTGTCCTGCAGAAGCTCTGCAACTTTATGCAATCCCATTTGTCCAACCTTTCTTTGATTTGTTGTGTTTCCGGGTCTCTATTCAGAAAATTTCGGCCTGAGCCAAGGAGACCTAGGGTTTCTCCTATTCCATCCTGTAATGTTTTCGGAGTGTCTGCTTTGAGTTCAAGGTCTTTGATCCATTTGGAGTTGATTCTGGTGCAGGGTGATATATATGGATCTAGCATAAGTTTTCTACATGTTGTTAACCAATTTTGCCAGCACCATTTACTGAAGAGGTTGTCTTTCTTCCATTCTATTGTTTTAGCTCCCTTATCGAAGATTAGATGGCTATAGGTCTGTAGGTTCATTTCTGGGTTTTCAATTCTATTCCATTGGTCCTGAGGTCTGTTCTTATGCCAATACCAAGCTGTTTTGATTATTATGGCTTATAGTAGAGTTTGAAGTTTGGTATTGATATTCCTCCAGCAGTGTTCTTTCCATTCAGGAGCGTTTTTGCTATTCGGGGTCTTTTATTGTTTCATATGAATTTTTGGATTGCCTCTTCTATTTCCTTGAAGAATGAGGTTGGAATTTGGATAGGTATTGCGTGGAATTTGTAGATAGCCTTGGGAAGTATTGCCATTTTCACGATGTTAATCTTTCCAATCCAGGAGCATGGGAGGTTTTGCCATTTTTTAAGTTCTGTGTTGATTTCCTTTTTCAAGATTTTAAAGTTTTCATCATATAGGTCCTTCACTTCTTTAGTTAAGTTAATTCCTAGGTATTTTATTTTTTGTGGGGCTATTACAAATGGAGTTGCTTTCCTAATTTCAGCCACACTTTTCTCATTGTTGGCACACAGAAAAGTCATTGATTTTGGGGGGCTAATTTTATAACCTGCTACTTTGCCAAAGTTTTGAATCAGCTTGAGTAATTTGGGAGTGGAGTCTATGGGATTCTTTAAATACAAGATCCCCTTTATGTCTGCATCTTGTCTTATTGCTGTAGCTAGGCATTCTAATACTAGATTGAAGAGAAGTGGAGAGAGTGGGCATCCTTGTCTTGTTCCTGAGTTAAGAGGAAATGGCTTTAGTTTTTCACCATTGAGTATAATGCTGGCTGTAGGTTTGTCGTATACAGCCTTTATTGTATTGAGGAATGTTCCATGGATTACTAATTTTTCAAAAACCTTCATCAGAAAGGGGTGTTGGATCTTGTCGAATGCTTTTTCTGCATCTATTGAGATAACCGTGTGGTTCTTATTCTTGCTCCTGTTGATGTGATGAATAATATTAATTGATTTGCGTATATTGAACCAGCTTTGCATCCCTGAAATGAATCCTGTTTGATCGTGGTGTATGATTTTTTGGATGAATTGTTGAAGTCGATTGGCCAAAATTTTGTTGAGAAGTTTTGCATCAATGTTCATCAAAGAAATGGGTCTATAGTTCTCTTTCTTTGATGAGTCCCTGCCTGGTTTTGGGATGAGGGTTATGATGGCTTCATAGAATGTGTTCGGTAGTGAGCTTTCTCTTTCAATTTCATTGAATAGTTGGAGGAGTATTGGTGTGAGCTCTGCTTTGAAGGCCTTGTAAAATTCCGCTGTAAAACCATCTGGTCCTGGACTTTTCTTAGCTGGGAGGTCACTTATTGCTTTTTCTATTTCAATGCTTGATATGGGCCTGTTAAACTGGTTTAACTCATCTTGGTTTAGTTTTGGCATGTCAATATTTGCTAGGAAGAGGTCCATTTCTGTCAAGTTCTCAAACTTATTAGCATAAAGTGTTGAGAAGTATTCCCTTATAATGTTCTGAATCTTGGTTGTCTCCGTGGTGATGTTTCCATTCTCATCTCTGAGTTTATTAATTTGGGTGTGTTCTCTTCTTTTTCTGATAAGATTTGCTAAGGGTCTGTCAATTTTGTTAAGTTTTTCGAAGAACCAACTCTTTGTTTTGTTGATACTTTCTATAGTTTTTTTGGATTCTAATTCATTTATTTCTGATTTAATTTTATTTCTTTCCGTCTATTGGATTGGGGTTTATCTTGCTGCTCTTTTTCAAGGAGGTTTAGGTGTGTCATTAAATTGCTAGTTTCAGATCTCTCCAATTTGTTGATGTAGGAGCTCAGAGCTATAAACTTGCCTCTGAGTACTGCCTTTGCTGTGTCCCAGAGGAGCTAGTAATTTGTGTGTTCATTTTTGTTGAATAGCATGAACATTTGAATTTCCTTTCTAATCTCTTCCATGACCCACTCTTGATTCAAAAGTGTGTTGTTCAGCCTCCATGTGATACCGGATTTTCTTTGGTTGCTTTTGGTGTTGAGTTCTAATTTTACTCCCTTGTGGTCAGAGAGAATGCAAGGTATAACTTCAATGTTTCTGAATTTAGACAAGTTTGCTTTGTGGCCTAAAATGTGGTCTATTTTAGAAAACGTTCCATGTGCTGCTGAGAAAAACGTGTATTCTGATGCTGCTGGGTGAAATGTTCGGTAAATGTCTGTTAAGTCTAGTTGATCTATGCAGCTGTTTAGATCTGCGGTTTCTCTGTTGAGTTTTTGCCGAGTTGATCTATCTAGTGGGGAGAGTGGTGTGTTAAAATCCCCAACAATTAATGTCTTTGGATCTATATGGGATTTGAGGGAAAGTAGTGTTTCTTTGATAAATTTGGGTGCTCCATTGTTTGGTGAATAGATATTTAGAATTGTAATATCCTCCTGAAGGAGAGATCCTTTAATTAGTGTGTAGCGACCTTCTTTATCTCTTCTCACGAATTTTAATTTGAAGTCTATTATATCTGATAATAAGATTGCAACTCCCGCCTGTTTATGCGGTCCGTTTGCTTGGTAGATTTTGTTCCAGCCTTTAACATTGAAAATGTGTTTGTTTTTACGGGCAAGATGTGACTCCTGCAGGCAGCAAATAGAAGGGTCTTGTTTTTTAATCCAACTAGACAGTCTAGGTCGCTTAATTGGAGAGTTCAGTCCGTTAACGTTAAGAGATAGGACTGAGAGGTATTTGGGAGTTCCTGCCATGTTATCCACCTTCTTGGGGGCTGCGAAACCTGGGTTCTTCCTATGGTTCTTGGATTCACAGTTTGGGTGCAGTTTCTTGGCCTTTGTTGCGGTCTTGTTGGTTTTCTATGTGTAGGACATCTTTAAGAATCTTTTGTAGGGCTGGTTTGGTGGAGATGTATTGTTTCAATTTTTCTTTGCTATGGAAGGTTTTTATTTGGCCTTCAGTTATGAAGGAGAGTTTAGCTGGGTACAGTATTCTTGGTTGATAGTTGTTTGTTTTTAGGGCATGGCATACATCATTCCAGGCTCTTCTTGCTTTGATTGTCTCTGCTGAGAAATCTGAGGTGATTCTAATTGGTTTCCCTTTATAGGTGATTAACCTTTTCTCCTTGACAGCTTTAAGGATCTTTTCCTTGGTCTGAGTTGATCCTGTGTGGATTATAATGTGACGGTGGGATGTCCTATTCTGGTCTGGTCTATTTGGGGTTCTAAAAGCTTCTTGTATCTGAATAGGCCTATCTTTTTGTATGTTTGGGAAGTTCTCTGCTAGGATCCTGTTAAACAAATTTCCTAGACCATTAACTTCTGTTTCTAGGTGCTCCTCTACACCCATTATCCTTTGATTAGGCCTTCTGATGGTGTCTTCCAGGTGTTGGATAGATCTATCATATTTCTTGGACTTGTCTTGGATGGTTGTATGTTCTTTCTCTATAATATCTAGGCTGTCTTCAATCCCTGAGATTCGATCTTCTGCATGGTCTAACCTGCTGTCAAGACTCTCTACTTTGTTTTTTATCTCTTTTCCTTCTAATTGGTCAGCTTTAATGGCTTCAAGTTCTTTGTTGAAGCTCTGTTTTAGGTCTTGTATGAATTTCTTTACTTCCTTAATTTGGTGTTCAGTGTTTGTTCTCAAATCACTTAATTGATTGTTTATGGTTTCTTTGGACTCCCATTCCTTCTGTTGGGTTCCATTCAGCATTCCCTTTGTGGTCTCCCTGACTTCCTTCAGCTCTTTGTTAATGGATTCCATGAATGCCTTTAGTGATCTTTGTGTGTTCTCTACCTGGTCTCT
This sequence comes from Dipodomys spectabilis, assembly GCF_019054845.1. NCBI lineage: Eukaryota > Metazoa > Chordata > Mammalia > Rodentia > Heteromyidae > Dipodomys > Dipodomys spectabilis. Next base: position 1,272,018 of record NW_024870808.1, on the reverse strand, counting down.
CAATTCCTGAATTACTCTTTGATTAGCTTCCTCTCGTTTGTGGGATTCCTGCAGTTCTCTTTCCTCCCGTTCGTGGGATTCCTGCAGTTCTCTTTGAGTGTTCTCAGCCTGCTTACGCCATTCATCCCTTTCTCTTTGAGTATTCTCAAGTTGTTCACGCAAATCCTGTATCAGTTTTTGAGTAGCTTCCTCACGCTTATGATATTCCTGTATAAACTTTTGGGATGCCTCCTCTCTCTCCCTATCACGCTCATACAGAGTCCTTTGTAAGTTGTCAAACTTCTCATTTATCATGTTTGCCACTAGTGTTTGTAGAGCTATTTGGGAACTCTCCTCTGGATTGTTCATTATCTGATCTGACCCCTGATTATCAAGATTGGGAATTGAGATACCCGGATTTGCCATTTTTCTTGTGTTTTTTCGGCTTACTCTGCCCATTTGAGATGAAAATAGCACCAGTTTTGTGCTAGAACTCTATCTTAAGGCAACCATCAACCAACGTTTGCATTTATACAGTCAATAGTCTACAGATACAATCTAGTTCAACAGATACATCTATTCAACATCAAACAACTATATGTTAATGGGCTTCGAACTGCAGAGAAGAATTTGGAAAACCAGAAATTTTTAGGGTTAGGGAGAAATGTGGGTAAAAATTAGGAATAGATTGGTGTGGGGAGGCACAGGGAGAGTTAACTATGTCTTAATCTCAATGCAGGAAATAGGTTGTGTAGGATGCAAGTAGAGAGGGAGAGAAAAAGAAGAAAGGGAAAGGGAAATGAAAAGAGACCAGAAAAAAAATTAGAAACGTAAAAATTAATATAGTTATGGAGATTGAAAGACCATCTATTTAGAGAGGAATGTGAATATAATGAGAAAACAGGAGGGAGATAGAGGAGATGTGAAAAATTTAAAAAATGCTTAAAATATTATATAGGTATAAAGAGGTAGTACTGCTATTAAGGAATTTAAGTCTCAGAGGTTGCAGATTGAGTAATAAATTTTTGGATTAAGTGTGTACACAATGGGGGATAGGGTCTTCTAGTTAACTATGGGTTTATCTGAGGATGTGTAGGACAAGAGTTCAGTCACATACAGAAGAACAAAAGAAAGGAAAAGGTGAAAAAGATAAGAAAGGGAGAAAAAAAGATCAGAAGTTCAGTAGAACTAGACAAAAAACAAAAAGATAATTAAGAAAGAAAGAAAAAGAGAGAGAAGACAAGAAAAGAGAGGAAAACGTACATTCACGTATTCCTAAAATAAAAATTACAAGAGGGAAAAAAAAGTTACTGGAAAACAATTATTTTTCAAAAAAGGCAAAAATTAAAGATTAATAAAAGTTTTAGAAAAGGAAAAAAAAAATTTATATATATAAGGTACCAAAAAAAAAAAAAAAAAAAGAAAAGAAAAGAAGAAAAAAAAAGTTCTTTGATTTTTTTTTTTTTTTTTGGGAGGGGTGGGAAGAATCCTGTATCTCCCTTTTGTCTGTAACCAGCCTCTTGTTGGAGTCTCTGGTCAGCTTGAGGTCCTGTGGCTTGATTGGTTTCTTAAGTCAGTTTGTTCAAACAGGCAGAAAAATGCTCTGCTTTACCCAAAATTTTGACATCCCCCTCCCAGGTTAGTTTAATGGGAGGGTGATCTGCTTTGAGAATCACAAAAGAGGGGTGATGAGGCTAGGTTCTGGTAGAGTTGAGGCCTTTCAACAAACAGTAGCTTTTCCCTGGGGCTATTTTGTGAAAAATTCACAGAGCCCACCCTGGAGCCATTCTCAGGGTTTCTGTTTTTCAATTGATTGTGGAGGCTGCTAGAGGGAGGGGCAGCCTCTGGCTCTGGTTACCCAGTGAGGAAAGCCACTCCAATGGCTGGTGCCTGAGCTGGGTGACTTTTCCCTGGATGGGGCTGAGTCTGGCAGGTCACTTCGCCGTTAAGTTCTTGTGACCTGTTAAATGACTCGTTTTATTCCAAGGCCTGAGTTGGAGCTAGCAGCTCCTCCGAGCTTTGTCGGTATCCAAGATGGAGATCACCGGTGCTGGGGGGGGGGGAGGGGTGGCCTTCCCTCCTCCGCTCCCTGAGAAGGAGTGAGGACGTCGGGCTTCTACTCACGCCGAGTCTTGGATCCTGGGTCGTCTCTGGTCTGCAAACTACCGGATAAAGATGTCCGCTCCTTGTCGGTTCTTGCTGGTGTTGAGTAGAATCCTCTCGCCCGCTGCGTCTGGCTCCTTCGTCCCGGACTCTCTGTGTGAGCGCTCAGGTATGGCCGCGGCTGCGGTCGCCGCTGCGACCCTGCCGCCGCCGCCGCGGCTGCTGGCAGGCGTTCCGATGTGTCTCCTTGCCTTGGCTTTCCCTCTCTTGTCTAACTCTCTGTCCTGTGATGGCACACTTGGTGTGATTCTCTGGCTTAGGACTGTTCACTGGAACTCTAAAACTGCTTTCTATGCGAGAGCTTGTTGAGATTCCAGCTTCTCCTCCGCCATCTTCCCGGAACTCTCAGGTACTTAACATCTTAAGGAAAGACAGTCTGCTTCTACATTTTTCATTCTATGTGAAAAACCCTTATTTTTTGTTTTCCTGTTTGCGGAATAAATGCATTCCTGGAAACAGGATATTGACAGCAAATCTGAGTGTAATTTTCATTTTGTAGATTTCAAATATAATATAAACTTTGTATTGACTAGTCATTTTTTAAAAATGAGTGATATTCATGAACACAATATTTTGATGCCTTTATGTTAATTGAAAATTGCTATGTTAGTTCATGTGTCTAATTGATTTAACCATTATATTATTCATGTATAAACATTGCATTGCACTTTTTTATTTTTATATATGAAATAATCCCCAAAGGTTTACTTTAAAGTGATAATAGGGGAGTTGTCTTCATGTTCCAAACTTTATATTTACTTCAGTAAAAGTACTAGAAACACATGATGTTTACTGGAGCAATATAAAAGCTGAGAACGCATTTCTAAACAGAAAGGATTTATTGATTACAACATAGAATAGAGTTAAAAAAAGGCAAGTTTCTTGCTTGAGACTGCATAAATTTCATATGAATGTAGCTCAAGATGAGACTCAAAGATAAATTCATATTTATATTACTGAGATTTATATCACAATATAAGCAATATAGATATTTTAAGGAATTGGTCATTCAAAGCCCTAGATAATTAATGGATGAAGAGCGGAATTGAAAATAGCAAAGGGAAAACTATTCAACATGAAGCTATAATGATTTTATAGTACTAATATGGAAGTAATGGAGCTTTTCCATTTCTGAAGAAGAAGGTTTAGCCAGTAATTTCAATGTAAGTCATCAATTGTAATGAGTCTAAAGTCTTTCCCCAGAGATACCCAAGAGTACTATACTCATCCTCTGAAGTGTAAATAAGTAATTATTTTCAATAGCTTTGCTTAATATTAATTTACTTGTAGTAAATAGGTTTAAATATCTTCTCTTTCTCTCAATTTAATAACATATATTTCTGTCTCTTTCTGTTTCTTCTCACAAGCCTTAAATCAATATTTCAAAGTAGCATAAGCAGGAAAACAAAATAAACTGATACAACAATCACAAATCCTGAATTATGTGAAAAAATCCACAATATAAAAAGTAAATCTGAGGAAGAGGAAAAACAATGACAGAATAACAACAGAAAATTATCCTAGCAATCTCTAATGAAACAGAGATTTAGAGTCCTAGCAGGTCCTCCACATCTAGAGGGTCACATCAAATCAGCTATAATTATAGATATGCAGCTATAAATATAGACATAATTATAGACATAGAATTCATAAGAAGATTTTATACCGTCTTCACAAGAAAACAGAAATCTATGAAAAGGTGCCAGCCAGGAATACATTGGGCAACACATTCAAAAGCACATGTGCAGTGTGGAAATAAAAGGACAACATTGAAAAAAGCAGGAACAGAAGTGTACATCAGAGAAAGCCACACCCATACACATAGAAAATTCACCATACCACTGGACAGTCCAAATGGTCACTGGAAACACAAATATTAACATCACAACATCTCACCACAACTGATTTCTATTCCTGCACTTAATGGACTCGACAAAAATGCAATTCCATTAAACACATCACAACAGGAAACCAAACCAAGACCCGGCAAATCAACCAAGAATATAGAGAGTCACCAATTAATATCATAGATCCCCCAAAAGAAAAACTCCAAATGGACAGAACAAATCAGAAAAATACAAGAAAAGTGATGACAAAGTAGTATAATTCACACAGTAAATAACCAGGCATTAGAACAGACAATCAAGGATGTAGAAGATAGTTATTAAAATGTATTACGGATACTGCTGAAAAATGTGATTATGGAAAGATAGAAAACCTCTACAAGGAAATTTGTGAACTGTGGAGAGCTGCGGGAGCCGTGCCCAAAGACGTCGCAGCCGTAAGGCGTGGCCATGAAAGCAACATTGTAGCTGGTGCTGCTAAGACCAAAGATGGCCCTGGCTCCCGCCTTCCGTCTTCCCGGTGACGAGTGCTCTCTGTAAATACAACTCCTTATATGGCTATGACTTGGCTCCTAGTTTACTTCCGTGTTTGCAGCCCTATCGGTATATGCCACGTGGTGCTTCGCGATTGGCCATCCAGGAGGCTTATAACCGGAGCGCGGGGGCGGAGGGACAGAGAAGCAGGAAGAAGCGGGCAAGAGAAGAAGGAAAAAGCTGGCAGAAGAAGCAGGAGAGAAGATGTTGTAAAAGGTCCTGAATAAACCGCCTGAAAGAAGAACCTGTTGTCGCGTCATCCTTGCGGGTCGAGGCGGTCGCGACAGTGAACAAGATGAGACCAACCAGTCATTAGCAAAATAATTCATGGAGATTTCAAACAGAAATATGAATAAATTCTGAGAAGTCAAGGGAGTCCAAGAAAAACTGGATGCCTAGTTAAAAGATATGAGAGAAGACACAGCTAAGAAAACAACCCTTACATTTCCCCCAACCAAGCAAAAACTGTACAGAAAGTCCATACAAGACCTAAAACAAAGCTTTAATAAAGAGACAGAACCCCTAAAAAATGACCAATTAGAAGACAGGGAAATCAAAAACAAAGTAGAAAGTCTCCACAGCAAATAGATGACATAGAAGATAATCTCAGGGTCAAAGACAGAATAGATCTAACAGAAAAGAGGAACTAAACATTTAGAACAAATCCAAGAAATAAGAAATGATCTTGCCAGAACTTCAAGACTCAGTTAGAAGATCAAATTTCAGGGAGATAGGTATCACGAAGGAGAAGAGCAAGAAACTAAATGGATGGGAAGCATATTACAGAATTCTAGCAGAGAACATGCCAAACATCCAAAGAGATAGGCTCATTCAAGGAAGAGAAGCCTTTAGAAACCAATCAGAATTCTAGAACTGAACAATCCACCATGATATCATAATCCATTAGAGGATTATTAAAGATCAAGGAAAGGATTCTTAAAGATGCCATAGAGAAAAGATTGATTATTTATAAAGGATATACAGTCAGAATAAATACAGATTTCTTAGCTGATATGGTAAAAAGGAAAGCCTGGCATTATATATGACAAACATTAAAGGTAAACAACTACCAACCATGAATACGGTCCCAAGCCAAACTCTCCTTTACATTTAAAGGATATATAAACATATTTCATGACAAAGAAAACTTGAAACAATCTATGTCCACCATATTATCAGAATAGAATATAATCAAAAATATCCTACATAGAGAAGATCAAGAAGAAGAGGAACTGGTTACATAAAATGCTCCCTACCAGAGAACAAGGTAAATATGTTAACAGTAGATGAGGCACAGCTCCTAACAACAGGTGTATAATATAGCAGGACTTATCAGATATTTCTGTCTTAACTCTCAATATCAATGGACTTAAATTTCCAAATAGAAGACATAGATTAGATAGTAGTATCAAAAACCAAGATGCATCTATCTAGTATCTATGAGAGACACGTTATCAAATACATTCTATGAAGCTAGAATAAGACTCCTCCCCAAATCACATAGGGACTCACCAAAGAAAGAGAACTATGAACCAAACTCTTTGATAAGCATTAATGCAGAACTTCTTAATAAAATTCTAACAAACCAATTTCAGCAACTAACAAAAAAATCATATGGTATGATCAAATAAGATTCATCTTGGATATGATTTGATTCAATATTCTTGTCAATAAGCCTAATACAAACCATCAGCAGAAGCAGGGACCAGAAACACATGATCATCAATAGGGATGTAGAAATAGCTTTTAACAAGTTCCAATACACCTTTATGATTAAAAAGTCTGAGAACCTAGGAATGCATGGAACATTCTTCAATATTAAACTGAGTATGTATATGACAGAAATAATTAGCATTTACCTAAGAGTGGAAGCATGAAGACATTAACATGAGGAATGAGAAAAGGATGTCCACTGTCTACTACTCGTCAATATGGTAGTGGACTTTCTTGCAAGAGCAATAGACAAGAGAAAAACATAAAGCAGATCCAAATAGGGAAGAAGCAAAACTATCCCTTTTTACAGATTAAATGACCCTGTATTTAAAGGACACTGTGGATTCCTCCATCAAGTTAGTAAAGGTGATGCTAACCTTCAGCAATGTAGCAGGATATAAAAACCACAAGAATCAGTAGTTTTTCTCTGACCAACAATGGGAAGAACCATGCTGAAATCCAAAAAACAGCCTCATATACTAGCCTCAAAATCAAATCAAACCTAAACAAAACAACAACAACAACAACAAAACTAGGAATTAATTAATTTAACTAAAATTGTGAAGGACGTATATGTGAAAACTTTAAAAATATAAAAAGGGAAATTGAAGGAGATTCAAGAAAATAGAAAGTCTTTCAATGTTCCTTGTTGGAAGAATTAACATTTTGAAAACTGCAATACTTCCCTTAAACAATTGGCAATGCAATACTCATCAAAATCCCAACAATTTTCTTCAATGTAGAAGAGAAAGCAATGCAACTATAATATGGAATTACAAAATTACAGATGAAACAGAATGCTTAGAAATGAATTCATGGCCCTATAGTCATCTTACACACACAAACACTCACACACACACACACACACACACACACACACACACACACACACACACAATGGAATTATTTTCACCCATCAGAAAGATGAATTTTCACCAGTCTAAGGAAAATGAAAGGTTTGGGAAATTATATTAAGAGCAAAGAGAAAGGATTGCCGACTCAGAGCAATTTAGTTTTCATGGATTCATTTCTTTATTGTAGCTAGAAGATGCATACAAATCTATAAGTAAACAAGACAGATTCTACCTCGTCCATTAGAATGGCCATTACTATAAAACTAACAATAGCAAACACTTGCATGGATGTAGCCAATTGGGAACTCTATTACACTGTTGGTGGGAAATTAAACATGTTCCACCACTGTGGAATGCAGTACGGAGTTTCCTGAAAGAGTAAATATAGATCTCCCTTAAGACCCAGTAATTCCCCTCATTGGCAGTAATCCAATAAATAACAAACAAGCTCACATGAAAGCTACCAGCATAACCATGTTCAGGGCTCAGGCCCAGAGTTCAAGGACTGGAAAAAAGTTACCACTGCTGGTATTTGTTTCCGCAAATATGAACCGTTTTATATAAGATACCAAATCAATCTATTTGCAGTAGCTAGATTAGGACTTAAATGTAGTGGGTGATAAAATGGCTCCTTTGTTGAATGTTAGGAAGAGATGTAGGTAATCCATGAAATGGAGATTTTGTTGTCGTTGCTGTGCGAGGGGCTTGTAGTCTGGACTTGGGCACTGTCCCTGAACTCTTCAACTCAAGATGAGTGCTCTACTACTTGAGCAACAGTGCCACTTCTGGTTTTCTGATGGCTAAATGGAAATAATAGTCTCAGGGTCTTTCTTGCCCAGGCTGGTTTTGAACCATAGTCCTTAGATCTCAGCTTCCTGAGTAGCTAGGATACAGCTGTGAGCCACTGGCACAAGGTAAAAATGGGGGATTTTTAGAAAAGAAAATCCACCTCTTCACCTGTGTCTAAACCTCAGATATTACTATTAGAACACTTCACATTTACCTCATTTCATCAGACATTTGTAAATTTTCTCTTTTCCTTCATGTGATAATACTGCAGTCAATATCAACTCAGCTGGGGGACTGGATCAATTGTATGATAATTGCTAGCACCTAATTTAAGAACTTTTACATCAAAGGAAATGAAACCTTCATTTGGAATAATTGTTTTCTCTTTTTATTACAAATCTGTGCTTGATTACTTCCTAATGTGATATTAGACTTCCTAATAAAGTGATGAAATTTTCTTTCTTTTCAACCTTCTCCCACATGTGGTCAAATACTTTAGAATTTAAAGATTTGTGCTGATAATTCATTAAGCTGACTTTTAAGAAAATGTGCATTTCTGGAATTTGGTATTCTATCTTGTTCTTACATGCACAAGCTTTCTATGATTTATTTGTTCTACAAGGAATTCTACTTTCCAATCTTTTAGTGACCAATTTTTGTCTCTCTGATCAGTTTTTCTGATCCTTACTCTGGAGTCTCATGTGAGTCTGCCTCATAAAAAATATATTAGTTATCAACTAAATGACTCTCAGCTTCTGTTTTTTGCCTGACTTCATGTAGGCTGTGATAGCAACCCTGCCTATCTGTGCTTACTGGAGTGTGTGTGTGTGTGTGCGTGTGTGTGTGTGTGTTTGTGTGTGTGTTTTGTTTTAGATATCTAGGATTACTATTCAAGTTAGAAGTTTCTCTGGACCCCTGTGATCCACTGGCCTAGAGTCAATGGGTTTTTCTCCTAAAGATACAAAGAACAACTGATTAAATTCCTGTTAATTGTCTCAAAATGAGGCAATCAGGCATCCTTGCAAAGTCATCAATAATGTTTTCTAACCACTTACAGAAGTCGTCTATCAAGATGGCTTTTCAAGGTTGACTCTGAAAAAAGTTCATTTCCAAGTAGTCACTATAAAGCAGATCTCATTCCTGGGATCAGACATTTGGAAGGAAGGGGAACGAACCTTCCTTCCTTCTTTTATGATCGATCAAACCATAATATTCTTCAGTTGTGGCCAGCCTGGGACACATATTCTCAAGAACATTCTGTTGTGTAAAAGAGGACCAACTTTCAAAATAACGGTGTAAATACTTGTCTACTACAGACTCATTTATCTTGCTTTTATCTGTTGTTATTTTCATTACTTCAAACAGATGGATAATTTATATTGGGATTACACAAAGTATTAATGGACTAAACATTCACTTTACTTTCATATATCCAATATAATACACTTAACCCGTAATGGACAAATAAATCCAAATCTAGAAACAATGTCAGGAATATAAAATAAACCTTAATACGTATAATCTGGCACACATACAACATCATCTACTCAAAAATTCAGTCTCTCTGTAAATATTTGGTATGAAGTAATAAAAATTCAATTAATGAATATGACTTTTAAGAATCATCTGAAATAGTCCTCGTGTATATAATTTTATAGATGTCACCTAGGCAAGAATTTAACATGCATGTAGAAATCAAATTTCCACAATTTAAGCTATATGAGAGGGGTCATAACCTCGTGTACTATGCGGTGTGAATTTTACCACAGTGCTGAACCCTTCAAACTAATACCAAGTGTCATGTGCAATAATTTATTATTTGATGTTAAGATGAGTGCTAAGTGTAGAACACACTTTGAATTATTACATTAAATCACAGAAATGAAGCAATAATGATATGTTATTTGTTTAAATTCTTATGCTTCTCAATTTTACAATTCATAAATATATTATTAAAATTATTTTCACTTTCTTTTCTATAGCTGCTGAAATTAAAATTATATATTAACATTCAATATTAAGAAATCAATAATAAGTAAACTATTATTAAAATGATATGCTATTAAACTGTGATTTGAATTATACTTCTAAAAAATTGTGATATAAACAAGTCAATAGAATTAAGGGTGATCATTTTAAAACTTAGCAGCTTGTTATTTTTTTTATTTTATTTTTTGGGTCCGATTGTGGGTCCTGAACTCTGGGCCTTGGCGCTGTGCCTCAGCACTTCAGCTCAAGGCTAGTGCTCTACCACTTGAAATAGAGCACCACTTCTGGTTTGTTTCTTTTTGATTATGTGGTGCTGAGAATCAAACCCAGGGCCTCAGGTATGCAAGGCAAGCACTCTACCACTGAGCCACCTTCCCAGCCCAGCAGCTTGTTATTTGTTTCCTAATTGTGTCATTTGTTATTCTTGGTCCAAGTCATCTCTTCATCTTAATTGTTTAGTTTTCTATTTTATCTCTATTGGTTTGCTGATTGTGTATTTTGTTTTCCCTTTTTAATGACTGACATGAGGCTGAAAATCTGTATGTTAGTTTATTACTTGCTATTTTAATGTAAAATTACTGCTTTCCACAGCTGTTCTACTCTATGATACTAAAGTATTTCCCCCACTCCCATCTCCTGTATTGCTGCTCTCTTATATTTTATTTTATTTTTTATTTAAATTTTATTGTCAAGGTAATGTAGAGATGGGATATAGTTACATAAGTAAGGTAATTAATTTATTTTTTTCTAACTTGTTACATTTTCCCCTATTTTTCTCCCTCTTCATTCCTAACGCCCCCCCCAAGATTATTTACAACATATTGTCATGTGAGTACTACTGTTGCAAAGGTTCCCCCTTTGTCCTTTGTCTCACCATTTTGTTTTATTTTCCTTTCCCTTCCCTAGTTCAGATCAACATATTTAAAATACCCAGGGTATCAAAATCAAATACAGTGACTACAGGGGATAAACCATAGATGGGGAAAACACAAAAGGATAAAAAGAAATCACATAGTACATTAAGAACAACAACAACAAGCCGGGTGCTGGTGGCTCATGCCTGTAATCCTAGCTACTCAGGAGGCTGAGATCTGAGGATCGTGGTTCAAAGCGAGCCCGGGCAGGAAAGACCGTGAGACTCCTATCTCCAATAAACCACCAGAAAACCGGAAGTGGCGCTGTAGCTCAAGTGGTAGAGTGCTCACCTTGAGCTGAATAGCTGAGGGACAGCGCCCAGGCCCAGAGCTCAAGCCCCACGCCCGACAAAAAAAAAAAGAACAACAACAACAAAGACCATGTCTTGGAATTCATTTCACTTGGAATCACCTTATACGATCATATGTACATAGCTATTGAGCTATTCTACTCATCTACTAATATTATCCTTGATGTACACAATAATGCTCCCCTATTACCCAGTTATCCCACTTCTGGGCATATAACCAGGTGATCACAAACAAGGCCACAGTAAAGCTACTACTGTGTATCACAGTAATATTTACCAAAAACGACACACACACACACACACACACACACACACACACACACACACACCCACGCACACACACAAACACACACACAAACACAGATATACACACATGGAAAAATATGCTTCCATCATAAAGAATGTGACCACCACATTTATAAGGAAATGGAAGATCTTGGAAAAATCATATTAAGTGAAGTACCCCAGACTTAAAGAAACATAGGTCACATGGTTTCCCTTATTTGTAATAATTAGTTTACATCAAGGATAATCTCATGTATTTTAATTTGACATTTTGTTCTATGTTGAGCGTGCAACATTATTGCTATATTGTTTGTTATTATTTCTGAAAATCGACAGGTATACTTAAAGAATTACATTCATATTATCCATTATAGAAGGAAGAACAACTAAAAGAGTAACCACTACTAGGAAGAACAACTCCTACTTACTTAGATATATTCGTATGTAAGGCCAATATTGTCCCCTGTATCCTCATGTTGTACATTACAACTATATACCTGGTCATAATGTATATCTAGTATCTTATGCATTGTGAACTAAATGCCCCAGAAGTTCCACTTTGCTTTACTTTTTTAAAAAAAATTCTGTCTTACTATTTGAGGATGGTGTGTGTGTGTGTGTGTGTGTGTGTGTGTGTGTGTGTGTGTGTGTTTACAAAGATCAGAACATGACATTTTTCTTCATTTCCAATACACCTTTCTGGTCATTGTAAGTTGTGGCTAATGGGAGAAGTCTCTTGTTATTTTAAAGATGAAACAAAAAGATATATGTGCATGTACCACAGTTGTTTATTAGTATATTTGAACACTGAACTTTGATTTATATCTTGTCTGTTGATGTGAATAATGTGAATAACAATGAACTACAGATATATTTTCGAGTTACCCAGAGAGAAATAATCACATGATTGGTGGTTCAGATGATATTTGAATTATGATTTCTTTAGAACACTGCATACTACTTTCTACAAGGAGAATACTAACCTGTATTTTGACCAAGAGTGTAGAAAATTTCCTTTTCTTCACACTCTCACCAACATTATTACTTTTACTTAAAAGGTAATAAAGGCCAAGTTTTTACTATCTTCAGTACCCCAGACTGTCTTAAGACTGAAATCCAACCTCCTAAATGCTTGGAATTACAAACCTTTACCACCACACCTGGTTCCTTTGATTTTTTTTTTGATAAGAGTTATAATAGTTATAAAGTAGTATCATAGTAATTTTGAATTACACTTCTCTAATGACTTCTGCTCACAAAGCATTAAGCCAGCACAGAAGTTGTATTAAACACAACTGGTAAACCCACTGGTGATATAGAGGGGTTTATGGAAAATATGTCTATTCAAACTTTTGTCCATTTTAAATCAAGTTTCTTGTTAATCTCATCTTTAATCTCTGTATACAAAAATAATTAATTCAAGGTAGTAAAAAAGAAAAAATTAAGCAACTCCTAACATTTTTCAATTTTCAATAACATGATATTGCTTAAATCATTTTCTGTTTATAATTGAGACTATATAACAATTTAGTTAGACTTGTTACATAGCTATATGTATTTTATTTATTTTACATTGATTGCTCTTTCCAAAGCCTGCATGTCTAATTTTGGTTTCTTTCAGTCTTAAGTAGTTCAGATTTCAATCTGAAGAATAAATGGAAGTAAGCAAACAAAAAAATACAGTTCTTCTCATCTGATAATGCCTCTACAAGAATGAGAAAGAGTTCACCATTCTAAGAACCCTTAATTCTTAAGATAAAATTTTTTATAATGCCAATGTTATTACCATTTCAGTGTTGGGAAAAATTGTAATTAAAGGAAGTAAGTGCATGGCCCAAGACACACAATGTTGAAGGAGATGAGTCAAATTTTCCAGAAGTCTTTCAGCAATACACAAAAGGTAGATAAATTCTCTCCATTCTCTGATACTCTCAATTCAATATTCATATTGTCCAAGGAATAATAGCATAGCAATTTTTGCGAATGGTGATTGTTTTCTGTTACATTTTGTCTTCAACACAGACTGTGTTGGTGACATTGGGTTATCATGCACAGAGCTGAGCTTATAAATTATGGTCCAAAGACATGCAAATTTTTTCTGTCCCATAGTTCCAGTATCGGTTTTAAAAAGTTCTAAATATTTTAAATATCATCACTTACTGTGTTTTAAGAATTCAAGAATGAAAAAATTCACATATAATCAATCCAAAATGCTTTAAAACTAGGAGATGATAAAACAGGCCCCTGTGAAGTAAATTTTCTTCTACTTTTAAAATTATTCTGAAAGCCATTTGCTGGTTTGTTACACCTGTAATCCTAACTACTTGGGATACCTACTCAGGAGACTGAGATCTGTGGAAGCCAATCAGGGCAAAATAAATTCATGAGATTATTTTTCAAAAATTTTAATGAACCAGCAAAGGGCCAGGAATGGAGATGTAGCTCATATAGTAGCTCACCAATCTAGAGAGAAAGATGTAGCGAGACCTTGAAGCCCTGATTTCAAACTCTGAGCATGCCAACATGCAGGAATGGACACACACTCACTTTTTCAAAATATCTTCATATCAGTATTTTGCATTAATTTCTTTGTTAACGATATTATATGGGTAAAATAGGCAAAATAAACTTCCATCTCAAAACATTTTTATACATTTTTGTTGTAAAAATACTGTACAGAGGGGTTATAGTTACATGATCAAAGTAATAAGTACATTTCCTATCAAGCATTGTTACCTCCTCCTTTGTTTTCCCCCCACCATTGCTTCCCTTCCACCTCCACAAGTACACTCCTCACACCCACAAGCCCCACCCAATGTCCCCAGCCTAAATTATAAAGTTCGTTTTTCAAAATATTGTCTTGTGCATCTATTGTTATACAATGGGTCAAACTGTATTCCTATTTAAGCATGTTGTTTTTTCCATTTCCCTCCCCAAATTAGAGAAGTGTATATACAAGATGCAGATGCACCAACATCAAATAAATTGAAAACGGGGGTTTTACTGTTGGGGAGGAACATATAAAAAAATCACATCTTACATTATAAATATGTGAGAAATAACAGCAAAAAAGAAAAACCACTTCTGTCTCTATCTTGGGGGTCATTTAGCTTAACATCAACTTATCTATCATATACACATAGCTTTTTCAACTTTTCTGCTTATCCCAGACATATACTAGTTATTGCAAATAAGGGATACCATGGGACCTATGTTTCTTTGGGCTTGGCTTACATCAGTTAATATAATTTTTTTCCAAGTCTTTCCATTTCCTAACAAATTGGGCAATGTCATTCTTTCTGACGGAGGCATAGAATTAATATATATATATATATATATATATGTATATATATGTAATATGTGTGTGTGTGTGTGTGTACACATATACACACAGAACATTTTCCTTTTTTGTTTTTTAGAGCAACTTAGTTTTCCACCTTCATCATTTTTTCAAATGTTTTTCTTGTGATTAAGTGGTTACATAATTTCCCAAATTTCACAATATTGTGGGATAGTGATGCTTAGTTAAAGTCACAAACACATTCTAACTTTGATGGAGCAAATTGTCTATCATGGTCCACAACATTTATGAGTTCTCTGAGCTTTGAAATAGAGTTATTTCTTCCATATGTATACTTCTTTTGTTTTGAAATATGTACATTTCTTTTGTTTTGCAGAGCATCAGCTGTTCTCTCTTTCCCACTTGTTCCCTCCTTCCCTTCAGTGACATTGAGTTTCTTATTTCATTTTGGTCAATGTCCATTGCAGCTGATGGATTCAGCTGTTGTATGTTTTTTCCTGATTCCCTCTATTTCTGTGTCATCTTCCTGGTTTCACTTCAGTGTGCACATTTGATCAGCAGAATGGGGTTATTTAGTAGTGATTCAATCAGATGAGTGGAAGTCCTTGTTTTCTTAAGTGCTGTTAATTTTGTCATATTACCTTACATTTTGGATTTAAAATCCACTTATCACGGAGACCATGTGCTGTTTGTCTCTTTGCTTTTGGCTTGCCTCACTCAACATGATTTCTTGTAGGTTGATTGATTTCCCTGCTAATGCCATTATTTTGTCCTTTCTAATGACTGGAAAATATTCCGTTGTGTATAGTTACCACAGTTTTTGGATCCATTCATCTCTGGTGGGATATATGGGTTGTTTTCATATCCTAGCTACTGTGAACAGTGCTGCAATAAACATGGAGGTGCATGTGTCCTTGAATATTGGTACCTGTTGTTCAGGATAGATGCCTAGAAGTGGTATGAGTGGGCCATAAGGAGCGTCAATATTTAGCTTTCTGAGGACTCACCAGACTGATTTCCAAAGTGGTTGTGTAAGTGTACATTCACACACACACACACACACACACACACACACACACACACACACACACACACACAGAATGTTTTCTTGACCCATTCTTCTACTGAGGGGCATCGGGGTTGGTTCCATATCTTAGCTATGGCAAATAATGCTACAATAAGCATTGCTGTGGTGGTTGTTTTAGTATGGACTTGTTTGTGATCATTTGGATGAATGCCCAAAAGTGGGATTGCTGTGTAATAGGGGAGCTCTATGTGGAGTCTTTTGAGGAACCTCCAAACTGCTTTCCAAAGTGGATGAACAAGTGTACACTCACACCAAGAATGCAATAGGCTTCCTTTCTGGCCACATCCATTCCAGCATCTGTTGTTTTAAAAATATGGAACGATTCACTAAGTTGCATGTCATCCTTGTGCAGGGACCATGCTAATCTTCTCTGTATGTTCCAATTTTAGTGTATGTGCAGCCAAATTGAGCACAGAACATTTTTTTATATGTAAAGTGTAATTGATTTTCTTAAACTACACAATTCAACACAAATAAGTTAAAAAGAATTGTGAAATTTTAGAAACATGTATTTCTTACATAAGCACACATTTAAGAATAAAGTCAAGATTGACATGCCAAAAACAAAATAATTCCAGATATTTGTTGTTCATGAGATGTGTAGGAAGAAGAATTCAATTATTCTACACAAGGCACCTGTCATAATGATCATTGCAGCAAATGTTAAGGTTTGTTAAAAGTTTTAATGTTTTAAATATGTTTCATTTTGGGATTTGCTTATATATGGCAAAATCAAGACTGTTTGCAGGTCATAAAATTTTTCGATAAAGTATATAATTTTTCTGGTAGTATGTACTAGTAAGTATGTACATTTCATAGTTTATAGAAACTTTACTAATAATAAGTTGCAAAGACTGTGTAAAGAAGCAGAGTGAAGAGGTAAAATTTTAAGTACACAGTTTCTGTTAAAACTTTAGGGCTCCCTTACGTTATATGTTTGTGATGAACAAATAATGATTTAAGCCACATACAAATGGTGAGATGAACTATAAATAGTAATCTTAGTGGGTAAATTTAAAAGCTACTCATAGCTTTATCCAGATTTAAATGTATAAGAATATGAGAAAATAGTAAAATCAACTGTGTACACTTCAAATACTGAAAACCCTGGTTATTGTTTTCTTTTTTCTTTTAGTAATCATTAATATTTAATTATTGTTTTCTTTATTTATAGCATTTTTTCCTTGTTGTAATATAATACAAATTTTTGTGAGTAGTGATTAAGAGGTACTTTGAGAATATTATTGGGATGGCCATAGCATATTTTATAGGTGCATGTGAATGTACAAAGAGCAAAACTAAAAACAAAATACTGATTAAAAATTTTATCAAGTAGAGCCTGAATCAGGAGTGTTGATAAATGTCCACACCTAAATCTTAACCCTAAGCTGAAGTAGTGTTATTACAGAATTGAGGCTACAAAATTGTTTTGTTTTGTTATTTTTTTTTTTTTGCTTTGGTTTTGTTGGTTGTGGGGCTTGAACTCTGGGTCTTGGGTACTGTCCCTCAGCTCTTCAGCTCAAGGCTAGCGCTATCACTTGATCCACAACACCACTTTCACATTTTTCTGCTTATGTCGTGCTGAGGCATGAAATCCAGGACCTCATGCATGCAAGGCAATCACTCTACCACTGAGCCACCTTCACAGCACCTGAGAAACTGTGATTTAAAAAATCATCTGAACAATATTTGCTTTCTGCTTTGGGTTATATAATGAAATATGTGAACACATTTTTATATTTTCGTGAATTGTTATACTTTTAAATTTATACTAACTGCAGCCAATTTATCCTTTTCAAAGTCAAGAAATATTTCTGAGAGTTTGCTTCTGTGAAGAATGGTTTTGCATTTATAATTTCTTCTGAGTCATTTTTATTTTTTATCAAAATCATTTTATATTTTATGTTGATGAGTTATCATACATCAAATACCTTCAAATGTATATGTAGAGTCTCAAGATAGCAGTATGAATATTCTCATAAACCTCTTGTTTATCTGTTACACACTATAAGTATTATGATA
The DNA here is from genome assembly GCF_019054845.1 of Dipodomys spectabilis. NCBI lineage: Eukaryota > Metazoa > Chordata > Mammalia > Rodentia > Heteromyidae > Dipodomys > Dipodomys spectabilis. Next base: position 1,254,233 of record NW_024870808.1, on the reverse strand, counting down.
TTTTTCTCTCTCTTTCACTCTCTCTCATTTCCGCTCTTTCTCTTTCATGCTCCTTGTCTGCTACTTAGAATTTCTGCTGGTCTACTATTATCCTTCAGGGTCCACTGGTTTTGTGGGAACATGATAAGGACCATCAGTTACCCTTGCATTCTTTAAGAGTTATAACAGTGACGTGAAATTATTCTTTGCCATTCTAAATGGCAAAACAACAGATCTAGGAATTCCTTTTCACTTTTAGTACTATTATAAATTTTATCTCATACGAATCATTGAGACTGATAAGATACTTTTAGCCTGGGTCCTAAAAATTCTTTTTCTTTTATTATCAGTAAGTAACAAAAACAACGCTATCCTATGGAAAGTAGGCTGAAGTTGTTCACAGGGATGAAAAACAAGGTAATGGGGGAAGTGAGTACAAAGGATACACCTCATATAGCACAGATACTTAGAGCAGTTTATCATGTACACTTTGTGATAAGGACAATGCGCTGGGAATTCTAGATTAAATCAATGAACACCTGATATATATGAACATATATTTATGTTTGTATATTTATTTATATATGCATATATGTGTATATCGGCCCATATATGTAAACATGAATGTTACTATACACACAAATACACACATATGTACACACATGTACACATGCACAAATGGAAAAAGACACATATATAGCAAACATAAATTTTACTAGTTGTTCAATATGCCTTAGACAGACTGCTTGGAAATAAATGTGTTGAAGATGTATTTGTCTCTAAGAGTTCTTTTACCACTCCTCTTACCTCTTCCAACTTGTAGGTTTAGAGATATTCGACTTGAAAAATGAAGTACAAGTGATAGCAAGTCACTCAGAAATCTCAATAAGTATAGGTCATATGATGTCTCCCTGCTCACCATGGAATCCTTGCTCTTGTAGACACTCTCAACAGCCAAATTAGTAGGACAATATCCTTGTTAAGAATAAAGTTATAAGGCTTTAAATGGCATCCTTCCTTGGGCTCTTTTCCAACAGCCAGCATCAATTCTTAAGCAGATGAGTGACTCCTCAGAAGACTGGAGCGCAGGTCAAAATTTAACCAAACCATATGAAATATCTAAAGTGAGAAATGCTGACTGAGGTTGTGCCGATGTCCTGGCAACGAAAATAAGAAAAAAGAAAGTTTTTTATGTATTAAAATTTGAGAATAATTTGTAACCTGTCAATAAATGTGTAGAACACAATTATACCAGCTCACAAAAGATGATGTGCATTTCATTTATGTGCTTTTGGACTTGGAAAGTGTTTTTAAGTGTGTCTACACAAGTAGAATCAGCATGAAACAAGCCAGCATTTCTTCATTTAAGACACAAGGGGGGGGGGACCAAGATGGCGACGGGGCAGTAGGGAAATGCCACAGCTCTCTCCAACCAAAAAGAGAGTTTGAGTTCCAACGTTTAATCTCCCCAAGAGACCGACAACAACAAAAAGACGAACACTCAGAGAAAAACCAGAGGTGGAAAATAACAAAAAAAGAAAGAGAGGAAAAGAAGAATTTCAGAACAGAGAAGAGCGAAGACCCCTTCCCCAACCTTTACTGGCCGCGCAGCAGTGCGCCAAGCCTCCGGCCAGCCGGCCCGGCGGGGGCTGCCGGAGCCACAGAGACACAGGGGGCTGCTTGCAGATCACCAGGTACCGGATTGCAGAACAGCGGATCGCCAGGAACAGAGAAACCTAACAGCCGGGAGTCTCCACGAGGATCCCACCCCCACCCCTCACTCTCCACCGGAGCGGAGAGGCTCCATCCCGCCAAAGCCGCCCGGCACCAGCAGCGTGACAAAGGGACCTGTCCGCAGACCACCCGCCCAATCGCGATTGCAACTACCCGGCGGGGGGCCGCCCAACCCAGCCCGCAACCACCCCAACTGAACTCGGATTGCAACAACAACTGACGGACTGCAACAACAACTGACGGCCTACAGGGTGAGTACCCATCAGGGGACAGGGAATCCATCAAGGGAGACCAGAGCTGGAGGGAATCCCCAGACCCTGACCTAGACTCCCTACCCCAACACCCGGACCACAGGACCCACTAAAACTGGGAACTGTTCGAGAGCTCCACCAACCGGTGGAGCACACTCTGCTGGCCAGGCCAGAGCAAGAGCGCCCCTGGAAGGGAGCTTAATGCCCAAGCCAGGAACAGCGCCCCTGGGTCAAGACTACCAACAGTAGAAGAAATTTGAACTGTGTCCTCCAGGCTGCATAACCTAGGAGGTATACACATTAGCACAGGCCTAACGAGCGCGCTCCAGGCTGGGGCCGGAACCAGGCCAGGGGACCGGCGCCTGAACAAAGCAAAAAGGGTCAGAAGTGGGGCTGTGGCTCAAATGGTAGGGTGCCAGCCCTGAGCTGAAGAGCTGAGGGACAGCACCCAAACCTAGAGTTCAAGCCCACAACCAGCCCAAAACAAACAAACAAAAACACATCAGGAGCCCATAGCAGACTCCAGTATTTGGGAGAGTGCATCCAGAGCATCTGATCTTCCCAAGAGCACCCGCAGGAGCAAACACAAGCAGTCTAGGCTGCTCAACCCTTCCAAAGGCGGGAATTGCTACAGCAGAGAACTGAGAATCCTAAGTAAGTCAGAATAGCAGCTGGAAATAGGCTCCCAACAGAATCCAGATCAGGCACAGACTCTCTCTACCAATACAGAATCAGCAACCAAGCAAAGACAGACACACCAAAACAAGATTGAAGAGCAGTCTCCTGAACCCCCATGCGAAAATCACAGAGAAAAATCACAAGGTTTACCACTACCCAGGACAGCAAGCTCACCTCAAAAGCCAGCAGCCACGCAGGGGAGAGCCCCAGTGGGAGCAAAGCAGGAATGGAAGACAAAAACTACATCCAAGGGTTGCTGGAGGCAATGACTCAAGAAATAAAGCGAGAAATGGATCAGAAATTGAAAGAGCACAAGGATGAACTATCAAAAGATATACAGGATATCAAACAAAAGTTGGATGCAAAAATAGAAGCTGCACAAACCTCAGTAAGAAGTGAGATAAACGCCAAATTAGAGGTAATGCATACTGATCTCACCTCATTGAGAGGTGAGATCAGTACTCTGAGAACCAACATTGAATCCATAAAGGGATCCATTTCCACCATGCAAACCACAATAGAAGCCACGGTCAACAGAGTGAATGAAATGGAAGGTAGAGTGTCAGATACAGAAGACAGAATACACCAACTGGACCAAAAAGTGACAGATATGGAAAAATCACTCAAATTAAACCAAAGGGAAATTCAAGAGCAAGCAGATAATGCTAAAAAATTTAACCTTCGCATAATCGGAGTGGACGAAGGTGAGGAATTCCAGAGCAAGGGAATGCAACACCTATTTAACAAGATAGTCAATGAAAATTTTCCCCACCTCAAAAACGACCATCTTAACTACATCACAAAAGCTTATCGAACACCCAACAAGCAAGATCCCAGGAGAAACACTTCTAGGCACATAATAGTAACAATGATGGATCTGAATAATAAGGAAACAATCCTGCATGCAGCAAAAATGAAGAAGGAGCTATACTACAACGGGAAAAAAATTAGAATCACTGCAGATCTCTCCACACAAACAATGAATGCAAGAAAAGCCTGGGAAAGCACCATACGAGCCCTGAGAGCCAATAACTGCCAACCCAGACTGATATACCCGGCAAAGCTAGCATTCACATTCGATGGAGAACTGAAAACTTTTAATAGCAAAGAAAAACTAAATGAATACATAAACATTTAGCCAGCATTACAAAGAATTCTAAGAGGGGGGACACAACCTGAAGAAAGCAACCAGGAACTGGGACCTGCCCCAAACAGGCATTACTCAAAGTCTAACTGAGCAAGCACAGGAGGAAAGGAAAGAAGAAAAACTTAGGAAAATGGAATGGCAGGGACAACAATGCATCTCTCTATACTTTCTCTTAATATAAATGGGCTGAATTCGCCAATTAAAAGAAAACGAACTGAGGACTGGATCAGAAAACAAGACCCATCCATCTGTTGCCTTCAGGAGACCCACCTCTCAGCCAAACATACAAACAAACTCAGAGTGAAGGGGTGGAAAAGGATCTACCAATCAAATTCCCCCAATAAGAAAGCAGGTGTAGCTATCCTGATATCTGACAAAATAAACTTTTCATTAAAATCAGTACAGAAAGACAAGGACGGACACTACATATTAATAAAGGGAACAATCCAAGAGGAGGATATAACCATCATCAACTTATATGCCCCAAATATTGGTGCACCCAGATATGTTAAACAAATGCTCTCAAACTTACAGAATAAAATAGATCCCAATACGATAATACTAGGAGATTTTAACACGCCACTCTCACCAAAGGACAGGTCTACCAACCAGAGGATGGCAAAGAAGCTACCGAATTAAGTGAGGCCATACTTCAAGCGGAATTAACTGACATCTACCGAGTATTTCACCCTAAAACAACACAGTACACATTCTTCTCAGCAGCTCATGGAACTTTCTCCAAAATAGACCATATCATAGTTCATTCAAGGAACTTAAGCAAATACAAAGGGATCGACATAATCCCCTGTATCCTATCTGACCACAGTGGAATCAAGCTAGCTCTCAATAACAAAGCATACCGCAGAAATTTCTCTACTACATGGAAATTGAACAGCACACTCCTTAACAAGGCCTGGGTAACAGAAGAGATCAGAGAAGAAATAAAGCATTTCCTACAACTCAATGAAAATGAAAACACCTCACAAAGAAACTTGTGGAACACAGCAAAAGCAGTCCTGAGGGGCAAATTTATTGCCCTCAGTGCCCACATCAAGAGAATGGAGACAGACCAAGTAAATAATCTCATGTTGCAACTAAAACAGCTAGAAAAACAAGAAAAAATGGGACCTAAAGCTACTAGACGAAGCCAGATAACCAAATTGAGAGCAGAGATTAACCAATTAGAAAATCAGAAAACCATAACCAAAATAAACAAAACAAAAAGCTGGTTCTTTGAAAAAATAAACAAAATTGATGGCCCGTTGGCAAGATTAATTAAAAAAAGAAGAGAGGAAACCCATATTAATAGGATTAGGGATGCCACGGGAAACATCACAACACGTACCCAAGATATCCAAACAATTCTAACAGACTACTTTCAAAAGCTATACTCTCTAAAGGAAGAAAATCTGGCGGAAATGGATGCATTTTTAGAGAAATACAAGTTACCCAAACTGAGTAAAGAAGAAGTTCACCAAATAAATAAGCCAATATCCTATAATGAGATACAGGAAGCTATCAAAAGTCTTCCAACAAAAAAAAGCCCAGGACCAGATGGATTCACAGCAGAATTCTATAAGACCTTTAAAGAAGAACTAATACCCATACTCCTCAAGCTCTTCAGAGAAACAGAGAAGGAGGGAGCTATCCCAAACTCATTCTACGAAGCCAATATCACACTCATCCCCAAACCAGGCAAAGACCCAACCAAAAAGGAGAATTACAGGCCAATCTCCTTGATGAACACAGATGCAAAGATCCTTAACAAGATTCTAGCTAACAGAATCCAGAAACACATAAAAAAAATAATACACTATGATCAGGTAGGCTTCATCCCAGAGACACAGGGATGGTTTAACATACGTAAGTCAATAAATGTAATCCAGCATATCAACAGAGCCAAGGTCAAGAATCACATGATTATCGCCACAGATGCAGAAAAGGCCTTTGATAAAATTCAACATTCATTCATGCTAAAAGCTCTGGAGAAAATAGGAATAGAAGGAACATTTCTAAAAACAATAAAAGCCATTTATGACAGACCAATAGCCAATATTATACTTAATGGGGAAAAGCTACAACCAATCCTCCTAAAAACAGGAACAAGGCAAGGATGTCCACTGTCTCCACTCCTCTTCAACATAGTCCTAGAACCCTTAGCCAGGGCAATAAGGCAAGAAAAAGACATTAAAGGGATCCGCATAGGGAAAGAAGAAGTGAAACTATCCCTTTTTGCAGACGACATGATACTATACCTCCACGATCCCAAAAACTCCATCCCCAAACTTTTAGAAATCATAAGTCACTTCGGCAAAATAGCAGGATACAAAAATAAACCCACAAAAATCAGTGGCCTTCCTATACACTGATAACGCACAGGAAGAGAGGGAAATAAAGGGAGCAACCCCATTCACAATAACCTCCCAAAAAATAAAATATTTAGGAATTAACCTAACCAAAGATGTAAAAGAACTATTTAATGAGAACTATAAAAAGTTAAAGAAATTGCAGAAGACACTAGGAAATGGAAAGACCTCCCATGCTCCTGGATAGGCCGACTTAATATAGGAAAGATGGTGATACTTCCAAAACTAATATACAAATTCAATGCAATTCCTATTAAAATCCCAATGACGTACATCACTGAAATACAGAAAACAGTCCAAAAATTTATATGGAACAACAAAAGACCTAGAATAGCCAAAACAATTCTAGGGGATAAAGACAATATGGGAGGGCTATCCATGCCGAACTTCAAACTCTACTACAGAGCTATAATCACAAAGACAGCATGGTACTGGCACAAAAACAGACCCGAAGACCAATGGAACAGAATAGAAGATCCAGATATAAATCCACAGGCCTACAGCCAGCTGATATTCGACAAAGGAGCCAAAGACATACAATGGAAGAAACACAGCCTCTTCAACCGCTGGTGCTGGGAAAACTGGGCAGCCACATGCAGAAAACTAAAAGTGGACCCCAGCCTATCACCATGCACCAACATCAACTCAAAATGGATTAAAGACCTTAACATTAAACCTGAATCTCTGAAACTACTGCAGGACAGAGTAGGAGAGACACTTGAACTAATAGGCACAGGAAGGAACTTCCTGAACAGAGTCCCAGGGTCACAACAAGTTGGAGAGAGACTCGACAAATGGGACTACCTTAAAATAAAAAGCTTCTGCACAGCTAAATCTATCGCAACTAAGCTAGAAAGACAACCAACTAATTGGGAAAAAATATTTACCAGCAATATATCAGACAAGGGGTTAACATCCTGTGTATACAGGGAACTCAAGAAACTAATCCCTCCCAAACCTAACAAACCAATTACTAAATGGGCAAGGGAACTAAAGAGGGACTTCTCAAATGAAGAAATAAAAATAGCAAAGAAACACATGAGGAAATGTTCATCATCCCTGGTGGTGAAGGAAATGCAAATAAAGACAACCCTGAGATACCACCTTACCCCAGTCAGAATGTCCCACATCCACAAATCAGCCAACGACAAATGCTGGAGGGGATGTGGAGAAAGAGGAACCCTATTACACTGCTGGTGGGAATGTACACTTACACAACCACTTTGGAAAGCAGTCTGGAGGGTCCTTAGAAAGCTAAAGATTGACCTCCCTTACGACCCAGTCATACCACTTCTAGGCATCTACCCTGAACAACAGGAACCAATATACAAGGACACGTGCACCTCCATGTTTATTGCAGCACTGTTTGCAATAGCTAGGATATGGAAACAACCTAGGTGCCCCACCACAGATGAATGGATCCAAAAATTGTGGTATCTATACACAATGGAATATTATGCAGCCATTAGAAATGACAAAATAATGGCCTTTGCAGGGAAATGGATGGAGCTAGAAGGAATCATGTTGAGCGAGGTAATCCAAGAACGAAGAGACAAACGGTACATGGTCTCCCTCATAAGTGGATGCTAAATCCAAAAGGTTAGGTGATACGACAAAACTAACAGGACTTAAGAAACAAAGAACTCCCGCTCATCTGGTTGAACCACTACTAAATATCCTCATGCTGCTGATCACAAATATGGTATATAACATGTGAACACTGTTATATATTACAGAATGTGGTAGACAATTTGCACCAGGGAAATTAGAATGAACTTGTGACTTTGAAATTATGTAATCATTTAATCACAATCAAAAAAAAAAAAAGAACCTCGGGGAAGGGAGGGAGGGAGGGGATGGTAGGGGGAAAACAATGGAGGGGGTAACAATGTTCAAGAGGAAGTGTACTCATAACCTCACTCATGTAACTGTAACCCTCTGTATAGTAGCTTTACAATAAAAAAAAAAAAAAGACACAAGGAAAGTATACAGGTTGACCCATTGGAACAATGAGATTTGCAAGATAATATTAGAGGGGGATGTACGGAGGTGTTGGGGATGTGTGAAGGTAAGGAATAGTAGGGGAAAAACAAAGGAGGTTGTAACAATGCTCAATAAAAATGTACTCATTACCTTACTTATGTAACTGTAACCTCTGTGTACAGTATCTTTACAATAAAATATATATTAAAAACGTACAAGAAAAACTTACTTATAGTAAGTTGTATTTGTCACTCAATATAAGTAAGGTATTGGTTTTAGGAGCACAGGCATATTAAAATTTTGCAAGCTCAAATTCTCTACATAAACACAGTTTTTATTATTTTCATTAGAATCTGCCCACAACCTACTGCAGTGTAATTTCTGTGAAAAATTTTACTACATTCTATGTTTGTAATGGAAAATAAAATATTTTCACTATCAACAGATACAAATTTATTTTATTATTTTTTCTTTGCCATTCTTTTTTTTTTTTTAAATTTTATTTTATTTTGAGAACATACTGTACAGAGGGGTTACAATTACATGGGCAGGAAAATGCATACATTTCTTACCAAACATTGCAGCCTCCTCCTTTGTTTACCCTTCACCTCCCTTCCCAGCCGCCCCCCTCTCCCCCACCCAAACATACCTCCCCTCCCCCCCCCCCACCGACATTGTAAAGCTGGTTTTGACATGACATTTTGTACTTCTCATTGTTGCAACAGGTCCACCTGAATCCTTAAACGACTTGTTTGTCCCCATCTCCTCCACATGTTATACTGACATCAAATATAGTGAAAGCAGGGGTTACACTGTGGGGGAGGGACATACAAAGCAACAAAGAAATAATCTTATAAAGGCGTTAGAAACACATGCATGAAAGAAACAAAAACATTAAAATACATATTTGAGGGTTCGTTTTCCTAACATCACATTCTCTGACTTTTTCCGCTTGACTCATACCTATACTAGATATTGCAAATAAGGGAAACCATGGGACCTATGTTTCTTTGGGCCTGGCTTACTTCACTTAATATAATTTTTTCCAAGCCTTTCCATTTCCTAACAAATGGGGCAATGTCATTCTTTCTGATGGAGGCATAGAATTCCATTGTGTATATATACCACATCTTCTTGATCCATTCATCTACTGAGGGGCATCTGGGTTGGTTCCATATCTTAGCTATGGTAAATAATGCTGCAATAAACATAGTTGTGCTGGTAGCTTTAGTGTGGCCTTGTTTGTGATCATTTGGGTAAATGCCCAAAAGTGGGATTGCTGCGTCATTGGGGAGCTCTATGTGGAGTCTTTTGAGGAACCTCCATACTACTTTCCAAAGTGGTTGAACAAGTTTACATTCCCACCAACAATGAAGTAAGGTTCCTTTCTGTTCACATCCCCTCCAGCATCTGTGGTTGTTAGAGTTCTTGATTTTTGCTGTTCTAACTGGAGTGAGGTGATATCTCAATGTTGTTTTGATTTGCATTTCTTTTATGGCTAGGGATGTTGAACATTTCTTCATGTGTCTATTAGCCATCCTTCTTTCTTCTTCAGAGAAGCTTCTCTTTAAGTCTTTCGCCCACTTATTTATTGGACAGTTGTTTCTTTGAGGATTTGTTGTTGGGTGGTTTAATTTTTTGAGTTCCAAGTATATTTTAGATATGAGACCCTTGTCCGTTGTATGGCTAGTAAAGATCTTCGCCCAATCCGTGGGCTTTCTATTGATCTTGCTAGCTATGTCATTTGCCCTGCATAAGCTCTGCAACCTTATACAATCCCATTCGTCCAACCTTTCTTTGATTTGTTGTGTTTCCGGGTCTCTATTCAGAAAATTTCGGCATGAGCCGAGGAGACCCAGGGTTTCTCCTATTCCATCCTGTAATGTTTTCAGAGTGTCTGCTTTGAGTTCAAGGTCTTTGATCCATTTGGAGTTGATTCTGGTGCAGGGTGATATATAAGGATCTAGCTTTAGTTTTCTACATGTAGTTAACCAGTTTTGCCAGCACCATTTACTGAAGAGGCTGTGTGTCTTCCAATCTATTGTTTTAGCTCCCTTATCGAAGATTAGATGGCTATAGGTCTGTAGGTTCATTTCTGGGTTTTCAATTCTATTCCATTGGTCCTGAGGTCTGTTCTTATGCCAATACCAAGCTGTTTTGATTACTATGGCTTTATAGTAGAGTTTGAAATTTGGTACTGATATTCCTCCAGCAGTGTTCTTTCCGTTGAGGAGCGTTTTTGCTATTCGGGGTCTTTCATTGTTCCATATGAATTTTTGGATTGCCTCTTCTATTTCCTTGAAGAATGAGGTTGGAATTTTGATAGGTATTGCGTTGAATTTGTAGATAGCCTTGGGAGGTATTGTCATTTTCACAATGTTAATCTTTCCAATCCAGGAGCATGGGAGGTTTTGCCATTTTTTAAGTTCTGTGTTGATTTCCTTTTTCATGATTTTAAAGTTTTCATCATAGAGGTCCTTCACTTCTTTAGTTAAGTTAATTCCTAGGTATTTTATTTTTTGTGGGGCTATTACAAATGGAGTTGCTTTCCTAATTTCAGCCACACTTTTCTCATTGTTGGCATACAGAAAAGCCATTGATTTTGGGGGGTTAATTTTATAACCTGCTACTTTGCCAAAGTTTTGAATCAGCATGAGTAATTTGGGAGTGGAGTCTATGGGATTCTTTAAATACAAGATCATGTCATCTGCAAAGAGGGAGAGTTTTATTTCTTCTTTCCCTATTTGGATCCTCTTTATGTCTGCATCTTGTCTTATTGCTGTAGCTAGGCATTCTAATACTAGATTGAAGAGAAGTGGAGAGAGTGGGCATCCTTGTCTTGTTCCTGAGTTAATCGGAAATGGCTTTAGTTTTTCACCATTGAGTATAATGCTGGCTGTAAGTTTGTCATATACAGCCTTTATTGTATTGAGGAATGTTCCATGGATTTCTAATTTTTCCAAAACCTTCATCAGGAAGGGGTGTTGGATCTTGTCGAATGCTTTTTCTGCATCTATTGAGATAACCATGTGGTTCTTATTCTTGCTCCTGTTGATGTGATGAATAATATTAATTGATTTGCGTATATTGAACCAGCTTTGCATCCCTGAAATGAATCCTGTTTGATCGTGGTGTATGATTTTTTGGATGAATTGTTGAAGTAGATTGGCCAAAATTTTGTTGAGAAGTTTTGCATCAATGTTCATCAAAGAAATGGGTCTATAATTCTCTTTCTTTGATGAGTCCCTGCCTGGTTTTGGGATGAGGGTTATGATGGCTTCATAGAATGTGTTCGGTAGTGAGCTTTCTCTTTCAATTTCATTGAATAGTTGGAGGAGTATTGGTGTGAGCTCTGCTTTGAAGGCCTTGTAAAATTCCGCTGTAAAACCATCTGGTCCTGGACTTTTCTTAGCTGGGAGGTCTCTTATTGCTGTTTCTATTTCAATGCTTGATATGGGCCTGTTAAGCTGGTTTAACTCATCTTGGTTTAGTTTTGGCATGTCAATATTTGCTAGGAAGAGGTCCATTTCTGTCAAGTTCTCAAACTTATTAGCATAAAGTGTTGAGAAGTATTCCCTTATAATGTTCTGAATCTTGGTTGTTTCCGTGGTGATGTTTCCATTCTCATCTCTGAGTTTATTAATTTGGGTGTGTTCTCTTCTTTTTCTGATAAGATTTGCTAAGGGTTTGTCAATTTTGTTAAGTTTTTCGAAGAACCAACTCTTTGTTTTGTTGATACTTTCTATAGTTTTTTTGGATTCTAATTCATTTAATTCTGATTTATTTTGATTATTTCTTTCCATCTACTGGATTAGGGTTTATCTTGCTGCTCTTTTTCAAGGAGGTTTAGATGTGTCATTAAATTGCTAGTTTCAGATCTCTCCAATTTGTTGATGTAGGAGCTCAGAGCTATAAACTTGCCTCTGAGTACTGCCTTTGCTGTGTCCCAGAGGAGCTGGTATTTTGTGTGTTCATTTTTGTTGAATAGCATGAACATTTGAATTTCCTTTCTAATCTCTTCCATGACCCACTCATGATTCAGCCGTGTGTTGTTCAGCCTCCATGTGATACCGGACTTTCTTTGGTGCCTTTTGGTGTTGAGTTCTAATTTTATTCCCTTGTGGTCAGAGAGAATGCAAGGTATAACTTCAATGTTTCTGAATTTAGACAAGTTTGCTTTGTGGCCTAAAATGTGGTCTATTTTAGAAAACGTTCCATGTGCTGCTGAGAAAAACGTGTATTCTGATGCTGCTGGGTGAAATGTTCGGTAAATGTCTGTTAAGTCTAGTTGATCTATGCAGCTGTTTAGATCTGCGGTTTCTCTGTTGAGTTTTTGCCGAGTTGATCTATCTAGTGGGGAGAGTGGTGTGTTAAAATCCCCAACAATTAATGTCTTTGGATCTATATGGGATTTGAGGGAAAGTAGTGTTTCTTTGATAAATTTGGGTGCTCCATTGTTTGGTGAATAGATATTTAGAATTGTAATATCCTCCTGAAGGAGAGATCCTTTAATTAGTATGTAGCGACCTTCTTTATCTCTTCTCACGAATTTTAATTTGAAGTCTATTTTATCTGATATTAAGATTGCAACTCCCGCCTGTTTATGCGGTCCGTTTGCTTGGTAGATTTTGTTCCAGCCTTTAACATTGAAAATGTGTTTGTTTTTACGGGCAAGATGTGACTCCTGCAGGCAGCAGATAGAAGGGTCTTGTTTTTTAATCCAACTAGACAGTCTAGGTCGCTTAATTGGAGAGTTCAGTCCGTTAACATTAAGAGGTAGGACTGAGAGGTATTTGGGAGTTCCTGCCATGTTATATACCTTCTTGGGGGCTGCGAAAACTGGGTTCTTCCTATGGTTCTTGGATTCTCAGTTTGGGTGCAGTTTCTTGTCCTTTATTGCGGTCTTGTTGGTTTTCTATGTGTAGGACATCTTTAAGAATCTTTTGTAGGGCTGGTTTGGTGGAGATGTATTGTTTCAATTTTTCTTTGCTATGGAAGGTTTTTATTTGGCCTTCAGTTATGAAGGAGAGTTTAGCTGGGTACAGTATTCTTGGTTGATAGTTGTTTGTTTTTAGGGCATGGCATACATCATTCCAGGCTCTTCTTGCTTTGATTGTCTCTGCTGAGAAATCTGAGGTGATTCTAATTGGTTTCCCTTTATAAGTGATTACCCTTTTCTCTCTGACAGCTTTAAGGATCTTTTCCTTGTTCTGAGTTGATCCTGTGTGGATTATAATGTGATGGTGGGATGTCCTATTCTGGTCTGGTCTATTTGGGGTTCTAAAGGCTTCTTGTATCTGAACAGGCCTATCTTTTTGCATGTTTGGGAAGTTCTCTGCTAGGATCCTGTTAAACAAATTTCCTACACCATTAACTTCTGTTTCTAGGTGCTCCTCTACACCCATTATCCTTAGATTAGGCGTTCTGATGGTGTCTTCCAGGTGTTGGATAGATCTATCATATTTCTTGGACTTGTCTTGGATGGTTGTATGTTCTTTCTCTATAATATCTAGGCTGTCTTCAATCCCTGAGATTCGATCTTCTGCATGGTCTAACCTGCTGTCAAGACTCTCTACTTTGTTTTTGATCTCTTTTCCTTCTAGTTGGTCAGCTTTGATGGCTGCAAGTTCTTTGTTGAAGCTCTGTTTTAGGTCTTGTATGAATTTCTTTACTTCCTTAATTTGGTGTTCAGTGTTTGTCCTCAAATCACTTAGTTGATTGGTTATGGTTTCTTTGGGCTCCCATTCCTTCTGTTGGGTTCCATTCAGCATTCCCTTTGTGGTCTCCCTGACTTCCTTCAGCTCTTTGTTAATGGATTCCATGAATGCCTTTAGTGATCTTTGTGTGTTCTCTACCTGGTCTCTCAATTCCTGTATTACTCTTTGATTAGCTTCCTCCCGTTCATGGGATTCCTGCAGATCTCTTTGAGTGTTCTCAGCCTGCTCACGCCATTCCTCCCTTTCTCTTTGAGTATTCTCAAGTTGTTCACACAAATCCTGTATCAGTTTTTGAGTAGCTTCCTCACACTTATGATATTCCTGTATAAACTTCTGGGATGCCTCCTCTCTCTCCCTGTCACGCTCATACAGAGTACTTTGTACATTGTCAAACTTTTCATTTATCATGTTTGCCAGCAGTGTTTGTAGAGCTGTTTGGGAACTCTCCTCTGGATTATTCATTATCTGTTCTAACCCCTGATTATCAAGATTGGGAATTGAGATACCCGAATTTGTCATTTTTCTTGTGTTTTTCCGGCTTACTCTGCCCATTTGAGATGAAGATAGCACCAGTTTTGTGCTAGAACACTATCTTAAGGCAACCATCAACCAAAGTTTGCATTTGTACAGTCAATAGTCTACAGATACAATTTAGTTCAACAGATACATCTATTCGACTTCAAACAACTATATGTTAAAGGGCTTCGAACTGCAGAGAAGAATTTGGAAAACCAGAAATTATTAGGGTTAGGGAGAGATGTGGGTAAAAGATAGGAATAGATTGGTGTGGGGAGGCACAGGGAGAGTTAACTATGTCCTAATCACAATGCAGGAAATAGGTTGGGTAGGATGCAAGTAGAGAGAGAGAGAGAAAGAAGAAAGGGAAAGGGGAATGAAAAGAGACCAGAAAAAAAAATAGAAACGTAAAAATTTATGTTATTTTAGAGATTAAAAGACCATCTATTTATAGAGGAATATGAATATGTTGAGAGAAAGGGAGGGACATAGAGGAGATGTGAAAAACTTTAAAAAAATGCTTAAAATATTATATAGGTATAAAGAGGTAGTACTGCTATTAATGAATTTAAGTCTCAGAGGTTTTGAATTGAGTAATAAGTTTGTGGATTAAGTGTGTACACAATGGGGGATAGGGTCTACTGGTTAACTACGGGTTTATCTGAGGATGTGCGGACAAGAGTTAAGTCACATAAAGAAGAACAAAGAGTAAAAGATGGAAAGGATAGGAAAGTGAGAAGAAAAGATCAGAAGTTCAGTAGAGCCAGACAAAAAACAAAAAGATAATTAAGAATGAAAGAAAAAGAGAAAGATGACAAGAAAAGAAAGGAAAACACACATTCACGTATTCCTAAAATAAAAATTATAAGAGGAAAAAGAAAAAAAAAATTTAATGGAAAACAATTATTTTTTCAGAAAATGCAAAAATTAAAGATTAATAAAAGTTTTAAAAAAGCAAAAAAATTTTTTTATATATGTAAGGTAACAAAAAACGAAAAAAAAAACAAAACAAAAAAAAAGAAAAAAAGAAAAGAAGAAGAAGAAAAAAAAAAGTTCTTTGATTTTTTTTGGGGGGGGGAGGGGTGGGAAGAGTCCTGTATCTCCCTTTTGTCTGTAACCAGAGTCTGGTTGGAGTCTCTGGTCTGCTTGAGGTCCTGTGGCTTGATTGGTTTCTTAAGTCAGTTTGTTGGAACAGGCAGAAAAATGCTCTGCTTTACCCAAGATTTTGAGATCCCCCTCCCAGGTTAGTTTACTGGGAGGGTGATCTGCTTTGAGAATCACAAAAGAGGGGGATGCAGTGATGAGGCTAGGTTCTGGGTAGAGTTGAGGCCTTTCAACAAACAGTAGCTTTTCCCTGGGGCTATTTTGTGAAAAAAACTCACAGCACCCAGCCTGGAGCCATTCTCAGGGTTTCTGTTTTTCAATTGATTGTGGTGGCTGCTAGAGGGAGGGGCAGCCTCTGGCTCTGGTTACCCGGTGAGGAGAGCCACTCCAATGGCTGATGCCTGAGCTGGGTGACTTTTCCCTGGATGGAACTGAGTCTGTGAGGTCACTTCGCCATTAAGTTCTTGTGACCTGCTATATGACTAGTTTTATTCCAAGGCCTGAGCTGGAGCTAGCCGCTCCTCCGAGCTTTGTCGTATCCAAGATGGAGATCACCGGTGCTGGGGGGGGAGGGGTGGCCTTCCCTCCTCTGCTCCCTGAGAAGGAGTGAGGACGTCGGGCTTCTACTCACGCCGAGTCTTGGATCCCGGGTCGTCTCTGGTCTGCAAAGTGCAGGATGAAGTTGTCCGCTCCTTGTTGGTTCTTGCTGGTGTTGAGTAGAATCTGCTCATCCACTGCTTCTGGCTCCTTCGTCCCAGGTTGTGTCTCAGGTGTGCCCCCGTGGCGGTGGTCGCTGCCGTGACCTTGCCGCCGCAGCAGCAGCTGCTGGCAGGCGCTCAGATGAGTCTGCTTGGCTTCCCCTCTCTTGACTAACTCTCAGTCCTGTGATGGCACACTTGGTGTGATTCTCTGTCTTGGGACTGTTCACTGGAACTCTGAAACTGTTTTCTATGCAAGAGCTTGTTCAGATTCCAGCTTCTCTTCCGCCATCTTCCCGCTCTTTGCCCACAAATTTATTTTAGATAATTTTTGTCTGCATTTTGTGGATGGAATTGCGAGAGCTAATTTGAAAAGCACAAATTTAATCACCAAGAGCTGTCCTCAAGATGTAACAAAGATCTAATACAGCATCATTGAATGGTATGGGACTCTAAGGAGAAGTACTTGAATTGAAACATTATCAGAAAGTGTAAGCACGCAAAGACTATTTAGAAATGCAGCTGCTAGATTTCTCATGGAGAGCTTTTATAACATTTTGTGAAACGCAGGTCAGAACCTCATGGAAGTGTAGACAATTTTCCTTCACCTTTCTGTCAATCTTGGTCATTATCAATCATAATATAGCTAATCTAGAATAATCTATAATAAGAAAATGCTTATGAGAAGTGGGGGAAGACGGTGGAGAAGAAGCTGGAGGCTAAACAATCTCTCGCATAGAAAGCTATTTTAGTGTTCCAGTGAACAGTACTAGGCTAGAGTATCACACCCAGTGTGCCATCACAGTACAGAGTTTGGCTAGAGAGGGAAAATCCAGGGAAGGAGACAGATCTGAGCAGTTGCTGTAGCCATGGCTGAGGCAGCTTTGGTGGTGGCCATAGCCAACCCGCCATATCTACAACAGAGAGGTTCCAGGACAAAGGCAGTAGACACATTGGATGAGCAGATTCAACTCAACAACAGCAACAACTGAAAAGGAGCAAATGAATTAAACCATCTTAACAGGCCCATATCAAGCATTGAAATAGAAAAAGCAATAAGAGACCTCATGTCTAAGAAAAGCCCAGGACCACATGGATTTACAGCAGAATTCTACAAGGCTTTCAAAGCAGAGCTCATACAAATACTCCTCCAACTCTTCAATGAAATTGAAAGAGAAATCTCAGGACCAAACTAATTCTATGAAGCCATCAAAACCCTCATCCCAAAACCATGCAGGAACTCATCAAAGAAAGAGAATTATACACCCATTACTTTGATGAACATTGATGCCAAACTTCTCAACAAAATTTTGGCCAAACAATTCAACAATTCATCCAAAACATTACATACCATGATAAAACAGGATTCAGTTCAGGGATCCAAAGATGGTTCAATATACACAAATCAATTAAATAACACCACTTTATGATGAAGTTTCTGGATAAACTAGGAATCCAGGGAACATTCCTCAATAAAATAAAAGCTGTATATGACAAACCTGCTGCCAGCATTATACTTAATTGTCAAAAAGTAAAGACATTTCCTCATAACTCAGGAATGAGACAAGGATGTCCACTCTCTCCACTTCTCTTCAATTTACTATTAGCATGCCTAGCTACAGCAATAAGAAAAGATGAAAACCGAAAAGGGATCCAAACAGGGAAAGATGAAGTAAGACACTCCCTCTTTGCAGATGACATGATCTTGTATTTAAAGAATCCCATGGATTCCACTCCCCAATACTCATGCTGATTCAAAACTATGGCAATGTATCAGGGTATAAAATTAACCCTCAAAAATCAGTGGCTTTTCTGTATGCCAACAATAAGAAAAGCGTGGCTGCAATCAGAAAAGCAACTCCATTCTTAATAACCCCACATAAAATAGAATAACATTGAATTAACTTAACCAAAGAAGTAAAGGATCTCCATGATGAAAACTTTGAAAACCTGAAAAAGGAAATCAAAACAGAACTTAGAAAGTGAAAAACTCCCTTGATCCTGGATTGGAAGGATTAACATCGTGAAAATGACAATACTTCCCAAGGCTATCTAAAAATTCAATGCAATACCTATCAATATTTCAATCTCATTCTTCAAGGAAATAGAAGAGGCAATCCAAAAAGTCATATGGAATGATAAAAGGCAGTGAGTAGCATAAGCAATCCTTAACAGAAAGAACAGTGCTGGAGTAATATCAATACCAAATTTCAAACTCTACTACAAAGCCTTAGCAAACAAAACAGCTTGTACTGGCACAAGAACAGACCTCAAGACCAATGGAATAGAATTGAAAACCCAGAAATGAGCCTACAGAACAATAGGTACCTAATCTTTGATAAAGGAGATAAAAAATAGAATGGAAGAAAGACAGCCTATTCAGTAAAAGTGCTGGCAAAAGTGGTTAATCACTCATAGAAAACTAAAGCTATATCCTTATATATCATCCTGTACCAAATCAACTCCAAATGTATCAAAGACCTCGGAGTCAAAGCAGACACCCTGATAACATTACAGGATGGAGAAGGACATACCGTAGGTCTCCTGTGTAGAGGCGGAAATTTTCTTAATAGAGACCCAGAAGCACAAAAAATCAAAGAAATGTTGGGTAAATGGGATTGTATGAAATTGCAGAGCTTCTGCATGGCAAAGGACATAGCTAGCAAGATCAATAGAAAGCCCATTGATTGGGAGAAGATCTTCGCTAACCATACAATATACAAGGGTCTCATATAAAATATATGTGGAACTCAAAACATTAAATCCCCCAACAACAAATCCTATAAGAAACAACTTCCCAATAAATAAGTGGACTAAAGACTTCAAGTGTAACTTCTCTGAAAAGGAAAGAAGGAAGGCCAACAGACACATGAAGAATTGCTCAACCTCCCAATCCATAAAAGAAAAGCAAATCAAAACAACATTGAGATACCACCTCAAGCCATTTAGAATGGCTATAATAGAGAAGTCTAATAACAACAGATCCTTGAGTGGATGTGGCCAGAAGGGAACCTTACTCCATTGTTGGTGGGAATGAAACTTGTTCCAACACTTTGGAGTAGTATGGAGGTTCCTCAAAAGATTCCACCTAGAACTTCCCTATGACCTACCAATCTAACTTTCGGGCATTTACCCAAATGATCACAAACAAGACCATACTAACGCTACCAAAACAACTATATTTATTGCAACATTATTTACCATAGCTAAGATATGGAATCAACCCAGAAGACCCTCAGTAGATGGATGGATCGAGAAAATGTGGTATTTAACCAAGTCCTAATCTTAGAGAGGGAAATGGTTTGGATAGAATGATAGGAGAGAGATTACAAAAAAAGAACAAGAAAAAATGAAAAAAACAAAATTTAAATTTAAGTAGTGAAACACTTAAAAATTATGTAAGTTTAAACAAATGATATTGAGAGAAGAAAAGGATAAGATGAGAAGAAGGGATGGATTGAAAGGAAAAATGAAAAATAAAAAATAAAAATTCTTAAAATTAGTTACTTGAAAATTATATACATATAAAGATAATACTGCTATTAAAAATTTAAGCCTAAGAGGTTGTGAATTGAGTAATAAATTTCTGGATTAAATGTGTACACAATGGGGTATAAGGTCTAATAATCAACGACAGGTATATATCTGGGAACAGCAATTTTGTCACGCAAAAAAAGAAAAAGAAAAAAATGAAAAGAATACATAAAAAGGACCAAAAATTCAGAGGAGATAAAAAACGCATGTGCACACACACACACACACACACACACACACACACACACACACACACACACACTTATACACCTACAATAAACATTATGGGAGGAAAATAAGATTAATAGAAAACAATTTTTAAAATTAAAAATTTTTTAAATGGTTCAAATAAGAGTTCTTTGATTGCAACAATGAGATGTACAATTCACTATGTAAAAAAACGAAATTAACAACTTTGGTGGGGGGTGGGGGAGGAGCCGGTGTGGGGAGGGGAGAAGTATGGGAAGGGATGGGAAGGAGAAACAACAAGGAGGCCAAAACGCTTGATAAGAAATATACTCGTTATCTTGCCCATGTAATTGTAACTCCTCTGTACTGTATTCTCACAATAAAAAAATAAAATTAAATTTAAAAAAGAGTTCTTTGATTTTTTTTTGGGGGGGGGGGGAATGAGGGCAATGGGATGATTGTGTATCTCCCATGTCCATAACCAGTCTCTTGGTGGAGTCTCTGGTCTGCTTGTGTTGTTTGGTTTTCCTGTGGCTTGATTGTTTTCTTAAGTCAGTTTGTTTGAGCAGGCAGAAAAATGCTTTGCCTATCCCATTGTCTTGTGATCCTCCTCCCAGGCTAGTTCAGTGGGAGGTAGATTTGCTTTGAGTATCCCAAAAGAGGGAGATGGGAGTTTCCTCTAGTTTGGAGATGCTGTGATGAGACTAGGTTATGGGTAGAGTTGAGGCCTTTCAGCAATCAGTAGCTTTTCCTTGTTGGGCTAGCTCCTGAGACTCTCAGAGAGCCCAGCTTGGAGCCATTCTCAGGGTTTATGTTTACTGAGTTTTGTTTGTCTAGGCTGCTGTAGGGAGGGGCAGCCTCTGGCTATGTTTACCCAGTGATGAAAGTCACTCTTCAGGGGGCAGATTTTTCTCTGTCAGGGTTGGTTGACTTTCCCCTGGGTGGAGCTGAGCCTGGCAGGTCAGGGCAGGTTCCTGTGACCTGCTAAATGACTCTTTTGTTTTCTTCCAAGGCCTGAATTGGAGCTAGTTGCTCAGCTGGCCTTTGTTAGTATCAAAGACAGAGATCTCCAGTGGTAGGGGATGTCCTTCCCTCCTCTGCTTCCTGAGAAGGAATGAGGATATCAGGGTTCTACTCATGCCAGAGTCTTGTTCCTGGGCAGTTTCTGGTCTGTGATCTGCAGGATGAAGATATCTGCTCCTTGTCAGTTCTTGCTTGTGTTGGGTAGAATCCATTTGCCTGCCACATCTGGCACCTTTGTCCCAGATTCTCTCTGTAGTTATGGCTGCTAAGAGTGTCTCTGCTACCAACTCTGCCACTGCAGCCATAGCTAGCTGCATGTGTTCAGATCTCTTTCCTTGCTTGGATTTTCCCTCTCTGTCCAAACTCTCTGTATTGAGATGACACACTTGGTGTGACTCTGTAGCCTAAGACTGTTCACTGGAATACTAAAATGCTTTCTGTGGGAGAGCTTGTTCAGCCTTCAGCTTCTCCTCTCCCATCTTCCCCCAAATCTCATGAATTTTTTATGAGTGTTTTTTTTTTTAGGGAAAAATGTCATTGGTGTTTATATTTTGTGTTGGCATAAAATGAGCCTACTATTGTCTTAATTTAATAAAATAAAATTCTCTGGCTGGGCACCGGAGGCTCATGCTTGTAATCCCAGCTACTCAGGAGGCTGAGATATGAGGATCTCAGTTCAAAGACAGCCCGGGTAGGAAAGTCTGTGAGACTCGTATCTACAATAAGCCACTAGAAAATCAGAAATGGCACTGTGGCTCAAGCGGTAGAGTACTCACCTTGAGCTGAAGAGTGTAGGACCATCGCCGAGGCAGAGAGTTCAAGCCCCATGACCAACCAATTAAACAAAACAAGACAACAACAACAAAAACAAAAACTCTCTGATTCTATGAGAGCATAAATTTTGTGGGGAATGGTTAAGACAAGGTTGTCATTCTAAAAAATATATATATATCACCCCCCAAATAAAGGAACAATAGGAAATATATAGCAGGAAACTTATAAATCTTAATGGACTAACAGTCTGTCAGTTTGTTTTAAGTTTTTATCAAAAATGAAAGTAATACTGGATAATATTTTATTAAGACATTTAAATTTCTTTAACCCTGACATTTAAGATTCAGTTTAAAAAGAAATTCAACAGGTGACAGTGTTTTCTCCTTACTTTTCCAAAGAAATGATTATTTCAACAGTATAGTGTATAGCGCAATATAACCAGAAAGCATTTTTAAGGAAAAAAAATTCCCATTCTTTTTTTGCTTGTCTGTATTTAAAGCTGCATACCACATCTTACCCACCCTACTGTCTGTCTTCTCATTTGAAACATTTCAGTAAATGTGTCAGCCAGCAAAGTTTTACAAAATAGCATGCTTTCATTCATTGTGCTTTCCAAAATATATCTCACAAATGCCAAAAACAAAACACAACTTGAAACATCTGTGGATTTTTCTATTTATGGTGCAAAGTAATCACTTTCCATAATCCTTAGAACCAGCTCTTCACAGGCATTAAATGCTCTTTCACTTCCATGCTTTAGAACAGCAGCATGTAACAATGGTGTACTTGTAAATTTCTTCACCACATCTGGTTTGTTTACAGCAAGGACTGTCTTCATGGAAGATGGTAATAGATGAGTTGTGCAATTATGTAGTTTAAAAGGGCTCTGAGTTGGGGATAAAGAGTATCCATTTATGTGACTAAATATTTAAATTAAATCCTATAATGTATACTCCTTCAATTTTCTGGCTAACATGTTCTACAATCTAGGTATTTTTAAAAGAAATATTGTACGTTGTTTCCTTGGTGACAACGTAATTGGAAGACTTAAAATTTTCCTATACCATGGCCATCTGAAATGAGATGGATATACTTAGGTTAACATAATGAAATGTTGGGACAGCATTAATGTTTGAATCTTGGATGGGATTTGATTGGAATTGTGACAGGCTTTCATAGTATGAGAAGAAAAAAAAAAGACCATACTAATACTTTTATCTGCCACATTGTTTTATTAGTTTATTCAAACACACACATATAAACAGATACACATTATGAAGACCCAGTCAGTCTGCAAGAAAATATTTTAATAGGAATTCCATAAAATATTTAGTCTGCTGAGATCTGATTAGAATTTTAAGAAATATCTAGTGGCTTCCACCCCTGGACAAGTTATTATTATTGGTAAAGATGTTGCCATTGGATTTTAGAATGCCCCAGGAAGACCTATGTGTTTAAGAGAAATGACATTCCAATTCCTCCCAGAATGTGGAGTTCTTCTGGAGATTAAGTTCTTCAGAGTGAAACACATGAGAAAATAGACTCTCATCTTCTTTCTTCTTTTATCTTTTAATCATTCTAGGTAAAAAACTTTTCTCTTTGACATACTCCCCTCCTTGATATTGTCTTGGCACTGGCCCCAAAAGCAATAAAACCAGCTGAACATACACTGAAACATTCAATCTTGTAAATCTGAGTAAGCCTTTCTGCTTAATAAATAGACAATATCACTTATTTTGGTAGGTTATAAAGCTAACCCAAAGTTCTAGTCTTTCTAAAAATGTAGAGTATATTAAAATATGCTTCATTATAAAATATCTAACTCCGTGTTGTATATTGTGTTTTTTATTCTGTTGATCCTAGCGCTTACAATCAGGACCTAATTGTAAAACTGTTTGCAATAAATAATCACATTACTTTTATGATTCCATAATTTAACTTGTTTTCCTACATATTTATAGAATATTGTAGCTATGGAAAATCAATAAATATTGAATTTTGATATAGGATTACCTATCACTGCAAGTGTTGTCAAAATTTATCTAAACTGAAATGATTGTCATTGATATCTTTCTCAAGATTCCACATGTTTATACTTTCAGCTGACCCTTTACAAAACTCACACCCCAAACATAATTTTTAGTTTGTTCATGCCATCATAGGAACATAAATATATGGCACAAAATGTTAATTAACTTTATCTGCTTTCATTAATGGAGTATACCTAATAGAATTAAGTATATACCCTCAGGGAAATAAGATACTTCCTTCTAAATCCAGACTTGCAGGCAGACAGAGAGACACCCACACCCACACACATACACACACACTCACACACACACACACACATACTTACTACTCTGACTCAGGTTAGGTTCCAGACATTGGGTATCAGACAATGATCTATTAATCAAACTTGCTTGTCCAGATATAAAATACATTCATAATTCCACACATACAAAAACACCAGATCATTCAAAATAATGAAAATATAAAACATAACCACCCCGCTATGGGCCATCTACTCGCTGATTTCATTCATTTATGTTGATGCATTTTTCATATCATAATTAAAAGTCTTTTTGTATCTCTCTGATTAGCAGATAATATGTTAACATATGAGAGAAAATGTAGGTAAAATTACTTTTTGCATATGAAATAATGACATTTCTGAGGATAAAACATGCCTGTTTTTCAGTTTGGTTGCCAAAATGGAACTATTAGACCTTTTGAATATTTAATTTTAAATCTGAACCGTCTAATTTCACTGGGATTTGAATTGTGTTACTTACAACATTAATGTAACATAAAAGCATTACTAAATAGAAAGAAAATTATAAGTTTATCACACCTTAATACCTGAATTGACTTTATTATAAAAACAATTAAATTTATGTAACATCATAAGCATCCTGAAACAAAATATGAGGTATGGAAACAGAAGACTCCATTTTTTGTTCAGTGTATGTACTCGTTATTTATAGTTTGAGATGATTCTGTATTCTTTACCTTATGCATGGTATATTCATTCTCGTCTTCAGGAAGGTGGGGGTGGGCACAGAGCTTTAGGGAAAGGGTGAAAAAATGAAGCAGTGGAGTTCCTTGAACATTGATGAAAGTGAACTATTTAACATATGGGTGGGGAAAGAAGGGAGGGAATGGGAAAATATGAGGGAACACAAGACATTTCATAAAAGGAAATGTACTCATTACCTGATTCATGTAATTGTAATCCCTCTATAAATCAACTTAATAAAAGAGTAAATTTATTTTAAAAAGGCAAACAAAATATTGTTTCTTAGAATCATACGAGTATGTTTTGTTCACTAGTTTGAGCTGGTTGAGTCTATCTCTGAAAATAGCTAAATTTACATTCATTGGGCAAATTTTTGAGCTACTAGTAGTTAGAAGTCAATTATGATTGGATGTTTTTTCTGAGACTCTAATTCATTTATTTCTTTAATCTAATTTGTATGATTTCTATTTACCAGTTTTTGAATTAGCTTGTTCCTGTTTTTCAAGGAACTAGTGGTGCATTATTAGTGCTGATTTAAGATTGTTCTAATTTATTGATGTACATAGTCAAAGCTATAAATTTTCCTGAGTATTGCCTGTGTTCTTGTGTCCAAGAGGAGGTAGTATTTTGTCTGTTCACTTCTACTGAATTCCATAAACGTTGGAACTTCCCTCCATATGTCTTCAGTGACTCACTGATGATTTAGCAATGTGTTATTCAGTCTCTGTGAGTTTCAGAATTTTTTGTGATGCCTTTTGATGTTGAGATCTAATTTGGTCTCATTGTGGTCTGACACGATACGAGGAGTAATTTCATTTTTATTTTTGAATTTTCACAGATTTTCTTTGTGATCTAAGATATAATCTATTTTGGAGAACGTTCCATGAGCTGTTAAGTATAGCTTGTCAAACCAGGTATTTGGTTTTGATTTTTTGCTAGATTTTGACCTGGATGGCCCGTCCAGAGGTAAGAATGACGTGTTCAAGCAACCAACAATGCGTTTGGATGTATGCATATTTTTAGGACAAGTAGTATTTGTCTGATGAATTTGAGAGATCTAGGATTCAGGGCATTGATATTTAGCATTGTTATATCCCCCTGATGGAGACTTTCCTTCATCAACATTTAATGTCCTTTTTAGTCTCTTTTTACTTTTATACCAATTTTAATTTAAAGCCAATCTTATCTAATTAATATAACTACTCTTGCCTGTTTATGAGGTCCATTTTTAATTTGTAAAGATGATGTACAGAAGGGATCCAATTACATAAGTCAAATGATGAGCGTATTTCTTTTTCAACAGTGTCACCTTTTCCCTCATATTCTCCTAGTTTTTCCCTTTCAACCTCCCTGCCCCATATGTTGTATATTTCATTTACAAGGTAGTGTCTATTGAGTGGCACTGCTACATTTGTTCACCCTTTGTCCCACCATTTCTGTGTTTCCCCTTGCCCTTTACAAACTTGCATATAAGACCAAAGGTGCAGAAATTGAAACAAAAAAAACAGCATCCAAATTCAGATGGAAAAAACAAAATAATAAAAACCTCTCATTATCAATTCTTGGAGATCAATTTGATGAACATTATTTCATATGATAATATTCATATAGCTATTGAGCCTTTGTGATCCTCTCCAAAGGGCATCCTCCTTTGATCTCACTGTATAAATGTTTAGAATCCTATGTAATTTATCATGTCCTAATGTAATGTTTTCTCTTTTAACATCCAACTCTGTTTTAAGTTGTAGAATTAAAGGCACATTCTAATACAACAAATGAGGGAAATCGGGCAACTTATATTTTTTGAGTCTGATTTTCTTCACTTAATATAGGTTTTTTCCAAGTATTTCCATTTCCTTATGAATGGTATAATATCATTTTTTCTGGGTGAATAGAGTTGCATCATACTGAAGAGTATCTTCATGGCAAAGAAAAAAGTTAGCAGGGTATATAGAAAGAGAACAGAATGGAAGAAGATTTTTACTAACTAAGCATTAGACAAGGGTTTACATAACTAACCCATATTTACAGATCAAATAAACCCTCAAATAAACAAGAGCCCAATTAATGTATGGGATAATGACTTAAGGAGAACTTCATAGAAGAAAAGTGACAATGACAAATAGACATATCTCTCTCCATGAAAGAAATGCAAATCCAAACAACACTGAGATTCTTCTCATCCCTGTTACAATGCCATTATGAAAAAATGAACAATCCCAGATACTGATAGGGATGTGGTCCAAAGGAAACTCTATTATATTGGTGGAAATGTAATCTTGTTCAACGGCTTTGGAAAACACTATGAAGGTTGCTCACAAAAATGAATAGAAAGCTCCCTATGATACAGCAATTCCACTTATTGGCATTTATCCAATAGAGCAGAAACACGACCACACTGAAGCTGCCAGCACAATCATGTTCATTGTTGCATTATATTCTGTAGCCAACATATGGAATCAGCCCAGATGCCTCTCACTGCAATAAGGGATCAAGAATTATGTTCCTGTGTGTATATGAATTACATATATATATATATATATATATGATTCCTATTTACAAGTATTTATGTATATATACATACATAATCAAATTTTATTCATCAATCATTAAGAATAATATTGCACCATTTTTTGGGGGGGTCCAGGCGTGGGGCCTGAGCTCTGGGGCCTGGGGGCTGCCCCTCAGCTCTTCAGCTCAAGGCTAGCGCTCTACCACTTGAGCCACAGTGCCACTTCCGGCTTTTTTCTTTTTGCTTATGTGGTGCTGAGAAATTGAACTCAGGGCCTCATGCATGCAAGGCAAGCTCTCTACCACAATTTTGAGTATACAGAAATCATAGTTACTGGTCATGTATTTCTCAGGTTTGAGTATCAAGTCATTTCAGACAAAAATTGAATTTCATATATTTTATGTCAACAGTGATTTTTTAGAAATTGAACCAATCTTAATATGAGATAACTAAAGCAAGATTTTCCATGACTTTTCCAATTATTCCTATAGACTTTAATATAACTTATTTTTGAATGGTAGGAAATTCATATTATACCTACTTTCTATAGAATAATTAAGAAATAAATGATCATGATAGCATTCATTTTTCCTTCACTAGAAAGAATGAACCTCGCTATAGACGACAAAATACTTCAATGAAAATGCCATAAAATTATGAAAAGTTTGAGTGACTATAAGTTGAATGAAATAGTCATTTTTGCAGGTCACAAAATGAAATCTCTTGAAGCTTCTTTATATGTTAAATAAACTGTATTTGCATTCAAAATATTTCATTCATCTCTCCAACAGTGGAATAACCAAACCAACTCCATGCCAAATAGCTTATTTGTTTAATTCAAGTAAATATTTAGGAACAGAAGTTATCACACTTGTATAGAAATATCTACCCACCATTCTAGAAATTAAATCTGAAATCATAAAGGATTGGGATTAATAATTAGCTTTCACTATGTTGCCATAAATAGGTTGTGAATCTTTTCAAGTGCGCACAGTTGTGGAGGTATGGTCACTGAGAACTTGTGATCAAAGACGATGTCAAGATCAAAGTCTTTCCTCCTCTTCCTTCTTTTCCTTCTCTGTCTCCTTCTCCTTTTCCTTCTCCTTCTCCTTCTTCCCCTCCTCCTCTTTCTCTCTCTCCCACTCCTATTCCTCCTCTTCTTTACTTTCTGTCTTCCATGAATACACATACTCCATCACATGTTCCTGACATTCTGTTCTGTGCCACCACCAACCCAAAGCAATGAGGATAAGAAACATAAACTGAACTGTATAAAATCAGATGCCAAGGTTAATCTTTACCCCTTATTAATTAATTTTATAAAATATTTTGTCATATTAATAGGAGACTGACACAGCATGCTCTCATTTATTATAAGGGATAGGATTTACTGGAAAAAAATCTAACATCACCCTAATGAAATGATTTATTAAATCAATATTATATTAGGACAAATCTACTTTTAAATAACAGATATACTTCAACAAGAGGCAAAAAATTCACCTCTATGGTTTGCTATGAAAAGACAGCAGAATTCAAACTGTTCCTCATGGAAATTGACCTATAATTGGCAATATTGTCAATTTCATAAATGATTTAAGAAGACTGAAGAACAAATTTCAACTCTAAATAAGAGATAAAATTTACTTTGTCCCTGTAAACAACCTTTGTATTCTATCTATGTTTGGTCCACAAAATGACTTGTATTCTATTTTAATCATATTCTTAATTGACTTTAAGTGGTTGCATGGGAGTATCTGATTGACCATGCAGTTTATGAATAGTGTATCGTGAGTTATTTTGTTTTCTTTCTTCTCTTCTGAGGTTTGAACTCTGGGTCTGAGCGCTGTGCATGACCTCCATTCGATGAACACTAGAACTCTATCACTTGAGGCAAAGCAGTACTTTCAGATTTTTCTGACATTTAATTGGGGATAAGAATCTCACAGACTTTCCTACCTGGGCTGGCTTAAACCTCAATCCTCAGCCTCCTGAGTATCTAGGATTACAGGAATGAGCCGTTAGTGCTATCTTAATACAATGCATCGTTTTCTTTTTGACCAGTCCTGGGGCTTGAACTCAGGGCGTTGGCAATGTCCACGAACTTCTTTTCCTCACACTGGCACTTTACGACTTCTGTCACAGTGCCAATTCCAGCTTTATTTTGTTAATGTAGAAGTGAGGAATCAAACCCAGGGCTTCACAGTATTCCCCTAAGACTACCACTAAGCCACATTCCCAGCTCAATACAAAGCTGGATGATCATTATCCCTCATTCTTTTCAATCCTATCTCATTCCTCAATTTACATATTTTTGTAGAGTATTCATTGACTTGCAGTGTCATATACAGTCACTCAGAGGATATATCACAGATCATATTTTATTGAAAGTCTTATTCATCAACATATTAAACGTGTGCATTATAGAATTCTGTGACTTTAAATTCTAAATTATCACTCAGATTCACAGATTACTATTCTAAAATTTTTCTTAAGGTTAATGCAAATGCAATCTGTAATTCTTCGATAAAGTACAATGATTAATAGAATGTTAAAGAGTTGGACTATGAATATCACCTTCAGTTCTAGAACATTTTTTCATCACTACCCTCTCAAAGTACTCCAATATCTATTATTAGTCACTTCCTGTGATCATTTCAACCTACGCTCCACTTTACCAACCATTACTTCATAGTCTACCACTACGGCTGCGTCCATTTTAAAAAGCTCATATAATTAAAAATTGAAGTTTATTTTATCCATTCCTCCCAAGTAAAATTAGTTTCCGAACCAAGTCCATATAAATTTTTCCCAGGGATATACCATATTGATTTGTATGTGTGTGTATAATTCTATAATACCCTCAATGGGAATTTCAATATTTTATTATATGTTATTATAAAAGTTTTCTTTTTTGGGGGGGAGGGGTATGGTCGTGGGGCCTGAACTCTGGGCCTGGGTGCTGTCCCTCAGCTCTTCAGCTCACGTCTAGCGCTCTACCACTTGAGCCACAGCTCCACTTCCAACTTTTTTCTTTTGCTTATGTGGTGCTAAGGAATCGAACACAGGGCCTCATGAATGCAAGGCAAGCACTCTACCACTGAGCCACCTTCCCAGCCCTATAAAAGGTTTTCTTATGTATATAATTGTACATGTGTTTTGTTGGACATATATTGAAATATATTTTGTATATGTAATTATGATTCAAAATGCTGCATCATAGAGGCAACTCTATGTGTAATATCTTAGATTGCCAGTATGTTTAGCAAACTGACTCTATCACTTTAACTGTCAAGCACCAAAATATAAGGATTCCAATTTCTACATATTGGTTATGCACTGCTATTCTATTGTTTTTTCTATTTCCACTAATCTCTATATGTATGCAATGTATAGGTATGGTATGATTTTGACATATATTTTTTGGATTTTGGTATATTATTATAAAGATATGTATTTGGATTTTTTTTAGACATATTTAGGATAGTTAAAGCTTTTCATAGGCAGGATGGTTAAAGTTTTTCATAGACATTAATATATTTCTTATTCAAGTCTCTTTAAATAAATGTATATGTATGCACACTATGTGCATATTCATATATTCATACTTATATGTGTTCATACACAAATACCTATATATGTATGCATTTATATGAATATACATATATATATGTTTATTATTATTTTCATTTTTCTTTTAAGTTAACATTTTACTTTATTTGCCAAACGTGTCCTTTATTGATTTTACTTTATTTTATTTTATTGTTAAAATGTTGTACAGAGGGGTTACAGTTACATGAGTAAGGCAATGAGCACATTGCCTGTTGATCATTATTACCTCTTTCCTTCCTTGTTGTTGTGCCACTAACCCTTCCCTCCCCCAGCTCCCACCTTCCTTTCTCCCCATTCTTTGCAGCATGAAGTGGTAAGGTTCATTTCCAATAAAGTCTTATTGGTATCTGTGCTGCAATGGGTCATCCTGTGTCCTTGTTTCAGCGTTTTGTAATTCCCTTTACCCTCCCCAGATTAGACATGTATATACAAGATGCAGGGTATCAAAATCAAGAACAGTGACAACAGAGGATATTCCATAGGGGAAAGAACATATTAAGGAGGGCTGGGAAGGTGGCTCCGTGGTAGAGCACTTGCCTTGCATGCTCGAGGCCCTGGGTTCGATTCCTCAGCACCACGTAAGAAAAAAGCCAGAAGTGGCACTGTGGATCAAGTGGTAGACTGCTAGCCTTGAGCTGAAAAGCTGAGGGACAGCGCCCAGGCCCAGAGTTCAGGCCCCACGAATGGACCCCCCCCCAAAAAAAGAACATACTGAGGAAACAACAACAACAAAAATGAATAAAATGACATTGTACATTTACAACAGTAACAATAGAGACCGAACTCCCAAACATGTCCCTTATTACCAAGCTAGTTATTGCAATTCATGTCCTTATCATTTTTGGAACTTCACTAAAATGTTTTGTGGCCTTCCATGTGGACTTATATGTTCAATTTTTCCTAAATCTATCTATTCCTAAGATACCAGCCAGCTCTCTTCTGAAGCCAAAAAGCAGCCTTCTACAGCTTGGTTCCAAATCACTTGTATTTTTTCTTTGTACTAAGAATACTGATTCAAGCCCAGTGCTGTTGGCACATTTTATAATTGTAGCTACTCAGGAAGCTGAAATGAGGATCGTGGTTCAAAGCCAGCCTGGGCAGAAAAAGTCCATGTGACTCTTATCTCCAATAAACCACCAGAAAACCAGAAGTGGCGCTATGGCTCAAGTGGTAGAGATCTAGCCTTGAGCTGAATAGATGAGTGACAGCGCCCAGGTCCAGAGTTCAAGGCCCACGACCACCACCAGCAACAACAATAACATGGACCAAAGGGTCCTACCCATAATACCTTCCTTCTACAGCAAATCACACAACCTCCAAAATCCACATAATTGAATCATTTAAAGACAAATGATGAAGCAACGTCTTCATTTGTAGAAATACATACTTGCGACAAGGATGGAAAAGGCAATGAGACCCAAAGGAAGATTCCATAGATAAAGGAATGTGTCCCACACACTTCCAACTATAAATCTGGGAAATCAGTCATCTTTGTCATACTAATAAAAAACACAAAAAAGCTAACTGTGGAATTCAAAAGGATTGCATGAGAACAAGTGTTCATTGTGACAGCATAGTAACTTCAGTTCAAATTATTATGTCTCTCTTTCCTTGTCTTTTCCCACCTCATTCTTGAATTCTGAAGGTGAGATTCTGGGGAGCCAGTTCCCTTTGGTCCAGTAATTAATGAAAGTGAACAGGTGATTGGAGATTCAATTTCTTCACATATTTATTGGATTCTCATTTTTTATTAAGATTATGGAGAAATAATGTGATTGCAAAACACAAGAAAGTCTTAACTTTTCCACTAATTTCTAAAATGCCTGCTGTGAGAACAACAAAAGTAACGAAAGAAACAACAATATAAAGCTATTTGTGGTGTGTTGGTACCAGGAGAAATTGAAATGTCACATATAAATACCAAATTACATTTGGTATTTAATTCTTCACTGAGCTAATGTGATAATTAAACATTTATATTTTCTAACAAAATCACCATTGAGAATACCACAGTCAATTTCATTCACAGAAGCAAAGCTGCAAAGAACTGCTAAAATTTTTACATATTCTTTCCTGGAGTTGAGAAGGTTGATTCTGCTGACGTTGACTGTTTGATCCTCTTCCTCCTCACAAATAAGTGTGCCTATGTAGAACAATTTATACCTATACCTTAACTTCATAGGTGTCTAGCCTTTCTGGTTGGATCTTCAGTCTGAGTACCACCTACAGAGCATATATAGTTTATGAACATGGACCATGCCTTAACAAGCAAAAACATGCTCTAAAACAGTTCTAACAGAAACATCTGTGATAATGGAAATATTCTATATATGCATTGTCTAACACACTATCCACTGGCAATATGTGATTAATGAATCTCAAATGTGAATAGTTTCTGAAAAATTAATTCTTCCAATTTCAGTTAAATGAAATTTTAAATCATAAGATTCATCTACTCACTGTTATGTGAACAGCTCAGGTTCCAAATAAGGAAGCTGAAGTTCTCACAAAGATGATGATAAAATATAATCCAAGTGAAGAAGTTTCCATTAGATACTAACTGAATGCCTATGAATTATCTGAGCTTTCCTGTCTTATAGAATTGAGCCATCACTCACCTAGATTGACAGCTGGGAGGAAAGGGGTGGGAGATAAGCATAAGCTACTTGGGATACTGAGAATTGCTCCTTGAAGATGAGGGTTATGCATGAATATTTTCTATATTTAGTAGACAGCAAAGTGTGTGGAATCCTGTAGGTAGAAAAATAATGATTGTATTTCAATCAAACAGGTGCTCTGTTTATCAAAATAGGAGAGAAGTCATACAGGTGAATTCTATAAATATACAAACTATATAGAGAAATTTTGCTATGTTCTATTCCATGATAGGCCCTGGCATAAAAGTTGGCACTTTGTACATACTCTGTAAATACTCACACACTAAAAAACAGAAATGTAATCCTTTATTATTGCTAAAATACATAGAATATCTTCATAATATATATTTGTGGGCCTATTTTTTTCCCTTAATTTCTTCCACACCTACATTAAGAAATGGCTCTAAGAGAAAAGCTTCTAAATGTGTTAAATTTGAATTCCATCAATTTCTTTTGTTAAATTGTACTCTAGATAGGATTGAGGCCTTAGGGTTAGAAAAATAGTATTCTCAACAAATTGTCATGCCTCATTTTTAAGGGGAGCTATGCCTTTATTAGGAAAAATATGTATTGGTCTTGGTAGCCAGGAACATTCAAGAAACAAAAGAAAAAGAACAATTCCATGGCAGTCTCAAGTGTTTGCATATCTTCAAGTGAACACTAGCTGCTCTATATTCCGTAGTATATTTGCAAGCTTTTTCTAAGCTATTGTCATCCTCCAGAGTAAAGTTCAGGCATGCCTATTGCTCATTATAAAGATCGCAGTTGCTCAAACTCAGAACCCATTGTTTGTATAAGCTTCACATGGCTATCTTTACTTCACTCAGTGGCACTGAGGGATGAGAGATACACGTGAAATTTGTAAATATACACATACACACATATCTCACTGGCTTTCACTATTACTGTAAAAATTAAGACCTTTTTGTCTCTGACCCAAGAGCATAATAAATCGTCTAGCATCCATTAAAGTGTGACAAGTTCATTATTAACTTGTAAGTAGGTTAAATCTCTAGCTTCACACAATTCTAAATACTCATATGAAGAAAAATACATACCAAGAGTTTTGGTGTGCTTCTATATTACGAAGCTCTCAATATTCATCTTATTTGCCTGGAGGAGGCAAAAATGCTTGATAGGAAATGTACTCATTACCTTGACATGTAACTGTAACCCCTTTGTACAGTATTCTTACAATCAAATATGTACAAAAAGGAAAAAAAAAAAGAAATTGGAAGTCACGTATTTCCATTAAAACTAACTAAATTTAAGGCCTGTAACTTTCTACAGGTTTTTAAGGACCAAATAAGTTGTGGATATGCCCCAAGGCCTTTACGAAAAGCTAAGGGAGAGATATTCAAAAGTGGCAGTAGATAGGTGACCAGAGCGTAATTATGTAGCTTTACTTCACTGTTACCATAGCAGGAGTTCAAATCAATATGATGGTTCGTAGTTACAGGACCAGAAGACATACTGGAAATTGACATCAATGAAGGGTCATTCATTGTTGGAAAACATAAATCAGGATGCACCAAAGGTTGCAATGAACAGTGTCCAAAAAAGCAACACAGAATGGGATAAAGTTATTGCAAGTATGTATTTGATAAGTGGTTCACATCAAGAATATATAAAAAACGGGGCTGGGAAGGTGGCTCAGTGGTAAAGCGCTTGCCTCGCATGCATGAGGCCCTGGGTTCAATTCCTCAGCACCACATAAGCAAAAAGGAAAAAAAGCAGGAAGTGGCACTGTGGCTCAAGTGGTAGAGTGCTAGCCTTGAGCTGAAGAGATGAGGGACAGCGCCCAGGCCCAGAGTTCAGGCCCCACGACCGAAACCAAAAAAAGAAAAATAAAGAATATATAAAAAACATCATTGCAATGACACACAACCTGATTTTACAATGTGCAAAGAACTCAGATGTTTCTCCAGAGAAGACAAACTGTTAACAAGCCCACGAAGAAGGTGTTTAACATCATTAATCACCACTAAAGTGTAAGTCAAAATAATGAAGAAAATAACTACTTCATATGAATTAGGTAGGATAACTACAAAAAAATAAAGTAACAATATTGACAAAAGTGTGGTAAAATTGGAACAGTTCTATGGGAAACAGAATGGCATCTTTTCAAATAATTAAAAACAGAATTATTCATACCTATAATCCTAACCACTCAGGACAGGAGGCTGAAATGCAAGAATCACGGTTCATAGACAGCCTGGGCAGAAAACTAGAAGAGGATCTGTCGTTTAAAGTGGTAGAACTCTAGCCTTGAGGAAAAGTTCAGGGACAGTGACTTGGCCCTGAGGTCAAGCCCCATGACACAAAAATTTAAAAGAAAAGAAAGAAAAGAGAGTTTTCATGTGATCCAGTGACTACAATTCTGGGCATACACTCTAAACATCTAAAAGCAAGGTCTGGAAG
The DNA here is from genome assembly GCF_019054845.1 of Dipodomys spectabilis. Lineage (NCBI taxonomy): Eukaryota > Metazoa > Chordata > Mammalia > Rodentia > Heteromyidae > Dipodomys > Dipodomys spectabilis. Next base: position 1,218,322 of record NW_024870808.1, on the reverse strand, counting down.
ACCTTGTACACTCATATTCATTTTGTATAATACTCAAAACATGGAGGCAATCCAGTGGCCATCAACAAATGAATAGTTAAAGCAAATGTGGTTTATACATACAGTGGTATATTATTTCAACTTCAAAAAGAATTATGGGGCTGGGAAGGTGGCTCAGTGGTAGAGTGCTTGCCTTTCATTCATGAGGCTCTGGGTTTGATTCTTTAGGACCACATAAGCAAAAAGAAAAAAGCCAGAAGTGGCGTTGTGGCTCAAGTGGTAGAGTGCTAACCTTGAGCTGAAGAGCTGAGGGACAGGGCCCAGGGCCAGAATTCAGGCCCCACGACTGGACCCCCCCCAAAAAAAAAAAGAATTATGTGACATATACTATATTATGGATGACTCTTTGGAACACTGCTAAGTGAAATAAGCCAGTCATAAAATGATCAAATATTACATGATTATACTTATATCAGTAGTTACATAGAACAGTCTAATTGATAGAGAAAGGAAACAAAATCATACTTGATGTATACCTTGAAGCAGAGGAGAGTGGAAAATTGTTTTAATAAATAAAGAATTTGAATCTTAGAGGATGTAAAGAGTGTAGACATTGAGATTGTACAATATTGTAAATGCACTTATTACTACTATGTTATATTCTTAAAATGATTAATAAAACCTGGGAGAGAATTATGAAGGGGTTGAGCATAATCATGGTACATTGTATGCCTATGTGGATATATCAAAATGAAAAAATCCACTTATTTAAGTAGGTAATGCTAATAGAATTGAAAAAAGAAAATAAATTTTAAGTTAAGTGTGCAAGTTTAAGTCAGAGGGCTTTGCTTCTTCAAAACAGCAATTTAGATATCCAATTTATCTGTCCACATATTGTTGATGGGACATCACAATGTACAGTGCCCTGTGAGTAACAAGTGCTTATGTGCCACTCAGAGGGAGTTAAACCACTTCATCTGGGTAGTTATGGATAAAAGGTAATGGTTGGAACAGGTTCCAACATGGTGGGGATGAATGATGCAGCAAAAAATACACACCCTTTTCCCATGAAGCTTTAGGTGCTAACACACTTTTTCTGAATATGGTCTGGGGAGTGCCCCTATACTTCCCATCCAATCAAAAGTGTTTTCTGTGCTTGTGCTCTGAGATGGGGCATCCAATAAGGAAAAATTCCATACTTATGTTCTGAGACTAGGAAACCAATTATGAGACAATATGTCCCGCTTTACACTGGGGAGTCTGTTTCACTGCTCTGTTTTTGCTTTGAGGTAGAGACTGTTGCACTGCTCTTTTTTCACTTTGAAGAAAAACTGCTTTAAAACCTGTTCTGCTCTCTAATTCTTTAAAGAAAACAAACCCAAGACATAGACAATACTGTTATTCTGAAGATGTTGAGGGCAGGGAAGCATTGACCTTCAGCTTTGAGACTAGATTTAGATTAGAATTTGATAAGTTAGGTGCTGTGGTTTCAGATTAATCTGAACCAGGCTAATGTCTGCATTTTCTCAATTTTTCAACTAGAATCTCTAAAGTATTAGGAAAAAAAGAAACAAACAAATAAAAAACAACAAGAACCTGATATTAGGCAAGCAAAGGCTCCAGAAATTCTCAGATTTCTTCCTTTTTTCTTGTATGAATCTAATAAATGAAAATTAATGCAGCAAACTAGCATGTTTAAGGTGTTAAAGTCTGTAGAATGTGGTTTCTTTTCTTCCTCTTATTCTGAGATAGAAATTGATCTATTCTAAAGCCAGAGGATATGTTTTCTTCACAAGCTAGATCAGGTTCGCTGAATTTTGCTTTCTTAAAAATTGCCTAACTCCTATAAGAGGGAATTGAAGACTGCTAGGCAGGTGGGATTGAGTGTGAGATGTGGGAAGTGTTCTCATACTCTGCATTTAGAGGGCTAGAAAATATGATGATCTGCTCGCTGCCTCAAGCAATTCAGAAAGTGGCTCGCAGTTTCTAAAACTTACTTCCAAACTTTCACCTTCTCCTTCCCACCAAGAATTCCCCCTCAGGCTTCTTCTTGCCATAGTGTCTTCACAGCTTAGAACTGCTTCGCCTCAGAAATGTGGCATCAGAAGTGTGCCCTGTGGTCAGCCAAGCAGCTGGTATCTAACTGATTCATCTATGGCTCTGAAAATGCTGCAGCTCAATCTGTGCTCTGTGCTCAGGGTTCAGTAAGCATGCTTAAGTCCATATTTACATGCTTTCAGAGAGCAGTCTTTCCTCTTTCTTTAGCGGTAGGAGCACAAGTATAATGAAGCAGCCACACATAACTTTTGGTTTCATAACCACTTGCAGAGGCGAGTTGCCAAAGGGAACCAAGGCAATATGCGAATAAGGTGTTTTCACCTGGAAGCTCATAAGCCTCCATTCCAAAAAGGGAGCTGCTTATAATAAATTCTGTCTGGGAATGGACTGTGTAGGAGTTAGAATAATATTTTTCTCTGAAAATGATGGATTGAGGGAAAGCATTGACTAAGCCTAATCATCTTCCAAAAAGCTATATAATGAAAGTATATCCTGTTACTAAAATCATTCTAGGGACTTGAAGAACAGTTTAACTCATAAAGCACAAGCTGAGTAAGAATTTTCTAACAATTTCTGGCCTGGTTGTCCTGGTTTAGTGGATTGCTCTGAAATTGTTAACCCCTTTCAAAATAACCAGCTGAGCTTCAAAAGAGCCAATAGAGCAAGATTGTGAACACAACTTGTGATCAATACCAGAAGTAGTAACTCATTAGGGGTATAACCTGGGCAGACTTCCCGCTCAGAGTGGTTGCTTCCTGTCAATAACATGCCCTTTAACAGAAATAAACTTTGCCATGCTAAGTTCCTTTCGACCTGGTGGTCTTTCTTGGGATATTGGGTTACAGTAGGGGAGTATTCCCAACAATGGGGGACTAGTCCAGGATCCATGTTATGCAAGGGGGATGTAGGGAGACCCTCAGGAGGAGACACATCCTGACTTGTTGAGATAGCTCAAGGTTGGGTTAAACACCATCCGTTGTGGTAAAGGATGCAAAGTGTATCAGCAATTTCAGGAAAGGGCCAAGGAAGCACCTCAATAAAAAGTAATCTCATACATCAGCCATGAGAGGAAAAATTGGAGTAGAGCATACTACCTGGTTGGTTGGGGATTTTTAGGGGCTGAGTGTGTCTTAGGCACAAAGAGAACTTGAGTCTCGATGTGTGTTTTCATTCCCTGGCCCAAGAATAAAAATGTGGGAGCTGGAGAAATCTTCAGTAACGGGAGAGTTAAATATGAGAAGGGTGCACAAGAAACTTACAATAGGGAGTTTTACATGCATCAAAAACTGAAATCACAAGAGACCTGCTAAAATGGGGAAATAAGAATTCTAGGCCTAAGGAACCTAAGAAAAATGATCTAAGGACCTGCTTCTGATAATCCATAGGGAGAATGTTGACAAAGGTCTGAGAACACTATTATATAATGGATGATTTTCAATATGGAGCTCCATAATGTGCATGTGTCCAAACAAAAACTTGTTATGAATATGTGCTTGAATTTGTGTGTTTTAAACCTTAAATCCTGAAAGGGGATCTCAAAAAGTCCTACTCACTAAACTCCCTCAGCTGCCCACTTTGACTCTGAAGCCTGGATTGGTCCTCCAGCTGATCCAAGGATGTATGGAATTGAACCTTAGTTTCAGAAGCAGACTCTCTGGGTAGACTTAAAATTCAAGTCAAAAACCAGGTGCCAGTGGCTTGCACTACTCAGGATATGAGAATTAGAGTTCAAAGCCAGCCCAGGCAGGAGAGTCCTTGAGACTCTTACCTGAAATTAACCACCAACAGTTAGAAGTGGTGCTGTGGCTCAAGTCGTAGGGCTTTTGCCTTGAACTCTGGGCCTGGGTGCTATCCCTGAGCCCTTAAGCTCAAGTCCTATGACAAAGAAAATAATGCTTTGGTGAAATGGGTTAAATATTCTGCCCACAATTACTCTTAAGATTCTGTGGCACAGAAACCAGAAAAACAAGTGGTCCACTTCCTACTATGATGAATCTCAGATCCTCAAGGGCATGGAGTGCATGATATGTCATTCAAACACGGCCTGGGGAAACTTGTAAGACCCTGCTGATGCTGTTCACAAGAGTATGGATCTAAGACAAAAACCCTATCTTCCCAAGCCAACTATACCCCTTGCTTCTCTAGGTACGGGGAGGGGTAATTGGCATTTCTGGGAAACTTATCAAGATGCAGTAGAATCAAAACCTTGAAGAGATGAGCAGTAATCACTAAATATAGTCAGGGGAGATATCTAATGTTAATGTGGAGGACCAGTGTTGTAGACCTTCCTGGCCAACTAGAGTAGAACCCGTACTTTGGTTCAATTGGCCATCCCTTTCACCCTAGCATTTCATGCACTTGTCCATTCTCAAACATTTTATACTAGTTAGGAGAGACCCCTTCCCTAGAGGGTCATTCGTATTTCCTAATTATTTAGGTGCTTTTCAGGATCCTCCCTGACAAAGTTTCCAAAAAGTTCAAAGCTTGAAACCAGAAAGCACCTTATGAATCAGTTTTATTCTTATGATTAGTATAAATAAAATATTTTGGGGGTTGGGAATATGGCTTTGTGGAAAATTGTTTTCCAGCATGCATGAAGCCCTGGGTTTTATTCCTCGGAACCACATAAACAGAAAAGGCTGGAAGTGGCACTGTAGTTCAACTGGTAGAGTGCTAGCCTTGAGCAGAAGAAGCTCAGGGAGCTCCAGGACTGGCAAAAATAAAATATAGAGTAGAATAAAATCAAAAGAGGTTTGTTATTTATACTAAAAAAATTTTTAATCCATAAACTAAATGCTCTAGTAGGATGGCATGGGAAAATTAGCTGTAGAAACATTATCTGACAAGGTAAGAGCTTCTGTGGTGATTGGAGACAAAAGTTGCACAAAGAACATTTTTTCGGGGAGGGGGGTTCCGGTCGTGGGGCCTAAACTCTGGGCTTGGGCACTGTCCCTCAACCCTTCAGCTCAAGGCTAGCGCTCTACCACTTGAGCCACAAGCCACTTCCGGCTTTTTTTCTTTTTAGCTTATGTGGTGCTGAGGAATCAAACCCAGGGCCTCAGGCATGCAATGCACACACTCTACCACTGAACCACCTTCTCAGCCACTGCACAAAGACCTTAGAAGGTTTGAACATTGGCAAGTGAGTTAACTAAAAACTCAGACGAAGAGCTAGGAAGGTGGTTTAGCGGTAGAGGGCTTGCCTTGCATGCATGAACCCCTGGCTTCGATACCTCAGCACCATGTAAGCAGAAAAAGCACTGTGGCTCAAGTGGTAGAAAGCTATCCATGAGCTGAAGAGCTGAGGGACAGTGTCCAGGCCCAGATTTCAGGCCTCACAACCAACAAATCCAAGAACAAAGAAAAGAAAAAAAGAAAAAAACATATGGGCACTGGTGGCTCACGACTGTAATCCTAGCTACTCTTCAGGCTAAGATCTGAGGACGGTCATTCAAAGCTAGGCAAGGCAGGTAAATTCTGTGATACTCTTATCACCAAGAAACCACTCAGAAAACGGGAAGTGGTGTTGTGGCTCAAGTGGTAGAGGACTAGCTTTGAGTTGAAGAGCTGAGGGACAGCACCCAGGCAAAGTGTTCAGTTGCAAGACAGACCAAAAAAAAAAAGGCAAGCTACACCTAAAGGGTTTCCTACCAAGAGGGAGATGATGCAAATTCATTCTTGGAGCAGACACTCTGTGTATGTATTCCAATTTTGAGTCTACCCAGATTCAAATTGAAACTGAATAAGTGAGGTAAACACTGTGGTGATTGTGTCCACAAAAGGACTACTGCTATGACTGTGTGACAGGGAAGCCACACAAGAGGTCCTATTTGTGCTGTCATGGAGCTCATGCATGAAATTCATGATAGGTCAGCAAAATGTGATCTGAGACAACTTGGAACACCTTGTTACTCTTCTCAGAAGCAAGAGTCTATTTCAAAAATCCCTGAAACTGATCAGCTCTATTCTTTCCAAGTCAACTACCTGGGGAAAATTGGATATTTCTGGGAAACTTACCTGGATGTAGTGAAGGCCAACCCTTTGAGATGAGCAGTAAGTATAAATCACAGCCAGGGGAAATGTCTGGTGGTATTCCAGGAGACTACTATTGGAGATGTTACGGGCCAACTGGAGTGGAATCTGTGCTTTGGTTACATTGACCAATCCACACCTGACCATTCTCAAACACCTTAAATTAAGTAAGGAAAGACTTCTTAGTTAGAGGGTCATTCAAACTTCATATTTGCAAAAACAAACTACATATTTACAAATTTCATATTTACTTAGGAGCCCCTGAAAAGTTCCCAAAGAGCTTAAAGCTAGAAACCAGAAACAGCAGCTTAAATTAATTTTGTTCTGTTGATCTCCATAACCTATGATCTTCATAATCGAATTATTCCAATATGTGCTTTTATTTATCAGCAGGATTTGTTTATTGGAAATGCCACCATGTAAAAGTAACTAGAAGCCCCTGGTAGGATTGAATGGGAAAAGTTTGGTCTAAATATAATACTTGATCAGATAAGATGGTGATAAGTGAAATGAACCCCAACATAGGGGCACAAGTGCTTTTTTCATTTCTTGCTATTGTTTCTAACATAGATATAATGTTCCATGTGATTTTTGTTTCTTTGTATTCTGTCCCCCCACCCACCCAAAACCGCATAACCACTGTTTCCAATGTTTTTGATGTTGGTGCCCTCCATCTTGTATATAGAGTTCACTAGATTGAGGAGGAAAAGGGGAAAAAACTTAAAGGGGAATACAGGTTGACCCATTGTAACAATGAGATGCACAAGACACTGTTGAAAAACAAACTTTACAATTTAGGCGGGGGTCGGGGAGAGTGTATGGAGTAGTTTTGGAGCTAGGAGGTTAGGGATGGTAGGGGACATATAAAGGAGGTGGTAACAATGCTTGATAGGAAATGTATGCTTTACCTTGCTCATGTAACTAACCCCTCTGAACAGTATTTTTACAATAAATATATAAAAATAAAAGAATAAATGTACTTCAAAGGTAATCTGTGTGGTGGTTGGAGGCCAATGATACAGAAAGACTTACAAGGATTGAATACTGGAAACAAATTACCTAAAAACTGAGATGATGCTGAGTATAATCCTAAATGCTCAGGTGGCTGAATTCTGAGGATCTTTGTTTGAAGCCAACCCAGACAGGAAAGATGAGACTTTTATTTCCAATGAAGGTGCAAAAAAAGATACTACTGGAGTTGTGGCTAAAGTGGTAGCCTTGAGTAAAACTGCTCTGGCACAATGCCCAGAGCATGAGATCAAACCCAAGACCAATCCCCCAGTCACTTATAAAAAAGGTTGTGTGTCTGTGTGTGGTGGCAGATCCCTTTACTAGTTTGATGACAGAATGAGCATTTTAACAATGAGTCATGGTGGCAATATTTACCTCTTTAGTAATTGTTTCCTTAGTAATGTGTGCACAGGTGCTTTATCTCTTCTATAACAGGTTTTGTTCAGTGACTGACTGAAAAACTGCCTTAATCAAACCCTTTTTTAAATCAAAATATCTTATTGGATACTGCTGAATAGGAAAGTCAATGATTATTGTTTGGAAGAAAAGAAAGCAAAATCAGATGGGAGAATTGTAGAAGTTAAATCTTGAAGTGCTTGACTGATATAAGCACTGTCCTTGTAAAGGTAGTCAAAACCTTACTAATGCTATTTTAGAGAAGTTCTAGGGGCTAGAGACATGGCACTAGTAGTAGAACACGAGCTGAGTAAAAGTTGGTTATTTTTCATATGGCCAGGTGTTCGGATTTGGTTGATTATTAAAGCTTTTGACTAGTTTGAAAGGGGTCAAAATTTTGATCCATCATGAAAGATGATCCCAAAGCTCAAATTCATGGGAGCCAGTGGTGGGCTGCCTAGCCAGTGTGCTTATTCAACTTGGACATGCAACAGGATGCCTTCTGCAGGAGTAAACTTTGCCTTGCTGAGATGGTGTTTGTAGGATACCTTAATTGCCCCCGGTATTTCCAACAGAGATCTTCTGTGCCATTCATGAGGCATCCTACACATCCAGCCGCCCTGTTGAGCCAACCTCCTGGATGGTCTAAACATGCCATTCCTGGTAGCTGATAATGGAACTAGGTATAAAGTTAATCTGCAACATCAGGAAGAGCTACAAACAGACACACTCAGAAGCAAGCAACTTCATGCATTGGCCTTGCTAGAAAAAAATGAAACTATGTATCCTGCTTTGGTACTTGTGTCTTTGTAGGGATGGTGTATGAGAGAAGTGTGTTAGATTCAGGCTCTTAAATTCTTTCTGTCTAAGAGTCTTGATCTGCAAATTCATTTGTCCAGCTAGGAAGAGTGAAAAGTTGGAGATGGAGTCATCTCTGAGAAAAATCTCTAATAATGGAGTTGAGAAAAGGGAAGAATGAGAAACACAGTCTGAAGGGAAAAGTGTACCAAAAAATCTTACTCCCATTACAGCATGTCTCTGTGATTTAAGAATTCTAAGAAATCTTCAGGTAACACAGTAGGAAGTGTGACAGTCCATCTAAGGGACACAACCTAGCCCAGATCCAATCCACCTCTTCTAACCTAGAAGCAGCCTCACCTAGACCATCCTGACTACCTCCACCATGATAAAAGTAAACTGGACTCCTGCCTGACTCCTTCACACACATATGATTCCTAGTAAAAGACTTTGGATTTGCAAAAAAAAAAAAAAAAAAAAAAAGAATTCTAAACCTAGGAAGCTCAAGAAAATTGGAGCTAAAAAGCCTCCCTCAGACATTCTTAATATTGTCTTCTTTTAGGGAGAATGTGGGGAAAGCTATGAAAATATGTGTTAAGGTTCATTTTTATTTTTGAGCTCTAATTTTAATGTTCACTTGTTAAACTAAATCCTCTATATGCCTGTCTCTGGGTAAATACTCATCAACTTGAAATATAAAGTGATTTTGATAAAAAATAAAAATGACTCAGAAGAAATTATAAATACAAAACAATCTTCACAGAAGCAAACTCTCAGAGGTATTTCATGACTTTGACAAGGATAAAGTGGGTGAAGTTAGTATAAATTTAGAAGTATGACAATGCACAAAAACATAACAAGATACTCATATATTTCATTATATAACCCAAAGCAGAAAGCAAATGTTGTTTAGATGATTTTTAAAATCCAGTCTCTCAGGTACTGGGAAGGTGGCTCAATGGTAGAGTGCCTGCCTTGCATGCATGAGGCCTTGGGTTTTTTTTCGCAGCATCACATAAGCAGAAAAAGTTGGAAGTGCTGCTGTGGCTCAAGTGGTATCACTAGCCTTGAGCTGAGGGACAGCACCCAGGCCCCAGAGTTCAAGCCCCATGTCCAACAAAATAAAAATGGAAACAAAACAAAACAAAACAAAGTCTCTCACTTTTCTGTCTTCAACTTTGTAATAACTCTGCTTCAGCCTAGGGCTAATATTTTAGGTGTGGACATGTATCAACACTCCTGAATCAGACTCTACTTGATCATTTTTTAAATACATATTTTGTTCTTAATTTCCCTCTTTATAAATTCACATACACCTATAAAAAATGGTGTGGCCATCCCAATACCCTTCTCAAAGTATCTCCTAATGACAACTTACAAAAAGTTGTATTATATTACAAGAAAAACAATGCTACAAATAAAGAAAACCAATAATTAAATAAAAATGATTAATAAAATAAAAAACAATTATCATTTTTTCAGTTTTTGAAGTGTACTACAAATTAGATTTTATTATTGTCATATTTCTTTACATTTAACACTGGCTAAGATTATGACGTTCAACAAGAATTTTATAGGCTATGAGTAGTGTTCAAATCACCCACTAAGATTACCATTTATAGTTAATCTCATAATTTGTATATGGCTTATATCATCATTTGTTCCTCACTAACATATAAAGTAAGGAAGGCCTACAGTTTTAACAGAAACTGTGTAGTTAACATAGTCAACTCTTTATTCTGCTCCTTTACACAAAGACTTTGCAACTTCTCATTAGTAAGGTTTCAATAAACTCTGAAATGTACATACTTAGTAGTAGTTATGTGCTACCATAAATCTTAAATACTTTATAGAAAAGTATTATGACCTGCCAAACAGCCCCAGTTTTGGCATATATAAGCAAATTCCCAAAATTAAATATATTTAAAACATTAAATATTTTAACAAACCTTAACACTTGCTGCAGTGTTCATTATGACAGGTCCGTTGTATAGAATAATTGAATTCCTCCTCCTACACATCTCTTGAACAACAAATATCTGGAATTATTTTGTTTTTGACATGTCAATCTTGATTTTTTCTTAAATGTGTACTTATGTAAGAAGTACATGGTTCTAAAATTTCATGACAATTCTTTTAAACTTACGTTTTGTTGTATTGTCTAGTTTAAGAAAATCAATTACAATTTATATATAAAAAATGTTCTTTGCTCAATTCAGCATCACATACACTAACATTGGAATGATACAGAGAAGATTAGCTGGCCCCTGTGCAAGGATGGCAGGCAAATTTCTGAAGCATTCCATCGCCCAATTTGTTAGGAAATGGAAAGACTTGGAAAAAAATTAAGTGAAGTAAGCCAAGTCCAAAGAAACGTAGGTCCCATGGTTTCTCTAATTTTCAATAGCTAATATATGTCTGGGATAAGCAGAAAAGGTCAAAAGTTATGTGTATATGACCAGATAAGATTGTGTTAAGGGAAATGAACCCCAAGTTAGGGACACAAGTGGTTTTTTTTTTCTTGCTGTTTTTTCTTACATACTTATGACGTGCAGAGTGTTTTTTTTTTGTTTCTTTACATGTTCCTCCCCCATGCTATAACACCTGTTTTCACTGTATTTGAAGTTGGTGTGCCTACATCTTGTTTATACTCTCCTCTAATTTTTTGAGAGGAAGGACAAAAAAAACCAAAATGTTTAACTAGGGATACAGGTTGACCCATGTAACAATGAGATGCACAATACACTATGTTGTAAAGTGAACTTTACAATTGAGGCCGGGAAATGGAGGGGGTTAATGGACTTGTGGAGGTGGGAGGGAAGGGATGGTAGAGGAACAATAAAGGAGGAGGTAACAATGCTTGTTAGGAAATGTACTCATTACCTTGCTCATGTAATTGTTACCCCTCTGTACAATATTTTTACAATAAAAATGTATAAAAATGTTCTGAGATGGAAGAGTTTATTTCCTTTATTTTACTCATATAATTTCGTTAGCAAAGAAATTCATGCAAAACTCCGATATGAAGGTAATTTGAATAAATATGTTTGTGAACACACGCATGTGCTTAAGCACTTGCATGTGTGTTGGCGTGCTCAGAGTTTGAAATCAGGGCTTCAAGTCTTGCAAGGCCTTTTCTCTCTAGATTGGTGTGCTACTAAATGAGCTACATCTCCATTCTTGGCCCTTTGCTAGTTCATTAAAATTTTTGAAAAATAATCTCATGAATTTCATTTGCCCTGATTGGGTTTCAACTGTTATCCACAGATCTCAGGCTCCTGAGTAGGTATCCCAAGTAGTTAGGATTACAGGTCTGACAAACCAGCAAAGACTTTCAGAATAAGGTTAAAAGTAGAAGAAAATTTACTTCAGAGGGGCATGTTTTAGCATCTCCAATTTTAAAGCATTTTGGCGTGATTATTTATGATTTTTTTAAATTTTTGGTTACTTATAAGAAAGTAGATGATGATATTTAAAAGTTTTAGTACTTTTTAAAAAGGATACTGGAATTGTGGGACAGAAGAAATTTGCCTCTCTTTGGACCTCAATGTATAAGCTCAGCTCTGAGCATGATAACCCAATGTCACCAACACAATCTGTGTTGAAGACAAATGTGACAGAAAACAATCACCATGGGCAATATGAATATTGAATTGAGAGTGTCATAGAATGGAGAGATTTTATCTACCTTTTGTGTATTGCTGAAAGACTTTTGGAAACTTTGACTCATTTCCTTCCTCACTGTGTGTGTCTTTAGGTCATGCATTTACTGCCTTTAATTACAATTCTTCCCAACACTAAAATGGTAATAACATTAGCATTATAGCAAATGTTATCTTAAGAATTAAGGAAATAAAACTTGTGAAATACTTAACATAAACTTCTAGGAATGAGCTTTGAGTTTAGCCAGCATTCTTTTTAAAATACTAAATAGAATGTGATAAGTAGTACAGAAACCATTACATGTAGTTAGCAACCAGAAGTAATATCTATTGATCATGCTCTGCTTCCAAGGAAGCCAGGTGGATAACTTCTCTTGCTGTAAATCAAACTGGTTATCTTATGTCTTGATAGTGTAAAAATATCAGGGACAGAATGATGAAAGAATGTTGTAGACTGAGATGAAATCCATATGAAAATGTGCAAAACGGATAAAACATAAAATTATCTAAGCAGTATATTGTGTTTTACAACATTTAAGTTACATCGCAAAGATAAAGAAGACATAGAAGAATAAATTCATTTTTTTGTTGTCCCATCATAGGTCCTTAAAAGGATTAACTCTTTCCTCATTCTTATACAGGCATCATCGGATGAGAGGAACTGTATTTTTTTTTTGTTTGCTTACTTCCATTTATTCTTCAGTTTGAAATCTGAGCTACTTGAGACTGAAAGAAACCAAGGGAAATTAGACAAACAGGCTTTGGAAAGAACAATCAATGTAAAATAAATAAACTACAGCCTTGTAACAGGTCTAACTAAATTGAGTTATATACTGTCAATTGTTAACACAAAATGATTTAAGCAATACCATGTTATTAAAAACTGAAAAATGTTAGGAGTTGCTACATTTTTTTCTTTTATACTACCTTGAATTGATAATTGATCTAATTTAGCAAGATTAAAGATGAGATTAACAGAAACTGGATCAAAAATGGACAAAAGGTTTGAATAGACATGTTCTCAATAAAGCCCTGAAAATTGCCTGTGGATTTACAAAGTTGTGTTTAATACAACTTCTATGCTGCCTTAATGGTTTTTGAGCAGAAGTCATTAGAGAAATATAATTCAAAATTACTATGATACAACTTCATAACTATTATAACTTATCAAAAAATTAGTAGAACCAGTTATGGTGGTAAAGGCTTATAATTCCAAGCATTTAGGAGGTTGGATTTAAGTCTAAGGCCAGTCTAGGGTAATGCAGATAGTAAAAACCTGCCCTTTATTACCTTTGAAGAAAAGGTAATAATGTTGGTGAGAGTGTGGAGAAAAGGAAATTATCTACACTATTGGTCAAAAAACAGGTTAGTATTCTTGTTGTAGAAAGTAGTATGCAAGTTTCTAAAGAAATCCAAAGTTGAGATATCATGTGACCCACCAATCATGTGATTATTTCTCTCTAGGTAACTCGAAAATAAATCTGTAGTTCATTGTTATTCACATTATTCATAAGAGCAGCCAAGATATAAGTCAATGTTCAGTGTTCAACTGCAGACTATTAAAGCAACTGTGGTACAAGCACAAATATCTTTTTCTGTTTCATCCTTAAAATAACAAGAGACTGCTCTCATTAGCTACAACTTACAATGACCTGAAAAATGTATTGGAAATGAAGAAAAATGTTGTGTTCTGATCTTTGTAAACACACACACACTGTCACATACACACGCAAACACACACACACACACACACACACACACACACACACACACCAACCTCAAATATTAAGACAGAATTTTTTTTTAAGTAAAGCAAAGTGGAACATCTGGGGCATTTAGTTCACAATGTAGAAGATACTAGATATACAGTATGAGGTATAGAGTTGAAATGTACATGAGAATACAAGGGACAACATTGGCCTTACATAGGAATGAAGCTAAATAAGTAGGAGTTGTTCTTCCTAGTAAGGTTGCTCTTTTAGTTGTTCTTCTTTCAGTAATGGATAAGATGAACGTAATTTTTTCAATATACCTGCCTGTTTGCAGAAATGATAACAAACAATATAGCAATAATGTTGCATGCTCAACATAGAACAAACTGTCAAATTAAAATACATGAGATTATCCTTGATGTAAACTAATTATTACAAATAAGGGAAACCATGGGAACTATGTTTTTTTAAGTCTGGCTTATTTCACTTAATATGATTTTCCCCAAGACCTTCATTTCCTTACAAATGAGGTAGTAACTTTCTTTCTGATGGAAGCATAGTATGTGTGTGTATGTGTGTATGTGACTGTGTGTCTCATTTTCTTGATCCATTCATCTACTGAGGGGCATCAGGGTTGATTCCATATCTTAGCTATGGTAAATATTACTGTGATAACCATAATTGTGCTGGTAGCTTTAGTGTGGCCTTGTTTGTGGCCATCTGGTTAAATGCCCAGAAGTAGGATTACTGGGTAATATGGAGCATTATTGTGTACATCAAGGATAATATTAGTAGATGAGCAGAATAGCTCAATAGCTATGTACATATGACCGTATAAGGTGATTCTAAGTGAAATGAACTCCAAGACATGTTCTTTGTTGTTGTTGTTCTTAATGTACTACATGATTTATTTTTTTTCCTTTTTTATGTTTTCCCACCTATGGTTTATCCCCTGTAGTCACTGTATTTGATTTTGGTACCATGCGTATTGTAAATATGTTGATCCGAACTGGGGAACGGGAAGGAAAAAAAAATAGTGAGACAAAGGACAAAGGGGGAAACTATGCAACAGTGTTACTCACAAAACAATAGCTTGGAAACGATCTTGGGAGGTGCGTTGGTAGGGAAGAGGGAGAAAAATGGGTGAAGGGGTAACAAGATAGAAAATAAATTAATTCATGACCTTAATTATGTAACTATAACCCCTCTGTACATTACCTTGACAATAAAATTAAAAATATATATATATATGAGAGCAGCAATACAGTCGGTGGGACTAGGGGAAATGCTGTACTATACAAAGAAAGTATAACAGCTGTGGAGAGCAGCAACTTGACTTTAATGTAGGAAGTAATAAACTAGCGTACAGATTTTCAGCCTCATGTCAGTCACTAAAAAGGGAAAACAAAATGCATAATCAGCAAACCAATACAGATAAAATAGAAAAATAAACAATTGAGGTGAAGAGATGACTTGGATCAAGAATAACAAATGACACAATTAGAAAACAATAACAAGGTGGTAAGTTTAATAAACATTACCCATAATTCTATTAAATGTTGTTTACATCACAATTTGTTAGAACTATAATTCAAATCACAGTTTAATAGTATATCATTTTAGTAATAGTTTACTTATTATTGATTACTTCATATTGAATGTTTAATATATAATTTTACTTTCTGCAGATATAGAAAAGGAAAAAATGAAACTAATTTTAATAAATTAATGTAATAATTCAAAGTGTATCCTACACTTAGCACTCATCTTAACATGAAAAAATAAATTATTGCACCTCACTCTTGGTATTAGGTGGAAGGGTTCAGCATTGTAGTAAAATTCACACCACACAATACAGGAGGGTATGGCTCCTCTAATCTAGCTTAAATTGTGGAAATTTGAATTTTACATGCATGTTTAATTCCTGTCTAGGTGACATCTAAAACATATACAATCATATACACGAGGAGTATTTCAGATGATACTTAAAAGTCACATTCATTAATTAAATTTTTATTATTTTGTACTAAATAAATATTTAAAGAGAGACTGAATTTCTGAGTAGATGATGGTGTATGTGTGCCAGATCATTCATATTGAGGCTTATTTTATATTTCTGACATTGTTTCTACAGTCGGATTTAAATTTCCATAAGGGGTTAAGTGCATTATATTGGATATATGAAAGTAAACTGAATGTTTATTCCATTAATCTTTTGCCACTTGTCTAATCCCAATATAATTTATCCATGTGTTTGATGTAATGAAAATAACAACAGATAAAAGCAAGATAAATCACTCTGTAGTAGACAAGTATTTTCACATTTATTTTCATAGTTGGTCCTCTTTTACACTACAGAATATTCTTGGGAAAATGTGCTCCAGGCTGGCCACAACTGCAGAATATTATGGTTTGATGAATCATAAGAGAAGGAAGGAAGGAGACCTTTCTTCCAAAAGTCTGCTCCATGGGATGTGATCTGTTTCATGGTGCTGAATTGGAAATGAACATTTTTCACAGTCAACCTTGAAAAGCCATCTTGATAGACCATTTCTATAAGTGGTTACAGAGGATTATTGATGGCTTTGCAAGGATGCCAGATTGCCTCATTTTGAGACAATTAACAGGAATTTAGTCAGCTGTTTCTTTGTATCTTTAGGAGAAAAACTCATTGACTCTAGGTCAGGGGATCATTGGGACCCAGAGAAGCTACTACCTTGAATAGTAATCCTAGACCTCTAAAACAAACAAAAAAAAAACCACACAAAACCAACCAACAAACAAAAACTCCAGTAAGCACAGCCAGTCAGGTCTGCTATCACAGACTACATGAAGTCAGGCAAAAAACAGAAGCTGAAAGTCATTTAGCTGATCAATAATATATTTTTTATGAGGCAGACTCAAATGAGACTCCAGAGAGTCAGAAAGACTGAACAGAGAGACTAAAATTGATCACACAAAGATTAGAAAATAAAATTCCTTGTAGAACAAATAAATCATAGAAAGCCTAGGCAGAAAACCAAATTCCAGAAATGCACATTTTCTTAGAGGTCAGCTTAATGAATTATCAATGGAAATCTTTGAATTCTTAAATATTTCACCACATGTGGGAGAAGGCTGAAGAGAATGAAAATGTCATTAGTCACATTAGGAAGTAATCAAGCAAAGATTTGTTATACAAAGAGAAAACAATTATTCCAAAAGTGGGTCTCATTTGTTTTGATGTAACAGTTCTTGATTTAGGTGCTAGCAATTGCCATACAACTGTTCAGTCCCACAGCTGAGTTGATACTGGCTGCAGTATTCCTGCATGAAGGAAAAGAGAAAATTTACAAATATCTGATGAAATGAGTTGAAGGTGAAGTGTTCTAATAGTGATATATGAGGTGCAGACACAAGTGAAGAGGTGGATTTTCTTTTCTAAAAATCCTCCATTTTTAGCCTGGTGCCAGTGACTCACAGCTGTAATCCTAGCTAATCATGAAGCTGAGATCTGAGGACTGCGGCTCAAAGACAGCCTGGGCAAGAAAGTCCTTGAGATTCTTATCTCACAACAACAACAACAAAATCTCCCTTTTCTTGGACTGCCTACATCTTTTCCTAATATTCAACAAAGAAGCCATTTTGTCACCCACTACCTTTAAGTCCTATGCTAGCTATTACAAATAGAATGATTTGGTATCTTATGTCAAAGGGTTCATTTTTGTCGAAACAAATGCCAGCAGTGGTAACTTTTTTTCCAGTCCTTGAACTCTGGACCTGGGCACTGAACATGGTTATACTTGTAGCTTTCATGTGAGCTTGTTTGTTAATTTTTGGATTACTGCCCATGTGGGGAATTACTGGGTCTTAAAGGAGATGTATATTTACTCTTTTCAGGAAATTCCGTACTGCATTCCACAGTGTTTGAACAATTTAATTTCCAACCAACAGTGTGATAGAGTACCCAATTGGCTGCATCCATGCCAGCATTTGCTATTGTTAGCTTTCTTCATAATGAACGTTCTAACTAGGAAGAGGTAGAATCTGTCTTGTTTACTTGTAGATACCAAAACTGAATGAATCCATGGAACCTATATTATTTTGTCTGCATTCCTTTCTCTTTTTTCTTAGTAGAATTTTCCCAAGCCTTTCATTTTTCTTAAGACTGGTGAAAAGTTATCCTTTCTAATGGGTGAATAGAATTCTATTGTGTATGTGTGTGTGTGTGTAAGATGACTATAAGCCCATGAGTTCATTTCTAAGCCTTCTGTTTCATCTGTAATTTTGTAATTCCATATTAAATTTGAATTGCTTTCTCTAATGCATTGAAGAATATTGTTGGGATTTTGATAAGTATTGCATTGTTAATAGTTTGGGGGCAGTATTGCAGTTTTCACTATATTAATTCTTACAACCAGGAGCATTGAAAGACTTTCCATTTCCTTGAATCTCTTTCAGTTTCCCTTTTTATATTTTTAAAGTTTTCACAGTAGAGGTCCTTCACATTTTTAGTTAAATTAATTAATTCTCAGTTTTGTTGTTGGTCTTTTGTTTAGATTTGTTTTGATTTTGAGGTTAATACATATGAGGTTTTTTGTGGGTTTCAGCCTGGTTCATCCCACTGTTGGTAACAGAAAAACTACTGATTTTTGTGGGTTATATACCTTGCTACATTGCCGAAGTTTAACATCACTTTTACTATCTTAAGGCAGGAAGCTATAGGGTCATTTCATCTGTAAAAAGGGATAGGTTTACTTCTTCCCTATTTGGATCCTCTTTATGTTTTTCTCTTCCCTATTGCTTTTGCTAGACAGTCCACTACCATATTGAAGAGTAGTAGAGAGAGTGGACATCCTTGTCTCATTCCTGATTTTAATGTCTCCATACTTCCACTGTTACGTAATTGCTAATTATCATTATCATATACATAATCAGTAGTATATTGAGGAACGTTCCATGCATTCCTAGCTTCTCATAACTTTTTAATCATAAAGGGGTATTGCAGGTTGTTAAAAAGCTATTTCTATATCCAAATAGACAATGATGTGTTTCTTGTCCTGGCTTCCGCTGATGGTTTGTATTGTGTTTACTGACAAGAATATTGAATCCAATTGTATCCTATGCTCAATCCTATTTGATCATACGATGTGATTTTTTTTGTTAGTGGCAGAAATTGGTTGGTGAGAATTTTTTAAGAAGTTCTGTATCAATGCTGATCAAAGAACTGGGTTCATAGTTCTCTTTCTTTGGTGAGTCCCTATGTGATTTGGGAAAGAGTCTAATTCTAGCCTCATAGAATGTTTTGATAATTCTATTTCTCTTTCTATTCCATTGAAGAGTTAGTTCTAACTACTGTAAGTTCTTTGCAGGCCTTAATTTCATGGTGAATTCATTGAGTCCTAGATTTTTCTGGAATGGAAAGTGGTTTATTGACATTTCATTTTCATTACTTCTTATGTGTTACCTCTTGGTTCAGATCAAGTATAGGAAAGCATGAATTTCTCCAGGATTCTCCAGGTGATTGGCATATGGTTTTCAAAGTACTCTCTTGTAAACTTCTTAATTTTTTCTTATTTATGTTGTGATGTCTCATTTTTGTCTGTAATTTTCTCTATTTGGGTGAGTTCTCTTATTTTTTGGGGGGGGATTTTATATCATGAAGGTGATATACTGAAGGGTGGGTTAAAGTTACATAAGTAATGATTAAATTTTTTGTGTGGGGAGGGGGTCCGGTCGTGGGGCCTGAACTCTGGGCCTGGGCGCTGTCCCTCAGCTCTTCAGCTCAAGGCTAGTGCTCTACCACTTGAGCCACAGCGCCACTTCTGTTTTTTTTTCTTTTTGCCAATGTGGTGCTGAGGAATCGAACCCAGGGCCACAGGCATGCAAGGCAAGTGCTCTACCACTGAGCTACCTTCCCACCCCCATGAGTACATTTTTTAACAGTATTACCCCTTCCTCATTTTGTTCTCCTTCCCCCAACCCTGACATCCTACTCCCCCAAAGTTGTGAAGTTCATTTCTAACATATCGTCTGTATATCATTGCTGCTTTGTTTAATCTTTGTCCCACCATTTCTGTGATTTCCCTTCCCTTCCCCAAATCAGATTAATTTATCTATAAGACAAAGGGTACAGAAATAAAAAAAAAAAAACAGTGACTACAGGGAATAAACCAAAGGGTAAAAACTAAATAGAAATAACTAAAAATTGTTCACTATACAATCATCTTGTATCCATGTCTTGGAGCACATTTCAATAAGCATCATTTTATATGGTGATATGCATATTGCTATTGAGCTATTGTGAATATCCTAGACATATTCTATTTTTTCCAAATGAGTGAAAACCTGTAGACTCTGATTCTTTGGGTCTCGCTTGTTTGACTTATTATGTTTTCCAAGTGATTCCATTTCCTTACTAATGGGGCAATGTCATTCATTCTGATGGAAGCATAGAGTTTTGTGAATATATTCGACATTTTCTTGATCCATCATTGCTGGGTCATATAGGAGCTCTATTGAGGAACCTCTATACTTCATTACAGAGTATTTGAACAAGTTTACATTTCTACCAGTAGTCTAGTAATGTTCCTTTTTGGCCACATCCCCACCAGCCCAGCATCTCTTATTATTAGTTTTCTTCATAATGGTCATTTTAACTGGGGTGAGGGTGGAATCTAAATGTTGCTTTGATTTGCATTGCTTTTATGGCCAGAAATGTTGAGTATTTCTTTATGTGTCTTTAGGCCATGCATATTTCTTCTTCAGAGAGGTCTCTCTTTACATCTGTAGCCCACTTATTAAGAGGGTTGGTATTTCTTGGAGGATATGTTTTTTGGGTGACATTAACTTTTTGGGCTCTAAATATATTTGAGATATGAGGCCATTGCTCGTTGCAGAGCAACTAAAGATCTTCTCCCAATCTGTGTGCTTTTTATCTATTTATCTACATAAGTTCTCATCTTAGTCAGATTTAGTAAGGGTCTGTCAAGTCTGTTAATTTATTTAAAAAACCAACTCTGATTTAGTGATTCTTTCTATGTTTTATTTTGTCTTTATTTAGTTATTTCTGATTTAAACTTTTTATTTGTTTCTGTCTATTGCCTTGGGTTAGGGCTTCTTCCTGTTTTCAAGGAGCTTGAGCTACATAATTAAAATATTCATTTGAGATTTCCCCAATTACTTGCTGTAGGCACACAGAGCTATAAATTTTCATGTAAGTACTGCAAATATCAGAGTAGCTGGTATTTTGTGTGTTCCTTTTTGTTAAATTCTAGAAACTTTCAGATTTCCATTCTAATCCCTTCAGTGTTGCACTGGTCATTCAGTAACTTTTTGTTCAGTCTTCATGGGTTTGAGTTGTTTTTTTTTTTTTTGGCTTTAGCTGTTTAATACTAAGTTTGTTTTGTTATGGTCTGACAAGAAATGGGAATTCATTTAATTTTTCTTTCAATTTGGACAGAATTTCTATGTGACATAAGGTATTTTCTATTTTGAAGAATCTTCCATGAGCTGCTGCAAAGAATGTATAGTCTGACATTGAATGTATATCATGTAGATGTCTGTAAGGGATAGATGGTCAATGTAGTTATTTAGGTCTGCAGTTTCTTGGTTGAGATTTTCTGCATAACCAATCCATGGAAGGGAATGATGTGTTGAGATGTCTTTTTAGGTTAAATAGTATTTGGTTGATGAAGTGGGATGCTGCAGTATTCAGGGCATTAATATTTAGACTTGTTATATCCTCCTAATGGAGAGTTGCTTTTATCAATATATAAATGTCTCTTCCTACTAATTTTAATTTTAATTCTGTTTCATCTTATGTTAGTAATTCTGCTGTGGCCTGTTTATGGTCTCCATTTGATTGAAAATTTTCCATCCAGCTTTTTAGTTTGAGTATGTGTTTGTTTCTGTCAATAAAATGTGTCTCTTTTAGATACTATATGGATGCGTCTTGTTTTTTGAGGCTACTATCTAATCTATGTCTTCTATTTGGAAATTTAAGTCCATTGATATTGAGAGTTAAGACTGAGAAATATCTGATAAATCCTGCTATGTTATACATCTGTTGTTAGGAGCTGTGCCTCATCTACTCTTAATATATTTACCTTGTTCTCTAGTAGGGAGCATTTTATATAACCAGTTCCTCTTCTTCTTGACATTCTCTATGTAGGATATATTTGATTAACTTCTATCCTGATAATTTGGTGGACAAACGTTGTTTCAAGTTTTCTTTTTCATGAAATATGTTTATATATCCTTTAAATGTAAAGGAGAGTTTGGCTTGGGACCATACTCACGGTTGGTAGTTGTTTACCTTTAATGTTTGTCATATAGAATGCCAGGCTCTCTTTTTACCATATCAGCTAAGAAATCTGTATTTATTCTGACTGTATATCCTATATAAATAATGAATCTTTTTTCTATGGCAGCTTTAAGAATCCTTTCCTTGATCATTAATGATCCTCTAATGGATTATGATGTGGTGGTGGATTGTTCAGTTCTAGAATTCTCTTTGGTTTCTATAGCCTTCTCTTCTCTGAATGAGCCTATCTTGCTGGATGTTTGGCATGTTCTCTGCTAGAATTTTGTAATATGCTTCCCATCCATTTATTTTCTTGCTCTTCTCCTTCTTGATACCTATTTCCCTGAAATTTGATCTTCTAACTGACTTTTGAAGTTCTGGAAAGATCATTTCTTATTTCTTGGAGGTTTTCTAAATGATTATCTCCTCTTTCCTATTAGGCCTATTCTGTCTTTGACCCTGAGATTATCTTCTATGTCATCTATTTACTGTGGAGATATTCTACTGTCTTCTAATTGGTCATTTTTAGGGGTTCTATCCTATTAATGCTTTGTTTTAGGTCTTGCATGGACTTTCTGTACATTTTTAACTTTGGGTGGGGGAGTTGCAAGGGTTGTTTTCTTAGCTCTGTCTTCTCTCATATCTTTTAACTAGGCATCCATTTTATTCTTGGACTCCTTTGTATTTTCAGAATTTATTTATCTTTCTGTTTGTAGTCTCCGTGAATTATTTTTCTAATGATTGGTTGGTCTCATCTTGTTCACAAATTTTCTTGTAGAGGTTTTCTATCGTTCCATTAATCACATTTTCCAGCCATATATGTAATGTATTTTGGTAACTATCTTCTAGATCCTTGATTGTCTGTTCTAATGCCTGGTTATTTACTGTGTGAATTATACTACTTTGACATCACTTTTCTTGTATTTTTCTGATTTGTTCTGTCCATTTGGAGGTTTTCTTTTTGGGGGATCTATGATCTTAATAGGTAAATCTCTATGTTCTTGGTTGATTTGCAAGTGTTGGTTTAGTCTTCTGTTGTGATTTGCTTTTCTGGAATTAGGTTTTTGTTTCGACCATTAAGTGTAGGAGTAGAAACCAGTTGTGATGAGACGTTGTGATGATCAAACTTGTGGTTCCAGTGACAATTCAGACTGTCCAGTGGTATGGTGGATTGTCTCTCTGAATGGATGTGGCTTTCTCTCATGTACATTTCTGTTCCTGCTTTTTTCCATATTACCTTTTTATTTTCACACTGCAAATGAGTTTTTGAAAATGTTGGCCAAAACAGTCACAGCAGTCACCTGCCTGGCTGGACACCTTTTCATAGATTTCTGTTTCCTTGTGAAAACAGTATAAAATCTTCTTTTGAATTGTATATTATAGCTGACTTGGTGTGACCCTCTAGAAGAGGAGTACCTGCTAGGATACTAAATCTCTATTTTATCAGAGAGAGCTAGAGTAAACTTCTGTTGATCTTCTGCCATTGTTTTTCTCTTGCTCAGATTTAGTTTTTACATTGTGGACTTTTTCACATAATTTAGGGTTTCTGATTTTTGTATCAGGTTATTTTTGTTTTTCTCTTTGTGTTACTTTGATATAGTGATTTCAGGCTTGTATTAAGAGACAGTAAATTATGAAATGTATGTTAATATATTGAAGGAAAGAGAGCGAATATTTTAACATATTTGCTACACAAGTAAATTAATATTAACCAAAGCTAATTCAAATTACTGATGTACATTTCTGAGGATGAGTATAGTACTCTTTGATATATTGGAGGAAAAGACTTTAGACTCATTGCAACTGAACACTTACTAAACTAAACTTTCTTCTTCAGAAAAACAAAAGCTCCATTTCTTTCATATTAGCATTATAAAATCATAATAGCTGCATGTTGAATTGTTTTCCTCTGCTATTTTCTATTCCATTCTTCATCCATTAGGTATCTAGGGCTTTGAATGACCAAATCTTTAATGGCTATATTGTTTATATTGTGATGTAAATCTCAGTAATATAAATATGAATTTATCTTTGAGTCTCATCTTGAACTATATTCATATGAAAATTATGCAAGAAAGCTGACTTTTTTACTCTTTTCTATGTTTTAATCAATAAATCCATTCTCCTTAGAAATAAGTTCTCATCTTTTATATTGCTCCAGTAAACATCATGTATTTGTAGTACTTTTACTGAAGTACACATAAAGATTGGAATAAGAAGATACCTTCCCCATTATCACTTTAAATTAAATGCTTGGGGACTATTTTATTTGTAAAAAATTAAAAAGTGTAATGCACGTGTTTTCAATAAATTTCAGTAAAATGTATTTTATTGAAAATATATTTCTTAGAGATATTTTTGCTGCATAATGGACCCATTGCTACAATGAGATATACGAGATGTTATGTCCAAAAACGAACTTTCCAACTTTGGCTGGGTATGGGGGGTGGAGATGGGAAGGGATCGGAAGGGGAAACAAAGGAAGCAAAAATTCTTGATAAGAAATGAACTCATTAAATTGCCCATGTAATTGTAACCCCTCTGTACGGTATTTTCACAATTAAAATAATAATGATAAAAATATTTAGTTTCAAAATGCAAGTAAAATTTAGACCTTCACGCTGAGCAAGAGATAAGATAAATGTGAAATAGAGGCTTGCTATTAACATTATAATTCAGTCATATGTAAGCGTAGGATTAGTAAAGGTGTTGCAGTTAGAGTTGTTCTTAGGATGAGAAAAAGATGTAAGATATAGTGTAAAACTGCAACAAATTTAAGAAGAATGAATGACATCAAAGTAAGAATGAATGAAAACCAGTGTCAGTGTTACTTTAAAAATTCAGATATAATTTGGTTTAAAGTGTGAGTTACTGTTTTAGTTCTTGTTAGGATTTAAGAAAGATAAGCTTTAGGGTAAAATTTAGTTTTCCTCTAAGAAGTAGAAGTAAAAAAATGTGTGATTAAATAAAATAGAGACAATTTTCCTTACATTAACCATTTGGTGTTAATTCAGATTGTGATTAGGATTAGGTTTCATGTTAAAGGGGGTTGAGGATAGAGTAAATAAATAGATTAAACTGGTGGCGTACACCTATTATCCTCAGGAAGCTGATTTCTGAGGAAAAATCCAGCCTGGGCAGGAAAGTCTGTGAGAATTTTATCTCCAATTATTCACCAGAAAAGCAGAAAGTAGTTATGTGGCTCAAGTGGTAAAGTGCATACCTTGAGCGAAAGAACTCTGGGATCATGCCCATGCCTAGAACTCAGGGATTATGCCTAGGCCCAGAGATCAGGCCCCACGAACAACAAAAAGAAAAAAAAAGGAATGAGATAAATGTTAAGTAAATCTGACCTTATTTTAGGTTCTAGGACTTCAGGAAATGCTGGGATAATGGAAATACAATGTATTTCATTAGATCAGGATTTGAGGAGATGGGTATGATGATTCCTCTTATGGAACAAGATAGATTCAGGATAAGAGTGAGAAAATCTATAAGGCTTTGGAAAAGCTGCAACTTATTTCAAGAATTCCAAGGTGAATTTCAGTTAGAATAACACAAAATGAGCATTTTTCATAAAATTTAGAATTGGGATGGCATTAGTGTCAAGGTTATGGTTAGGATTCCATCCATGGTTAGGATTAGAGTGAAGGATAAAAAAAATGAGGCTCAAATTGAAGATAAATTTTAGAATAATCCTTTTAAGAATTAGAATGAATGTTTTATTTATTTATTTATTTATTTTTGGGTCTGGTCCTGGGGCCTGGACTGTGGGCCTGGGCACTGTCCCTCAGCTCTTCAGCTCAAGGCTAGTGCTCCACCACTTGAGCCACAGCGCCACTTCCGGCTTTTTTCTATTTTGATTATGCGGTGCTGAGGAATCAAACCCGTGGCCTCAGGCATGCAAGGCAAGCGCTCTACCACTGAGCCACCTTCCCAGCTAGAATGGATGTTAACTAGAGTAGTGCTATTAATATTAGAATCACCTTGCAATTAGGCTTCTGTTTATTCGCAATGTTCCAGTTAAGATTAAGTTTATGGTTAGAAAATAACTAAGATTTTGGAAAAAAATTGAAACCTATGTTTGGAAGGCTTATTTGAATCAAGTTAGGATTAGTGAAAATTAGTGTACTTGTGTGAATGTTAGTATTGATATATATATTTTGGATTAAGATCAGGGTCAGTATTTTGTTCTAATTATAATTAGTGTTATAAATAAGAAAGGTTTTTTTATAAAATTAAGATTTCACTAAGAAATGAAGCAAAAATGTCAGATTGAATAGTCACTATAGCATTATCATTATATTTTTTTCTCAGTGAACATTCTTGTAAGTATTAATGAGAGTTTTCCAGCCAGGTATTTGTTGAGAGTTAGCTTTAAGTAATGGACTAAATGGTAAGTAAATCTGAAACTGTTTTAGGATATAGTGATTTAGGAAACGGTAGGATCAATGGAAACTACAGTATTTTTCCTGATAAGAGAATTTGAGGACAATTAATATAATGGTACATATTAGGGAACAAGATCACTTCAGAGGTAGAGTTAGGAAATTTGTTGGAATTAGGGCAAATTGAAACTCATTTCGAGTGCAAATTGGAGTATTCATTAGAATGACAAAAATTAGAGTATTTTTTAAAATTAATTTTGGACTCTCATTAGGTGGAAAGTTAGGTTTCAGTTCCAGCTGTGCTTAGTTTTAGCATTAGGAAAATGGAAAATTTAGTGTCAAACTGGAAGTATATCTTCGAATAACAAGTCAAGTTAGAATTAGGATGACTATGAAATAGGAAACTGCTAATAATATTAGGATTAGGGTATGATTAGTGTGAGGGTTAGCCTAAAACTTCCAGTTAGAGTTCAGGTTATGGCATGATATGGAGTAAAATGTCACGATATGGAGTAAATCCACAAACTGTTTTAAGAAAGATGAGTTGAAACAAAGATAGGATGAATAAAATCTAATGTATTTGTGTGGCTTTTTGAATCCAAAAGCAATTGCTTCTAAGGTTAGGGTTACTTTTCTAATTTATGAACTACTGAATTAAAGGCACAATTATTTCATTCTTACAAACCAAAACAGTCAGGATTTTGGGAACAAACAGTTTTCTACATGAAAATGTGTCTTGCAACCAGGATTAAATAATAATGAACAGGGTGTCATTTATTAAAATTAGGTAAGTTGATGCTACAGCTTTCAAAAATATCCAAAGATAGTTACTCAGAAATGTTACCGGGAAAACAGATATTCTACTTGCTCTCACTGGGAAATGTGTGTGTGTGTGTGTGTGTGTGTGTGTGTGTGTGTGTGTGTGTGTGTGTGTGTGTGTGTGTGAAGTCACCACAGGTCTTCAACTCAGGCCTGGGTTATGTCATCAGCTTATTCTGTGCAAGGATGAAACTAAACCACGTAGCCACAGGTTTTCTTCTGTCTTTTTAGTACTTAATTTGTGATACATATCTCATGGATTTTCCTGTCTGGACTTAATCTTCTGATCCCCAGCAATCCTTGGATTAGTGTTACTGTGGCTGCTACTGAAAGCATAATCAAAACCTACTAGCTACAACGTAAGAAGTAGTACATATTTATTTGTATAGCTATATTTATTTGTATTACTGTGCATGAAGAAATTCTGGAGATTTCTGGTTAATTCATAGGGCCATATGCAAAAATATAGGACAAGAGGGAAGTAACTCTTTTTAAATTATAATAGGTTATCATTGATGAAAAATTTTAGTAGATGTCTTTCCTTTTTATTTCTTTATTGCCAGTTATTCAGTGCTGCAGCAAGCCTGTGCCCTGGAGCAATTTTCAAATCACAGCGTGAACCTCCATTTCTGTAGTCCCTGTAGGTATGGTTGCCTCCTCAGGTCACCCATTGCTAAGTGGGGCCCCTTCCCTTGTGGTGCACGTGCAGTGAGTGGAAGTGTTTGCATGCTCTCCAGCATTGCTGGATGAGCCCCGCCCACCCTGCCCACCTAACTTCCTGGTCTCTGTTGCTCAATTTCACCCAGGATCTGGCAGCCTTGGGGCTGCAGTTGAGACCACTGCTGCCCTATCCTCCTCCAGCTGTGCTGGTACTAGTCTGCGGTGGTCCTGAGCATGTGGGCCATCCCAGGACACTGTGTTCTGGGGTCACACCCTGCCCCCATGAGTGTAGAGTGGGGGGACACCATGCTTGTACAGTGCATGATCCATGGGAGAAGGAAGGCTGCACATGCAGTCTGCACCGTTGGGGCCAGGCAGCCCAGCCTTGGTTCACCTCATCAGTCTGTAAGGCAGTCTGGGAACTGGAGCCATGTGCTGGCCGCTCTGCCAGCCAGCTTGAGACAGCTGCAGCAGCTCAGCAAACTGGAGCCCCTTCAGCATCTCTGTGGACCTCCGTTTTATGGTCCCTGTGGACTCAGAGTATAGGGCCATCGCTGCATATGCCCATCAGTGCCAAATGAGCCTGTACTTGCAGTGCACCAGCTACAGCACCTGGGGCCTGAAGCCCCCTTGGCTTTGTTGTGTAGCTTCCTCCATTGTCTTTCTGGTCCACATGGGCCCAGCTCTCAGTGCCATTCTGGGGATGATCCGTTTGGATGTAATGAGCTCACCCCCCTAACCTCATTGGGCTCCAAAGCAGGGCAGCAATGGGTCTGGCCTTGTCAGTGTAGGCTGCACAGATGGAAGGCAGGAGTTAAGGTCTGCCTTGCCTTCCCTCCTGGCTTTGGCACCTGAATCTGGGTTGCTTGGTTTGGTCACTCATGGAGCTTCGTTGGCTACAGCCCACAGCAACAAGTGCTGTCCATGCAGCAACAACAAAGAGGTGTCCTGAATCTCCTCAAAGTCACCACACAGACCTCTGATGGGTCTACATGGGCTGGTGTGGTTTTCATCCCAGGACTCCCATTAGGAAGTGCCACTCCCCTTCGTAGTACTGTAAGAAAGAGGTGCCACATATAATTTCTACTTTCTAACATTTTCTTTCACTGAGATAAAAAGAAGTGGGAGATATAAATAAGTTTTAAAAGCATAGAACCCATGGTTTCCCTTGTTTGCAAGGACTAGCACATGTCTAGGACAAGCAAAGAAGATCAAAAGCTATTGTAATATGACCATATAAGAAGATGTTAAGCGAAATGTACCCCAAGTCAGAGACACAAATGTTTTATTTTTTCTTGCTTTTGTTTTTAATATACTTATAATGCACTATGTGATTCTTTTGTAGGTTTATCCCCCCATGGTATAATCCCTGTTTTCACTGTACTTGATTCCAGTGTTCTGCACCTTATATACATATGTTGTAATTTGGGGAGTGGAAGGGATATAGCAGAATGCTGAAATGGGGATGCAGGTTGACTCATTGTGACGATGAGATGTACTGGACAATGAGCCGAAAATGAATTTACAATGTTGGGCAGGGGTCAAGGAGGGAGAAGTTGAAGAGTTGGGGAGGGAAAGGGTAGTAGGGGAAAAACAAAGGAGGAGGTAACAATGCTCTATAGGAAATGTACTCATTACCCTACTCATGTAACTGTAAAACATTTGTATAGTATTTTTACAATAAAAATATTTTTAAAAAATCTCTCTCTGGGGTAGATTTCCAGTGTTGCCCTCAGCATTGCATTTTTTGCCTTTTCTGGCTGTGGTTAGTTCCACCTTCCCAGTGGATCAGTAGTCTTCAAGGCATCTTGGTCCTGAAGTGGGACATGGATTATCCAGTGGTGGTTGGAACCAGGCCAAGGACAGGACAAAACCACTTCCAGGCCATGGCTTCTTCATTCCCCATGCAACCAGGATTGCAAGCAGAATTTCTCTGAATTTGACTCTAGAAAACAACCACTGAACCAAAAGGCAAGTTCACCAAACACCTCCCCTCCTCCTCCATTGCCTCCTTTCTTTCTCCTTGGGAAAGTACAAAATAATTTTGCAGGTTTTGGCAAACACACAAATTGCCCACCACCTCCCCAGGTAAACTATGTTTAAAGTCACTAAGTCATGTAAATGGATGATACCTCACTCATTATTCTGGACAACATCTTCAGATTGTTTGATGCTTTAATTTGTTGCTGTTGGTGGTGGTGGTAGGAGGGCCTGAGTTCTGGGTCTGGGCAATGACCCTTTTGAGCCCTTCAGCTCAAGGCTAGAGCTCTACCACGTGAGCCACAGAGCATTTCCAGTTTTTTTCTGCTTATGTGGTGCTGAGGAATTGAACTCAGGACCTCATGCATGCAAGAGAAGCACTCTACTACTGAATCTCCTTCCCAGCTCTAATGCTTTAATTCTTTAAATTTTATTGTCTTTGTGTCAGTCATGAGGTTTAATCTCAGGACCTGGGTGTAAATATATCCCTGAGTTTTTTAGCTCAAGAGGAGCTCTCTACCACTTGAGCCACAGTGTCACTTCCTGTTTCCAGATAAGCGTCTTTCAGACTTTCCTGTCAGGGTTTGCCTTGAGCCGTGAAATTTTAAATTATATTTCTTTAACGTGTTTATTGGAATATTACAGTATATCTGAAATTTAAATTTTTCTGTAAACCATTGTCTTCAAGTAATCCAATAGCATTAACTATTACATTTAGAATCTATTCTTTAGCACACCCATTTATTTATTTTATTGTGAAAATACCATAGAGGGGTAACAATAACATGGGCAAGATAATGAGTACATTTCTCATCAAGCATTGTTGTATCCTCCTTTTTTTCCCCTTCCCATCTGTTCTCATCCCCCCCGGCTCTCCAGATACCCCCCTGCCCGCCCCACACTCTCACCAGCCAAAGTTGAAAGTTCCTTTTCTACATAATGACTTGTACATCTCATCGCTGCAATACATCCACCAGTATCCCTGTTTAAATGATTTGTTTTTTCCCATCCCCTCCACAAATTATACCAACATCAAATACAGTGAAAGCAGGGGTTATACCGTGGGGGAGGGACATTCAAAGCAACAAAGAAATCATCTTATAAATATGTTAGGAACAATTGCAATAAAGAAAAAAATCATTTGAATCCTTATCTTGGGGTTCATTTCACCTAACATCAACTTGTCTGACCTTTTTTGCTTGTCTCAGACACACAGTGATTATTGCAAATAAGGGAAACCATGGGACCTATGTTTATTTGGGACTGGATTACATCCCTTAATATAATGTTTTTCCATTTCCTAACAAATGGGGCAATGTCATTTTTTCTGATGGAGGCATTGAATTCTATTGTGTATATACACCACATTTACTTGATCCATTCATCTACTGAGGGGAATCTGGGTTGGTTCTATATCTTAGCTATGGTAAATAATGCTGCAATAAACAGAGTTGTGCTGGTAGATTTAGTATGGTATTGTTTGTGACCATTTGGGTAAATGTCCAAAAGTGGAATTGCTGGGTTATAGGGGAACTTTATGTGGAGTCTTCTGAGGAACCTCCATACTTCTTTCCAAAGTGGTTGAATAACTTTACATGCCCACCAACAATGCAGTAAAGTTCCCTTCTGTCCACATCCCCTCCATCATCTGTTGTTATATTAGAGTTCTTGATTATAGCCATTGTAACTGGGATGAGGTGGTATCTCAATGTTGTTTTTTTTTTTAATTTTATTTTATTTGTGAACATACTGTACAGAGGGGTTACAATTACATGGGCAAGATAATGTATACATTTCTTACCAAGCATTGCAGCCTCCTCCTTTGTTTACCCTTCACCTCCCTTCCCAGCCTCCCCCCTCCCCCCCACCCAATCCTTCCCCCCCTCCCGGTCCCCCCCCACCGACATTGTAAAGCTCCTTTTTGACATGACACTTTGTACTTCTCATTGTTGCAACAGGTCCACCTGAATCCTTAAATGACTTATTTTTCCCCATCTCCTTCATAAGTTATACTGACATCAAATATATTGAAAGCGGGGGTTTGCACTACTTTTATTGCTAGAGAACATTTCTCTAGCATTTCTTCATGTGTCTATGGGCCATCCTTCTTTCCTCTTCAGAGAAGTTTCTGTTTAAGTTTTAGCCCACTTATTTTCGAGTTAGTTGTTTCTTTGAGGATTTGTTGTTGGGTGGTTTAATTTTTGAGTTCCAGGTATATTTTAGATATGAGACCCTTGTCTGTTGTATGGGTAGTGAAGAACTTCTCCCAATCTGTGGGCTTTCAATTGATCTTGCTAATTATGTCCTTTGCCATGCAGAAGCTCTGCAATTTCATGCAATCCCATTTTTCCAACCTTTCTTTGATTTCTTGTGTTTCTGGTTCTCTATTAAGAAAATTTTGGCCTGTACCAAGGAGTCCTAGGGTTTCTTCTCTTCCATCCTGTAATGTTTTCAGGGTGTCTGTTTGACTCTGAGGTCTTTGATCCATTTGGAGTTGATTCTGGTGCAGGGTGATACATAACGATCTAGCTTAATTTTCTTCAAGTAGTTAACCAATTTTGCCAGAACCCTTTACTGAAGAGGCTGTCTTTCTTCCATTCTATTTTTAGCTCCCTTATCGAAAATGACATGGCTATAGGTCTGTAGGTTCATTTCTGGGTTTTCAATTCTATTCCATTGGTCCTGAGGTCGGATCTTGTGTCAGTACCAATCTGTTTTGATTACTATGGCTTTCTAGTAGAGTTTGAAATTTGATATTGCTATTCCTCCAGCATCGGTCTTTCTGTTGAGGGTCATTTTAGCTATTCGGGGTCTTTTATTGTTCCATATAAATTTTTGGATTGCCTCTTCTATTTCCTTGAAGAATGAGGATGTTATATTGATAGGTATTGTATTGAATTTGTTGATAGCCTTGGGAAGTATTGCCATTTTCAGGATTTTGATCTTTCCAATCCACGTGTATGGGAGTTTTTGCCACTTTCTAAGTTCTGTTTTGATTATCTTTTTCAGGTTTTTAAAATTTTCATCATTGATGTCCTTCACTTCTTTGGTTTAGTTAATTCCTAGGTATTTTATTTTTTGTGGGGCTATTATTAATGGTGTTGCTTTCCTGATTTCAGCCATGCTTTTCTCATTGTTTGCATACAGAAAAACCATTGATTTTTGAGGGTTAATTTTATACCCTGCTACTTTGCCAAAGTTTTGATTCACCTTGAGTTATTTGGGAGTAGAGTCTGTAGGATTCTATAAGTATATAATCATGTCATCTGCAAAGAGGGAGAGTTTTACTTCTTCTTTCCGTAATTGGATCCTATTTATATTTGCATCTTATATTATTGCTGCAGCTAGGCATTCTAATACTAGATTCCGTGCTGTCCCTCAGCTCTTCAGCTCAAGGCTAGTTCTCTATAACTTGAGCCACAGCATCACTTCTGGCTGTTTTCATTTTGCTTATGTGGTACTGAGAAATCGATCACAGGGCCTCATGCATGCAAAGCAAGAATTCTACCACTGAGCCACCTTCCCAGCACCTCTCTTCTCTTTCTAACAGGATTTGCTAAGGATCTGTCAATTTGTTAATTTTTTAAGTACCACTTCTGTTTTGTTGATTCTTTCTATGTTTTTATGGATTCTAATTCATTTAATTTTGATTTAATTTTAATTATTTCTTTCCATCTACTGGATTGGTGTTTATCCTGCTGCTCTTTTTCAAGGAGGCTCAGATGTCTCATTAAATTATTGGTTTCACATCTCTCCAATTTGTTGATGTAGGTATTCAGAGCTATAAACTTACCTCTGATTACTGCCTTTCCTGTGTCCCAGAGGAGCTGGTAGTTTGTGTGTTCATATTTGTTGAATATTATGAACATTTGAATTTGGTTTCTGATATCTTCCATGATCCACTGGTGATTCAACGGTGTGTTCTTCAGCTTCCATATGTTACAGGACTTTCTTTGGTGGTTTTGGTGTTGAGTTCTAATTTTATTCTCTTGTGGTCTGAAAGAATGCAAGGTATAACTTCAATGTTTTTGAATTTGTACAAGTGTGCTTTTTGACCTAAATCTGTGGTCTAATTTGGAAAAAGTTCCATATTCTGCTGAGCATTCTGATAATGCTGTGTGAAATATTAAATCTAGGTGATCTATGCAGTTGTTTATATCTGCGGTTTCTCTATTGAGTTTTTGCCGAGTTGATCTATCTAGTGAGGGGAGTGGTGAGTTAAAGTCCCCAGCAATTAATGTCTTTGGATCTACGTGAGATTTGAGAAAAAGTAGTTTTTCTTGAATAAATTTGGGTGCTCCATTGTCTTGTGAATAGAGATTTAGAATTTCAATATCCTCCTGAAAGAGAGATCCCTTAATTAGTATGTAGCAACTTTCTTTATCTCTTCTCACTAATTTAAATTTGAAATCTATTTTATCTGATATTAGGATTGCAACTCCTGCCTCTTTTGGGGGACCGTTTGTGCTTGGTAGATTTTGTTCCAGCCTTTCACTTTGAAAATATATTTGTTTTTATGGGCAAGGTGTGAGTACTGAAGGGAGCAGATGGAAGGATCTTGCTTTTTAATCCAACTAGACAGTCTATGTTGCCTAATTGGAGAGTTAAATCTCTTAATGTTGGGAGATTGGACTGAGATGTATTTGGGAGTTCCTGCCATTTAATCCACCTTCTTGAGGGCTGAGGCAAATGAGTTTTTCCTATGGTTCTTGGATTCTCAGTTTGGATGTGGTTTCTTGGCCTTTATTGTGGTCCTGTTGGTTTTCTCTGTGTAGGACAACTTTAAGTATCTTTTGTAAATCTGGTTTGGTAGAGATATATTGTTTCACTTTTTCTTTTGTATGGAAGGTTTTTATTTGACCTTCAGTTATGAAGAAGAGTATAGCTGGGTACAGTATTCTTGGTTGATAATTGTTTGTCTTTAGGGCATGGCCTACATCAATCCAGGCTCTTCTTGCTTTAATTGTCTCTGCTGAGAAATCTGAGGTGATTCTAACTGGTTTCCCATATAGGTGATTCATATTTTCTCCTTGACAACTTTGAGGATGTTTTCCTTGGTCTGAATTGATCCTGTGGGGATTATAAGGTGGTGATATGACGTCCTCTTCAGGTCTGGTCTATTTGGGCTTCTAAAAGCTTCTTGTATTTGAATAGACTTATCATTTTGCATGTTCGGGAAGTTTTCTGCTAGGATCCTGTGAAACAAATTTCCTAGACCATTAACTTCTGTTTCTAGGTGCTACTCTACATCTGTTATCTTCAGATTATGCCTTCTGATGGTGTCTTCCAAATGTAGAATAGGTCTATCATATTTCTTGGATTTGTCTTGGATAGTTGTACGTTCTTTCTCTATAATATCTAAGCTGTCTCCCATCCCCGAGTTTTGATCTTCTGCATGGTCTTACCTACTGTCAAGAATTTCTATTTTGTTTTTTTTAGTTCTTTTGCTTCTAATTGCTTGGCTTTGATGGCTTCAAATTGATTGTTGGAGCTTTGTTTTAGATTTTGTTTGAATTTCTTTACTTCCTTAATTTGGTGTTCAGTGTTTATTCTCAAATCACTTAGTTGATTGGTTATGTTTTTCTTGGACTTCCATTCCTTCTGTTGGCTCCATTCAGCATTCACTTTCCGGTCTCCCTGACTTTTTTCAGCTGTCTTTTAATGGATTCCATGAATGCCTCTAATTAGTATGAAAGTAATACTAGCTATGTGCTAGAACACAATTTTAAGGCAAGTATCAACCAAAGTCCTGTAGTTGTACAGTCAAAAGTCTGCAGATACAATCTAGTTCAACAGAAACAATCTATTGAATGTCAAAAACTATGTATTAATGGTCTAAGAACAGCAAATTTGATTTTGGTGAGCCAGAAATTACTAGGTTTAGGGAGAAATGTGGGGAAAAATAGAATTAGAGAGATGTGGAAAGGTAAAAAGAAAGTAAAATTAACTAAGTCCTAATCTTATAGAGGGAAATGGATTGGACAGAATGATAGGAGAAAGAGAAGAGTAAAATAGGGACAAGAAAAAATGGAAAAGCAAAAATTTAAATGTAAAAAGTGAAACACAAAAATTATGCAAGTTTAAGGAAGTATTATTGAGAGAAAAACGCAGATAGGATGAGAGGAGAGGAGGAGTAGAAAGAAGATTTGAAAAATTAAAAAATAAAAATACTTAAAATATTGTATACAGATAAAGAGATAATACTGTTATTAAGGAATTTAAGCCTAAGAGGTTTTGAATTAAATAATAAATTTCTGGATTATATGTGTACACAACGAGGGATAAGGTCTAATAATCGATGACAGGTATATCTGAGGATGAGCAGAACAGCAATTAAATCACCCAAAAAAAGCATGAAAGAGAAGAAAAAAATGAAAAGAATGAGAAAGAAAGAAAAAGGACCAAAAGTTTAGTAGAAATAAAATAAAAATAAAAAAACATACACACGCATATTCACCTAAAATAAAAATTATAAGAGGAAAAAAAGATTAATAGAATACATTTTTTAAAAAAAGTAATAATTAAAAATAGGTATACAAATAGGGTTCTTAGATTTTTTTCGGGGGGCGGGGGGGGGGGGGAAGGGTGAACAGGAAGATTCTGTCCCTTGGTGGAGTCTCCAGTCTGCTTGTGCTGCTTGGTTTTCCTGTGGCTTGATTGGTTTCTTAAATCAGTTTGTTCTGGCAGGCAGAAAAATGCTCTGCTTTACCCAGAATTTTGTGATCCTCCTCCCTCCCAGGAGGAAGATCTGTTTTGAGTGTCACAAAAGAGGAAGGTGGCTGTTTCCTCTGATTTGGAGATGCTGTGATGAGGCTAGGTTCTGGGTAGAGTTGAGGCCTTTCAGCAAACAGTAGCTTTTCCCTGAGAGGCTAGCTTCTGAGACATTCACAGTGCCCAGCCTGGAGCCATTCTCAAGGTTTATGTTTACTGAATTTCAATTGATTATCTAGGCTGCTATAAGGAGGGGCAGCCTCTGGCTCTGTTTACCCAGTGAAGAAAGACACTCCTCTGGGGGGAGAGATTTCACTGCCTGGGCTGAGTGACTTTCTCCTCCATGGAGCAGAGTCTTGTTTCCTTTGTAGTCTCTGGTCTGCGATCTGTAGGATGAAGATATCTGCTCCTTGTCAGTTCTTGCTGGTGTTGAGTAGAATCTGCTAGCTTGCTGTGTCTGGCACGTTTGTCCAGGATTCTCTGTGTTGTAGGTAGCCACCACAACCGCGGCTACCAGCAAGTGCTCAGATCTGCCTCCTTGCCTGGATTTTCCTTCTCTGGCCAAACTCTCTGTACTGTTATGGCACACTTGGTTTAATTCTCCCCCTAAGACTGTTCACTGGAACACTAAAACTACTTTCTATGCAAGAGCTTGTTTAGCCTCCAGCATTTCTCGGGCATTTTCCTGCAACTACTCCTCTTTTTTTACCTCTCCTGTATATTTTTTGTTTTGGAACAAGTGTCATGTCTGGCCAATCATTCAAAAGGAAGCTTATTCCATTAATTTAAGAGAAAAGGAATACAGCCTTACTGCATCTCAAGGCAACTTTGAGTATAATGTTAATGTGATAATTCACATCATTGAATTTTCAAAGTCGTTTTGATAATTTTTTTGTTAAACTGTTCATTAAAGGGGTTCCAAATAGCAAGAATAAAAAACAATGTTTTGCTTTCAAAGAATGTTTTAAAAGCTAGTAATTCAAGAAAACACCTTCTATTTTTCCAAGATACCATGGTGAAGAATTTCTCTTTTATCATAACCCTTATCACTCACCCCCTCACTTCAAACTTGTAGCTTTATTCAGTTTTATTGTTCAAGCTTTCATTTTGGTACTAGCATCTGTAATCTCCTTGTAGTATTTGACAATGAAATTCAATTTGTTATTAAAGAGCTCAATTCATATTGCCAAAGGCAGACTCATGAGCATATCATAGTGATAGTATGCAACTATTCCATCAATTAATATAAGTACCACATAAATGTGCATCTTCATATAATTTTTAAATGCAAAGTAATTACATATCTATGTCATAAAATAATTCTGACCACTAGTAGAAGAGGCTAAGCTCAACTTTTGCATCATCCCCAATATTTTTTGTAAAATTTTCTTTCTCATTAACTTTCACTGCAAGTCCTTCTTTCCTAGCAATAAGTTATAAGTCATGTCCTTGGATTTAAGTCAACTTTGAGTAAGCTGTTTTCTTTCCACCACCAGTTAGTTCCTCGTGTTAAATACCTGAAGAATAACTTGTCCCAATGTGCCTGCAAAAGGAGTATCCAACTCGACTGTCTGTGCCCACTATTCCCTTGCTTTGTTTGGGAATGGAGTATCAGAGACAGGGGTGTCAGGTTTCAGATGGCTGGAACCATGGTGTTATGAATTATGAGTAGCAGAAAAGAGTAGTAGAGACTAGGATACCAGGTAAAGGGTAACTGTGACTGTAATTACTGAGTTACAGAGTCAGGAAATTTGTTAGAAGCAACAGTTTTGCACGAGTTGGGTGAGCTAATACAGGCATACGGAACTGTTTAGCAGGGAAAAGGAAGCATAGACAAAGTGAAAGAGTAAATGTTGTGAGGGACTGTGGGGCACAATCAGGGTAACAAGGTCATGGGTGTGCAAACTGGGTAGCCAGTACTATGGGAGAAGCAATTGGCATGGTGGCCTGATGTGGTGCAGAACTCTGGGTTTGCCTGTCCAGTTTTGGCTGTTAGACCTTTAGGGAAACTACCTCTAGCAGCTCATTATCAGCTTGTTGTGTTCAGGCATGTGCCATCTATAAATGTCTACTCCAAGTAGATTGCATTCTTTGACACCAGCTATAGAATCTTTGCTCTAAGCAGCCTGAGAGACCACACTCCACAATGCTACAGAACAAGCTCCACATAGTGAGCTGCAATCACCTCATACAACTCTTGCTGCTCCTCTCCAATGTCAATTATAATGGTAGCAAGGGATCTGAGATGTGCTCAGCAGCAGTGCTCTGGGAAGCTATCAATTCTTACGTTGTCATTCTGGGAGTTCCCTAGAAAT
Organism: Dipodomys spectabilis; assembly: GCF_019054845.1. Lineage (NCBI taxonomy): Eukaryota > Metazoa > Chordata > Mammalia > Rodentia > Heteromyidae > Dipodomys > Dipodomys spectabilis. The sequence continues at coordinate 1,179,517 of NW_024870808.1, read as the reverse complement.
AGGCAAGAGCACTTGCTGATGTTCTTCCAACTTCTCTCTGTGTGGCTCTGCACAAACAGACTGTTGTACCTCAGATTGGTTACCTGGATGTCCAGGTGGCCTCAAACGTGCTCTATGTTCTCTCTATAGGTGCTCTTCTGTTTCAGCTGCTTTTCCATTTCCCTCCAGGTAGCTTGCTTCATCTCCACATTCTTTGAATTCTGCTGCATATCAACCTGTGGCTTTCACACCAAGCCCTTCCACTTTCTCATCTACCTCTCTAGCTGTGAATCTGGCACAATAAGTTACATGTATGTTCTGTATCTGTTTATCAAGGTTTGAGCTAGAATCTAGGTGATACTAGCTAACTGAGAACATGGGAGCTTCTTAAATACTCCCCTGCCACTCACTGCTCATTGAGACAAATGCAAATGTGTTCTGGTCAGTCTCTCCTTCTCCATTTCTGGTGAATAAAGTGAAGTCACAATGGACCTACCAGACAGCTGCTATGTCAGCAAGTGACCAAACCAAAGATAATATAGTGAGGGGATAATTATCAAGTGTAGTAGGATAAATGCACATATTTGTGTATATTACTAAGGGCTTTCATCAAACTAGTTATTTTATGTCCAAAATGGCAGATCAATGTTAGGCTCTCCTCGAGATCTTGCTGTTCTTCAAGTCCTGAGGACTCCTACATACAACTAAGACCTAATGATATGGGTGAATAAAAAAGTAGGTGAGTATGGATTAGTATTCTGATAGTGTGCTAAGTTTTTGTCTTGTCATGACTATGATGAAATCAATGTCATTTCTCTGACTTAAACCTTATCTCTTTATTTGGCATAATTGGCAGATTGCTAGTGTGTCATTTTTTTCCTGTTAGTTCAGTGCACAAGGGGAAACATTAAGCATGCCAAACCATTGGTTTCCAATGTCCTAGTAGATGCTTTGCCTTCTAGGACCATCCTTCCAGGTAACTCTCTGTTTAGCATATTGCACAATGTCCCAATCAATGAAATATTTTTGAGCCTAGGAGAAAATGTCCATTTATAAAACAGTACACATAAGAAGCAGAAGATGCCCTACACTCAAATGCTCCTGGAGAACAGAGTGTAAGGGTGTCTACACAGTTGGGAAATAGGATTCTGAGGGGTAGGAAAGGATGAGTTTAGATAGCAAACCTAGAAGTAACTATAAGTTTCTGAATTCCTAATCTTACTTCTTTCTGCCCCTCGGGTCGAATTCAGGAAGAGGTGGAATGTTTATGATCACAAAAAGGAGTTTTTAATCCTAGGCCCAAACTCTACGTGTTCCTGTTACATCTTCCCACCTGACCCTGATGTAAATGGTCAGAAGGGCAAAGAGGAAGGGAGCCCCATGCTCAGGAATATAAACGGAGCTTACAAGTAACTTCAGTCTCTGACTTTCTATTTTGAAGGTAAGATATAAGTCAGTTTGGGTGTCTACAAAATCAGTTTCTAGGCTCTATGGTTCCTTCAGAACTTCTTTCCCTCCTTCTATGTTTTGACAGCAACAGTTAGTACAGTGCTTCTGTCTTTTAGGGGCAATCTTTCTTTTCACACAAAGCTCAAAGTAGACAATAGGTGGAAGCTTCCATTAAATCAAAAAGTATTTAATAGCACACAGTGAGTGCTTTACCTGAATTCCTGGACCTAACAAATTCCCAATTCTGAAGAGAACGTGATTATGTGTGAGTACTAACAATCTCCACTGAATGGTGAGCTTAGAAAACTTTTCCCAAGGCAGGTTCTGTCCAGGTTATTAGGATGGCTGAGATCTACTGGATCAATGAACTTACAGACAATGCAAGGCAGAAAAGTCTAAGAGATTGAGTTCCAAAAGAAGAAACTAGACCAAGAAGAGAAAACATGTCATTGCTGGAAAAGGAGGAAGACTTAAGTAGGAGAACGTTTTTCTTAATACAGTCAGGGGTATAATTATAACAAAGTTCTAAGTTGTGGCTCCTCAGTAGAAACTATCAGATCAAACCTCAATAAAACTAAACATAAAACTTATATAATTAAAAAAACTATTTGGATTTCCGTACTAACATCTTCCTTAAGGGGAGTGATTGTGGTGTGTGTGTGTGTGTGAATGCGCGCGCGCGCGCGCGCGCGCGCGCGTGTGTGTGTGTGTGTGTGTGTGTGTGTGTGTGTGTGTGTGTGGTGTCTGAGATTATGTATGGAACAGCATTGGTTCTTGAAAATCATCATATTGACACTACCTTTTACGTTTCCCATTCAAGTCTGGTGGCGTTGTAGCTCTACCACTTGAAACACACAATTCTCACTTTCTTCTGTTTAACTGGAGATAAACATGTAATGAATATGTCAACCTGGGTTGGTTTCAAACTATGATCTTCAGATCTTACTCTCTGGAGTAGGTAAGGTATAAGAGTGAGCCACTATGATCAGCACTGTATTTCCAGTAGGTTACTTAATCTTTCTGAATCTCGGCTTCTTCCTGGGTGGAATGTGAAAATAATTACTTTGTGGACCTTAGAATTGGGTGGGAAATATGACTGGGTGCAGGAAGTATACGTGCTTGGGATGTGTGTACAGAGCCTGACACTCTCATAAAACTACTGATGTTTATATTGAAATGTATTCCAGGAATTGGAAACAAGAGAGATTTTTCTGTTCTTGTTTATCCATTTATGGGCATTGAGGGAGTCAGAGATATTCAAGGAGAACAGGGAAACAAAGGCAGCACTTGTACTCTGTATATACTGTATTCACAATGAGCTATACCACTGAGGACAGGGACAGTAGGGATGGGATTGTCAAACAAGAAATGAACTCATTACTTGACTTACAATAGGTTTATCAGTATGTATACTCCCTTAACAATAATAATTTTAAAAATACAGGTTGATGATTTTCTCCTCCAGTTTTTGTAGGTTCCCTTAAGACTCAGGCCCACCAATGGAGTTTTTGAAGGTCAATTTATTTGATAATTAACATAAAGCCATAATTTCTTAAGAAATGTTATAAAAAGTATTTCATTTTTAGTACTGGTTTCTCTTTCAGTGGCAATTATACATGTTGTTGGCAGAGCTAATGTTTTACTTTCTGTTTTGAGTATTTGTCAGGTGTTCTATCTTGGCACCCTGCCCTTACCCAAAATGGTAATCAACCTTTGAAATTAATGTACTTGAGTATGAGTCTCATTTATTTATTTAATTTGTTGTTGGTGGTGAACTCTTGGCCTGGTCACTTTCCTTCAGCATTTCTGCTCAAAATTGGTGCTCCACCACTTGAGCCACAGTACCACATCTAGCTTTTTCTGCTTAGGTGGTGCTGTGGAATCAATCCTAGTGTCTCATACATTCAACATAAGCTGACTAACAGTGATCCACCTCCTCAGCCCCTAGGACTGGTATTTTTGTGCATGGGTATATCAAGCAAACCTATTGAGCAAATGCATTCATTTGAAACTAGACATATTCAAAATTATGAATTATCAGATATTTTAACAAATAAAACAGTTAACATTGTTACTAGGAATTGTTTGTCTCCCCACGCTAAAAACATGGAAGATGTATTTTAAACTAAAACTACAAAATAAATTTTAAGATCTTGGTGCAAACAAACCTGTCCAGGTGTTATTACATTAAACAGAGAATTCAAAATTATTTTTCTTCTTGAATACAGATATCAAAGGTCTTATAATATTTATTTCAAATTGCAAATTAAAGGGAAAATCAGTAAGGAGGTAAAATTTATATTGAATGTTAATTTTTGAAGAAGTAGAAAAGATCCTAGATGGCAGACTAAAGACAAAGCAATATCAGAGCCCTATATGCTCAATAATAAATAAGAAATTTTAATTGAAAAATTGATCTGGAAGGTGCACATCAGGCAAAGCAAGCAATCAGATCATACAACCAACCAAAAAACATCATAATTATATCGCAGAAAAAGGAGACAAGTTCTGACCAGGGCTCAACGTCCTTATCCTTGATTTCAATGATACACATACACATACACCCCTCTACACACATACACACACACACACACACTCACAAACACAAACACACAGGAATGTATGCAACAGCTCAACCTACTCACATCCATTCAACATGAATCAAAGATCTTCCTGTAATATTGGAAACTTTAAAACTTTCTAGTCTTGTAAATAATTGATAACAGATGCATAAGCAATTATTTTCTGAATAGACTCTGCTATAGAAATGTGAGTTCATGATGGTTATAACTACTTAAACATCTCTGAATCTTGAAAGAATTAAACAAGAGACAATTCGAATTTTGGGACTATACTTCTACCAGCTATTTTTCAAAGGCTTGATAAGAAGTTACAAAATCAAAAATTAAATATCAAATTAATACAACTAATAGTTGTGTAAGTAAGTACAACTAATATTGTGTAAATGAAGTGAAAGACACTGATGAAAAACCCATGCTGCCTCCATTTCTAAGCTGGCTGCACATTGTGGAACCTTTGATTCTGCTGGGCCAGGCCCACAGTTGTCTTCCCCAGAGCAGTGGCCCTGCTGGGGTTGGCACTGGGAGCTGTGTGGAGAGGTGGGGAGGCCGCGGGGGAGACTGAGCTGGGATTGGGGATAGGGGTAGTAGGGAGAGTACTGGAGGCCCTGGAAGAGGCTGGTGAAGGGAGGAAGGAGGCAGTAGGCCAATGGCTCAGGAATCAACAGCCCCAAAGGCAGCTGGGTTCTGGATAGTGTCTGTGAGGTGTGGAGTTTGGCCCCTGGGGCCTCATGGCTGGGTGAGGAGAGGCAGAAGTCTCAAATCCCACCCAAATAGGCAATGAGAAATGAGACAAACAGTGGCTGAAGAATTTCAAGAAAAAAGGCAGGGACTTGCCAAGGGGGTGGTCAGTGGCTATAGGTATGTCCACAAACTAAGGCATCAATCTAGCTTGTGGTTACAACTATTAACATGAAGTATTGTTTTTATACATACTGATAATTGAATCCCTTATTGTTAGGGAGCAGAAGAGAGCAATAGTCATTAGAACCATAACACAGACATCCATCTTAATCTTTTCGTGTCCAACTGCTTGAACTTAAATACTCTTGAGATAATAACTCATACCCCTGTCTTCCCTTGACTGTTTGACCTTTCCAGAGAACAGCTCTCAGCCTTTTGATTGTTGTTTGCGATGGCTTCCCAATCTATCCTTTTCCAAGTCTAACAGCTTGACTTCAGAATCCCTCACTACTCTGACAGATATATTATTTTGAAAACTATATTTTTTCTAGGATAGGTTCAATTTTTAAATTTTATTTTATCAAAAATAGAGTGGTTACAGTTACTTGAGTAAGGTACATTCTTTATTGAATATTGTTAACCACTCCATTGTTGTTCTCCTATCCCTTCCCATCCCCCACACCTCCCCCTCACCCCAAAGTTGTAAAGTTCACTTCCTACATAGTGTCTTTTGAATATCATTGTTGCAATGGGTCACTCTTTGTACTTCTTTCATCACTATAATTTTTCCCTTTCCTTCTCGAAATCAGATAAATGTATATACAAAGTTGAAGGTACCAGAATCAAGACAGATTGCCAGGGATAAACCAATGTCAAAAAACAAATGAAATAAAATAAGATCTAGATGCTCTATTTTACCGACATCAAGGTTGACATCAGAAAAAAAGAACTTTTTCACGTTTTGGAGTTCATTTCAATTAGCATCATTTTGTAATGTCAAAAGTACATATCTCTGGAACCAGAAATCCCACTCCTCGGCATTTGTCGAAATGATCTCAAGCTAAAATACACTAAATCTTCAACTACGTTTCTGGCAGCATTTTTAGAACCAATCTAAATGCCCCTCCATGGATGAATGGATCAAGTAAATGTGGTATATATACACAATGGAATTTTATGCTTCTATCAGAAAGAATGACAAAGCCCCTTTCATAAAAAATGGAAAGATTTGGAAAACAATCATATTATGTGTAGGAAGCCAGACTCCTCATTTTATTAATATATGCTTAGGATAGTCCTTAAACTCTTAATATTCCCTTTTTTCCTCTCTCCCTCTTCCTCTCTCATTCCATTTGTGTGTGTGTGTGTGTGTGTGTGTGTGTGTGTGTGTGTGTGTGTGTGCATGTGTGAGCGTGCATGTACGCACACACAGTAATTAAACTTGACTCGGAGACTCAAACTCTTGCTTGGTTTTTTCACTCATGCCTGACTGAGTCTGTACTATTTAAACCAAGATTTCACTGTGCTTTCATTGAATAACAGAACATAAATGTCTCATGGACTGCTACTCCAGCCATCTGTGAACCATGATCTTCCAATATCAAGCTCGTGACTATCTAAGAATAGGGATGAGGCGCTGGTATCCTCTATTGTCTTTTGCTTTGTTTTGTTTTTGTTTTTGTTGATTTTGTACATCCAAAATCTGTAAGGAAAACAAATCATTTATAATCAGGACTATTCCCATAAAATGTGTGTTGTTTAAAGATTACCTTAATAATGTTATGCTTTTTATCCACATTATGTGATTTAATTTTTTGAACTCTATTGTTGCAGTCAAGTCACTTATACACAATTTGAACCTCCTTGTCTTGGTTTTATAGTTTGTTTGGTGTTTCAAAACAGAATTTATCAAGGTTTAACTGCACTACTGAAGTAAGATCTTTATGATTATTCAATGTCTTGTAAATCTTAATTTCTTCACTTCTTGTGACACCATATGAGTACAGGTAGTTTCCTATAATACCTCCACATAGTTTAGACCTCAATGCCATGCACTCTTCTCCCAAATATGCAAGGGCATCCTTTGTAATTCTCCTTGCATTTTCACTGTTCTTATCTCTACTCTCCCATGCTAAGTCCTGTGATGATCTTGTTGATTTTCTCTCTGTTACATTCATCTTTGCATTTTGGGAACTACTGTTATGCACTACTGTATTTCTGTCCATTCTCCTTGAGCTTCATCTAGTACCCTTCTCACAGCGGAGGGCCAGAGATTGGGGATATTTTTTTTTCACCCTTTTGCTCAGACATCTATCTTTACTTTCTAGCAATACATTCATTGAATTCTTTCTGTAAATTCTAATGTCTTGAAAATGATTACTGCATTTTCATGGTTTTGTTATTTGGCATTAGAGGAGAACATAAGTCAGTAACTAACTTAGGTAAAAGAAGATTGCAATCAAGCTTCAGTAGATGTTGTTCATTGGATGATATTTACTTCATGGTCTGCCTGCCTGCTTACTTTTCACTGTTTATTTTTCAATGTAGCCTTTTCTTCTGGAAAGTATTCATAGGCCTACCTAGTGAAGAGCAATTCCTACTGTAATTAGTAATTAATTTTATTCCAACATCATTTCATAGATCCTTCTCAGTTTTTTCAGGGTCTGTATAATATTGTTTCACTTTCTTAGATATGTTTTAACATCGATGCATCCAGTGATACAGTCACATTGCTTAAGTCACCATTTTGTTGATGGAAAGGAAACCATGCTGCAAACTCACTATATGACAATTTTCTGGTTTTAAATTCTTTTAAATTAGAATTGATACTGGAGAACGAACATTCTGTGTACAATTTTATATTTTCTTAATTATTGTAGTATACTTTCCAATATTGTATAAAGTTAAAACATTACTGTTTACTTAGTTTTAGGATTTCTAAAGTGGTCAAAGTAAAAGTTCTATTCATTCACAATTTTAAGACAATATTGTCAATTATGACCAAGTGAGACATTTTAAACTTTTATTTGTGGTCCTTAATGTTGGTGCTTGGGAATCAATTCTAGTCCTTCATTTGTCTTAGTCTACTGTGTGCCTCTGAGCGTGATTTGACCTGTGGTTTTATTTTCACTCAACTGGGATAAAGAAAAATTTCACTAGGAAAGAATTATTACTTGGTTAGTTTCTCCAATATCTCTCACATACATAAAAGTTATATAAGTCTACACTGACAGAAAATGGTGTTCTTATATGGTATATATAGTGGTAAATGTTTATTTTTTGTAGCCCCACTCTTCACTAAGTATGGCCCCTTTCCTATTCCCCCTTCCCATAAAACTTGACTGGATCCACTGGAAACCCACTTCCAGGCAGCTTCCTCCTTAAAAAGCCTAACCTTAACTAACGTACCCCCTGGTAGACCTGGTATAAACTTTCAAAGGCCTGACTGTAACCAGACTCCTTCCTGAAAGCCCTCCTCTGCTATAGGGAAATCCCTCTTCAACTCCACCCTTTCCTGGAATCCCTGCTCTGCACAACCAGAAACAAGGCCACATCCATATCCCCTTCCATGTCCTGCCTTACTGCATCAAGAACCCAGACTACATCAGGGTCGTCCCTCCAATCCCAACCTCATCCTACCAGATACCCCGCCCCTAACTATTCTAGTCCCTCATAGTCCCATTGCTCCCATATTCTAGTACCTCCAAGCTCCTCCCATTCCATTCATACTCCAACCCCAAACAGCCTTCTCCCTCAAGCCCCTCCTGGTTTCATCAGAAACTCAGCCTATAACTAGCCTACTTCTAAATGGCTTAACCTCTCAAACACAGACCTGAATCTACACTTCCCACAAAGCTTATCTTGCTAAACCAAAAACCCTTCACCTCCCTATAACTGCCCTTGAAGCCCCGCCTTACTTGGCCAGAAGCTTCTTGCACAGCCCATCTCCAGCCTGGAAAGCCAGCCTTGTTCCAACACAAGCCTCTCTACCTTCCACATCTACTCTCTCAATGCCCTGCCTTGCTCCACAGATAAACACACCGCCTATTGGCTCCTCCCTCAGATTAACACCCTACTACACCAGATACCCTTCCAATAATTATCCTGCACCATTGTAGCCCTTACACTCCTTCTCAAAACTCCTCCTCCAACTAGCCCCATGGCTCCAAAGCCTGCCCTGCTACTGAAAAACCCCACTAGAAAACCCCCAGCACACTATGCCATTTCTGGGCACCCACATTGCTCCACTGGAAACCACTTCTCCAGTTGGCCTCCTCCTGGAAGCCTAGAAAACCTCCACCACTTTGTCTCATCTCTCAACACCCACATTGCTCTACTTGAAACCACTGCACCAGTTGGCCTCCTTCTGGAAGCCTCATCAGGCTCAACTGTAAATCTGTGTCCCTCCATAGTCGCTTTTGGAAGATTGCTTTGCCGTACCTGAAACCCTGACCAAAGTCCATGTCATGCCTTGAAAGACTAAAATCCCCACCCAACCTTACTTCTCTTTTCGAAGTGGTGACTGGATACACAAGGAACCGCACCCTAACTAGTCTAGTGCACTGGATCCTATCACTGCTCTCACAAAGCCCTGGATCTGAAAAACACCACCATACATTGCGACTACATTCTGCTCTACCAGAAACCTCACCTCCACCCTAATACATTTCCCAAAGGCCTGCTATTTTCCACCAGAAACCCTACCCCTTACTAGCGCACATCTTCCTAGTGTTACCCTGCCCTCTCAAAGCCAGACCCTGAAAAGCCCCACCCTCATATCTCCGCATTCCTGCACCAGAATCCCCACCTTCTGTCAGCCTCTTGCCTCCATTTCCTGCCCTGCCTTATGGGAAACCTCACCCTACATATACCACAAGGGCTCACAGTGCTCTACCTGCACCCCTCCTCTAGCTAACCTCCTCCATTGTAGCCTTGTTCTTTCTTCTCAAAGCTCTGCCCCAAACAGCCTCCTCCACAGTGACCAGTCCTTCTTGCACTGAAAACCAGTCCACCTGCCAGGGCTCCACCAGAAACCCCACACCACCTTCATCCATGAAGGTCCCATCTAGTAACTTTTATTACAAATGTGATTTTATACTGGCCATAGAATTCCTACTAATCAATATGATAGGAAAGCAGTATTGCAAAAAGGCAACAACAATTAGATAGCTCTTAGATGCCTTAGTCTAGTTTGGGGTTCTGTTACCCGGTAGATGCATATTGTGTGAAAATGTGTGAATGATTTCGGTTGCAGTGTCTTGTTGTTCAGAAAATTTCATTGTAAATATTGGTCTTTGTTAAGCTGTGACTTAAAATAGGTCTCAGCAGGTATCAGCCCAGTTAATTCTGTAGTTAGTCTATTTCATCATTTCAAGATTATCAGGATGAAAAACTCCACATACCTTAAGACACACATGCAACAGCACTAGACATACCCTCCTATTGGTCCAACAGTGTAAACCAGACGTGTGTTTTACCGAGCTTTGTATGTGGTATGGTATGGTTTATTCAGGCTGAAGAGCTAAAGTAACTCCAATTTGAGATTAACCTCACTATGTTTTGCTAGGCTGCCCTCAGAGTAACCCCAAGAGAGAGAAAAAAACACAGGCTGCCATCAGCCCTTGCCAACCTTAAGAAAGCAGAGCAGTTGCCCAAGTGTTCCAGGAACAGAACATAGTAATAGTTCAAAAAAAGGGCAGAGTGGTTATTGTGGACTCAAAATAATCATGTAACTATTTGTGTGGAAATTCCCTAAACTTATTTGTTTAACACTATAAAAGCTGTGCTGATTTTTTGCGCGGGGACTCTTAGAATCACTGGTTACCCGGTGTGTGGGGGACCAAGCTTAAGCTTGCAAATAAACGACTCTTTTGCTGTTTGCATTGGTCATGGTCTCCGGTGATCTTTGGGTGTCCCAAGTCCAAACAACATTTCTGGGGGCTCATCTGGAACCTGCCTCATAGGACCCTATAGACGCCCACCACAGAATCCCAAAAAACCCAGCTCTTGAGACAAGGCAATGCCTTTCTGTATATTCGGTTGCCAGCAGGTTCTGTATCTCTAATTCTGGTTTCCCAAGGGGTCTATTCTCTGGTTGGCAAAGTGTCTTGGTAGACACGCTATAAGACTGCCAATGGGGTCTGTGAGTAAGACGTCCCCAGACCCCTCTGGGTAGATTGCTGTTTAGGACGGACATTTTTGGGAAACTCTAAGTCTGGCACTTTTTGGTTGGCAATTTACAAAGCTGCAGTGTCCCTTTATAAGTTGTGTCTTTGTGTTGAGTGTTTTGTTTGTCATTTGGGGTTTATCTTAACCTTAGGCCTAGGCCCAGGGAGGTCGGCGTATGGGGGAGATTCTGCCAGTCTGAGGGGATGGCTCTAGGGACTGATTTCCCTAGCCCCAAAATGACTTGGATTTCTCTTCCTCCTTGGAAGGCCCCTGGGTCTACAAATATTGATGAGATGTCACCCCATTCACTGAGAACTGATTGTTCTCTGTTGTATGTTTCTGGAGATAGGGAAGTTCTGGTTGAGAGTGGTAGGCTCACTCAGCAGATTCTGGATTCAGCTTGCTGAGTGAGAACGGCACAGAGGTCTGGTAGGGATAAACTCAGCCTTTGGTTATTGCCTTCTCTAGTTCTGTTTTAGAATTTATACTAGTTTTAAATGTGGGGTTTTGGTTTTAGTGTTTTTGTTATTTACTTGAAAATCTCTGGTGAAATAAAAGTTCCAGCCTTCAGCTGAGCTCAGTCACATAGAAGGATATGTTCCTGTTTTGACTTTTCTGCTATTCCAGACAATGGAAAGTGCTATTGTTTAAAATTGGATAAAAGTGGATGAACAAGTTTACACACCCACCAACAATGCAGTAAGGTTCCTTCTGTCCACATCCTCTCTGGCATCTGTTGTTATTAGAGTTCTTGATTATAGACATACTTACTGGGGTGAGGTGGTATCTCAATGTTGTTTTGATTTGCATTTTTTTTATGGCTAGGGAGGTTGAGCATTTCTTCATGTGTCTTTTGGCCATCTTTCTTTCCTCTTCAGAGAAGTTTCTCTTTAAGTCTTTAGCACAATTGTTTATTGGGCAGTTGTTTCTTTGAAGATTTGTTGTTGAGGAATTTAATTTTTACAGTGCAAGGTATATTTAAGATATGAGATCCTTGTCTGTTTTAAGGCTAGTGAAGATCTTCTCCCAATACGTGGGCTTTCTATTGATCTTGCTAGCTATGTTCTTTTCCATACAGAAGTTCTGCAATTTCATGCAGTCCAATTTGTCCAACCTTTCTTTGATTTGTTGTGTTTCTGGGACTCTATTAAGAAAATTTCGGCCTGTGCCAAGGAGACCTAGGGTTTCTCCTACTCAATCCTGTAATGATGTCAGAGTTTCTGCTTTGACTCCGAGGTCTTTGATCCATTTGGAGTTGTTTCTGGTGCAGGGTGATATATAAGGATCTAGCTTTAGTTTTCTACAAGTAGTTAACCAAATTTTGCATCACCATTTACTGAAAAGACTGTCTTTCTTCCATTCTATTTTTTTAGCTCCCTCATCAAAAATTAGATGGCTATAGGTCTGTGAGTTCATTTCTGGGTTTTTGGTTCAATTCCATTGGTCCTGAGGTCTGTTCTTGTGTCAGTACCAATCTGTTTTGATTACTATGGCTTTGTAGTAGAGTTTGGAACTTGGTATTGTTATTCCTCCAGCACTGTTCTTTCTGTTGAGAATTGTTTTCGCTATTCAGGGTCTTTTATTGTTCCATTTGAATTTTTTGATTGCCTCTTCTATTTCCTTGAAGACTGAGGTTGGAATTTTGATAGGTATCGCATTGAATTTGTAGATAGCTTTGGGAAGTATTGCCATTTTCACAATGTTGATCTGTCCAATCCAGGAACGTGGGAGTTTTTACCACTTTCTTAGTTCTCTTTTGAATTCCTTTTTCAGGTTTTTAAAGTTTTCGTCATCGAGGTCCTTCACTTCTTTGGTTTAGTTAATTCCTAGGTATTTTATTTTTTGTGGAGCTATTACAAATGGAGTTGCTTTCCTAATTTCAGCCACACTTTTCTCACTGTTGGAATAGAGAAAAGCCATTGATTTTTGAGGGTTAATTTTATACCCTGCTATTTTGCCAAAGTTTTGAATCAGCTTGAGCTCCCCTATGACCCAGCTATACCACTTTTGGGCATTTACTCAAATGTTCACAAACAAGACCACACTAAAGCTACCAGCATAACTACGTTTACTGCAGCTTTATTTACCATAGCTAAGATATGGAACCAACCCAGATGCCCCTCAGTAGATGAATGGATCAAGAAAATGTGGTATATACAAACAATGGATTTCTAAGCCTCCATCAGAAAGAATGACATTGCCCCATTTGTTAGGAAAGACTTGGAAAAAATTTTAAGTGAAGTAAGCCAGGCCCAAAGGAACATAGGTCCCATGGTTTCCCTTATTTGCACTAACTAGTATATGTCTGTGTCAAGCAGAAAAGTCAGATAATTTGAATACATATTCAAATGTATTTTTCTTTCATGTGATTGTTTCTAACACATTTATAAGATTATTTCTTTGGTGCTTTGTATGTCCCTCCCCCACAGTATAACCCCTGCTTTCACTGTATTTGATGTCGGTATAATTTGATGTCGGGAAGGGAAAAAACAAACCATTTAAATAGGGATACAGGTGGACCTATTTCAACAATGAGATATACAATTCGTTATGTCAAAAACGACCTTTACACCTTGGGTGGTGAAGGGGAGATGGGGAGGAGGATTGGGTGGGGGCCAGGGAGAGGATGGGAAGGGATGGGAAAGGGAGTCAAAGGAGGAGGCTACAATGCTTGATAAGTAATATACTCATTATCTTGCCCATGTAATTTTAACCCCTCTGTAGAATACTTTCACAATTAAAAATAACATTAAGAAGAAAAAAATAAAAATAAAATTCAGGACAGTTTATTTTCAGGTGACCATCCCCCCCCCCCAGCCTTACTCCAACAGAAGTGAGTCAAAAGATCAATTGGTGAAATGACTTGCTAAATAATCAATCCATGAGAAAATGAAGCTGCAAAAAATTACCTAGTTCAAAAGAAATATTGTCTTAACTTTTTGTTTGAAGACTTTAGAAAATGTATGTACAACTGATTTTGATTTTTGGGTGCTTAAAGATCTGGGTGTGTTTTGTATGTGTTTGTGATCATATTCATGATAGAAATTGTCAGCATGATGTAACAATTGGGTGAAATTAAGTTTAAAATTCAAAAGGTTATGAGGTTTGGACATTACCAAAACATTTTTAAGGCATTTTCACATGGTTTTAAATAGCTTTTTAAGGATACTTTAACTTGAAAAATAGGAAATCTGGTATTTTAGAATGTATAAGGCTGTTTATACTGTAATCAAGATATCTGGCTTAACAAAAAAGAGAAACATAGAAGCTAACAAAAAACCTATTTTAGACGTAAACAGTGAACAGGCAGAAGTGCAGTTTAGCTCGTAATGCATGGTGGAACAGGCCATGGGAGGAGTCCTCCCATGGTGAAAGAGGGCAAACTGGCCCAATAGCAGTTCATCTAACCCTAAAGAGTCGGATTGTGTGAGTGCTTATTCCACAGGAAGGGCCAAGTGGCCCATCTTTATTCTGTCCCATTTCCCGTCACACAGACACTGGAAACATGATGGTAAAATTGAATGATGTAAAGATCTGATTAGCATTGCTAAAACTGCCCCTTGGATGTGTTAAAATTAAAATTAAGAAGGCCTTAAAAAGAGAGTTACAATTTTATTTGTATAATGTGATTTGCTCTCAATGATATTCTGTCATTGTGTATGTTTTTTTTTTTTTTAAGGCATAAAGGTGTTAAGTCTAGCTTCTTGGTACAGTGATGGTGATTGTAATTTTTGCATTAAGAAAAAAAGTTATTTGAGTTTAAAATTTTCCATGTGTATCTGTTTTAAAACAAGCAGCCGAGAGGAAATTGGTGACACACTTAGCCTTGAAAGTTTAAGGGATTTTTCAAAATGCAACTAAAAACTAAAGTATAAAATATTAAAACAGAAATTAATAGGAGGCTTATAAATTAGAATGGGTTTCTGTATATAAAGTTCAAAAGTATAATTGTTCTAAATATTTGCCTCAAAATACAAAAAGGAAAAATTAGGATTACCAAAATAATTGCTTAATTCCTATTTCAGTTTGCTCTCATAGTTTTTTTGTAACAGTTCTCATCAGGCCCACAAAAAGGAGTAAGGATTCTTGTCAGTTTGTCAGATGTAACTTTTGCTCTTAATATGTTTCATGTAAGAATATGCTTAAAACTACTTCTATGTTGACCACCTTGTTGCTTTTAATTGTAGTAATGTGGCCTTTTATGAGACTCATTGATCTATAACTGGTTTGAATCCAGCCCGGGCAGAAAATGGTCTGTGTGAGACTGTCACCCCTACTCAGTCACCAGAAGGCTGAAAGAGCAAGCCGACCTGCTTTAGGATTCAATGTGACAGAGTGCTAGCCTTGAGCTGTAGAGCTGAGGGACAGCAGTCAGGCCCCAAGTTCAAGTCCAGCAACCAACTAAGGGAAATGCCAATGAGGCATTTTTCCCCATGTGGGAAAAATACACTCCTTATATGAAAGCAATGGACGTGCATCCAGAGACCGTAAGCCAATTCTTGGATTGAAGAAATAATGTCAGATCCTAGAGTCTTTTGTGTGTGGCCCTTCAAAAATTGGTCAAAGCCATGAGGTCATGGAAAGATAGTTTGTAAGCATGCCTAATGTCTATGACTATCTACCTTGTAAGGGACAGGAACTTGTCAGACATCTGTGATAGTACTAAAAGGGTAAGTTTGTAAAATGTGGAGGATAGTTTAGATCCCAACCCCTGTATGTGCCAAAAGCTCTAATTGGCAGTAACTTTTGAGCTGACACCAGCTACATGAAATTCATCTGTCAGCAAAGTTTTATACCTTGAGTTTTTTTTTTTTCTATTGATATCTGTCTGAAGGCCTGCATAGGAAACTCAGACATTGTTAGGATTACAAGAGATCACATTCGTAAGCCATCCTGGAAGATCCTTTTTCAATGCAGAAGGCTAAATAAGCAGCACTGCTGTAGCCAGAAAAAAGGTCTGTGCATTTGTCAAAAGTTAAAATGTTGTTCTTTATGACATCGAACCCTGGTAACCTCTTTGTAAAATAGGCTAAGATTATATGTTCCTGGTTAGGTAGGATCAACACCCCTGAGTCAGTTTGAAGAAGTAACAGAAGATGAATCTTCGCCCATTATCGCCATTTAAGAACAAGGGACCAGAGTATCTTTTTTTAAAATGTGACAAAATAGACAGAATAGAGAGAAGGAAAAGGCATGGGAAATAATAGTACAGGCCTGAGCCCTCTATATCTGCTTAGAAAATCCTAATCTTATTAAATGTATGATCTAGTTTAAAAAATTGTCATCTTGGTTAATTGTCCTGGGCTACTGTGTAAATAGTCTTAAAAAACTAGTTGGGTCATAGCCTGCCAAACCTATGCAATGAATCCTTAACCAGTCATTGTAAGAATTTGCAGCCCAGAACCAGGTGTGAAAGTTCCTTGAAGCCACAGAGAGTCCCTGCTGCTGCTGCTGCTGCACACACTAATGAGTAAAGTTCAAGGACAACCTGACAGTCACCTGGAGGAAATCTACATCATCACTCAGACCATCTCCACCCTGGTAAAACTAGACTGAACTCCTGACTGATTCCATCACCTGAGAATGCTTCCTGGTTGAAAGCTGCTAAAACTAAGATCTTGTGGGACATTCTTTTGGTGATATCCAGTAACATCTTTACTCCCACAGTGGATATTTGGGGCAAGGATATCACTGCCCTACCTTAGGCACTTCAGGGTCACAACCTAGTTTGGCTCTGGTATGGTAATTATTTGCTTCCTCCTGTGTGTATTTTAAAGATAAAGGAGAGAATTTTTTTTAAATCAAGGGAGGTAAGAGGAGGAATGAGACCAAACCCTAATCTTAGCCTTAAAATCTTGCAAGCTATTCATCCCACTGGTGCCTTGAGGCTTTCTGAGATAATTTGATTCCACAAATCAAAGGAAAAATGTGCGGTTTTAAACTCTAGCCACAAAGGAGCTCAAGGAATTGTAAATAATAGGAGTGTAGTAAAGAAAGCCTTAGGAAGGAATTGGGGAAAAATTGGTATCCTCTAGATAAGAAAGGATTTAAAAAGTAAGGATTGTCTTAAAATGTTTGTAAAGAAGACAAACCTCAGAAAGTTTAAGTATGTAGCAAATGGTATGAGTATGTCTTAAAGTTGGAGCTTATGAATACAGCTGGTATAAAGGTAAGTTAGCTGTGGTATATTGAGTCAGGATTGCTGGAAGAAAATATAAAGACCTTTGGTACTGTTAATTTTTGTTACTCACAAATGGACCTTGTAGACCTTGTAGATCAGCACAGTCCCTCTATTAGTTCTGAGATCCCAATACCAAACTGTAAATATAGAAGATTGTACCAATTATGGGACCATGATTGGTCCCTGATGCTCTAGAAGAGGGGAGAATGAAAAGCCACAGTAACTCCAACTTGAGATTTCCCAACATCTTGTGCTAGGCTGCCCTCAGAGTAACCCCAAGATAGAGAAAAAAACACAGGTTGCCACCAACCCTGCCCAACCTTATGAAAGCAGAACAGTTGCCCAAGTGTTCCAGGAACAGAACATACCAATAGTTCAGAAAAATTGCAATGTGGTTAGGGTGGACTCAAACCAATCATGTAACTGCTTGTGTGGAAGTTCCCTAAACTTGTTTGTTCAATACTATTAAAGCTGTGCTGATTTTGTGCTTGGGGATTCTTAGCGTCACCGGTTACCCGATGTGCAAAGGACCAAGCTTGAGCTTGCAAAATACGACTCTTTTATTGTTTGCATTGATCATGGTCTCTGGTGGCCTTTTGGGGATTCCAAGTCCATACAATAGGGCTTGATACAAAATGTCTCATCCCAGGGAATTAAATGATGGCATTTATAGTTAAAATGATTTATTGTCATTATTAACATTGAACACATGCTGAGGTTTTTATTTATACCTCTCTTTCTCCCTCCCATTCTTTCTTCCACCATTTCTTTCTTTTCTTTTCTTTTCCTTCCTCCCTCCCTCCCTCCCTCCCTCCCTCCCTCCCTTCCTTCCTTCCTTCCTTCCTTCCTTCCTTCCTTCCTTCCTTCCTTCCTTCCTTCTTTCCTTCTTTCTTTCCTTCCTTCCTTGCTTACTTCCTTCCTTCCCTTCTCTCCTCCTCCTTCTCTACTCTCTTTTCTTTCTTTCCTATATTTTCTTCCTTTTTTCCTCTTTTAGGAAGTGAGTATGAATTTAGGTATTTTGTTGTTTGAACAAGTATTCTACCATTAGAACAATCTTTTTTCAATTTAGTTATTTGCTCATAGGTTATCAATTTTGCTGAGGGCTGAACAGAGTCTAAGTTCTTCACCTCTGTCTGCCAAGTAACTCGATCACAAATGCATTGCAGCATGCCAGGCTTAGGATGATATGAGAATCTTATTACGTTCCTTGCACACTGGTTCTGAACTGTGATCTTCTCAAATTCTAGTTAGTGATATGAGCTCCAATAGCCTGCCTTCAGTATCGATTGTCTAAATGAATGATTGAAGGCAATTTCATTTTAATCTTTTTTTTTTGCCAGTCCAGGGGCTGTTTTAATTTTATTTCTAGACAATTTTTGTGCACATTAGCTTTAAAATGTTGCTTTACTGCCTTTTTTCCCTTTTTACTTTTCTTGGTCATGGGGCTTGAACCCCAGAGTCCTTACATTTTCCACCTTACCTTACAAATAAGGAAAGAGCCAAATTCAGTTTGTTGGTATAAAGTCACAAATTGTTTCCTGCAGAAATAAAAATAAATTTCACCTCCTGGCTCTAAGGTCTATGTCTTTTTAAGATAACTACAGATAAGTAAGTGGTATTATGTAAATTGTGTCATGTGTTTACAGCTGTATTGAAGAACATACTCTTAATATATCATTGGAAAACAGGGTTATTGAATAGTATCTATATGAGAATGTTATTTGAACTAATCACACTAAGTTGAAAACTACATCTTAGTCCATCAAAATGTGGAAATTAACGATATTAATTATGAGAAAATAATACCACCAAGAAAAGTGAGTATGCATTAGAGAGATTTTAGGAATAACATTAGGGTTTTTACTGTTTCTACCTGCTTAATGTGGTTCTATTTCTTGATATTGAAACTCTCCTCTTGTTATTCTTACTGTATGTAATCCAACGCTGTGTATTACCATGTATTCAATGTGGGAAATCTAGCTTCAAAAATGTGTAAAGTTTTTTTCCTTTTCAATCACAACATTGTAATTATCAGGGTACACTGTGGTCATTATCATTTCCACCAAAATTATTACTGACATCATAAGTGCTAAATATTGAAAGTCTGATCTATATCTATGATTTTGCAATCATTTGTCTGTCGATTAACAGTTTTAATGTTACCACCATGCATGCATCCATTTTAAAATTTAGAACAAATAAAGAAATAAAAAAACTTAACCGTAACAGGTAGCTTGACTATATGCTTATAACAAATTGTAGAATAGATTTTTGAAGTATTGCAAATTCTTAACCAGTATGGATTAACTTCCTCTCTCCCCACCACTACACACAAATATTTAAGAGTTTGAACAAAATTATTTCAAGGAATATACTGTAAATTCTACTACAATATTATGGGTATTTCAAAAATTCCCTTGAAAATAATAAACTCTACATTCTATTTAAATATTAGTTATTTTATTCTAGGAAACTTTAGGGAAAATAGACTGCATATCTTTGAAATTAAAAACGGTCAAAAATAGTAGCATAAAGTTTTATAGGGAGTCTGTCTTCAGAAATTTATATATATATATATATATATATATATAGTGTAGAAAGACATACATTTTTGGAGATTGTCATCAGAAATATATACATACATCTAAATATTTGTGTAGAACGATGTTCATTATAGTGAAACAAAAATCTTAAGACATAATTAAAATTAAATAAATACATCAAACGAAGTGCCAGTGACTCAAGCCTATAATTCGAGCTATTCTGTGTAATTAGATCTTAGAATTGTGTTTGAAACTAGCCTAGACAGAAAAGTATTTGTTAGATTCTTATCTCCAATTAACCACTAAAAACATTAATTAGCTCTGTGCCTCAAGTTGTATAGTGCTGGCTTTGAGCATAAAATGGCTTAGAGACAATGCTCAGGCCTTGCAAACAATCACAACAAAACATATCACATTAATTTCACATTAATTTCACAAAAGTATTTTTAACTGCTGTGAACATTTCTTAGAAACATGAATACATGCCCCTGAAAAAAGGTTAAGTAAAAATTATAGAATATTTAATCTATGTTAAAGACATGACTATTTAGGTTGAGATATCTAGGAAATGATTAGAAATTAAGAATAATGATAATATATTTGGATTGGTCTTTTATTCTACTTTATGATAGTAATAAAATGATATTTGTAATGATTATATAAAATTAGTCTTGTTTGGTATTTTGAATTATAAGTGATAAACATTTTTAAATGATTTCCATAGGAAAGGATCATTTCCTCAATGGTATCAATTTTTTTGTAATTTCAAAACAATTAAGAAAATTATTCCAAGGCTGGTTTGCTCTAAGATTATATTTGTTTTCGTGTTCTATTTTTCATATATTCACAGAAATTAAAACTCAAAAAAAATCAATGGATGTTGGCATTCAGGAACATCTTCATAGATACTAACATTGGAGTTGCTTAAGTGGAATTGTTTTATTTCATTTGTTATTTTCACAAATAAATCAACATGAATGTGTATTTTGTTTCTTTTCACTGCTGTTGGCTCTTATCTTCAGAAAACTTTTTTCCTAGCAAAGGAGAGAAAAGCATTTGGATTGAGCATGTAGCATATAGGTTTCATAAAATGCAGATGCATAGATTTGGGTCTTTTGTCATTTGCTAAAAGTTTCTTCCAGAAAAGGTTATCAATTATTTATAAGTGGTGCATAATTCCTAGATATTCTAGTTATCACATACACTTTTGGATTGAGTTATCTCTGCATAAACTCAAAAAAACGGACCAAAAAAACTCAAAATAAACAGAAATCATATCTTCATTTTAAAAGGTATAGTTTACAAAGAATTTTTAGCCAATACCGAAAACATCTTTTCAGGTATTCTACAATTTGTTTGAAGTATTTTTAGCAATTTTTTTTGCTGACATGATATTCACATGCAATATATTATCTCCTTTTATTTTAGGCATTTTAGTGCTTTGGAAGTGAATTGTACACTCATAGGTTTTCCAAGCTTAACTTTCACAAACTTGCATTTCTTCAAATAGAAATGCTGTAAATTTTAGAACAGACATTAAAATAGATATAAAATTCAGTTACAAGAATTTGTCCAGCATAAATCCTCTATAGTGAGTCTTTTCAAATTTGTTTTGGGGGATTATTTCCAGGGTCTCACACATAATATTCAAGTGCACTGTCAATGAACTACATTCCCTGTCCAAACATTTTTTTTTACTTCTCTTTAATATATACATAGAAGTGTAATGTCTGAATAATATACAATTCTCTTTAACCTTATGAAGACTTGAAAACTTGCTTGCTAAAATGATTGCAGTATTATACAAATCATTGTGCTATGTGGAGTATATCAATTTCTCCACAAATGCATTACTATATTTTGTGTTATCTTTTTATATTTATGGTCATACTAGTGAGTTTTCTTTTTCTTTTTTCTTAGATACTAAAGAGGAGCTTATATCATATGCTCCTCCTATTAACTACCAATTTACATACGTTCTTTAAGAAATATCCTGTTCATGAAAAATTTTATATAGAATTAAAAGAAATGAATGTGCTTAAGACTCAGGATCATTGTAGCATTAACATTGCAGCATTAACAAATATGTGTCCTCTATCTGTTGGATATGTTTTCATTACTTTCATAGAATTATGAAAAGTTATTATTTGATATTAACCTGTTAATTCTTGATTGTCTTTAGTCTCTAATGCTTTACATGTCAAATTTTTAGAAACCTTTACTGATCCAATGTCATGAATTTGTACATTTATGTTTTATAGGTTTTTACATCTCACATTTAGTTTGATAATCATTTTTTATTTTAAATTTTTGTATAAGGTTTGAGGTAGTAGTCTAAGATCATTTTAAATCTACCGAGGCAATAGTGCCAATTCATCCATTTAAGATTCTATTTTTATTTCATAAAGTCATGGCATCCTCTTCAAAATCTATTGACAATAAAACTAAGAATTTATTTTTGATAAATCTGTTACATTCTTCTATGTGTCTGTTCTTTCACTACTAAACATGGTAATAAGTTTCAAATCTAGTATGAAAGCTCAAGCTACACCATTTTACACAATTGTTCTGACTGACCTGTATTCCTTGAATTTACATTCGAGTTTATTGAACAGGTGGACCAATATTCTACAGAGATATCTAGATGTTTGATAGTCACTCATATTTTGTACCTTGTGAAAACACAAGACCCCAGATATTATATATAGAAAAATGTCTTTAGAGAATGCTTGAAGCAATCTAAAATTAATTTAGGAATGAGTTAAGATTTAGTTAACACTATAGCATAATAAAGTTGAATGATAACGACTTGAGCTGTACTACAGAGGAGAGTGAGAGGGGATAGAATGATGGACCACCCAGGAGCTGTATGTCATTGTTATTGTGTTTCAAAAACAGAAAGACTTCAGAGAAGAGAAGCACGAAAATAATCAAAGTGTCCTTAATCAAGTTTTTTTTTAATCCACCTAATAGTGTGGACTGAGAGTCAGAGAAGATGGGAAAAATAAAATAGAAAATAAAGCATTGTATAGACCTCTTATAATGTAAATAAATTGTAATAGGAATATGATAATTAATTTCCAAAGAAATAACGGAAACAATAGGTAAACTCAAAAGGCAAAAAGAATGAAGAGAGACAAGAAGCAAAGTAAAACCTTTATCAATAACAAACACAAGAATTTGGAAGTGAAAAAGCAGTGGAAATATTCTAAAAAACAATAAAATAAAAATAAAAATTGCTATCATGTATAGAATATGGATCACATTTTATCATATATAATTTTGAAAAAAAACATACTAAGAATGAAAATTTAAAAGTCATAATTTTAAACAATATTTACATTATAACTAGACAGTATAGTTCAGTGGTAAAAACTTGGCCCAGCATATGTAAATCAGTCGAGTGATCACCCAAGCATTACAAAGTACACACAAAGCCAACACACACACACAAACCACATAAACACACACACACACACAACACATACACACATTTGGAATATTGATATTATCATATTAACAGAATAAATTATCACAAATAGTAAAAGTAGGTTAATATTGCTTGTACTATTTTAAATTAAGTAGAAATAAAATAGTCACGATATACTTGGATTCTTATAGATTAAGTATATTGAAAATTAAGAAATAGAAGACATGAGAACCTTTGCAAAGAGTTTTATACAATAAACATTTTAAAACATGTATCCTTTTATTTTTACAAAAGATTGATGTTATTGGAGTTTTAACTCAAGATTTAGAATTTGATAACCAGGTGCTCTATATTGCACTAGGGATGGCTATATCTCTATTCATTATACTCTGGATATTTTTTGGGGGGGTCCTGTCGTGGGGCCTGAACTCATGGCTTTTGCGCTGTCCCTCAGCTCTTCAGCTCAAGGCTACTGTTCTACCACTTGAGCCACAGTGCCATTTCAGCTTCTTTCTTTTTTCTTATGTGGTGCTGAGGAATCGATCCCAGGGCTTCATGCATGCAAGGCAAGAACTCTACCACTGAGCCACCCTCCCAGCCCCACTCTGGATATTTTTGTACTAAGGTCTCATAGTTTCTCAGGCTCTCCCTATTTACAAACCCTACTTGCAGTTCCTACCATAGCTAGAAAATGGAAGCCACAAATCACCCTGCCCAGATTAAACTTTTTTTTTAATTCAAGTACAAATATTTACCAAAAAAAGTGAACAGGTAATGAAGCCTTTCTTAATGAAGTTTGTGCTTCTTGAAAATACAGTAAGTATTTGTTAACTGGAAAAATATGTTTAGAACTTTAAAAAAATAAATTTATTTAAATTCACCAACCATATAAAAATTAAGAAAATAATCTTAGAAATTCACATGTTAAATATTTTTAAAACAAAATATACGTATCTGAATAATTTACATGTGTAAAAATCATGCAAAATTAAATTAACTAATCCTACAACTCTGAAAAAAGAATTACCCCCCCAAAATACAAAAGAAAACAATTAAGTTCAAAATTTGAAATTTAGAAAATAAAGTGAAGTGTACACTTTAGTTGACTTAAGTAATTGTAAACCCACCGTATATCAATTTTATAATAAAAAATGCATGAACAAAGAAAGCAAAAGTAGTTGTTTGAGTGTACAAAAAAAAAATCGATGGAAGGGATAACAATGTTCTTACCGTAAAAAATGTACTCATTACCTTACTTATGTAACTGTAACCCCTCTGTACATTACATTTACAATGAAATTAAATTGAAATAAAAAATAAACCAAATAATATACCAATTAAGAATTCTTAGAAGCCATCAGTTAAAAACCTTGTAAAAAACTGCCCCAAGTACCCGAGGAATATACATTGTTGATACTATTTGAATACTTAAACTTCATCAGAGAAGCCAAAAGTTTAAAAACTGTTACAAAGTAAAGTAAAAATTCAGAATATACTACTATAATAATCATTAGATGAATTTTTACTGGTAGTCAAATATGCAAGGAATGAGGCAATTTTGCCATTTGTTTTCACTTAATACGTGAGAAAGAATTTTCTAGGTCTTTTAAAATATATCATAAGTTAATGAAGATACTATTCTTTCACATCATATGATAATCAGATAAAGATTATATTAGAGCAAAGAACAGATTGTAATACGTTTTTGGATGTTTTGGTTGTGGGAAATTATGGGAATTTCAACTTGGGGTATTGTTCTTGCTAGGCTGGTGTCCTATCAGTGGTTAATTTTAGGATAGGGGTTCCCTTTCCACAAGACATGCACCTGATCTGACTTTTAGCCTTCCCATCATCAATGGCATTAGAGTTGCACACCAAATTTCTAGATTCCTACCTTGGCTGGCTTTGATCCTGCAATCCTTCTAATCTTAGTCTCTAGATAGTGCAAGATGGTGGAAATGATCCAATGCACCCAGCTATAGATTGAGAAGGAAGTCCACTAAAATTTGGCTTGGTTTCTGTTCTCAAGCTTCCTAAGTAGTTAAGAGTATGGACTGGAGCCCTTGCTGCCAAGCAGTAATAGTATTTTTAAAGCAATTAGACATAATATGACTTAGGCTTGTGATTACCTCAGGAAGGAATAAAAGAGCAATGAACCATAGAGGACAAGAAGAATTTATCTAGCTACTCAGAGACTGAATCAGCTTAGCTAGCTACTCAGGAGGCTGAGATCTGAAGACCACTGTTCAAAATGGTAGACATTATCCTTGAGCACAGAAGCTTAGGGATAGTGTCCAGGCACTATCAAGCCTCAGGAATGATGAATCCATGCATGAGCACATGCACATGCACGTGTGTGTACAGGCACGTGTAAACACACACACACACACACACACACACACACAAATGAGTATTTCAATACAGAGTTCTTTATATTTTTACCTTGCTGACCTTTCCCTGTATTAGTTCACCAATTGACAAAATCAGATAAGCACCTATTTACATACAACTCATCGTGTTTCTCTAAAGTCTACTCTCTTTTTGGAAGCCTGATTTTATTTGAACCAAAAGTAATTTATGCAGGAGGTCAATTCATCTCCCTCAACTCTAGTGATAGGAGATTGTTTAGGTTCTTCCTAGCAATATGATTTTGTGAAATCCTGCATCAAGCAGCATATTTCTTTCACAACAAGGGAAGCCTCTATCAAACAATTAGTAATAGGTTTTTCTCCTCCTGGCAAGCATCTGTAGTTTTATTATCTTCATATAATTCATGATCTGTCTGTGTATGCCAAAGACGGCTGTGAAAATAAAAAGACCCTTCTCAGCGCTTAGCATTCATACACCATTCATAGATATGAAGATGTTTAAATATTACTTAAATTGCTTTGGACTAAATAATGCTCACCTTGACTATCTTGAGAAAGAAGAATTGGTTTCGTAGCACTTTAGGTAAGAACATGAGTGAAAGAAAAGGAAAAGTGAGGAATAAGTCAACACATACATTCAAATGAAACAAAACAACCCAAGAAAACACAAATTAATTCAGTATTCAAGAACTGCAAGAAATGCAACGATTTTTTAAAAATCAGGTGTGATAAGATTATGAAAATCCTGACTATATGGGAGTCTACTGTTTTGAGGCTAGTGGATAAAGCCCAGACTGGACACCTGTTATTCTAATTTCCAGGAAGAATAACATCAAATGGACAGCGCTCATGATCATACACAAGTAGGAAGCCAGATTCTATGTGAAAATTAATCAGGATAATTTAGGGCTGGGGCCATGTGACACTGTGGCTCAAGTGGTAGAGCGCTAGCCTTGAGCTGAAGAGCTGAGGGACAGAGCCCAGACACAGAGTTGAAACCCCACTACCGGACCCCCCCCCCAAAAAAAAATAAAGGTGATGGCTTTTCAAGTACTTACATATCAACTGAGTTACCTTTGTTGAGCTAATGGATTCAATATAAGCCTCGCTTAAGAGCTACTTCTAAACTTCTGCAGCTTAAAATTTCCCAAATGAGGTCTTACTGTCACAAATGTCTACCTGACCCTTTACCTTTCTTCCATGTAGGAATAAACCAACCAGATATTTTACTCTGACAGCATAGATTGTCTTAATGGAACAAAACTAAAATGTTACAAGGGATCATAGAGAGATGAACAGTTCAGACAGAACTGTTCAGACTAGAAGGTATTTCATCAAAATGTAATTGTTTATTATACCTACCATTTAAAAAGTAGCTAAAGTCAAGAAGATGAAATAATTGTTCATATGCATGATTGCCTAGTGTCCTGGCCTGCCTACCATCCAACAAGGCAGGAACACACACTACTGACTTTCTATCACCAAATATTTCCATAGCTCCGGGAGAAGTTAATATGTTTCACCTTGATATTAGGACTTAAACTGGTAATGTTTAATCACAGTATTTCCTCTTGCCTCTAGGCTGTACATCCACAAATGGTAAAGCATTAGGGCTAACTCTACCAAACACTGAGGTAGAGTTAATGAAATAATACTTTAAAACAGAGTTGCTTTTGATACCCTAACCATAACAGAACAATGCAAAACATTTTCTTATATTATATATAGTTATACATTTATATTTATACTTGCTGATTTTATATTTCACACAGTGAATATTACTAAATTTAATTGATAATTTCACAAATAAATTGATATTTATGCCAATAAATGCCCCGGCCTGCAGCGTTGGTCAACAAGGGCTCAAAGAGGAACTGACCTGAATGAGAGACAAACCAGACATGAGGAAGGAGACCAAGACAGGGTTCTGATCAAGGTCTCAAACTTTATTTTTTACGGAGCAGTATATATAGCACCCTGAGCAGGGTAATTAGCATCAACAGGTCAATAGGGTTGCTAAGCACCAAAACTGCAAAGTATATCTTGCAAAAGGTCATAGGTGGGGAATCTTCAGAAGGTGCCAAACAATGTTGTCAAACAGGACATCGGTAAATTGTAAGGCTTAATGGTTCTTATGGAAAGAGGTGGCACCAAGCAATGCTGTCAAACAGGGTATCAATAGGCTCCAAGGCTTAACAGCCCTTATCGAAGGTAGTAGCTGTGTTTTCTTAGCAAACAGCACTTGGTTGAAGGTAGTAGCTGTATTTTCTAGCAAACAGCACTTGGTTCCCAGCAAATAAATAGATTGAAATATAAATAAATAGGCTTAGAATATATATATATTAGGATATAAAAACTATCAATGCAGTGTCTTTGGTATAAACATGTGATACGTTCTAAGTGGTCTTGGTCTTTTGAATTCACATGGTAAAAAACATTGTTGTTTTCCTCTAATCTATAAGGGATTTTACTCTGCTACTCTCTTTATTATTTTAACTCGCTGGTCCCAACCTGTTTTTCTCCATATTTCTGAAGCATTCCTACTGATTATACCCAAATTTTGCTGATTTGATGTCTAAAAGGTATTATTCTTCTGCAGGACCCACAGGTCCTAGGATCCCAGGTCCCAGTTATCCGTATCATCAGATAGCAAGGGCAAGACTTTTCACCTAAGCCCATGCAACATGCCAACAAAAGTAATTGAAAACCCATCTCAATTTCTCATTTCCTATAATATTTCAGGGCCCCAATTCCTTAAGACACAGAAAGTAGCGGTAAGCAATTGTGAAGTGCAAGATAACATAAAATGAAAGATATCACAAAATCTGAGAAAAAGTACAGTAATTCAAAATTTCAATTTACAAATGATCAGCCCATATGAGTGAAAAAGATCACAAATATCACAAGATTATTTTTAATACCCCTCCTCTAATGATTACTGAAAAATTTCAGTCCAGAGTAAGTAGGCCAAAAAATATTTCCTGGAACAATAGATCCACAATTGGTCTACCAAGTCTAGGTAAACGACTAAGAAGTCAAATATAATTCAATAAAACAATAATTGAGAAGATCATTAGTGCTTCAAAACATTGGTACTTCAGTAAAACATGGTTCTGTAGTATAAACATGTTGTCATTCTCAAACCAATGATAACCTACATTTAATCTCCTGGAAGTATATTACTTTTCAAATAAACTTTTTAAACTCATTCACCAAAATAACATTTGACAAGTACATGATACTTAGTGACATTACAAGTTTTTCATGTGCAGGGAGCAAATTACAATAGAGTGGATTTATTTACCCAGCACTAATGCCAAACAGGTTCAACCATTCATTACAGTGTAGAAATAATACCCCCCACTGTTTGTCTTGTTCAGTAGGTTCCTTCCAGAAATGTGTTAAATAGATCAGCCACCCATATTTCAAACCCAAACATTAGTTAATAAAGTAAATTTCATCATATAAGGTACATTTTAAAAAGTCACGAATAGTTGCCTTATCATATGTTGTTTTATGTTTTTCCCTATCTGTCTAACATAGTAAGAAATATGATTTTAAGTCTTGAATATGGGTACTCATCAGAGATGTGACAAACATAAAATCTGTCTTTTATTTCCATCATATTCCTCTATAGTAGTAAATTGTAGTTTTCTTCTTTTTGCAAAACTTGTGGGAAATAGAAAATATTATCCAATGTAAAATATAATAATCGCAAACCATTGAACAAAGCCATTTATAAAAACTGGTAGGAATACATTCTATGCCATTTTTAATCTTTCTTGTTTACTAAAGATTAATCTTCCAAATGGATGAGAATAAAATCATGTCTAGGTGCTTCACGTCTCCAGTCTTGCAAGTTGTTATTGCAGATGAATGAATTATGGCAATATAAGCTGGCATCAGTTTTATTATATGCAGGATTGAAACTCCATGGTATGTATATAAACCTTTCAAAGTATTAACAGACAGTTTAACAGAATGAATATCCGGAAGTTGAAACCATAGAGGAATAATTGTAAAGATATAGAATGAATGAAAAATGGAACAAGGGGCAAGTCAAGCTAGAATACTCAATGTACACATGTGATAAAGGAAATACTAAATCTGAAATACATCTTGGAGAAGGAGTTGTTTATGAATGATAGGAGTGACTCTGATCCAGGAGCATTGGACAATTAGATGGACATATTTAATTGTAACACACTTGCACAAGCTTCTGAAATTCAGTTAAAAAACACAACAACAAACAAAAACACACAAAAATCACAACCAAACAGCAATATCTAGAGAGTGTGAATATGACCTCTCAAAATTTTAAATAGTTAATGAAGGGCAGTCTTGGGAAAAGCAATCAAAGCTGTTCAAAAGGGCAGTTTGGGGTAGGGGAGTATTTTGAACAGATTAAAATAGATTGTCTAAGGTTATAAATCACCTATATCTGCTGCAAATATTTTCTGCTGTGAGTTTTCTTTGTCTGAACTGGGTACTCCAGGCCTGAGACACACATGATAGCTTGTGAAGATAGAATGGAATAAAGAAGATCAAGAACCCATTACTCCACTGGAGACAAAACAGTCCTCTCTGTTTTCTCTCATCTCTCTTCACTACTCTTTTTTCATATTTTTAAGTCAAGTCATTTTGAATTATATCTTTCCTTCTTTGTTCTGGCAAGTAATTGGTCAAAGTAATTCACTAAATATTATTTGCCATTTTTTTTCTATCATGCTGTTTACTTGTCCAAGCAAGTCCATTAAACTTCACCCTTCTATTTGGTTGCCACGAAAACCCAACATGTATGTTAATGAGGACAAACTTTAATGTAAAACTTTGTCTCCAAACACTAGTCCAAGAAGCTGACATCACAAATATTTAGCTATTCGTTTTTCTTTTTTCTTTTACCTTTAAAGTCTTCCTGTGTCTGAAGTGCCCACAAAAAAGTACTCCACCAATTTTTGGTTCAATCACTTCTAAACTCAAAGATATATTTTGCTAACAAGATGCTTAAAGGAAGCTGAAGTATAATCCACTTTTATCTTCTCTCTTACTACTCTCCTTAGATACCATATCAGAAATAGTGAAGTTATTCTTTGTAAAATTATTTCAGTAGATTATTTTTCTCTTGGTCTTGCATTTGCTCAACAAGATGCACGAAGAATACCAGACTTAAATCACCTGTACTTGTATGACAGTGTCTCTTACAATGGACAATACTTCTTTGTCCTATTTCGATGTCCTCCTCTTAGCTCTTGCCTGATTTTCAATTTATCACAGCTTCTTGACTTCAAGTCTAGTGAAACTGAAGAACTATAATGCCGACCCCACTACTACATCTTCATGGTTTCTCTTTTTAAACTCTTTTATTTGGATGTGGAATTTATTTTCATGTCTTCAGTCTCTTCTGAATTGTAGTGAGCCAAATAGGCTCTGTAAAATCACTTTAGGTACCAAAATATTAACACAATCTATATAAAAAAAGTTTTGGATCCCTCCACTGCTGAAGCCAATATGCTTAGCTAGGGCTTCTAAGAACGCCTTTTCTTAAATTTTCAATTTGCTCAATTTTTTTTTCCTTTTTTGGGGAGGTGTTCTGGTCGTGGAGCCTGAACTCTGGGCATGGGCACTGTCACTCAGCTCTTCAGCTCAAGGCTAGTATTCTAGCCACAGCACCACTTACGTTTTGTTTTTCTTTTTACTTATGTGCTGCTGAGGAATCGAACCCAGGGCCTCATGCATGCAAGGCAAGCACTCTTCCACTGAGCCACCTTCCCAGCCCTGCTCAATTCTTTTCTGATCCCAAAACTTTTTGGCTTATGTAATAAGGGAAGTCTTCACTATCTCATGTTAATAAGGATATTATATTTTGTGAGCTACTTAGAAATGTGAAATCATTGGTTTGAAGTATCCAATCTGATGTTTTTCTGTGTTTCAATGCTTCACGTGCAAAGACATTGTGGAGTGTATTGCAAAAAGAAAAGTGTAAAGCCAATACCTTCTTTCATTGTGGAGGGCACTTTCTCCCTAAATATTTTGACCAAAATTATCTTTTTCAGAGAATTACTGTTTGGTAATCAAAGGTCAATTCACAAATTTTGATGTCTTATTTTTTTAAGAACTTTGAATTTAAATTCCATTAGATCTTCTCCCAATCCGTGGGCTTTCTAGCTATGTCATTTGTCCTGCAGAAGCTCTGCAACTTTATCCAATCCCATTTGTCCAACATTCTTTGATTTGTTGTGTTTCCGGGTATCTATTCAAAAAATTTCGGCCTGAACCAAGGAGACCTAGGGTTTCTCCTATTCCATCCTGTAATGTTTTCGGAGTGTCTGCTTTGACTCTGAGGTCTTTGATCCATTTGGAGTTGATTCTGGTGCAGGGTGATATATAAGGCTCTAGCTTTAGTTTTCTACATGTAGTTAACCAATTTTGCCAGCACCATTTACCGAAGAGGCTGTCTTTCTTCCATTCTATTGTTTTAGCTCCCTTATCGAAGATTAGTTGGCGATAGGTCTGTAGGTTCATTTCTGGGTTTTCAATTCTATTCCATTGGTCCTGAGGTCTGTTCTTATGCCAATACCAAGCTGTTTTGATTACGATGGCTTTATAGTAGAGTTTGAAATTTGGTAATGATATTCCTCCAGCAGTGTTCTTTCCGTTGAGGAGCCTTTTTGCTATTCGGGGTCTTTTATTGTTCCATATGAATTTTTGGATTGCCTCTTCTATTTCCTTGAAGAATGAGGTTGGAATTTGGATAGGTATTGCGTTGAATTTGTAGATAGCCTTGGGAAGTATTGCCATTTTCACGATGTTAATCTTTCCAATCCAGGAGCATGGGAGGCTTTGCCATTTTTTTAGTTCTGTGTTGATTTCCTTTTTCAAGATTTTAAAGTTTTCATCATAGAGGTCCTTCACTTCTTTAGTTAAGTTAATTCCTAGGTATTTTATTTTTTGTGGGGCTATTACAAATGGAGTTGCTTTCCTAATTTCAGCCACACTTTTCTCATTGTTGGGATACAGAAAAGCCATTGATTTTGGGGGGTTAATTTTATAACCTGCTACTTTGCCAAAGTTTTGAATCAGCTTGAGTAATTTGGGAGTGGAGTCTATGGGATTCTTTAAATACAAGATCATGTCATCTGCAAAGAGGGAGAGTTTTATTTCTTCTTTCCCTATTTGGATCCCCTTTATGGCTGCATCTTGTCTTATTGCTGCAGCTAGGCATTCTAATACTAGATTGAAAAGAAGTGGTGAGAGTGGGCATCCTTGTCTTATTCCTGAGTTAAGAGGAAATGGCTTTAGTTTTTCACCATTGAGTATAATGCTGGCTGTAAGTTTGTCATATACAGCCTTTATTGTATTGAGGAATGTTCCATGGATTCCTAATTTTTCCAAAACCTTCATCATGAAAGGGTGTTGGATCTTGTCGAATGCTTTTTCTGCATGTATTGAGATAACCATGTGGTTCTTATTCTTGCTCCTGTTGATAGGATGAATAATATTAATTGATTTGCATATATTGAACCAGCTTTGCATGCCTGAAATGAATCCTGTTTGATCGTGGTGTATGATTTTTTTGGATGAATTGTTGAAGTCGATTGGCCAAAATTTTATTGAGAAGTTTTGGGTCAATATTCATCAAAGAAATGGGTCTATAGTTCTCTTTCTTTGATGAGTCCCTGCCTGGTTTTGGGATGAGGGTTATGATAGCTTCATAGAATGTGTTCGGTAGTGAGCTTTCTCTTTCAATTTCATTGAAGAGTTGGAGGAGCATTGGTGTGAGCTCTACTTTGAAGGCCTTGTAAAATTCCGCTGTAAAACCATCTGGTCCTGGACTTTCCTTAGCTGGGAGGTCTCTTATTGCTGTTTCTATTTCAGTGCTTGATATGGGCCTGTTAAGATTATCTAAAATATACTTGGAACTCAAAAAATTAAACCCCCCAACAACAAATCCTCAAAGAAACAACTGCCCAATAAATAAGTGGGCGAACGACTTAAAGAGAAACATCTCTGAAGAAGAAAGAAGGATGGCCAATAGACACATGAAGAAATGTTCAACATCCCTAGCCATAAAAGAAATGCAAATCAAAACAACATTGAGATATCACCTCACCCTAGTTAGAACGGCAAAAATCACGAATTCTAACAACAGACGCTGGAGGGGGTGTGGACAGAAAGGAACCTTACTTCATTGTTGGTGGGAATGTAAACTTGTTCAACCACTTTGGAAAGCAATATGGAGGTTCCTCAAAAGACTCCACATAGAAATCCCCTATGACCCATCAATCCCACTTTTGGGCATTTACCCAAATGTTTACAAACAACACCACACTAAAGCTACCAGCACGACTATGTTTATTGCAGAACTATTTACTATACTAAGATATGGAACCAACCCAGATGCCCCTCAGTAGATGAATGGATCAAGAAAATGTGGTATAGATACACAGTGGAATTCTATGCCTCCATCAGAAAGAATGACATTGCCCCATTTGTTAGGAAATGGAAAAACTTGGAAAAATTATATTAAGTGAAGTAAGCCAGGCCCAAAGAAACATAGGTCCCATGGTTTTCCTTATTTGCAATATCTAGTATATGTATGAGTCAAGCGGAAAAGGTCAGATAATGTGATGTCAGGAAAATGAACCCTTAGATATGTATTTTAATGTTTTTTCTTTCATGCATGTGTTTCTAACGCATTTATAAGATTATATCTTTGTTGCTTTGTATGTCCCTCCCCCACAGTATAACTCCTGCTTTCACTATATTTGATGTCAGTATAACTTGTGGAGGAGATGGGGAAAAACCAGTTGTTTAAGGATACAGGTGGACCTGTTGCAACAATGAGAAGTACAAGTTGACATGTCCAAAACGAGCTTTACAATGTCGGTGCCGGGGGGGGGGGGGGGAGGAGGGGAAGGAGAAGGATTGGGATTGGGGGGGAGGGGGGAGGCTGGGAAGGTATGTGAAGGGTAAACCCAAGGAGGAGGCTGCAATGCTTGGTAAGAAATGTACGCATTATCCTGCCCATGTAATTGTAACCACTCTGTACAGTATGTTCACAAATAAAATAAAATTAAAAAAAAAACAGAAAAAAAACAAAATACACTGAAGAAAACTATATTAAAAAATAAAAATAAATTCCATTAGAAACTTGTTTCACACAGTGAGAGTATATTTCCTGGGTAAGGAAAATTCTCAAGGGAACCTACAGTATTTATAGCAAGGCTTTTGAGATTTGTTTGTTTACAGTGAAAAGGAGCCATCTTCACCCACATTGCTCCCTCTCAGCTAAGTCTCCATGGATTTCTTTGCATGAAAGCCTATTTTCCCAGGCAATTTTAAATTTTATTAATAGGCTAAGTTATTAAAAGTTTTGAACAATTAAACTTTACCTGTCATAATTTTTTTGTTTTGAAAATACTGTACAGAGGGGTTACAATTACATGGGCAAGATAATGAGTACATTTCTTATCAAGCATTGTAGCCTCCTCCTTTGTTTCCCCTTCCCATCCTCCCCTTGCCCCCACACCAAATCCTCCCCGCTCCTCTTTCCCCCCCTCCCCGCACCAAAGTGGTAAATTTCGTTTCCTACATAACGACTTGTACATCTCATTGTTGCAATGGGTCCACCTGTATCCCTACTTAAATGATTTGTTTTTCCCCTTCCCCTCCACAAATTATACTGAGATCAATACAGTGAAAGCAGGGGTTTTACTGTGGGGGAGGGACATACATAGCAATGAAGAAATAATCTTATAAATGTGTTAGAAACCATCACATGAAAGAATAAAAACATTTGAATACATATCTTAGGGTTCATTTCCCTAACATTACCTTATTTGACCTTTTCTGCTTGACTCAGACATATACTAGATATTGCAAATAAGGGAAACCATGGGACCTAGGTTTCTTTGGGCCTGGCTTACTTTACTTAATATAATTTTTTTCTTTTTTTAAGTTAATTTTATTTTATTTGTGAACATACTGTACAGAGGGGTTACAATTACATGGGCAGGATAATGCGTACATTTCTTACCAAGCATTGCAGCCTCCTCCTTTGGTTTACCCTTCACATCCCTTCCCAGCCTCCCCCCTCTCCCCCAATCCAATCCTTCTCCTTCCTCCCCCTTCCCCCCTCCCCCCCCGCACCGACGTTGTAAAGCTCGTTTTGGACATGTCAACTTGTACTTCTCATTGTTGCAACAGGTCCACCTGTATCCTTAAACAACTGGTTTTTCCCCATCTCCTCCACAAGTTATACTGACATCAAATATAGTGAAAGCAGGGGTTATACTGTGGGGGAGGGACATACAAAGCAACAAAGATATAATCTTATAAATGCGTTAGAAACACATGCATGAAAGAAAAAACATTAAAATACATATCTAAGGGTTCATTTTCCTGACATCACATTATCTGACCTTTTCCGCTTGACTCATACATATACTAGATATTGCAAATAAGGAAAACCATGGGACCTATGTTTCTTTGGGCCTGGCTTACTTCACTTAATATAATTTTTCCAAGTTTTTCCATTTCCTAACAAATGGGGCAATGTCATTCTTTCTGATGGAGGCATAGAATTCCACTGTGTATCTATACCACATTTTCTTGATCCATTCATCTACTGAGGGGCATCTGGGTTGGTTCCATGTCTTAGTATAGTAAATAGTTCTGCAATAAACATAGTCGTGCTGGTAGCTTTAGTGTGGTGTTGTTTGTAAACATTTGGGTAAATGCCCAAAAGTGAGATTGCTGGGTCATAAGGGGGCTCTATGTGGAGTCTTTTGAGGAAATTCCATACTACTTTCCAAAGTGGTTGAACAAGTTTACAACCTGTCATAATTTTTAAAGTCTTTTAAATTCCTTTATCAGAATCGCGAATTCACCAATCCTAATTCCACCTTTACCATCAAAAACAGTTAACATGTTGTTTTGATGATATTGTGTCCATGAAACTATGATTTTCCAGTGACTTTGTTATGTGTATATATGACCATATAAGCTGATGCTGAGCAAAATGGACTCCAAGATATGGAAACAGAGATTTTTATTTGTGATTGTTGTTTTTTAATGTACTATTGATTTCTATTTTCTTTGGGCTTTTCCCCTATGGTTTATTCCCTGCTGTATTTGATTGTATACACATTTAGGTAAACAATTTGTATACACCTTTAGGCAAACCAATGCAATAGCAATTCTCACAAGACAATACGTTTGAAATGTACATTACAACTTTTGAGGTTATTAGGGTGAATAAAATCTGTGAGAAAAATGAGGGAAAGGGTAACAAGTTTGAAAAGTTATTTATTCACTAATTTACAATTACTGTGACCCCACTGTACATCACTTTGACAATAAAATTAAACTAAAAAAATAAGTTGCATAAAATATACCTTATCTCTATTCTGAAAAAAATACTAAACCTCTGCGAATGTGATGCCCTCCTTGTTCTGGAACCAACACCACAATAAACTGGGTTGCATGAATTTTTCCCATACTGGTATTCTTGAGATCAGAACACTTGCAAATATTATTTATATTTATACTTTTTTAACTATCATAGATATGCAGGATGCTAAGATTGAAAGATTATAGTTCAAAACCCACCCAGGCAGGAAGGTTCGTTAGAGTCTTATCTCCAATAAACTTCTCAGAAAAAGCCAGACACAACTGGCACTGAAGTTGAAGTGATAGGGCATGAGCCTTGAGCAAAAACAGGCTCAGAGACAGTTTACAGGCTCAGCGTTCAAGCCCTAAGACAAACCAATAAAACAAAACAAAAATAAAAACAAACCCCAAACCTAACATTTTTCTCATTGCGTACAGCAGCATATAATTAAGGAAATTGCTTCCTGTGTTACATATAGGTAGAAGAAAGATGATCTCACAGAATCATTGTCTTCATTCCATGTTATACCAAAGCCTCAAAAAATTGCTTTTTCTAAATTTATAAATTTAGAACTCTGTCTACATTACTCACATTATCATTTTATACACGAACTATTGGAATTATCTATTAACTAATTTCTAATTATAACTCTCTTGAAAGAATATTCTTGGCAAATAGAATGCCAGAAACATTTGTTTATTTATCAATTAAACCATCTACATGAAATAATTTTGTACTATCCTATAGAATATGAAATTACAAAAAAAAAAACAAATCTAAATTCTAATTTAGCAAGATCTTCGAAGTCTTACAGATGAAATTTGCTATTTCTCCAGGCTTAACCTTTTGTAATCCTTCATCATTTCTTTGGAATCCAACTGAATGATGATTACTTACTTTTTCAAATTTTGGATGGGAATCATGAGCCATTTTGCATCTAGGAATGTTGGGTAATGAAGAGAGCATTTAAAACTCAACTGGGGACAATATATGAGTTGCATTGCAATAGGAAACTTGACTTCTCAAGACATAATAACAAAATTAGCCCAATCTTCCAATTGTGTATTCCTTTCTTGAATGGTTTGTTTTATTAAGACAAAATTATACTACCTGGTCTAGGGAAGCTATCGCTATGTAATTGCACTCTCTAATCTCCTGTCTTAGTCTGAGTGCTAGGATTCTATCCTTGTATCACATTTCCCTGTCATAGTTTCTTGGTTTATTTAATCTAGATAAAGACTTGCAATTCTGAACTACTCCAGTGATATTATTCAGTAGAATGACTGTTCAGACTCTTTATCTTCTATTTTCAAAGATGTTCTAACATTTCACACAAAATATGAACATTGTCAGATGCACCTGCAGGGGTCTCTGATTCATTCCTCCATGGATCCAATCCCTTTAATAATGATTACTTGATTCTCTTACTATCTCTGGTACCTACCTATGTAATAGTCTCAAACTTTTTTGAAGGTAATTCACTTGAGGACTTTCTAATTTTAAAAATTATTACTTGATTCTAGTGTTACTCAGGACATATTTTCTATTGTTTTCTAACTTTTCTACATATTCTGAGAGTTGTTTCATTTGTGTATTCGTGTGTGCACATGTAAGTGCCTTTGTATGTATGTGTATCTTTGTATGTATGTATGCAAAAGCCCCAAGCTCTTATCTATCAGTCTTGCTCATGACTGGTATTTCATCACCTGAGCCATTCTTCCAATCCAGCTTTTGGCTGGTTAATTATAGGTAGTGTCACAAAGTGTTCTGCCAAGGCTGGATACAGACTGAATTTCACAGACTCCTTTACATTCTTAGGTTTTATTTCTCCAGGAGTATCAACTTTTAAACTACAAACATTTTTGTGAGTATAAAGTCTAAGCTGTTTACCAGATTTTTCACACAAGAATTCATATAAAGATAGATGAACATACACATTGCATATACTGAGTGTACACTGTTAGAAATGTGATCTTAACCGGGAGGCGGTGGGATCTGAGGATTGGGTTTCAAAGCCAGCCCAGGTAGGAAAGTCCCATAGACTCTTTTCTCCAGTTAACTACAAGAAAAAGGGAAGTGGTACTGTGGCTCAAGTGGTAGAATGTTAGCCTTGAGCTGAATAGCAGAGGGAAAGTGCCCAGGCCCAGAGTTCAAAACCACAACCACCAACAAAAATATATATAAGAAAAAGAAATGTAATCTCAGCCAACTGTTCATTGCTAGTATAATCCCTGTTCTCTCAGGATGCACTTTTTCCCAAGTTAAGTGCATGCTCTTATATCTGACTTACATTGGAAAAAGAATTATTCTTCCATTCTACTTTTAACAAATTTGCATGATTAGAAAGTGTGATTTAGAAAGGGAGTGGCCACATACTTCGTGTTCCACTTAGGAATAATGCTCTCTGTATATCACTCCCATAAATCTACATACTGGAAATGGCTTTATTGTTTCATTGCTGTCGTATTTATAGAGTCTTCTATAGTGTATTGAACCCTTAGACTTAAAAGCAGAACTTCTCTTTCTCCTATTATTGATATTGTGTCTCTTACTGTTAACTCATTTACACTTGGGAAATAATGCGCAGCACATATACTCACAAAAAGAAGGACCTGAGAACCTTCTTCCCATTAAAAATTCGCCTTAATTTACAGAGACCTTACAAAGTTTGAACTCAAGGTACTCATTGATAATATATTCATAAGCAACATAAATTTCATATTTTCTTTTTACTAAGTTGTCTCTGAAACACGTGCTACCTCAGGTCCAAAGGTGTCCTTGTGTTATTTCAGTGAACCCAGAAAACTTTCATCATAACTCAGGTAGCACCATCGATTGTAAGTGGAAATAATTGCTGTTGGATGTGGAAACTCCCAGGAGAGGAAATGAACATAGAGGAATGACAAAGGTCATGTTAACTTGTGCTTTCCCTTTTACTGAACAAGAATGAATCCCAAGGCTTGAAGGAAACTCTGTCCCTGACATTTTCGAGTGTGTTCTATACTCATATAAAACTTTTCTGTAAACTTCTAGTTGAGAGTATTACAAAAAGAAATAATGTGCTATTTGAAGGCCAGCATAGAACAAAAGGAAAATAACGTTGTTTTAAAAGTGTTCTACAGCAAAGAAACAAAGACATGGAGGTTTTAAAGTCTCTTATGGATGGATATTTCACTCCTGAGATGATTCTCTTGTTGCAGGAGACAGTTATCAATTCCTTTAGTCTGGCCCTGAGTTCTCCAGAGCAATAAGGATTCCAAAAAAGCAGGATCCAGTGAGTATGATCAGCAAAAGGAGCCTCTTCTCAGACCAGTACTCCTTTAAGGATGGTCCCAAAGAAATATGTGGGGTTATTTTTGTTTCCTTGTTTGTTTGTTTAGTTTGTGTTGGTTCTGGGGCTTGAATCCAGAGGCTATAACCTATCCCTGAACAGTTGTCTTTCCTGCCCACCTGCCTCCAAAGCTAGTACTCTACTGCTTGAGCCAAACTG
This sequence comes from Dipodomys spectabilis, assembly GCF_019054845.1. Lineage (NCBI taxonomy): Eukaryota > Metazoa > Chordata > Mammalia > Rodentia > Heteromyidae > Dipodomys > Dipodomys spectabilis. Next base: position 1,139,253 of record NW_024870808.1, on the reverse strand, counting down.
CACCTACGGCTTTTTGGTGTTTAATTACAGATAAGAGTTTGACAGACTCCCCTGCCTGGGTTTGCGTTGAACTAAGATAGTAAGAAAGCTAAGTGACATCAACTGTATAGACTTATCTTTTGAAACAAGAAATATTAGTTGAGGGCTGGGAAAGTGACTCAGTGGTAGAGTGCTTGCCTTGCATGCATGAGGCCCTGGGTTTGATTCCTCAGCCCCACATAAGCAAAAAGAAAAAAAAGCCAGAAGTGGCACTGTGGCTCAAGTGTTAGAGTGCTAGCCTTGAGCTGAAGAGCTGAGGGACAGTGCCCAGGCACAGAGTTCAGGCCCCACACCCAGATCCCCCCCCCCCAAAAAAAAGAAAAGAAAAAAATATTATTTGCAAGTTATTGTCAAACTAATATTTGACAATTTTTAAAAGAAGAGAATATGTCCAGCAAAGAAGCCATAACTTAAATTTTAACTCAGCAAAAGTAGGTGCACTGAATCATTTTGGAATTATTTCTTCTGCTTGGGAAGATTATTGACCTTGTCGTTCTTTTGGGGGAAACTTAAAGTCATATTTCACTTTTTTGTTGGTCTTGGGGCTTAAACTCTGATTCTAGGCACTGTCCTTAAGCAGTTTAGTTCAAGTTGAACGCTCTACCACTTTAGCTACAGCACCACTTCCGGGTTTTTGGTGGTTAATTGAAGATAAGAGTCTCATGGATTTTCCTGACCAGGCTGGCTTTGAACCACAATCCTCTGGTCTCAACCTCCTGAACAGCTAGGATTACAGTTGTGAACCACCAGCACCCATCTCACATTTGCATTTATGTGCAAATATGCAGACAAAGTATGGAAACTTGAACCAAATGATGACATTGCAACTTTTCAGAAAATTTGAGTTAGCAATAATTATGTCCTCCTTTTCCAAGTTGTTACATTAATAACTAATGAGCTATAGGACCCTTACATTAGTATCTTTTGCCATCTGTATATGTGTAGTATCAGGAAATGTTCATAGACAAATAGAGAAAGACTGAGATTTTTAGAAAGCAAAGGAGATCAGGTAGGAAAGAACAGCATAGAAGGAGATACATTTATCACACAGAGCTTAAGAACTATCCTAAGAGATTTAGAAAGCTATAGGCAATGAGGAACAATCCTAATTGATAAACTAGTTCTTCAATAATCAAAAATGGTTCCCTACAACAGCTTCTGGTATACCTTAGCTACCATTTTATTCCTTCCATCTGGAGTTATTCCTTCTCTTCTGTCACAACTGTTAATTAGCCGCTGCCTTTTTGGTGCCATGACTGACCAAAAAGATTTCTAAATCACACTTTGACTACCCTTCTCTTTGTGATTAGCAATGACCAAACAAAAGCCTGGAATCATTGAATTTCCAGAATTAATCTTCACCTGACATCTAAGCACATTCCTGGCATTAATTCCTGTGACCTAATAAGCAAAACTTTTTATTTCAACACAGTATCCTAAAGTACATGATTAAAGTACATGAATTAGAGACTATTTTCAGGTGTCAGTATGGAAGGAGCAATTATATATTCCAAGTATGGGTTCTTTATTTTGCATTTACTAAATGTTTTTTGTTTTGTTTAGGTTTGTTTTTGCCAGACCAGGGGATTAAACTCAGGAATAGGGAATTATTCCCGAGCTTCTTTTTTTCCTCAAGGTAAGTACTCTACCACTTGAGGCACAGCACCACTTCCAGTGTTTTTCTGTTTATGCGGTACTGAGAAATTGAACCCAGGGTTTCATGAATGCTAGGCAATCACCGTACCATGAAACCACATTCTCAGTGCCCTAAATGACTGTTTTTTAAATATGGCATTACATTTTCATTCCATAACTATGTATCATAATTTTGGCCAAGTGCTACAAAATGATGTTGAAAACTATACTAAGTCCAGTAAGGGTGGATGGACAATGAATAACCATCACGGTCTAGCCAGGACACAAAGAGGCTTACCTCATGGAACTGTTTCAACAGGCTGAGCAAGACAGCTCCTGACCCAAAGCCCACCCCCTGAATGAGAGGGCCACCTTGGGTTCCAGCCATATGGGGACACTGGGCCACCTCCTCCAGCACCATCCAACCAGTTCCTGTGTGTGAGGGAGAGAAAGCAAGTCAGAATTACACTTAAGTCAGTGCTGGTGGCTCAGAACTCTAATCCTAACTAGACCGGAGCCTGAGATTTGAGAATCATGGTTCATAGCCATCCCGGGCAGGAACGACTGTGAGACTCTTATCTCCAAAGAACCATGAGAAAACCGGAAGTGATGCTGTGGGCTCAAGTGGTAGAGTGCTAGCATTGAGCTGGGGAGCTTGGGAACAGCTCCTAGGCCTAGAGTTCAAGCACCACGACTGACAAGAAGTGGACTTTCGACCACAAGAAGTGGACTGAATAGCACACATTGTCCTAGAGACATGGCAGAGAAGTCAGGCTGAGCATCCTCTGAACTTGAGGTCATAAGTAGGTCACCTGGCTTCTCTATGCCTTGATTTCCCCAGCTGCAAAACTTAACACAGTGAAGGATCTCCTTCCTCATGAGGATAGGATAAGGATGAAAGAAAGCCATGTTTTGTTTCATAATCCCAGAGGTGTTGCATGAATAATAACAGGTCCCACCTGAGCCCTTTCCTGGTATCTTCCTGTCATATACTCCCAGGATTGTCAAGAAGCTTGTATGAAGGCCACTCCCTCTGTCCCTAGCCATGCTCGAGATCCCTCTGTATAAATCCCTTGTTTCTTCACAACTGTTTTGTAAGGAGACTGAGGTCCTATGGTTGAAGCCCTACACAGAGCTTCACGTGTGGTCAAAAATTGGCTGCTGTGGAATAAGGGTTTGGGTTAATCCATCTAAACCGATGACTGAGCATGGTGCTACATGCCTACCATCCCAACTACAAAGGACCAGGCCTGGTGGAGCATACATGTCACAGATAGGAGGACCATGATTCAGCCCAGCCTGAGCATATATTAAGTCTCTATATCAGAAATTCCCAAGACAGAAAGGTGGCTCCTCAGAGCTGGGGAGAGGAAACAAACAGGGGATCATGGTTCCCTTAGATGGGTGTCTGAACCAGGGTAGGGATGGTGTTGGGGGGGCCATACCCCTGTGCTGCTGGGAGAAGCTGTTGGTGGCTGCTCCGGGTGGGGTGAGCAGCAATGGCAGCAGCATTGCAGACACATGTGCCCAGAGCAGAGGACCTGGGGCAGGGACCAGGTGGGAGCCTTAGGCTAGCTGGCAGCAAGCCATTGCCTGTGGTATGAAACTCAGCACTGCGGGGAAGCAGAGGAGGGGGCCAGAGCCACGCTGGGAGTATCAATATCCTACTATACTCAAATTCTCTTGTGCACCACTCAGCCACCTCTGCCTTCCTCAACTGCTGGTAGTGGTGTCAACCAACAGAATGAATCCCTGTGCTACCTGGCAGCATAGAATGTGGCCACCATTCTTGTATCCCATTGTTCAGAAAGAATCATGAAAGAATGGGAGTGTAGCCTGAATTCTGTGATGCAGGCAGCATGGGTGGGATAAAGATGACACCGGCTCCCACAGCGCTTTTCCCAGAGAACTCTGTCCAATTCAGTTGCGTACAAGAGGGTGACCTGCTTTAGCCAGATAACTGCACGGATTGTTGTGTATATCTGTTTGTTTCCAGTCCCAGATATTGAACTCAGGATCTGGGCAGTCTGTGAGCTCCTTTTTCTCAAGGCTGGCCCTCCACACTGGAGCCACAGGGCTTCTGGCTTTGTTGGCAATGAAGTTGGACAGGGGTCTCAAGGGCTTTCCTGCCTAGGGTGACCATGATTCTCCTGCCACAGCCTGGTAAGTATCTAGGAGGACTGCTGAGCCCCACTGGTGCCTGCCTCCTCATTGGTCTTGCTGATGTTCTTGTACAGACCGGTGAGTTCCCTATCCACGGGTTGAAGTCGTGGAAGCTGGAGCCCACAATTCAAATCCTGGTCCTGCCACCTCCAAATGGCAGGAGATTCTAAGAGACTTGTTCCTATCCATATGATTACCAGTGGAATGTGATATATGTCATGATTGCATGAGCAGATCTTGAATGATTCTAGCATAAAATTATTCACAATTATATTATAGGACACTGATCAATTTTAGTTAATACTTTATTAAGCATTTAAACAATCATATACATACAATGGAGGCATAATGAAATACCTAACAATTGGGCCGTACATACTATAAAGTTTCCATTTTTTCTGCCAGGACTGGGATTTGAACTCATGATCTGGGTAACTCTGTTGCACTGTGTGGGAAAGGGAAGCTGGCTTCCTCGAAGTCAAGAAATTCAATCTGCTCCTTAGGCCTGAAATAGATCCCCACCACTAGAAAACATCCTATCCATGTACAACTTAAATATATGATTTATATTTATATACATATGTTGACTCCATAGGAGTTAAGTATAGTTATTTTATTTTTTGTTTTATTCATGTATTGACCGTTTATGTCATTGACTATTATGGCACATAGAACATTGATTACATTGATTAAATAGGATATAGGTCTACATATGTATTCTATTTCATACCTGAAACCGAGGACATTCACAGAAAAGGAAAACATGTGTCGCCATCAGCTTCTTACTCCACGATTCATTGTTTGGGAGTGCTGGCATCTGAAATTATGGCCTACAAGGCCAAATTCATGAATGCGTGAGTGTCATCATGACATCCTGGGGCAAATTGGGCTGACAGGCTGTTTCCAGGATCTGAGATAGAGCCCCAGGTGTTAACAAAATAAGAACAGATTGACATGCAGATGGCATTATGCTAATAAATATATATCTTTATAGAGTGCCAGAGTTTTCTATACATTTTTCAGTTATACAGATTACATTCCTACCAATTCCTGGGTATTTATTATGGATCCACATAATTAATGTTATTGTTTTCATCCTTAAAATATTAATGAAATCAATTAGTGTCCTGAACTTATTGCATTCCTGTAAGTAATTACATTCTTTTAATGCTTCATAAATATTAAATAAAATTAATCAACCTCCCGAAATGATGCTAATTTTATAGGAGCATAATTCATGATCAACTCATTCAACCATGACATTTACACCATTCCATTTTTATTCCTATGGATGGGAACCTGTATCTTAATATCTCCTGCCATTGATTGTTGTCAGAATGGGGATTCGAAATCAGGGCCTATGCTGCCACATAGCCCTATGGCTTCCCCGATAGTCTGGATGCTGTCAGCAATGCAGGGTGAAGTACCCTTTGCAACAGTGTCATTCAGACCCAGGAGGGTCACCCTGCAAAGGAAGAAAACATAAAATGGCCACATTTTTTCTGTGCATTTTTTTTCAGGCAAGGCCTGGAGCAGCTATGGGGCCAGTGGGTGCACTGCACCTTAGGGTGATCAGAGCTGAGGCAGAGGTACCACGAACTGAGTTCAAGCAATGTGCTGAGAAAAAAAATAAAAAATAAAATATAAAAAAAATTAACTACTTGGCTTGCAATTCCCGCAATTCATTCTTCCAGGCTTTGAATTTGAACTCAGGATCTGGGTAAATCTGCAGCAATGTGGATGAAGGGGAAGATAACCGTACTTGAAGATAAGAAAGTCAGGCCTGTTCACTAGGCCTGAATTCAAGCCCCAATCCTGGAAAACATACTATTTATATTCATTGTAAAGACAGGATTTATACTTACCTATAGATGTTCAGTCCATTCATGTTTGATGTGGTTGTTCCTTGTATTTTTTGTTTTATTCATTTATTTAACATCAATTATACTACGATGAAACCCATTCCATTTATTACATTGATGACATCCTTTCACAGAGCATCTAGATTTGTAGAAATATTCTCCATCATGTCTGACACACAGGATTCTCAGAGGAAAGGTAAACAAATTTGACACTCGGCTTCTTACTCCATGATAAACTTGTTGGTAGTGCTGGAATCTGAACTCAGGGCCTCGCAGGACCAATTGGAGAATAAGTCAATGTGAGCAACTAAGGAGCTCCGACATTCCTAGGATCTGACAATGATCCCCAGGGTGTTCCACTATAGTCATAAATTGATTACTTAAACATAGGATCTATATTGACATACATGTGTGGACACCACCTTCTGTTCGGTGCACTTCTTATTTTGTCCCAAATTCTTGGAGGTATTATGTATTTTACTAAGTATGGTGACAGGTATAACTGTTCTTACATGGATGACAACCTGTTCCCATTGTTATAGGGTTGCCTATGCATTCTCCATTCTAGTTGATACACAGGACATTCACGTCAAGGAAAGCGTGTGCAACAACTGGCTTTTGACATCAGCATGAATGTTTTGTCAGTTCTGGGCTTTGAACTCAGGACTGGGCAGCTCTGTTGCACTGGGGAAGAGGGGGAAGCTCACCATCCTTGAGGGATAGAATTTCAGGCCTGGTCCAAGGCCTGATTTGAAGCCCCAGCACAGCAAGCCCACCTTTTTTAAACATAAGATCTCTCTTTACCTACAGGTGTGGTATGCATCTTGCATTCAGTGTAGTTATTCTTTTTATTTTGTGTCTTATTCAAGGATGTATTGTATATTTTGTTGAGTATGGTGACAGATATAACTATGCTGACATGGATGACAACCTCTTGTCATGGCTATAGAGTTGCGTATAAAACATTCTCCATCCTTGATGAGATCCAGAACATTCACAAGACAAGAAAACATGTGCAACCATTGGTTATCACATCCGAATGAATCTTTTGGCAGTGCTGGAATTTGAACTCAAGGCCTAGCAGACCCAATTGGTGAATGGGTCATGGTGAACACACCAGCCTGTGAGCCACTAAGGAGTTAGGTCATTTCAGGGACCTGAGATCGAGCCCTGGTGAGGGGCAATATAGTCATAAATTCATAATTAAAGAGAGGATCTATATTTCCAAACATGGGTGGGCATTATCTTGCATTCGGTGTAGTCACTCTCTTTATTTTGTGTCTCATTCATTGATTTAATTTTGTATTTTCTTAAGTATAAGGAGACAGATATAACTGTGGTGAACGGGATTACAACCTATTCCAATGAGTATAGAGTTGCCTATGCATTCTCCATCCTAGCTGAGACCCAGAACTTGCACAACACAGGAAAACAGGTGCAATGCCTGGCCTCTCACATCAAGGTGAATTTTTGGCAAAGCTGGGATTTGAACTCAGGGCCTAGGAGACCCAAATGCACAATGGGTCCAGGTGAGCACACCAGCCTGTGAGCCACTAAGGAGCTGGGTCATTCCCAGGAACTGAGATTGAGCCCCAAGGAGGCCAAAATAGTCCTCAATGCATCATTGATATATGATATATATTCACATCCATGTGTGGACTGCATCGTGCATTGAGTGTAGTTATTCTCTTTCTTTTGTACGTTATTCATGGATGTATTGTGTATTTTCTTGAGTATATGATGACAGGTATAACTGGGTAGACATGGATAATAACTTATTCCCATGGCCACAAGGTGACCCATGCATTCTCCATCCTATCTGAGACCCACGACTTGCACAGTAAAGGAAAACAAGTGCAATGATTGGCTTGTGACATCAAGATGAATCTTTTGGCAGGGCTGGGATCTGAATTCGGGGCCTAGCAGTTCCAATTGGAAATTTGGTCCACATGAGCACACCAGCCTGTGAGCCACGAAGGAGCTAAGCCATTCCCAGGATCTGAGATTGAAACCCCCCTCTGCAGGGGAGGAAGAGTGAGGAGCACAATAGTCATCCATTCATAAGCTGAAGTACTATGCAAATAAGTACATATTTGTATAGGTAGGAGAGATGGTGTTCTGTGATGGAATCCAATCTACCATGGGACTACCGATTCTTAGATCTTTCCTGATGCCTCCATTGCATGACTGTGATGATTATTGTCAGCTTCATCAACTCTTCTTTACAATTAATCAATAGCCCATGAGTCTTGTCTATCCTTTTCTACTCGCATCATGCATGAACTACTCATTCAAGGATGAGATTGATAGCATACCATGACTCTTCCGAGGTCCACAACTGAGTAGCTCATGATCTCCCACCATTCTCTCCTCATATCGGGGGCTAAATTCAAGATTCAGGCCTGCAAAAGATACACCTTATATACATTTTAAAAGTAGGATTTATACTTCCATACAGATATTCAGTCCATATTGTGTTTGGTGTGGTTATTTATTTTATTTCTTGTTTCATTCACTTATTTAGAATTTATTTTATTGACTCTGATGCCACCTATACCATTTAGTAAATTGTTTACATCCTATCATATAGCATCTAGATATTGGATGTGTTCTCCATCATGTCTGGCAATGCTAGGATCTGAACTCAGGCCTAGCAGGCCCAATTCATGAATGGGTGAGTTTGAGCATGGCAGCCTCTTGCCAATGAAGCTGTGAAGGGGTTCCCACATGCTGAGATTGACCCTGATGTTTGGACAAAACAGCGATACATGGATTGGCAGACGGTGGTATACAAATAAATATATATTAGTAAAGAGTGCCAGAGCCGTCTATCTATGATTGAATGAGACCTACTACGTTTCTATCAACACTTAGGTATTTATTATACTGCCAGTGAAGGAAAATTATTCGTTTCATGCTTAATAAACTATTAATTAAGATGAATCAGCATTCTAGGATTATTGCATCCAATTTTAGACTAGACCAAGGCATGAAGTAATCTTTCAACCAGTATTCCTATGCATAGGAATGAGTTCCTTTTGATCTTCTGCCATTGGTGTCAGGACTGAGATTTGAAGCTAGGGTCTATGTTGACAGGTTGTCCTATGGCTTCCCTGAGAGCCCATCAGCCAATAGCAATGGCAGGTCAGGTCCACTTTACAGCAGTGTCATTCAGACCCAGGATGGTCACTGTGTAAAGAAAAATAAATAAAAGAAACCCAGCCCTCTGCAGCTCGCCACTTTTTGTGTTTTCTAGCGTTTTCTTTTCTTCCTGACAGACCACTGGGCGTAGGATCTCAGGATCGGCTATGGGTCCAGAGACTGCATCCCAGCCTAGAGAGGTCTAAGTGGTGGCAGTTTCCACGACCTGGTTTCAAGCCCCATGGTTGGCCAATAAGAAAGTAATAAATAAATTAATTAATTAACAAAATTTAAAAAAATGAAGCTCCCTGGTTTGGAATTTCTGCCAGTTTTATTTCCTAGAAAGGGATTTGAACACGGCTTCTTGGTAAATCTGTAGCAATGTGAGGGAAGAGTTACCACTACTTGAGTTCAAACCCCATGCCAAACAAAAATGAAAAATTAAATTACTGACCTTGGCAGGGGGAGCTAGTTGTCAAGATGGGAGGGAAGGGATGGTAAGGGGAATACAAAGGAGGAGGCAACAGTGCTCAATAGGACTCATTACCTTGCTCATGTAACTGTGATCCCTATGTACAACGTTTTTACAATAAAAAACATACAAAAAAGAAACATATTAGTTTTCAGAGAGGCACTTTGGGGGTAAAGGAAGGAAATCTGAATAGCTGTACAAAATTCTACGCTGCCTATTTTTAATGTTCAGTATGGAACTGGATAAACATAAATGCTTCCATTAAAAAAAAATTAAGTCACTGTCTTGGAACTGGGGCCAGTATTTCTGCCATTGCTAGGATTTGAGCTCACCATCCAGGTAACTCTTTTGCAACAAGGGTGAAGGCGAAGCTCACTGTCCTTGAGGAAAAGAAATTCAGGCTAGAATTCCCAGGGCCTGAATGAAGGCCCTGCAATGGAAAAAAATATTTCTATACATGTGTAGTGAATGTATGATATATACTTACATGTGTATGTTAATTTAATATTATTATTTTTATTATTGATTTTTATTTAGTTTTATTTGATTCATTTCTTTATTGATGATTGTGTTAAGTATTATTATACACATAATATTTATTCCATTTTGCACATCTATTATAAAATTATACACAATAATTTAGGACATTGACTTGTTTTTCATTAATATTTTATTAAGTGTTGAAACATAATACATAATTAAATGGAGCCATTTGTCACAGTCTTAACATGTTTAGAGTCTCTCCCAAGTATGAGCTTTTTCTTTCTTTTTTCTTTCTTTTCTTTTCTTTTTATTGTGAAAATACTGTAGAGAAGGGTTACAATTACATGGGCAAGATAATGAGTATATTTCTTATCAAGCATTGTAGCTTCCTCCTTTGTTTCCCTTTCCCATCCCTTCCCATTCTCCCTGAGGTTTTTTTTTTTTTTTTTTTTTTTTTTTTTTTTATCTTTGGACATCTTCCTATAGAGATTTTTTTAGATGATTTATATTCAGAAGCCTTTTTTGAGGATAGGCAAATTGAGGGATAAAATTTTAAGGGTGGGGCTAGAAATGTGGCTTAGTGGTAAAGAGCTCGCTCCCTCAGCATGCATGAATGATAGGGTTTGAATCCTCAGAGTCGCATACTCAGGAAAAGCCAGAAGCTGTGGAGTGGTTCAAGTGGCTAACCTTGAAAAAGAAGCACAGAGATAGTACCAAGGCCCTAAGATCAAGCCCCAGGACTGACAAAAACAATAGGCTAGATGCCAGTGCTCACAGCTGGAATGCTAACTTCTCAGGAGTCTGAGAGTTGAAGACTACAGTTCAAAGACAGCCTAGGCAAGGAAAGCCTGTTAGACTGTTATCTCCAGTGAACCACCAAAAGACCCCACCTGGCACTGTGGCTCTAGTGGTAGAGTGTTCGCCTTGGGTTGAAGGGCTCAAGGACAGTGCCCAGGCTTGAGTTCAAGACACACACTAGAACAAAAGTGAGGGTTAATCAAAGTACTTTCCTATTTGCTAATTAGGAGAACATTCTCTAGAAAATGAACACTGATGTACACCAGAATTGGAGTCACAGCTCCAGGTTCAAATGTAGCAGATTTATATTCCAAGCCTCTTAGACTCTAGCATTGTAACCTTGTGTCCTACAGGTTCTTAAAGGTCCATTGTTGAAAAGCTTAATATGCTTCCCAAACCCTATGTGATAAGCAGTTGACTTGTATTGTAAATGTCATTACATTTCTGAACCTAGCAGAGCACCAGTAGCTCATGCCCAACAACCTAGATCATGAGGCTGAGGTCTCAGGATCACAGGGTGAAGCCAGACAGGGCAGAAAGGTCTATGACACTCTGACTTCCACTTCTGAAAGGTCAGATGTTCAAGAGCTTCCTGTGTTTCCCTTGGTGATGAGAAGTTACTTGCACTCTAATGTTCTTAGAGTTCTTGAGCTATAGAAGCAGGAAAGAAACATTATTGAACCATCCTGGGTTCAAATGAAGTTCTCAGGATCCAAGCCCTAGCACTGTTTGCAGAAAAACTCCAGTGTAACACTGTAATTGAAGGACAGAAAATGGTTGCAAAAGCCAGGCTAGGTGCAGAGACCTAGGCCTGCAGGATTAGGGAGCAGAATGTACACAGTCAACAGGGAAGTCAACTGCAAAAGCCAGCAATGGGGGGCCCTGAAACATTTGTTAGAGTTACACCAGGGTCAGGCTTTTCTCACCCTCTTCAAACAATGACTAATTAACCTTCCTCTCTCAGGTGAACGGAGCCTCAGGCTATCTTTAGGGTAACAATAGAGAGCCAGTTTAGTGGGGGAGAGGGGAGGAACAGAGAAGAAAAACCCTGCTCTCTGGTCTTAAGGAGTGGGGTTTTGACTCTCCATATGTCAGATTTAAAGACCATTCTTCTACCTCCATCAGTCCATTCTCCTTCCTTCATTCTGCACATCATTAATGCAAATTCCCAGTCCAAGGAGAAGCAGGGCCCTTTCTCTTCTGTCTCCAAGCACCTGAGTTAAATCCTGGCTCTGCCCTCTTGGCTCTGGGGCATTTGGCTGCCTGAGAAGTGGGAAAGAGACAGTCTTCTTGCTCTGTGGTTGTGTGAAGGCGAAGTTGGTGACCGGAACATTGCATAAGGCATCATGATTGGAAATTGTTCCCTTCTTTCCTCCTGACATCCAAGACCAGGCTAATCTATCATGTTTCTTTCTATCTATCTATTTATCTATCTATTTTCCTTTCTATTTATCTATCTTTTTTTTAATCTATCTATTTTCTATGTATCTATGTATTATGTATATATGTATGTATGTATGTATGTATGTATGTATGTATCTATCTATCTATCTCTCTATCTCTCTCTCTCTCTCTCTCTCTATCTCTCTCTCTCTCTCTCTCTCTCTCTCTCTATCTATCTATCTATCTATCTATCTATCTATCTATCTACCTACCTACCTAGTTAATTAGCTACCTACCTAAGTAGGTTTCTGTTTGCCAGGTCTAGCCACAGCCCCAATTCTGGCTTTTTCTGTGTATGTGATACTGAGTAATCATATCCAGGGCTTCTTGTATGCTTGGCAAGCACTCTTTCAGTAATCAAAGTCCGCAGCCCCATCTTTTTCTTCATGGTAGTTTTTACATAAGTATACTACCATTTTACATCCCCAAATTTATTTTTCTGAATACTAGTTATTTCTAAAAAACCTTATCTTCTGTTCCCCTGCCTGATTTGTGTCTGTTCCTGAATGGCCTCAGAATAAAATGTAAATAAAGCCTGCTGAGAGCTTAAGTGTCATCATATAAGGACACAGGCCTGGAACACTGGAAGAGAAAAGCCATGGGCCCGAAATGAAGAGAATGGTGCAGTATGTGCAACGAACATATCTGAAAAATGAACCAGTAAATAAAAGGAGAAGCATTCCATATGGTCTGTTTGCACTCAGGGACGTACTATACACACATAAGTAGTTAGTGCACTGATACATAATCCTGGCCTTCTCTTTTTGAAAAGAGAAGCCATCTCAGTGCTTAAGCACAGGGCCCAATGCATTCTTCAGCTGTTTCGTACAAGGCTGAGGCTTTACCACCACCATAGCTCCACTTCCAGCCATCTGGTTGTTAATTGGACATAAATGCCTCCCAGGCTTTCTTGCCTGGTCTGGCCTGTGTCTCCTGTTCGGCTTTTTCTCTCAAAGCTGGAGCTTTACCCTCTGGGACACTGTTCCACTTCTGGTTTTCTGGTGGTTTATTGGTAATAAGAATCTCACAGACTTTCTTGCTCGGGCTGACTTTAAATTGTGATCTCCCCAGGAGACTGCAAGCAGCTTTCTCAGGGATACACTGAGAAACCACTCCACACAAAACCTTAGTCTAAATCTCGGGATGTACTAGAGAAAAACAGAAACATGAAGATGCTTCTAGTGTGTTCTAGATAATTAATGTTGGAGATACACAACATTCATAATTATTAGATCATTTTATAGGAAAAAGGAGCAATGTGGACAGTATGAGGATTGCTCCAGCTTTCGGTTCTCTCATCCGTAGAGAGTAAATTCACTGCATCTCAATGCTAAGTGACAGAACTGGCAAGTAATGTGGACATTAGCTGCCAAATCCTGTGATACTCATTTCTTACTTTTGGCTTCAAACCTGTGACCAGAAGAGAAGATGAGGAGAAAAAATCCTTCTCCTAGAAAGCAGCTATAAAGGACATTGGAATAGCTTACTTATAAATTCAAACCACTGTAAGGACCTTGTTAAGAAGTCAGATTGTACTGATTAAAAAATGAAGAAGAAAAGAAAGGCAAGAGCCAGTGGAGAATGACTATAATCCCAGCTCCTCAAGAAGCTGAGATGTATAGAATCTGAGTTTCAATCCAGCCAGCATAGGAAAATCCATAACACTGTTATTTCTAAGAGATCACAGAAAAACCCAGAAGTGGGGCTGTGATTCATGGTTAATGCAATACCCTTGAGCAAAAGTAGCTCAGGGACAATGCCTAGGTTCATAGTTCAACCCCAGGTCCTGCCCCCTCGAAAAGAACCTGTACCTCCATATCTCTGTGTATATGGACGTATTCCTATAGTGAATCTCCAGAGTAGCTATTATGAATTGCACCAATCTAGAAAAATGTGTTTTCAATTCAATGATTTCATAACACAGAGAGTGCTTTCATGACAGTGCATGTTCTGGGGCTCACCTCACTGTTCCCAGTGTAGCCTGAGGTTTTCTCTGCATCCCAGGCCTGCTGGAAGAAGTTTCTCTCATTGTTTCTCTGTATCCCAGGCCTACTGGAAGAAGTCTCTCTCATTATCTGGATATGCAGACAAATGGCCTCACTCCTGTTCAGCTGTTTAACAAACAATTCCATCTGCATCAGTTATTGATGATGAGTGTGAGCAGGCTTTGAAGGCCAGGAGAAAAAGGCCTCTCTGTATCCCAAGCGATCTCTCTCCCTAGTGCCCTGTTTTGACAGGAAGCCTTCATTTGTGCCACTTCCCATGGCAGGCCAAGTCCTGTGCACTTATCCTGCCTTTGTGAGACTATTTCCGGTGTTCAGATACAGTGCTCAATATAATTCAGGAGACCTTCTGGCAGACAACTAGGGCACTGAACCTAATGAAATATTTCATTGTTGGAGATGATGGGCCTATGATACCTTTTCTAGGTTTCTGGAAGCTTGGGAAATCCAAGCACATATCAGATATATCAAAGCTTCCTGTCATCTAGGGCTGGTGAAGCTCATCAGATACTGAAACTTTTCACCTCTCCTAGTTAGGGCCTGGGTGGCTAGGTTTGGGGGTTGAACACAGGGCCTGGGTGCTACCATGAGCTCAGTGCAGAAGCCAAAGAAATTACCATTTTGTGTCACGACTTCACTTCTGGTCTGTGTTTGTGTGTTCATATGTGTGTGTGTGTGTGTGTGTGTGTGTGTGTGTGTTTGTGTGTGTGTGTCTGTTTGATTGCGAATACACCCGTCCTGGAGCTGGAACTCAGCACTGTACCTAGTTTCTCTTGTACAAGGATAGCCCTCTCCTGATTGAGCCACAGAGCCACTGTAGCCTTTTTCTAGTGTTGTGGTCCTGAGAAATAAAGTCCAGGGTTTCATAGTTCCAAAGCACTCCACCCCTAAAGTACATTGCAGCCCTTTAATTCAGGTTTGTTAGTTTGTTTCTGTCTTTTTTGTTGTTGTTGGTTGTAGGAGTTGAAGTCTGGGCCTGGGTGCTATCCCTGAGCTCTTCAGCTCAAGTCTTGTGCCCTACTACTTGAACCAAAGCGCCACTTCATGTTTTCTGGGGGACCATTGGGGCTGATTGTCTCAAAGTCTTTCCTCCCCAGGCTAGCTTTGAACCATGACACTCATATCTCATCCTCCTGATAAGCTAGCATGACAGGTAAGAGCGACAAGCACCCAGCTTCAACTTCAGGTTTCTTAGTGGTGAATTGGAGATAATAGTCTCATGGGACCTTTTGTGTCTGGGATAGTTTGAAACCCAGGTGCTCAGATCTGAGCTTCTTAAGAAGGCGGGATGACAGTCCTCAGCTATCGATCCCTAGGTGGCACTCTCCTGCAAGGGGGTCCTTGGCTCCACGTTGTGGCGTGCTAGCCATGTGCCCAAAAGGTAAGGGTCAGTAGCTAGGCCCCAAGTTCAAGGTTCATGACTGTGGAAAAAAAAAGAGAAAAAAAAAAACAATTGTCTGCAGAAGACAACTCACTAGTCTTCAGCAATACATAATTTTGTCCCTGCCATGGGGTCATATCTGAGCCTCAATATTCTTGTCTACATAATCATCTCAGTTGTAGTGCTCTTACAAAGACCTGATGAAAGAATGCACCTGTGAAGGACACAGCACATGGCACTCTTTGCATGACTCAACACACAGCATCCTGTGAAAGACCCAGCATACAGCACCGAATGCAGGACTCAGCACACTGCACCCTGTGAAGGACTCAGTACATAGCACCATGTGCAGGACTTAGCACAGAGCACCTTATGAAGGACTCAGCACATAGCTCTGTTCCACAAGCTGTTAATAGAATTAGGTTGCTTTCATCAGTATCACCATTCTTTGAGGAACATTTCACAAACCACACAAGTTCACATCTAATGGTTTATTGTGGTGGATTTTCTTTTGCGGGGGTTAGGCATATGGCTTGAACTCAAAACATGGAAATTATACTCTAATAACATTTGCTCAAGGCTAGAGCTCTACCACTTGGAGCCACATTTTAAAGAGTCCCATAGAATTCCTTCCAGGACTGGGTTTTAAAGCCCCTGAGCAGCTAGGATGATCTGGGTAAGCCAATTGTGTCTGGTTCCATGGAGCTGGGTTGCAACATTTACATCTGGCTAAGTCAGGTTAGGTGGCAGCTGTCAGCACCAGACTCCTAGCTTGCTCTGTGATGAGGTATTTGAATTTCTGTCTTTGTATAGTTGCAGTTAGAACAATCTACCTTTTTGTGGCAGCAGTCCTATGGCTTGAGTAAGGCCTTAGACACTGTCCCTAAGCATTTGTACTCCAGGCTAGCACTCAATTGATTGAAAGATCTCAGAACTTCCTGGTATTCTGTTTATGTGGCACTGAGGAATTGAACCAAGGGCTTGGTGCTTGCTAGGTGAGCACTCAACAACTGAAACCAGGACTGAACAAGGTATACATAGAGATTGCTGTATATAAATATTATATACACAGAGAGATGTCTGTATATATTTAATTATAGATAATATTACTAACAATTTTTAGGTATTAAATTATGTCTCCATTTAATGATATGTTTCAGTTGAACAATTAATAAATCATTAATTAATAATTACTCTATATCCTGTTATTATCATATATGTACATACATCCATACATAATATTACATATTTTATAGAATGAGATAGATGTCTATATATAGTTAAATTATGCATCATGTGTTACTTTCAATTATTAGGTATTTAATTATATCTCCATGTAATTTTTATTCTGTTAATGCTTAATAAAATATTAATTAAACTTAATGCACCTATAATTAGTGCATACAATTTTATCCCAGAATGATTCACTACTAATTCAATGTGTTTTTCATTCATTTTAGTGACAATTATTCCACCTATGACATTTTTTACCTTTATGACATCCTATTACATTGTATATAGATTTTTACCCGAATTATACGTCCTACCTGACACTGAGCACTTTCAAAGAAAAGGAAAACATGGGTCCCGCTCAGCTTCTTACTCCATGATTATATTTTTGGCATTGATAGGATCTTGACTCAGAGCCTAGAAGGCTCAGTTCATGAATGGGTGGCTGTCAGCACAGCAGCATCTAGCCAATTCATCTGTCAGGCAGTTCCCAGGCCATGAGATCGAGCCCTGTATGTTGACTCAATATTGCGCTTATTGTCGTTAATCATTCAATTTTTTGTTTTATTCATTTAGTTACCATTTATTTTATTGACATGGAATATTTACCACATTTATTACATAGGATATAGATTTGCCTATGTATGAAACTTCACACTTGACACCCAGGACGTTCACAGAAAAGGAAAACATGTGTTACCCTGGGCTTCTTACTCCCTGCTTCAATTTTTGTGAGTGCTGGCATTTGAACTCACAGCCTACAAGGCCTAATTTATGAATGGATGAGTGTCAGCTTGGCCAACATAGGACAGATGGAGCTGACAAGCAGTTTCCAGCACTGAGATCGAGCCCTAGGGGTTGACAAAATAAGAACAGATTGACATGCTGATGGTAGTATACAAAGCAGTATAGAGGTTCCTCAAAAGACTCCACATAAAACTCCCCTATGACCGAGCAATCCTACTTTCGGGCATTTACCCAAATGATCACAAACAAGACCATACTGAAACTACCAGCACAACTATGATTTTGCCTCATTATTTACCATAGCTAAGATATGGAACCAACTTAGATGCCCCTCAGTAGATGAATGGATCAAGAAAATGTGGTATATATACACAATGGAATTCTATGCCTCCATCAGAAAGAATGACATTGCCAAATTTGTTAGGAAATGGAAACACTTGGAAAAAATTATATTAAGTGAAGTAAGCTAGACCCAAATATACATAGGTCCCATGGCTGCTTTATTGCAATAAGTAGTATATGTCTGAGTCAAGCAGAAACGGTCAGATAAGTTGATGTTAGGGGAATGAACCTCAAGATAAGTATTGAAATTTTTTTTTTTTGCCTTTCATGCAATTGTTTCTAACATATTTATAAGATTATTTCTATGTTGCATTGTATGTCCCTCCTCCACGGTATAACCCCTATTTTCACTGTATTTGATGTGGGTATAATTTGTGGATGGGAAGGAATACAGATGGACCCATTGCCACAATGAGATGTAAAATTCGTTATGTTGTAAAATGAACTTTACAACTTTGGTGGGGAGTGGGGGGAGAACCTGGTGGGGGGAGGAGAGTAGTATGGGAAGGGATGGGAAGGGAAACAAAGAGGAGGCAACAATGCTTGATACAAAATGTACTCCTTATCTTGACCATGTAATTGTAACTCTTCTGTACGGTATTCTCACAAAAAAAAGCCCTGAAAAAAACAAACAAATAAATATAGATCTTTATAGAGTCCAAGAGGTTTCTATACATTCTTCAGTTATATAGACTACATTCTTACCAACTCTTGGGTATTTATTATGCCTCCATGTAATTAATATGACTGTTTTCACCTTAATGAATTTTAAATTGAATCAACCACTGTCCTGAAACTATTACATACATAGAATTAAAAGTATTCTTTTAATGTGTCAGAAAATATTCATTAAAATCCATTGGCCTCCTAAAATCACTCTGTTTAATTTTATAGTAGTATCTTTCAGGAACAACTAATTCAACCTTGACATTCATAACATTCCATCAGTATTCCTATGAATAGGGATGAGACTCTTAGGATTTCCCTCCATTGGTAGGGGACAGGAACGGGCTTCTAACACAGGGCTTATGTTGCCAAGTTGGCCTATGGCTTCCCTGGTAGCCCGCCAAACTTCAGAAATGCCAGGTTACAAACAATTTTCAGCCATCATTCAAATCCAGGATGGTTACCTTGCAAAGAAAGCAAATGTAAAACCGGAGCCATCTGCAAGTTGCCGGATTTATATCTGTCTTTTCATTTTTTTTTCCTGTCAGTCTTTGGGGCCCAGGAACTCAGGTTCAGCTGTGGGTATAGTGGCTGCACCCCAGCCTAGACTGATCAAAGCTGAGGCACAGTTGCCACTACTTGAGTTCAAGCCCTGTGCTTGACAAAACAAAAATAAATAAATACATACATACATACATTAAAAATATTTTAAAATTATAAAAAAAAAATTATGAGAATCCTTGGCTTGGAAGTCACGCCATTTTTTTTCTGCCAGGCCTGGGATTTGAACTCCGGGTCTGGGTAAATCTGCAGCATTGTGGGGGAACAGGAAACTCACTGTGCTGGAGGACAAGAAAATCAAGCCTGTTCTCAGGGCCTGAATTCAAGTCCTAGCATTCGAAAAAAAATAATATTCGTATACATTTTAAATACATGATTTATATTTACATGCACGTTTACTGCATATTGTGGTTAGTGTAGTATACATTTTATTTTGAGTTTTATTTATTTTTACTATTTAATGAGTATGATTACACAGATAACATACATCCTATTACATAGGACATAGATTTGTCTATGTATTATACATCATTCCTGAAACCCAGGACTTTCACTGATGAGGAAAACAAGTGAGACCATTGGCTTCTTCCACCAGGATTAAGTTTTTGGCAGTTCTGTAATTTGAACTCCAGGCCTAGAAGGCCCACTGCATGAATGGGTTAATGTTAGCACAACAGTCTGATGCAAGTGAAGTTGGTGAGCAAATTTCAGGACCTGAGATCAATGCCTAGGAGTGGCCAATACATAAACAGATAGATGTGTAGATTGCTGTGTGTGTATTTACATATGTATATTCATCTATAAATAAATGCATATATATAGAGAGACAGACATTTATGTAGATTCTAGTGTATAACTCTATATAAAGTGATTTCTGTCTATATCTTATTTTTATATATTCTATTACTACCAATTATTAGTTCTAATACTATGCCTCCATTAATTACTCATGGTGGAAGACTTAATAAGGTACTAATTAAATTAATCAATGACTTATATTTATTGCATACAATCTTATAATAGAAAGACTAGCCAATTAGTAATTAAATAGTATATGTCAAACATTCTATTAATGTTCCTATAGATAAGAACGAGTCTCCTAGGATCTTCAGCTGTGTGTAGGTGGCAGTCCCAGGATCATGGAACTCAGGGCCTAGGTGTCTCTGTTGGGCTCAGGCTTCACTGACAGCCCAGAAGCCTTAGGCCATGCAAGGTGACATACAATTTTCCAGCCAAGTCATTGAGACCCAGGTTGGTCACAGTGCCAAGGAAAAAGTGGTAAAATGGTTGTGTAAAACTTCTTGGATTTTTCTTCCTCCGTTTCTTTTTTTTTTTTTTTTTTTTTTGGTTTGATGTATTTTTGCCAGTGCTAGGAGTTGAACTCGGATCCTAGGATCCCCGGATCATCTGGGGTGTAAATGCTGTACCCCAGCCTAGGGTAATCATGGTTTAAGACAATAAAGTGCTTCCTTCAGCAAAAGGAGCTCAGGGACAATGTCTAGGCTCACAGTTCAAGCCTCAAAAAAAAAAGTCATTACAAAAAGCCACTAAAAAGCCACAAAAAAGAGCCATTAACTCCATGTGTCTGTGTGTGTATGCATGTATTTCTATCGGTGAACATCCATGGCCGCTATGAAGAAAGGCACACAGCTAGGAAATTTGCTTTGAATAGAATGATTTCATAGCACAGACAGTGTTTTCAAGACAGTGCATGTTCCTGGGCTTCCCTCACTGTTCCCAGGGTATCCTGAGGGTTTCTGCGCACCCCAGGCTGCTGGAGAAAGTCGGCCTCACTGTTGGAACAGGCAGACAAAAAGTTTCACTCCTGTATAGCTGTGTAGCAAACAATTTATTGGGGGCAATTAGTGAGGATGAGTGTGGATGGGCTCTGAAGGCCAGGAGAAAAATGCCTATTTGTACCCCAAGCTAATTCTCTCCCCAGTGCTCTGTTTTGACAGGAAGCCTTCAATTGTGCCACCTCCTGTGGCAAGCCAAGTTCCCTGCACTTGTCCTGTCTTTGTGAGACTATGTTCCAATGTTGAAACAAACTGCTTCAATTAATTCGAGTTCTTCTGGCAGAAAACTAGGGAGCTGAACCTAATGAAAAGATTCCTAATTGTCAATTGGGGTACCTCCCTAAGATTCTGGAAGTTTGCTAAATCTAAGCACTTGTGCAAAATCACAATGCTTCCTGTCATGTAGGTCTGGTGAAGCTTATCAGGTTTTGAAACCTTTGTCCTCTCCTAGTCAGGCCTTGGTTGGCTAGTTTTTGGGGTTGAACACAGGGCCAGGGTGATGTCCATGAGCTCAGAGCAGAATCCAGGTGCTTTACAATTTTGTGTCACAACTTTACTTCTGCTCTGTGTTTGTGTGTGTGTGTGTGTGTGTGTGTGTGTGTGTGTGTGTGTGTGTGTATACACTAATCCTGGAGCTTGAACTCAGGACACGAGCATTGTACCTGTTTCACCTGCTAAAGTAAAGCACTTGAGCCAGAGAGCCATTTCAGACTTTTTTTCTAGGGATGTGTTACTTAGGATTCAAACCCAGGGTTGCATACATGCAAAGCACTCTACCCTAAACACAAGTTCCCAGCACTCCACTTCAGATTTCCTTCTTTCTTGTAAGTTGGAGGAGTTCAAGTCTGGGCCTCGGTGCTGTCTCTGAGCTCTTCAGCTCAAGTTTAGCACTCTACCACTTGAGCTACAGCGCCCCTTCAGGCTTTCTGGTGGTTCATTGGAGATAAGCATCTCAAGGAATCTCCTGCCCAGGCTAGATTTGCACCATGATCCTCATGTCTCAGCCTCCTGATTAGCTAGGATGACAGGCATGAGTCACCGATGCCCAGCTTCCACTTCAAGTTTCTAAGTGGTGAATATAAGATAATAGTATCATGGGACATTTTGTCAGGTTAGATGGTAGCTGTCAGCACCAGACTCCCAGCTTGCTCTGTGATGAGGTATTTGTAGTCCTATACTTGTGATGAGGTATTTGTAGTACTATACTTACATTGTTGCAGTTAGAACATTCTATCTTTTTTATTTTGGTGCCAGTCCTGGCTCTTGAGTAAGGGTCTAGACACAGTCCTTAAGTTTTTATGCTCAATGCTAGTGCTTGACTGCTTGGGTGACAGCATGACTTCTGGATTTTTTTGTGTACACAGTAGTGAGGAATCAAATGCAGGGCTTTGTACTTACTAGGTGTACATTCTATCATTAAGCACCAGGAGTGACAATTGTATGAACAGATAAATGTATAGATTGGTAGACAAATAGATGTATATGTATAAAACAAAAGAGAGATGTCTGAATATTATGAAATTGCATACACAATATTAATACCGATTATTGGCAATTAAATTATTCCTTCCATTTTTAAGTATCATGATTGAATAATTAATAAAGTATAAATTGAAAATTAGTCAATATTTTATAATTGTGTATAATTTTATAATATCGTATACTAACTACTAATTTAATTGTTAATTTTATAACATTCCATTTGTATATGGAAATAGATTTCTGAGAATCTCCATTCATTAGTGGCAGTCCTGGGATTCGACCTCCAGGCCTAAGTTGCTGGTTTTGGCTATGGCTTCCCTAATACCCCGCCAAACATCAGCAATGCAAGATAATGTATGCTTTCTGGGCCTTGTCATTTAGACCCAGGATGGTCACAATACAAAGGGAAAAAAAAGGAAAACTACCTCCTTGAACTTCTCAGTTTTAGCCTTCTCCTTTACAGTTTTTTATTTCTTTTTCAACCCCGAGATTTGAACTCGGGTCCTAGGATGCCACCACCAACTGTGGCAGAGATGCCAAGACCTGAGTTCAAGCCCCGTGCTTAGCCAAAATAATAATAATAATAATAATAATAATAGTAATAAGGCCCTGGTTTGGAATTTGCACCATTTTTCTAGTAGGCCTGGGATTTGCACTCAGGGTCTGGGTGAAGAGGAAAGGCTCAGCATCCTTGAAGACAAGAAATTCAGACAAGTTCCCAGAGCCTCAATTGAAGCACCAGCACTGGAAAAACTAATATTAATATATGAGATCTGTTTAAATACATGGGTTAGTACATATGACATTTATTACCCTTATTTATTTAGTATTTAGTATATACACATGTAACATTTCTTTTATTACATCATATCACATAGGATATAGTTGCATATGGATTATACATCATACTGAGACCAAGGACTTTCACAGAGAAGGAAAATAATGTGTCAAAATTGGTTTCTTACTCCATGAATAAATTTTTGGCCATGCTGGGATTTCATCTCACACCCTACAATGCCCAATCCATAAATAGGGTTACAGTCTTAGTCTTAGCAGACCAGCCTCCTGAAAACTGAGCGGCCAGGAAGTTCTGAGGACCTGTGATCAAGCCAAAGTAGTGCCCCATATATATATATATATATATATATATATATATATATATATGTATATATATATATGTATATGTTGATAAATATGTAGATTGAAGTAGATAGAGAGATAGACATAAACATACATACATATATATACATATACAGAGAGTGGGTCTGTGAGGATATTAAATTATATATGTTATTACCAAGTATTAGTTAATAAATTTTGCCTCCATTTAATGAAGTATCTGGGTTGAATACTTATAAAAGTATTAATTAAAAATTAATCAATATCCTTAACTATACCATGGTGCTAGAATGGAAAACATAAACCCAATAATTTTTGTGTGGCATTCTAAAATAGGGTCATGAATCCACTGCACATTTATTGTTACATTCATAACACTCCATAAGCATTCACATGAACAGGAATAAGTTTGTCAGGATCTCCTTCCTTTTGTGGATGGCTGTCCTAGCATTCAAACTCCAGGCCTGGGTCGTTTAATTATAATGCAAACCATTGGAATGACACCGTGAAGACTTCAGATTGTTACCATTAAAAAAAAGAAAAAGAAGAAGAAAAGTAAGCAAGGTGCCAGTGGCTCCTACCTGTAATCCTAGCTCCTCAGGAGGCCAAGATGTAGAGAATGCCAATTTGAATTCAGCCAGGGTGGGAAAGTCCATGACACTCTTCTTTCTAAGAGATCACAGGGGGAAAAAAAACCATGCATGGGGCTGTGGCTCAAGGGTAGAGCACTACTCTCGAGCAAAAGGTGCTCAGGGACAGAGCCTAGGCTCATAGTACAACCCTGGACCTGCCAAAAATAAAAAAAGGAGGCAATAACTCCATGTATCTGGGTATGGACAATAGGCATTCAGCAGGTTGCCCATGCCCAGCCCCCCAACCTGGGCAATCTGGGACAAGCCCTCAGAGAGTACAAAGTCTGAGAGGGCAACATGAACAAAGCATCCATCTCTGCCATTTAAGAACTGAAGCCTTATATTCTGGCCGAGGTGTCCCATCAGGACACCATGCAGCCAGCCACTGCCTCCAGGGAAAGCACAGTTCCTAGGCTGTAGGAGTTGTCAAAGGTTCTAGCTCCATATTCTCTATCCTTCTGTAGGATGTGAGGCTAGACTTCTGGGGCCTGTGGCTATCACTCATTTATCATTCCTCATTGACGAGTCACAGTCTGGTCCCAAATCATGGCAAAGATATGAAATAGAGATTTCTACACCAAAGAGGGTAAGCCAATAAACCCCACCCTCATAACTCCTGTTAGAAGGGAGCCTTAGGCTGAGATTGGAGCTTAGTGCTAGAGTGCTTAGCTAGCCCGCATGTACAAACCCTGGGTTTGGGTTTGATTGCTCAGTACCACAGAAACAGAAAAAGCCAAAAGTGGTACTGTGGCTTAAGTGATAGAAAGATAGCCATGAGCAAATGTAGCTCAGGTGTATGCCGAGACCCTGAGGTCAATCCCCAAGACTGACAAAAAGAAAAAATTCATCCAGGTGTGATCTTTTGCTCTGGGACTCAGAGGAGGGCTGAAGTTATAGATAAGAGGTAGAGTAGAGGACGGGTGCTGGTGGCTCACCCCTGTAATCTTAGCTACGCAGGAGGCTGAGATCTGATGATCCCAATTGCAAGCAAGAAAGTCTATATGAGACACTTTTCTCCAATTAAACACCCAAAAAGCCAGACGTATAGCTGTGGTTCAGTAGTAGAGCGCTAGCCTTGAGCACAAAAGCTCAGGGATTGGATAGCATCCAGGCCATGAATTCAAACCCCAGGACTGGCACACACATGCGCACACACACACACACACACACACACACACACACACACACACACACGATAGAGCATTTGCCAATCAGCCCGCACAAGTTCCATCTCTAGAAACTCAATATTAAAAAAAAGAGGGAGAAGGGAAGGAAAGACTTCCTCAACGAGGCGATATATCCAATGCCAAAATTCCACAGGAGTTCTAAGATGTGGATTCAGGACAGAGGGCCTCAGGCAGAAGGTACAGCATGGGCAAAGGTACTGAGGTGTGCTTTAGAGCAGATGGTGTGGGTGGAATGAAGGTTCTGTGGCTTCAGACAAGTCTGGTAGGACATTCAAGGCTGGGTCAAGGTTTATATTTGAGTCACAGGTAGGGCAGAGGGTGGGGTCCCAGAATGGGGCCCAGGGGGAAGATCAGTTGGCTTTTTACCAGAGACACCTGACATTTCCTGTGGCTGGAAGCTTATTTTTCACAGCTCCTGACCCTCAGACCTCCTTTGCATGGAGGAGTCAGGGCAAATGCAGGGAAGAATATTTGCTTAAGAAAAGCTTCTAGCCCAATGCCACCAGTGGCTCAACCCCTGTAAATCCTAGCTCCTCAGGAGACTGAGATAGAGATTGTGGGTCAAGCCAGCTCAGGGGAGGAAAGTTAGTGAGACTCTTCTTGCCGATGAACTACCAAAAGCCGGAAATGGAGCTTTGGCTCAATTGGCAGAGTGCTAAAATTGAGGGAAAAAATTAAGGGACCAGAGCCTAACCCCTGAGTTCAAGCCCCAGTACTTGCACCTAAAAAAATAAAGAAAAGCTTTCAGAAGCTCCTAGTCTACTGTGGTGTAAGGCCAGATCAGCCGGCACCGGTGGCTCACACCTGTCCTCCTAACTCCCCAGGAGGCTGAGATGTGAGGATCACAGTTCAAAGCCAGCCTAAGCAGGAAAGTCTGGGAGACTCTGATCTTCAAAGAACCTTCAGAAAACCAGAATTGGTGTTGTGCCTCAAGTGGCAAGCCAAACCTCTGGGGGACAGAGGGTTAGGCCCAGAGTTCAAGTCCCATGACCAACACCTGGCCTGCTTGGACCTCACTCTGTGGATCTAGGCGGAGTAATTTCCAGTGGGCCACTGAGGGTCTCCCAATGTCTAGGTGTCCTACAAGTCTTGAGAGCAGCCTCTTTGGAGGCCTTTGCCTACAGAGCAGGCCACAGTATCAGAGAAGGTTCGAGCCTTGACACGGAGGTCATTAATCTGTTTATCAGAATGGCATCTGTCATGGCTGCACTTTGGATCTGAGCAATAAATCGACCTCAGACCAAAGTTCTGGGCCAGAAGGGGCAGGAGCTGCAAGATGGCACAGGAGGTAATGCCCACTCACTCGAGTATCACAAGAGTGTGAATCTGTCAGGCACACATTTGGCAGATGTTGAGTTGGGCTCATGAAAGACTTGTAGTCTCAGGTATCCACAGCCAGCAGGCTGCTGCTGGTAGCAGTCTCTATCCCAGGAGTCACAGGGCTCGGAGCCTTA
The DNA here is from genome assembly GCF_019054845.1 of Dipodomys spectabilis. Taxonomy (NCBI): domain Eukaryota; kingdom Metazoa; phylum Chordata; class Mammalia; order Rodentia; family Heteromyidae; genus Dipodomys; species Dipodomys spectabilis. The sequence continues at coordinate 1,112,617 of NW_024870808.1, read as the reverse complement.
CTTTCCTCACCAGTACTCGGAGCAATCATGGGCTGACTACAAATGAGCATTCATAGTGGCTTCCCTTGGTCCTGTGGCCCTGTGCATGGATAGAGGGGCAGGTTCCATGGAACTTACTGCCATGATCCAGACCCCTTAGCCCAAGAATGACTTAGGGAAAAACTACTTGATCTGCCTTGAGAGTTTACTATGACTATGCCTCAGGAGTGCCCCCAGTTTTGTAGCTGAGCTCATCATTACCACCATCTTCTGTGTGTGTGTGTCTGTGTGTGTATGTATGCATGCACACACTTGCACACATCTTGGTACTAGGGCTTGAACTCAGGGCCTGAACTCTGTGCCTCAACTTTTTCATTCAGGGCTAGCACTCTACCAGTTGAGCCACAGCTTTTCTTCCAGCTTTTCAGTGACTAGTTGCAGAGGAGAGTCTCACAGACTTTTCTAGCTGGGCTGCCTCTGAATGGCAATCCTCAGATCTCAGACTCCTGAGGAGCTTGGACTAGGAGGGCATGAGCTATTAGCATCTGGCCACACTTTCCTTCTTGGCTGAAACAGACTACCTCTCCCCCAGCCGAGCACCCATCTACAGCTACCCTCCTTCCCCAGGCTACAGAAGAAACATACCCTCCCTTGAGTACAAAGAAATGGGATCATGTTAGAGGTTTATGTTCTCCACACAGTCACGGGATGCTGGGAGCTGAAGTGGAGGTCAGAGATCTAGGCCAGGGGAAGTAGACAGCTGTTAGAACAGAAGAGCATATGAAAAGACATCCTTGCAACTGGGTACCAGTGGCTCATGCCTATAATCCTAGCTACTCACGGCTGACACCTGAGGATCAATCAAGATTCAAAGCTAGCCTGGGCAGACTCTTCTCTCCAATGAATCACCAAAAGCTGGGAAGCAGAGATACCCTAGTTCAAGTAGTACAGCACCAACCTTGTGCAAACAAGCTAAAGGATATCCCCTAGGCTCTGAGAACAAGTCCTGGTAAATACACACACACACACACACACACACACACACACACACATGCACACATGCATGCGCACATGCACGCAAACATGCACGCAAGCACATGCATCCACTACCATCCTTAATTGGAGCCAATTGCTCATACCAGCAATTCCAGCGACTCAAGAGGCTTAGCTCTTAGAATGGCAGCTTGAACCCAGCCCAAGCAGGAAAGTCTGTGAGACTCTTCTCTCCACTAACTACTAAAAAAGGTGAAAAGTGATCTGTGATATAAGTGGTAGAGAGTTAGCTCAGGGACAGTGCCTAGGCCCTGAGTTCCAGCTCTGAGATTTTTTTTTTTAATATACACCCTTTACCTTCCCCACCCCCACAGACCATAAATCCAGATTTTGGTCATACTAGATCTCACTTTTGCTCTTGCCATTTCCATAGCACTTCCACAAATGGCCGGTGTGTGGCCAGCCATGGGTTAAGAAGTGAACTTACGCAAGGAAGGCATAACCAGGTCAAGGCTAATGCCCCAGAACACTGAGATACTGGCCATACCAGTATCTCATCCCCCAGTTCCCTGGCCCTGGAATCTTATGTCTGTGCCTCTGTATTCTGGGTATCCGGAATCGTGTAGAAGGAACTGAGAGGTCAAGCTGGGGCTGGGAGATGGACTTGGCTGTGATAATGTTTGTTGACATTTCCTAGACAACAACAGATACTTCCAAGCCACCTGGGCCTCACCTCTATGCAGCCCAAGATCCTTCTTGCTTGGGCAGCCTTCATTCAGCTATCAAGCTCAAGTTGGTCAGAGCCACTGGCAACCACCCTTCCCCCACTCCACTGCCAGATGCTGGGAGGGACATGCAGCCAGAGGCCCAGCTGAGGAAAAGGAAAAGACATCACATGAGTGAACCCCACCCTTCCAGAGGTAAGGGAGAACCTATGCCAGCTGGCCCTGCTGACACAGAATCCCATGGAGGTGGCCAAAGATACGGACAGCCAGACTTGGGCCCCAATGAAAAGCTGGACTATACAGGTCTCTGGCAATTTAGGACTCATTGTAGACCCTGCCTGGGGGCTAAAGGCAAGGTTGTAATGGAAGAGGGGCAACATCCGAGGTCAGGAAGAGGAAGACAGGCACCCAGGAAGGGGACAGAGAAAGATGAGGGAAACACACACACACACACACACACACACACACACACACACACACACACACACACACACACACACACAGGGGTAGCCCAAGACCTCATCAGGCCCTGAGCACCAGAACATGCCAAACCCTGAGTAGATGGCACTACCATCCTCAGACCAACTGTAGACAAATCTCAGCCTCTCACACGTCTAGAATGGCTCATAACACAGCATGGCATTTCCTACTGTACACAACTCTATGCAGAAAACTCATCCACCTTATTTTTGGTTGTCGGTCACAGCGTTTGAACTATGGGCCTGCACGCAGTCCCTCAGCTCTTCAGCTTAAAGTGCACGCTCTACCACTGGAGGCACAGCACTACCTCTGGTTTTCTGGTTGTTCATTGGAGATAAAAATCTCACAGACTTTCCTACCAAAGCTGGCTTTGTACTGCAAGCCTCAGATCTCAGCCTCCTGAGTAGCTAGGATGACAGTTGTGAGCCACCAACAGCATCCGGCTTTAGTTACCTTCTTATAGCCAGGTGAAACCCAAATTGTCAGGCTACAAACCACATGCAACCCTTCACTTCAGACTTTGACACTAGCATCCAAAACTATATTTCCATGGATGAAGAGAATATAATTGACAATACCTACCCATCCCTGCTCGCATTAGCCCACTCCATGCCTAAGACAGGCCAGGACTTCTGGAGTTGTTGGTAAGGCAACGCCGACCCTGCTGTGACTTCACGCTGGGGCAAACTTGGAGAGTTTTTAGAAATTTCTGTACACTTAGGCTAGCATCTGGTCTCCCAACGACAGGACCCCCACTGCTTCACCATCACTTGCAAGCAAGGTTGTCTTTCTGGTTTTTATTATTGTTGTTTTTGATGAAGGGCTTGGGAACTGTCCCTGATGATGATTTTTGCTCAAGGCCAGAACTGTACCTTTTGAGCCATGGTGCCGTTTCTGTTTGGAGATTGGGGATGACACTCTCATGGGACTTTCCTGCCTGGGCTGGGAAACGAGATCCTCTGAGTCTCAGCCTCCCGAGTAGCCAGGATGACAGGCGTGAGCCACCAGCACAAGGCTTACGGTGTCTCAGTCTTTTGAATTTCCATCTAGTCCTCCTCTATACACTACCACCTAGACACTCCTCTATCTCCCTCACAGAAAGCAAAGAAAGGCTTGGAATCTGGTTAGGGCCATGGGCATTAAAGAGCTCCCTCCACATCTCAATCCCTCTCTAAGCTCCCATCTGCCTCCTCTGGATGGACTGGTCCTCTGTGACAGGTCAGACCCAGTAGGACTTTAGGGGTTTGCCCTGTATCCCCCAAACCCCATCCAACTTGTACCTGAGGATTTCTGGGGCCATTTCCACGGTGGAAGATGTTGGGAGGGTTGCTGATAACCACATCCAGGGGTGTCCAGGGCAGAAGGAATATCCAGCTCCCCTCTGTCAAAGAAGGAGACACTAAGCATGGATGGATTTACTAAGAGCTACAGGGCATAGCCAACCACCTGTCACCAAGGTCCATCTGAGTGCTATTTTATTTTCACAGTCCTAAGGCGTGACCTCAGGGCCTGGGCAATGTCTAGAAGCTTCTACTGACAGAGGCAAGCACTCTTCCACCTGAGCCATGGTGCCGCTTCTGGCTTTTTCTGTGTATGTGGGACCTAGGAATTGAACCCAGGGTTACCTGTGTACTAGGCAAGCCCACTACTGCTAAGACACAATCCCAACCCTGGATAGCTGTTCCTCTGTGAACCCTCGGGCCTGCCTCGGGATACTCTTTCACATCAATATTGAGTTTCTCACCAGCAGCCCTGGCTGGAAATAAACATGCTCAACTATGTTGTAATTTATCTACAGCGTCTTTGCTCTCTGTGCTTCCTGTCAGATCCTCTTTGTTAAGAAAGACCCCCTTTCAAGTGCTGCCTCTAAAAAGCCTGCTCCAATCGCCCTGACAGAGCAAGATCTTCTCTGCTCTGCAGGCTGCCTGCTTTGTCATGCTCTGTCTTCCAGCTGGTGTGGGTTAAGAGCACACGAAGGAGTAGGCCTGGCTTCCACCATCCAATTTCTGAAGGCTCTGATACACTACCTAGGACCGGTGCTGTATCACACACTGTGAGAGGGCACTCATGGCCCAGGGCAGTCTGGGGATGAAAAGATGGGGCCATTTTTGTGTGTGGGCTTGAATTCATGTTCTGGGAGTGGTCTCTCTGAGTTTTCATGCTCAAGGCTGGTGCTCCACAACTTGAGCCACAACTCCACTTCTAACTTTTTGGTGGTTCTATGGAGAGTAGATTCTCACCAGCTTTCTAGCTTATGGCTGGCTTTGATCTTTGATCCTCAGATATTTGCCTCCTAAGTAGCCAGGGTGTCAGACGTGTACCTGAGCCAGAGGTGATGGGCACCAGACCCTTTCTTTGTTTATCTCATGCCAACAAGCAAGCCATAGTTAAAACAGTCATTTACAAGGGATCAAGTTCCTCTGCTAGGTCAGTTAATACAAGGAGATAAGGTGCCTTTGAAAAAGGCTAGTCTGTGTTGGCCTAGGTGTGTGTGTGTGTGTGTGTGTGTGTGCATGTGTGTGTGAGTTTCAGGGATACCTACCCCTATCTCTGCAGTGCCTCATCCTCCCAGTGGTGAGTACATCCAGAATCCCCACCCCAAGGAAGGTGTTTAGGGGAGGGTATATAAGGTCACATTGAGTGGGATGATCTGAATTCTATCCTGAAACTGAAGCCTGGAGAGCTAATGGAGAGAAGGGGAGGTTTAGAGGAGCATCAAAGAAGCCCCTTACTTTTGGCTACAAGTACCAAAGAGAAGACTGAATCCATTTTTTTAGTAGTAAGATAACAGGTGCCCACTATTCATTTATTGTATTATTTTTTTCTGAGCCCTAGGACTTGGATTCAGGGCCTCGGTGTCGTCCCTGAGCTTCTTTCATTCAAGGCTGAGGCACTATCACTTGAACCACAGAACCACATCTGGCTTTTTTTCTGGTGGGGGGAGGTGGTTTTTGGGAGATAAGAATATCACAGACTTTGCTGCCTGGGCTGGCAATTAGTCATGAATATCAGACCTCAGCCTCAGCCTCCCAAATAGCCAGGATGATGGGTGGCAGCCACCAGCACGTGAACGCCACCATCCATTTATTTTCCTCTAGGGCCAGTGCCAGCCATCTGCACTGCACTCCCCCCTTATTGTGAGTGGGAAGTAATCATGGGTGGGTTTGATACTTCAACAGCCCACCTACGTACCTTTTAGCATTGTTCCTGATCAGTTTGATGGCAGCTACTTCCTTATCCACAGCAATCACTTGGCTCTGTCACAAGAAAAAAGGTACCTCAAGAGCTGTCAGGTCTGGAGTCTTTCCTCTGCACCACGCCCCCCCTACCTGAAATGACACACCCCAGCAAAGCGAAGTAGACATAGAGTGAATTCATTTTCTTATAACCGGCGTCTGGCCAGATAGATGGCCGTGAGGATCAGAGGTCCAGGATCATGCTGGGCGGTTGGACAACACGATACCTCCTCATCCACTTTCCTTTAACTCTCTTAGCAGAGGGTAGTGGGGAAGTACTCAGAGGATGGATGGACAATGAATAACCGTCATGTTCTAGCCCGGGCACAGAGTGGTGGACCTCAGGGAGTTATTTCAACAGGCTGAGCAAGACAGCTCCTGACCCACAGCCCACCTCCAGAATTAGAGGGTTACCATGGGTCCCAGACACATGGAGACACTGAGTCACCTCCTCCAGGACACGTTCAACCAGTTTCTGAAAGAGAGAGAGACAGACAGACAGAGACAGAGACAGAGAGACAGAGACAGAGACAGAGACGGAGAGGGAGAGAGAGAGAAAAAGAAAGAAAGAAAGAAAGAAAGAAAGAAAGAAAGAAAGAAAGAAAGAAAGAAAGAAAGAAAGAAAGAAAGAAAGAAAGAAAGAAGAAGGAAGGAAGGAAGAAAGGAAGGAAGAAAGGAAGGAAGGAAGAAAGGAAGAAAGGAAGGAAGGAAGGAAGGAAGGAAGGAAGGAAGGAAGGAAGGAAGGAAGGAAGGGAAGGAAGGAGGGAAGGAAGGAAGGAAGGAAGGAAGGAAGGAAGGAAGAAGGAAGGAAAGAAAGAAAGAAAGAAAGAAAGAAAGAAAGAAAGAAAGAAAGAAAGAAAGAAAGAAAGAAAGAAAGAAAGAAAGAAAGAAAGAAAGAAAGAAAGAAAAAAAGAAAGAAAGAAAGAAAGAAAGAATTGGACTTATGCCTGATGCCAGTGGCACAGGCATAATGCTATACAGGAAACTGACATATCAAGATCATGGTTTTTAGCCAGGCAGGCAGGAACGGTCTGTGAGACTCTTATCTCCAAAGAACCACCAGAAATCCAGAAGTGGTGCTGGGGACTCAAGTGGTAGAGCACTTGCCTTGAACTGAGGAGCTTGGGGACAGCGCCCAGGACCAGAGTTCAAGCCCCAGGATTGACAAGAAGTGGACTTTCCACCACAATAAGTGGACTGAATAGCAGCCATTGTCATAGGGAGCATGGCAGAGAAGTCAGGCTGAGCTTCCTGTAACTGGGTGTCATGAATAGGTCACCCAGCTTCTTCATGCCTCATTTTATCCAGCTGCAAAACTGAACAGTGAAGGATCCCCTTCCACATGCAGATAGGGTAAGGATGAAAGAGAGCCATGTTTTGTTTCATAATCTCATACCTGTTGCATGATAAATAACAGGCCCCATCTGAGCCCTTGCAGGGTATCTTCCTGTCATATGTTCACAGAATTTGAAGAACCATATCTAGCAACCACTCCTTCTATGCCTGGCCCTGCCCCAGTGATCCCCCTATATTGATCCCTTGATTCCTCACAACTGTCCCAGGAGGATACTGAGGTCCGATGGTCAAGGTCCCGAGCTTCAACTCTGGTCAAGAATCAGCTGCTGTGGACTAAGAGTTTGGGACAATCCATCTAAACTGATGACTAAACGTGGTGCTACCTGTCTAGCATCCCGATACAGAGAACCAGTCATGGTGGCCCACACTTGTCACAGGAGGATCGTGATCCAGCCCAGCCTGAGCATATATTTAGTGTCTATCTCAGAAATGCCCAAGACAGAAAGGCTTGGCTTTCATGGTAGAATACATGACTGGCAAGCCTAAGGCCTTGAGTTCAATCCCTGGTATACCAAAAAGAATCAGAGGCCCGTTGGCAGAGGCTCATGCCTATAATCGTAGCTACTCAGGAGGCTGAGTTCTGAAGATGATAGGTCAAAATTTAAAATAGGGTTGGCCTCACCCATCAGACCTCATGATGAGAAGACCCAGAGTTTGGCCCATTCAGTATGCTCCATACTAACAGAGCTGGCATCCTGAATAAGTGCTGGCCATGCTCTCTGTCCCTCTGGGGAGCCACCCCATGCAGGCCCCACTCCCAGGTCCTCCCAAGCTCCCTCTGCCACCAACCAGGGACAAGGGAGTAGACAGCTCCCGGGAACACAGATCCCTTGGTCTTATAATTTAAACCTTTCACCCTTCCAGGCCCCCAAACCTAAGACACAACATTCATGCACCCACCCAAAGATAGCAGTTAGAAGTTACCAAAGGGTCCAGCGCTCCTTGTTGCAACCCACTTCTACACACACACACACACACACACACACACACACACACACACACACACACACAAATCCGGCACAGGTGTTTCATGTATGTCATCCTACCTACTCAGGAGGCTGTGGTTTGAGGATCACAGTTCAACACCAGCCCATGCAGGAAAGGCTCTGAAAGGCTCTGAGGCTCTTATCCTCAGTGAACTACCAAATAGATAGAGATGAACCTGTGGCTCAAGTGTCAGAGCACTAGCTTTGAGCTCAGAAGGTCAGGAACAATACCTATGCCCTGAATTCAAGGCCCAGTTCTTCTACTTCCAAACACACAAAGAAACAGACACAGACACAGACAGAGACACAGACCCACACAGACACACAGACACAGACACACAGACACACAGACACACACACAGACACACACACACACACACACACACACACACACACACACACACACACACAGGGACAGCTCAAGGCTTCAGCAGTCCCTGAGAACAAAACTACGAACTCATTCCATTAGGATCACATCCCACCCACAAGAAGGTGGCACTACCGACCTCAGACCCACTGTAGACAAAACATTGAGCCTCTCACATATCTGGAATGGCTCATAGACCAGCATGGCATTTCATACCGTACACACTGCTATGTAGAAAACTTAGCCACCTCTTTTTTTGTTGTTGCTCATGGGGTTTGAACTCTGGGCCAGGTCACTGTCCCTCAGATTTTCAGCTGAAGTTGAGCACTCTCCCACTTAATCCACAGCACCACTTCCTGTTCTCTGGTGGTCTATTGGACATCAAGTCTCACAGACTTTTCTGCCCAAGCTGGATCTGAACCATGGTCTTCACATCTCAGTTTTCTGAGTAGCTAGGATGACAGTTGTGAGCCACTGGCGACTTCCGGTTTAGCCACCTTTACATACCCAGAGGAAAACCATCTCATAAGGCCACAAACTCCTTGCAACACTTCACTTCAGACTTTGTCACCAAGCATCCAAATCCATCCTTTATTGGAGAAAAAACAGACACAGGAATCCTAGCCCTGCACCCATTCACCCACTCACTGCCTGACACAAGCCATGTCCTCTTGAAGCAGTGGGTTCAAGTTGGGGTAATCTTGGGGAGATCTTAGAAATGTCTGTACAGTGGGGTGAGCACCTGGTCTCCAAACCACAGCACCCCCCTCTTCATCCCTTGCACACCTGGACCATCCTTTGCAGGCAAATATGTTTTATTTTCTTTCTTTTTTCAGTTGTGGGGCTTGAACCCTAGGTCTGGGTGCTTTCCCTGAGCATTCCAGATCAAGGCGAGCACTCTACTACTTAAGTCACAACACAACACCACTTCTGTTTATCTGGCGGTTCCTTGGAGATAAGAGCTTCAGAGTTTTTCTTGCCCAGGCTGGCTTTGACCACTGATCCTCAGATCTCACCTCCTGAGTACCTAAGATGACAGTCATGAGCTAGTGCCACCCAGCCAAACATACTTTTCCATGCCTGTCATCCTATCCCCTCAGGAGACTGAGATCTGAGGACTTCAGTTGGATGCCACCCTTGGCAACAAAGTCCATGAGAACTCTTTATCTCCAATTATAAATGCCCAAACATGTTGGAAGTGGAGCTGTGACTCAAATGGTAGAGCGCTAACTTTGAATATAAATGACAAGGGATAGGACCCACTTCCTAGTTTCAAGTTTTTCTAGCAAAAACCCACCCAAGAAAGGGAAGCAGGTGGGCATACGGGAGCTGAAAGCTCACACATAGTACTCAAGACTCCCAGAACAGACCCCATCCTGCTGCGATTCTCTAGATTCTATGTCCTACATTATGGTAATCTTAGATGGAACTTACCATACACCAAGTTAGGATGTTCAAGTACAATCGCATATTCAGGATACCCTGGCCTTATCAAAGACTCAAGATCTTTCACTGTCCTGCCTCTATACTGGGTAGGGAAGTGAGGTCTAATTATCCAACCACAGGATGTGGGAATGAAAGGATTTCTCGGCCAAGGTAAGTAGACTCAAGGGTTCCAGGTCTCTCTCTCAGGAAGAAGAATAGGGCTGATCTATCCCAGGAATTTTCCTGGGGTGTGAGTATTCTCAAAGAAACAACCCTGCTCACAGACCAGTGCCTCTGGTTTTCCAACCAGCCTCTATCCAAACCTGCCCCACGTTCAGTCTGCCCTCTCTGAATCCCAGATCTGCCATTTAGACTAAAGGCTGAGCCAGCAAAGAGACCCATCTCTGCATCTGAGAATAGCAATCACGGGGTCCTAGTGCCCCCTAGAGGAAGTCTGGGGAAACAAGGGTCCTTACTCCCACCCTCATTCCCTGGCTGCCCTGTGCTAGTGGCCAGCTTACTTCTGTCTCTGGTGCAGGAAAGAATAGGGTGGGGGATGTCAACTTCAGATTGAGCCCTGGAAAGTCCCAGTCCCCAAGGATGTACTGCACAGGCATCCTGCAGTGGACAATAGATAGATGGTCAATGGTGAATCCAATATGCCAGGACTCTTAATAGCAGTGTAGCTGGGTCAAAGGCTCTATCACATTTGGTCTAGGATGTCAGGTGAAGTCATGGCTCCAATATCCTGACATTCCTGACCTGTGATCCTCCTCCCTCTTCATCTTCTTGCTTATCCCTTGCCCCCCCACAACACTGCCTCACACCAATACCTCCCTAGACCTTGGACAGCTTGTTCTTATCTGACCAGAAAATAAACTCATTGGCGCCAGGGATGGTTGAAAACTGGTGAACCGCCCTGAGTCCTAGTGTCTACCAGAGATTGCTTACCTCTGTAGTTGGCTACCACACAGCTCCTGGATGTCAGAAAGTTGCAGAGGTATCAGTATCTTGGTCCTACATACTGGCTTTAGTGTCTGAAATTGTCCCCACATAGATTGTGAATGGTTGGCTCACTTGATCCAGGGACTCCAATCCAAGACTCACATGTTCTCCCTTCTTCCTTCCTTTCCTCTTTTTTTTCCATCCAGCCTTCCCTCCTCTTTCTCTCTTTCCTTCCTTTCTCTCACTACTGGGCCTTGAACTCGGAGCCTAAGTGCTATGCCTGAGCCTTTTTACTCAAGGCCAACAGACTACGTACGGCTTGAGCCACACATCCACTTGTGGTGTTTTCTTTTTGGTAGTTAGTTGGAGATAAGACTCTTACAGGTTTTCGTGCCTGAGCCTCAAGCATCGATCCTCCCATCACAGCCTCCTATGTAGCTAGGATGACAGGCATGAAGCACAGGCATCCGGCTCAAACCAAGGTTTCTTCATGTGCTGTGGAACAAGCACTGGAACCGCTCATTTTCTATGACCCCTCCAGAGCCTGGCACAAACTGTAACTCTTTGTTGGATAAATAAATGAGCATCTGTCTACAAAAATACTACAGAAAATCCCATCCCATTCAGGTAAGCATCCTGGTGGGCGGGGCAAAGCCTGATGTAGCTCTCCCACAGTTCTCCCTCCTCCCTCTTCCCACCTTCCTGGTGCCACCGAACTGAACTGTTTTGGCTCCGAAGACACTGTGTACTCGCTGGATTCCAGGGCCTCTGGGATGCCTATCTTCTCAAAGATCTCTGGCCAGCGGCTGACCAGCTTTGTGGCACTCAATTCCCCACTCAGTAGTGAATGAGGTTGCCATGAGCTGAAGGCCAGGCTCAAGGGTCCTACTCTCCTACCCCTGGGGCCAGCCAGGATGGCCCACCACATCTGGCCCCCAAGTTTCATGTTGCAGAGATCTTTGAGGCATTTTGGGTTTCTGAATCTCCCAGAGTCCAGTGCAGGTGCTGAGAATCCTCTCTACTCACAGGTGGCAGGCTAGGGATGGTGAGGTCACAATTTCTTCTCCCCATGACATCCTCAATGTTATGCCTAGGTCGCAGGACCCCCACCAAGAAGACCACCAAGAGTCAGACTCTACAGCTGTTTTATTTAAACGGGCTGCAGCTGGGGTCTCGTCCTACACTCTGACACAGTGGAGCCCAGGACGAGAGCCCTGAGCTAAGGATTTACAGGTCTTATAAAGGCACACAACCAGGTGGTTTAGCACCATGTGTTGCTCTGCTCTGAAACAAGCAACAAATGGTCACTGCCTCAAGTATTTTAACCCTTCACTCAACCGTGGTGGTCACACTAGAGAAAGTCAGAGGAGAATCAACAGCTGCCACATGAAAGCAATCAAGGCATGACGTTCATAGCAGGAGACCAACTGGCTTGGAAACTCTGCTTGTGATACTTTGAACATCATTGATTGTTGGCTGAAATGGTCCGTCTAATTTGACCAATAATCCCAGTTGTTAGTGGAAATTGCCAGCTTCAAGAAAAAAACCCTCGAAAAGGTGGCATTTCAGTTGTCCCAATAAAACTTAAAGGGTTCCAAAGTTAGCGGTCCCCTTTTCTTTCCAGACAGCCCAGAGCAGGTTACAGAAAATGGCATTCAGACAGCCCTAGCTTACTGCCACGGCCTGATATCGAGCAGGCTCCACCAGGGTGAATGCACTTGCCTACCACTGCCCAGCTGGAAACAGCACAGGCAGGACACAAATTAGAGTCTGCAGGATGCCAGGGAGGACTTCAAACCAGTGCACTCCCCCAGGAGGGAATCCACACCACCAGTGGGGTCCCAGAGCCCCCTGCCTAGATGCCCATGGACACCCTCAATGCCCTTGGTAAGGTTGCCCTCTCATCCTCGGTAGTGGGGAACCATCTGCAATGTCACATCGTTCACCACTTCCCAGAGCCTCCTAGATTCACAGCCCCTGCCCTACTCCCCCCCTCCATCTCCTTCCCTAGTTACATTTGGCAGACACATTCCCAACCCTTGAATTAGCTCCAACTATACAAACGAGAGCAGACTGTCTGGCTGGAAGAGTGCTCTGTGGTCACACTCATCTCACAAGCCTTCAGGCTTAAGACAGAAGGTGTCCACTTTGGTCTGTCGTTCACACAGGCCTACAAGGGGAGATCCACCCAGGCCCAGCATCTACTGTGGGCTATAGGAAAAGGGGAAGCGAGAGGTGGAAAGGCACGTCTACTGAAATCTTGCTCAAAGGAGCCATGAAACAGTGAAGGTGAAAACAAAAATTATGTCTGGTCTCATACTTGGCATTGATGAAAAAAGCACAACAAGTACACACACACACACACACACACACACACACACACACACACACACACACAACAAATCAAGAACAGTGACTGTAGACTCATCCATGCAGCATCTGCAATTTGCCAACTGATCACTTACCTGAGCACAGTCAAGCTCTCTCTCTCTCTCTCTCTCTCTCTCTCTCTCTCTCTCTCTCTCTCTCTCTCTTTTTCTCTCTTCTTCATGCACACACACGCACGGTACACACACACACAGACATAGGTTCAGAATATTGCCCCTCCTGAGTTTGTAGGTTTCTCATCTGTGACAATGTACAAGCTGGAGCATGTGAGTTCCCTTGTCAGAACCAGGGGCTCGACCCAAGGAAGCACTGCTCTAATCATGCTGAACCACCCTGCCTCTCCCTTTCTTCAGGGCCAGACACTTTCCCTTGGGAATAACCACCCTTGACTCCCCATTCAGCAAAACTCTAGGCCAGGACTCTGGGTGAAGGAGTCCTGAGACAGGTGGCTCTTCAGAGCCTAGACTGAAAGCAAGCAGGAGGTCATGGTGCCCCCAGAGAAATGTCTGACCCGGGGTCAGGGCAGTGTTGGGTAAATGGATGGGGTCCTAAAGGCTACATACATGGATGAACTTCCTATTCCAGCCTAGATGATTCTGGGTTACTTGGTTGATTCTTGGGGAGGATGAGGAAACTACATGGACTTGGAGCACCAGCAGATGGTGGCAGAGCTGGTAAATGTGATCACCCTGTGAGTGCTGTTGACAGCTGGATTTGGGGGGACAGGCTTCCCCCCAACCCCAGCAGCTGCCTGGGGGAATTGAAGATCCCCTCAGCCCAACCACTGGGGGAGACACTTCTCCATCCACCCCACACACCAAGCAGGTGCATGGTAACGCTCCGTGTTTGTGTGTGTGTGTGTGTGTGTGTGTGTGTGTGTGTGTGTAATTGTCCTCTCAAGGACTCAGAACATTGAATCTTTTGGGATGACAGCACACAGCACACTTAAAAAGAGAAGCACAAAGAGCCCTGTGTAATGGATTCAGCAAAATGTGCCTTTTGAAGGACTCAGCACACAGCAACTTTTGGGATCCTCATGGTAATTTAATTACCAGTAAGATTAGACATGCCATTTTGACATCACTAAACTTAAATATCATAATATTATGACATTATATGTCGTAGGGACATTATAGACATATTGTGAATTCCTATTCTGTGATTTCATTCTATTACAGACTAGTAATATTGGTGGATATCAGAAATCCATTGTGACCTCAAAGTAATTGTGACATGAAAATCCCTTTGTGACATCACAGTGCCATTGTGATATCATTAACCTGTTCTGACATCACAAACCTATCCTGTCCATTGTGACCTCATCACCAATGTGACATCACAAAACCATTGTGATGTCACATTGCTATTGTGACAATACAAGCACCTTGAAACCTCCCAAACCCATTATGACATCCTTAGCACCTTTGAAAAAAACACATGGCCTTTGTGACATCACAGTCCCTTTGTGTATCCATATCCTCGTGAAGTATCAATTGAGATCAAATATGCAATTGTAATATCACAAAACACTTACAATATAATCATTGGTGTGACATAAGATTGTCATTATGACAACATCAGGTCATTGTGACATTACAAATCTATAATGACATCATACCACTATTACACCACATTGTCATTGTGACAACACATATACATTATAAAGGCCTATTATGTGATTTCGTTCTATTTCAAAGGTGGGTTCATATCAAAAACACATTTTGACTTCATAACCATTGTGACATGACAACCCCTTTGTGATATACCATTGCCATTTTGATATGTCTAAACAACTGTGACAACTCAAACATGTCCTGTCCTCATAAATTTTGTGACATGTTGCCACTGTGTTAGGCACATTGAGAGCTCAATCTATTTTCAACCTCATATTATTTCAGGTATGACATTAAATATTAGAAATATACTGTGATATTATGAATATTGTGACATCACACTGCTGGATGTAATGACCATTGTGTCACATTGTCACATCACAAATCTGTTCTGACTTCATCACATTTGTGCCAACAAATGACTTTGGAATCCTCACAATCCCATTCTAAACTCATATACTCATTATGAGTTAATGACAATTGAGGTCTGGAATGCCATCGTCACATCACCAAACTACTACGACATCACAAAACAATTTTGAACTCATCACTATTATGACATCATCAACTAATTGTGACATAACAACACTTTTATGACATTATAATTTGACATCATATTGCAATTGTGATATTACTGAACCACCATGCTTTCACAAACCTAATATCTTGTTACATCTTAAAAAATTTTGACCTTTGAGACATCTAGCTCCTTCTGTGAACTTGTGTCATTGTGAGCTTGTAGCAATTGAAAATTGAAGTAAGATGTGATATTGCAAACTAGTTTTGACATCACTAACCCATTTTTCTATCATTAACACTTTGACAACCAGAACCTGTTAGGAACCTTAGCACTTTTGACAAAATACATGGCCTTTGTTTCATCACAGTTCATTTGTATATGTCATTGTGACTTCATTCTCATATCTTCACTATAAACTAATGGCAATTAATATCTTTCTGAAGGGTAAAGGAGGAGGCTACAATGCTTGATAGGAAATGTACTCATTATCTTGCCCATGTAATTGTAACCCCTCTGTACAGTATGTTCACAATAAAAAACAGATCTGACATGCCATTGTGACATCATAAACCCTTTGTGATATCATCACCAATGTGACATCAGACTGTCATTATTACACCATCAGCTCATTGTGACATCACCAAGCTACAGTGACATCATAGCATTATGACATCGCATTGCCATTTTGCTGTCATAGACACATTGTGAATGTATATCTTGTGATTTCATTCTATTTCAGAATATATCAGAATATATCAGAAACACATTGTGACCGCATAACCATTGTAAGATAATAAACCCTGTGTAACATAATAACCAGTGTGACATTATATTGTTGATATGACATCTTTAGCTTATGGTGACATCACAAAATGATAATGACAGCATAGCATTTGGCATTGGCATTGTGACATCATTGTCACATTATGAATGCCAAATCTGTGATTTCATTGTATTTGAAATGTGGCATGTGGGTTGATATCAGAAACTCATTGTGATGTTATAACCATTGTCACATCAAAATCCCTTTTTGACATCAATTTGGCAATGTGACATCACACTGGCAATCTGATGCTAGTAAGGCATCATGATATCACAATGGTCATGAACTCACAATGGATTTCTGGTAACAACCGACATGCCACATTAGAAATATAATCAAATAATGTAATAGGCAAACACAACGTGTCTGTCTATGACATCAGAATGACAATGTAATGTTACAATGCTATGATGTCATTGTAGTTTTACATGTCAAAATGTGCTGATGGTGTCATAATGGCAACATGATGTCAAAATTATTATTATGTCAGAAAGGATTTGTTATGTTTCAATGGTATATCTGATGTCAGTTTTCATTAGTTCCCTATGAGGATATGGACACAAAAAGGTTCTGTGATGTCACAGAGGCCATGTGTGTTTTCAAAGGTGGTAAAAGGTCATAATAGGTTTAGGATGGCACAATATGATCCATAATGTCACAATGGAAATGAGATATCCCATTGGGTTTTTGATGTCACAGTGGTGATGAGGTCACAATGGTTTTGTGATGTCACAGTTGGTTTGTAATATCAGAATGATATATCAAATTTCAATGACTCATAATTCAATATGAGGATACCAGGTGATAGAAGAAGTATGAGGTCATACTATGTGAAAAACCAATGGGACAGTGATTTCACAATGACAATGATATATCTCACCAATCTGTTATAAGAAAGTTTTGATGTCACAATTGGTGATGCAATACTGATGAGGAGGTCACAATAGATTTGAGATGTCCCAAGGGGTTGGTGATGGCACAATGGCATGTGGGATCTCAATTGTCATTAACACACCATGAGTATATGAGTTTGGGAAGGGATTCTGATGTCAGCAAAGCATATGTAGTCAAAAAGGTGAAGAACTAAAAGGTCTGAGATGTCACAAAGTGACACAACGGTTATGATGTCCAGAAGTATGATATGATGATGTTACACTGGATTTTAGATATCTCATGTCATATCTGAAATATGAAGTTGAACACAGATTTTCAACTCACAAATGGCCTAAGATATCACAATGGCATGTCACAAAATTATGAGAACAGGAGAGGTATTTGATATCACAATGGGTTATTGATATAACAAAGGCAATGTGATGTGACAAAAAAAGATTTAGATCTCACAAAGGTTATGAGTTCACAATGGTTTCCTGATATCAATGCAGATGGCACATTTGAGATAGAATGAAATCGAAGAATAAACATTCAAAATGGGTCTATGACATGAAAATGACAATGGGATGTCAAGGCAGCAATGTTTGATAGTATATATACTCATTACCTTGCTCATGTAACTGTAATCCTTCTGTACACTGTATTTACTATTAAAAAAGTCACAGAAGAAAAAAATAAAAATATGGTATGGTGTCATTGGGGTTTGGTGATGTCACAATGAATGGTGGTGTCATGATGACAATGTGATTTCGCAGTCATAATTATTGCACAAAGTATTTGTGATGATACAATGCTATGTGTGATAACAATTTTCATTAGTTCACTATGAAGATATGAGTACACAAAGGGTCTGTGAAGCCACAAAGGTCATGTGTTTGTTTATTTTCATGTGTTTTTTTTAATTGTGAAAATACTGTACAGAGTGGTTACAATTACATGGGCAAGATAATGAGTACATTCCTTATCAAGCATTGTAGCCTCCTCCTTTGTTTCCCCTTCCCACCCCTTCCCATTCTCTCCCTGCCCCCTCCAAATCCTCCCCGCTCCCACTCCTCCTCTCTGCACGAAAGTTGTAAAGTTCGTTTTCGACATAACGACTTGTACATCTCAAGAGTTCACAATAGCTTTGGGATGTCACAACGTGATTGTGAAGGCACAACAGCAATGTGATGTCACAATGGTTTTGTGATGTCACAGTGGTGATAAGGTCACAATGAGTTTGTAATGTCACTATGAGTTTGTAATATCACAATGACATGTCTTATTTCAATTTCTAGTTCACAATGAGGATACAATTTCAAAGAAAGAATCTTAAGCTCCAAAGGCATTGAGTTTTTAGTCATAACTTGTGTGAAATGCTGCCATTAGGATATTTTAGGCCTTTAGTAAGCTTATAATATGTTTTCAAACCCATAATAATTCAGATATAACATATGATATCAGAAATTGACTCTGACATGAACATTGTGACATCACATTGATAGACATCAAGACCATGGTGTCACATTGTGAACTCACAAATTTGTTAGTGTTTCATCATATTTGTGCCAACACATGACTTTGGAGACAACACAGTCCCTTTGTGAACTCATATCTTAATTGCGAATTAATGACATTTGAGATACGGCATGCCATTTTGACATTTCCAATCAATATGACAGCTCAAACCTATTATAGTAGAAACACATTATGATCAAATAGCCATTGTGATAGCACAATACCTTCATGACCGACCCCACATTTCCATAGTGATATCACTAACCCAATGTGAAATTCCAATCCTCTCATACCCAATCCAGGTATGAAATGTGATACCCGTATCCAGTGTGACATCTTGATCATGGTGACATCACACTGATAGATGTTATGAGCATTTTGTCACATTCTGACAACACACAGCTGTTAGGACTTCATCACTTTTGTGACAATGCATGCCTTTGGAGACATCACAGTCCCTTTGTGAGCTCATATACTCATTGTGGGTTAATGACAATTGAGAGCACATGTGTCATTTTGATATCACCAACCCATTGTCACATCACACACCTCTTGTAAACTCATCACCAGTGTGGCATGACCAATTGTGAGATCAAAACATTATTAAGTCCTCATATTGCAACATCACATTGCCATTGTGATATCACTGTTCCACTGTGTTTTCAAAAACCTACTGTGTCTTCATAGCATTTTAGATAATTCATAGCCTTTTATATTTCAGTCTTCTGTGAACTCATATTCTCATTGTGAAATAGTAGCAACTGAAATTGGACATGTGATTATCAGATGTGACTTCACAAAATTATTTGATTTCATCACCAATCTGACATCACAAAACCATTGTGAGCTTCCATTGCCATTTGACATCACTATCACATTGTGACATCCCAAACCTATTAGGACCTCTTAGCACCTTTGAAAAAACACATGGCCTTTGTGACATCACAGTCCCTTTGTGTATCTATACCCTCATTATGAACTGACAATTGATATCAAACATGCCATTGTAACATCACGAACCCTTTGTGACATCAACAGTGTGATTATGGCAGCATCAACTACTTTTTACATCACAAATCTACAATGACAAGATAGAATTATGAGATCACACTGCCATTGTGATGTTATAAAAAGATAATGAATGCCTGATTTTAATCTTTTTTTTTGGCCGGTCCTTGGGCTTGAACTCTGCGCTTGGGTGCTGTCCCTGTTCTTCAGCTCAAGGTGAGCACTCTATCGCTTGAGCCACAGGGACACTTCTGGATATCTAGTGGTTTTCACTGGAGATAAGAGTCTCATAGACTTTCTTGCCTGAGCTGGCTTTGAACTGCGATCCTCAGATCTCAGCCTCCTGAGTAGCTAGGTTTACAGGCGTGAGCCACTGGCACCCAGCTTTTTTATTCTATTTCAAATTTGACATGTGTGTTGATATCAGAAACCTAATGTGACCTCATAACCATTGTAACATCATAAATCAGCAGTGACATCAAATTGTCATTATGAAACCATCAGCTCTTTGTGACATCACCAAACAACAATGGCATCATAGCATTATAAATCAAAGTGATATTGTTATGACTTAACAGTGTGAAGGACTATTCTGTGAATTCACTCTGTTTCAGAAACCCATTTTGACCATATAACCATTGTGATATCACGATCCTTTGTGACATCACATTGCCATTGTGATATCATTAACCTGCTGTGCCGTCACTACCAGTCCTGTCCTTGTAAAGTTTGTGACATGCTGCCATGGTAATATAGTAGGGCCGTTGTGAGCTCATAATCTGTTTTCAATCTCATATTTCTGGTATGACATGTGATATCAGAAATCCCTTATGACATCATACTGCCAGATGTCATGACCATTGTGTCACATTGTGACAAAGCTGTTAGACCGGCATCACATTTGTGACAATGCATGCCTTTGGAGACATTACAGTCCCTTTTTGAACTCATATATTTATTGTCAATTAATGACAATTGAGATATCCCATTCCACTCTGACATCATGAACCTATTGTGACATCACGAACTTATTGTGAGCTCATCACGAGAATGGTATCAACAACTAATTGTGGTATCAAAGCATTATTTTGACGTGATATTGTGGTATTCGCATTGTTATTTCACTGTCCCATTGTGTTTTTGCAAACCGATTATGGCCACATCACATCTTAGAAATTTCATGGCCTTTGAGACTTCAAGCTCTTTCTGTGAACTCGCATACTTATTACCTCTAAGGCAAGGAGACAAACCATTGAGTCACATTTAATATAATAAACCAATTTACACTAGAAAGGAGACTGTGATTACCTTATCCTGGAAGGGATAACCATGTCCAAACCTCAGACCTCCAATGGGCAGCCCGCCCTATCTTAATTGGTCTGCAAACCACCAGCCAAAAAATTATGAAGGTTCTCCAAAGCTCCAAACCTCAATGGGCAAGGCTTTTAACTTTTCCATTACTCCTTCCTTCGCTACAGACCTGTCATTCCTTTCTGGTCTTTCTGTTTTTCTCTTCCACCACTTCCTTCTTCTCTTCAGGCCTCTCCAGTCTCCATAGGCCTTCACTACACTGCCCTAACGACCACTTTTCTGCTTCCTCCCTTCTCAGGTTTTTCCCTTCCTGCTGTCTTACCACTTTCTTCCATCTGGGTATCTCTCATTTTTATCTCCCCTTCCAATGCTCTAAAAATGCAACTTATATATAGCTTGTACCCCTCCTCATTCCAACGGGTCTTTTGCCTAACAGTTTTCAACTGTCACTTCCCAAACTGCCGAATGTTCAATCATTTCTTGACAGCTCACCATGTGAGGCTTGACACCTCCACCTTTGGGGGCGTTCCCCACACTCTCCGGTGGGCCAGGCCAAGAATTTACAATGATTAATGGCTCTCACAGATAATTCTGGCTCCACTGGTTAATACAGTATCATCATAGTGAATTAAAAGAAATTGAAATTGTATATGTCGTTGTTATATTACAAACTTGATGAGACATCACTAACCCATTGTGACCTCATCACTGCGGTGACATCACAAACTCTTTGTGATATCACATTGCCATTGTGCCACCATGATCACATTGTGACATCCCAAACCTATTACGACCTTAGAAGCTTTGAAAGAAAGCATGGCCTTTGTGACATCAAAGGCCATTTGTGTACCCATAGCCTCATTTTGAGCTAATGACAATTGAGATCATACATGCCATTTTAACATTGCAAACACTTTGTGACATAATTACCAGTGTAACATCACATTGTCATTATGACAACATCAGCCAATTGTGAGATCATAAAACAATGACATCATAGCATTATGACAACACATGGTAATTGTGATTTAACAGATATATTGGAATGCTTATGCTGTAATTCCATTCTATTTCAAATGTGGCATGTGGGTTGATATCAGAAATATATTGTGACCACATAATCATTATGACATCACAATACCTTGATGACACCACATTGCCATTATGATATCACTAACCCAATGTGACATCACAAAACTCTCCTATTCTCATAAATTTTTTGACTTGCTGCCAGTGTGATCTCTTTGGCATCACTGAGTTCATAAGTTGTTTAACTCATACTTCAGGTATAACAAGTGATATCAGAAATCCACTGTTTCATCATGACCACTGTGACATCACACTGCCAGATGTCATGACCACTGAGTCACATTGTATATCACAAACCTGTTAAGACCAATTACACTTGTGCCAACATATGCTTTTGGATACATCATTATCCCTTATGAACTTATATATTCATTGTCAATTAGAGATCTGGCAGGAGATTGTGACATCACCATCCCATTGTGAAATCACAAACCTTGTGACCTCATCACCTGTATGGACCACCAATTATTTGTGACTTCAAAACAATACTATCTCATGTAATGGTAACATCACATTGCCAATGGGATATCTCTGTCCCATTGCATTTTCACCAACCTATTGTGTCCTCATAATATTTTACAAAATTTATGGCCTTTCTGACTTCTAGCTCCTTATGTGAACTTGTATCTTCATTGTGCTCTAGTAGAATGAAATTGGACATGTAATGGTGATATTACAAATTCATTGTGACATCACTATCCAAGAGTGACCTCATCACCACTGTGACATCACAAACCCATTGTGTCATCACATTGCCACAGTGATATCACGATCTCCTTGTGATATCCCAAACTTGTTGTGATCTCTTAGCACCTTTGAAAAAGCACATCGTGTTTGTAACACCACAGTCCCTTTGGGTAACCATATCCTCATTGTGAACAAAGGACAACTGACATCAGACATGCCATTGTACCATTACAAACGCTTTGTGACACCATTGGCAGAGTGAGATCACATTGTTGTTAGGATACCATCAGCCCATTCTGACATCCCAAAATGACAATGACATCATAGCATTATGACATCACATTTTCATTGTGAGGTCATAGAGACAATGTGATTGCCTATTCTGTGATTTCATTCTATCTCAAATGTGGCATATAGGTTGATTTCAGAAATCCATTGTGACCACATTACCATTGCGACATTACAATCCCTTTGTGACCTCATATTGATATTGTAATATCATTAATGCAATGTAACATCACAAACCTGTCTTGTCTTCATAAATTTTGTAACAAGCGACTACCTTGCCCTGGGCTGGTTGCCCAGAGCTAATTGCAGCCTCAACCATGAACCCTCAGACCTCGAAAGAGCAGTCTACCCATTTATTAACCAGCCTTCAAACAACCAACCCCCAAAATAATCATCTCCAAAGCTCCACACTTCAATGGACAAGGCTTTTTCATTTTTCTTCATCCTCTTTCTCTACAGACCTGTCCTACCTTTCAGGTATTTTCATTTTTTCCTTCCACCATTCCCTTCTTCTCTTCAGGTTGCTGTACACTTGACAGGCCTTCCCTGCCCTGTCCAGGTGGCCAGTTGCCGTCCTTCACCTCCTGCTCTCCCTCAATTTCCTCTCCTCCCAGGTCTTTACCCTCCTGCAGTCTCATCACTTCTTTCCTTCCAGGCCTTTCCCTTTTTCTTCCCCCTTCTGTTGCTCTGAACATGCAACCTATATATAGGCTGTACCCTGCCCCCACTAAAATATGTTTCCTGCATAACATTTTTCAATCATCACTTCCCAAATGTCCATGCCCAATAACTTCTTGGCAGCTCACCATGTGGGGCTTAACATCCTATCTCTTCAGCAGCATGTCTTGCCCACTCCAGCGGCATGCACCCCCCTCTCTGGTGGTCCAGACCTGGAGTCATGATGACTATCTGTTCCCGTAGATTATAGGGGCACTGCTGGTTTTTACAGTGTCCTCATGGTGAACTAGTAGTGACTGAAATTGGACAAATAATTGTGATATTACAAACTCATGACCTAACTAAACCATTGTGACCTCAAAACCACAGTGACATCATGAACCCATTGTGACATAACATTGCTGTTTAGACACCAAGATCACATTGTGACATCCCAAATCTATTATGACCTCTTATAACCTTTGAAAAAATACAAAGCTTTGTGACATAACAGTGCCATTGTGTACCCAAATCTCCACTGTGAAATATTGACAATTGAGAATCAGACATGACATTTTAACAATAAAAAGTTTGTGAGGTCATTACAACTGTGACATCACATTGTCGTTGTGATACCATCTGCTAATTGTGAAATCACAAAACTAAAATATGATAAAATATAATTTCACATTGTCATTGTGATATCATTGATACATTATGAATGCCTTTTCTGTGATTTCATATTACTTCAGATGTGGCATACAGGTGGATATCATAAAGAAATCATGAACTCATAACCATTGTGACATCACAATCCCTTTGCACATCACATTTTCATTGTGATATCACTAACACACTGTGACATCACAAACCTAGCCTGTCATCATAACTTTTGTGACATGCCTTTTCTTCCTCATAATCTGTTGGCCACCTCATTAGATTTCACATAAGACATTTGATATCACAAATTCCCAGTGACATCATGACCATGGTGACATCACACTGCTAGATGTCATAACCATTGTATCAAATTCTGACATCACAAACAATTTAGTATTTCAATATGTGACAACACATACTTTTGGAGAAACCACAGTCCCTTTGTGAACTTATGTACTCATTGTAAGTTAAAGACAATTGAGAACCATCATGTCATTGTGACATGGCCAGTACATTGTGACATCACCAATCTTTTGTGACTTCATCACAAATGTGGCATCACCAACTATTTGTGACACCAAAACAATGTTTTGACATGATGTAGTGTGTTGACTTTGCCATGGTGATATCAGTGTCCCACTGTGTTTTCAAAAACCTAATATGACCTCATAAAATTAAACAAAATTCATGTCCCTTAGGATTTCAAGCTCCTTCTGTGAACTTGTATGCAGATTTTGAAATAGTAGCAATTCAAATTGGACATGTGTTTGAGATATTACAAAATCATTATAACATCAAACACACCTTGTGATCTCATCACAACTGTGAATCATAAAGATATCATGACCCTTAAATACCTTTGAAAACACATATGGCATTTGTGACATCACAGTCCCTTTGTGTACCCATATCCTCAATTTGAACACATGACAATTGAATTCATATATGCCATTGTAATATCACAAACACTTTGTGACCCCATCACCAGTGTGACAACACATATTCATTATGACACCATCACCTCCTTGCAACATCACCAATTTACAATGACCTCATAGCTTTATGACATTATATTGTCATTGTGAGGCAATGGAAACATTGTAAATTCCTATACTCTTATTTCATTCTATTTTAAATGTGGCATGTGGGTTGATATCTGAAAATCATTGTGATCTCATAAATATATGGCATCACAATGACTTTGTGACATCACAGTGCCATGGTGATATCACTAACACACTGTGATATCACAAACCTGCCCTGTCCTCATAAGCCTTGTGAGGTGCTGCAATTGTGATGTCTTAGTGTGATCTCTTAATCTGTTTTCAAACATAACAATTCAGTTATGATATGTGATATTAGAAACCCTCTGTGACATCATGACTATTGTGACATCATACTGACAGACTTCAAGACCATTGTATCACACTACGACATCACAATCCTCCTAGGACTTCTTCACATTTTTGACAACACATGCCTTTGGAGATACCACCGTCCATTTGTGAATTCATATTCTCTGTGATTTCATGATAACTGAGAAACTTTATGCCATTTGGATATCACCAACCAATTGTGACATCATAAACCTACTGTGACCCCTTACCTGTATGCCATCACCAACTAACTGTGACATCAAAACTTTTTCTGATGTCACAATGTGACATAAATTCATGACATCTGTCAGTGTGATGTCACAATGGTCATGTTGTCACAGTGAATTTCTTGTATCTTATGTCATTCATGAAATATGAGGGTGGAAACAAATTCTCAGGGCAAAAACTTCTAAGATATCACAATGTCAGCATGTCACAGAAGTTATGAGGATAGGAGAGGTTTGTGATGTCACATGGTATTAGTTAAATCACAATGGCACTGTGATGTCACAACGTGATTATGATGTCAAAATGGTTATGTTGGCACAAAAATGTATTTTGGATATCAACTCTCATGGCATATTTGAAATACACTGAAATCACAGAATAGGCATTCATAATGTATCTATGATGTCACAATGACAATTGTCATATTGAGATTATGTCATTGAGTTTGGTGATGTCACAATGAGCTGATGCTCTCATAATGAAAATGTGACATCACACTGTTGAGGATGTCACAAACACTTTTTGATGTTATAATGGCATGTCTGATCTCAATTGTCATTAGTTAACAACAAGGATATGGGTACACAAAGGGACTGTAATGTTGAAAATGGTATGTAATTTTTCAAAGGAGCTAAGAGGTCATAATAGATTTGAGATATCACAATGGAATCATGATGAAACAATGACAATATGGTCACAATGGGTTTGTGATGTCGTGCTGATGATGATGTCAAAATGGGTTTGTAATTTCACAACGACTTTGTAATATCACAAGCAAATTTCCAATTTCAATTGCAACTAGTTCACAAGGAGGATACTGTAATAATCAGCAGGGCCCTAATAATCTATAGGGTCCAATAATCAGTGTGGCCCCATCTCCTGGCCAGCTGGAGAGGTCAGGCATTCTGTGGGAGGGGCTGGAACTTTAATCACCAGGAGTTGAGCTGTTAAAAAGTGATTGGGCTGTGGGGAGTTTGGGATGTGACAGTTGAAAACTGTTAGCTATTGGAGTGGAGAAGGGGTACAGACTTTATATATGCTGCTTGTTCACAGCAATGGAAGGGGAGATACAAATTGAAAAGTCCTGGAAGGAAGGAAGTGGTGTCATAGCAGAGGGGAAAGACCTGGGAGGAGAGGAAGTTGAGGGAGAGCAGGAGGTGAAGGATGGCAACTGACGACCCAGGCAAAACAGTTCAGGCCTGTGGAGAGTAGAGAGGCCTGAAGAGAAGAAGGAACTGGTAAAAGGGATAAAGGGAAAGACTTCAAAGGAAGTATAGGTCTGTAGCGAAGGAGAGACAAATGGAAGGGGAAAAAAGTCTTGCCCTTTGATATTTGGAGCTTTGGATATCATAATTTTGGGGTTCGGTGGTTTGGAGAACATTTATTATATTAAATGTGTCTCGATCGATTCTCTTGAACAATAGAGGCTTGAATTTTGGAGATCCCATTGAGATTAATCTGTTTGGATGGCATCAGACCTTGGTCTCAGGGGAAAATCCCTATAGGTGAGAGTGTCAGCCTTCAAGGCCTCGAGTGTTTGTCTCCAGAGGAGCAACATGCACAAAAGTCATATAGGTACCTCTAGGGGTGCGTCTGGGCAAGCTTGCCAGCCTGTTTTAGGGACCCCCTCTAGAGGTCATTTGTGGCTTTCTTGGGAACTCCTTGAGAGGTCATGTGGGCCTTCCTTGGGAAGCCATCTGGAACTTCATCAAGAGTGCATCTGCAACTTCCTTGAGAAGCTATCTGAGACCTACCCTGGAGGTCATCTTGTGCCTTCTCCAGTGGCCATCTTGGACTTTCTCCAGAGGTCATCTGTCGCTTCCTCAGGAGGCCACCTGAGACCTATTCAAAAGTAGTCATTGGGGCTTCCTTAAGAGGCAAGTTAGGACGACCTCCTGAGGTCATGTGGAGCTTCTTTGGGAGGTCATGTAGGGTTACCTTGATGAAAACTCTGACTGTCTTCAGACATAATCTGGGAATTCCTTGAGAAGCTATATAGGACCTTCTCTGGAGGTCATCTGTCACTTTCTCAAAAGGGTTATCTGGAACCTTCTCTGGAGTTCATATGTGGCCTCCTTGAGTGGCCATCTGGGAGCTACTCAGGAGGTAATCTCAGCCTCATGGAGAGGACATCTGGGTCCTCCTATGGAGGTCAACTGACACTTCCTTGGGAAGCCGTTTGGAACCTCCATGAGAGGTCTTCTAGGGCCTCCTAGGGAGAATATATGTGACATCCTCCAGAGGTCATCTGCAGCATCCACAAGAGGCAATCTGGGATGTTCTCTCTGTCATCTCATATCTCTGTAGAGGTCAAAATGGAGTGGTGTGGCACTTGTGGGTTAAGTGTCTGTGGCTGTTGGTCTGTGTGTGTATGCTGATAGTTTTATCTGTGTCATGTATGCACCTCTGTTTACTCCTTTTCTCAGGATGGGAGAACAAGCCTAAAGTTGTCATATCCAAAAAAATATTCTCCCCCAGTGTTACAGAATCCTTCAGTGGAAGATGCACTCTCTGTCCTATTCTTTGCCATCAACACCTCTAATCTAAAGTCCTCCCATACCAAAAGTGGTTACTTGTACCAGCCTGAGGTGGTACAACGTGGTATGTTACCCTTATTACCCTTGAGACAGGAACATGGAAGAGATGGTGGGCAGGACCTTCTCTAATATATTTTCCCTTTACAGCTAGTGACCTGTATAACTGGAAACAGCAAAATACATCCTTTTCAGAAAAAATAAATCCAGGGACTCATTCCCTCATGAGAGACAGTAATTTTCACACACAAGCACATCTGGGATGAGTGTCAGCAAATTTTACACTTGTGTTTCACCTGGTCGTAAAGGGAGTAAATCCTGCTCAGTGACTTAAAGGTGGTCCTTCTACCACACAGTAGCCCCACTATTGAACCAGACCATTTGGTGCTTTCTTTTTAGTAGGTAGTTGGAGATAAGAGCATTAAAGGCTTTCCTGCCCTGGCGTTAAGCCTCTATCCTTCTAACTCAGCCTCTTAAGTAGCAAGGATGACAAGCGTGATGTTCCAGCATTCAGCTCAAACCAAGGTTTCTTCATGTGCTCGGGAACCAGCACTAGAACCTTTCATCGTCTATGACCTCCCCACACACTGGACCCTGGCACACTGTGATGCGTTGTTGGATAAATAAATGAACATCTGCCTATTACAATACTACAGAAAAGTCCCATCCCATACTGGTAAGCATCCTGGGGCGGGGGGTGCAAAACCTGATGTAGCTCTCCCAGTTCTCCGTCTTTCCTCTTCCCGCCCTCCTGGTGCCACCGCACTTAACTGTTTTGGCTCCAAGAATGTGAGCCACGATATACTCACTGGATTCTGGGGCCTCTGGTATGCCTATCTTCTCAAAGATCTCTGGCCAACGGCTGACCAGTTCTGTGGCACTCAATTCCCTACTCAAGTGTGAACAAGGTTGCTGTGAGCTGAAGGCCTGGCTCAAGTGGCCTCCTCTCCTCCCCCCTGGGCCAGTCATGATGTTCTACCACCTCCAGCCCCCAAGTTTCATGTTGCAGAGAAAGGATCCTTGAGGCATTCCAGGTTTCTGAATCTCCCAGAGTCCAGTGTAGGTGCTCGGAATCATCTCTGTTCACAGCTGGCAGGCTAGGGATGATGAGGTCACAATCTCTGCTCCCCACGATATCCTCGACTGTGGTGGTCACCCTAGAAAGAGCCAGAGGAGAATCAACAGCTGCCGCATAAAGGCAGTCAAGTCATGACGTTCATAGCAGGATACCATCTGGCTGGGGAACTCTGCCTGTGCTTCTTTGAATGTCATTGTTTGGTGGCTGAAGTGGTCTATCTAATTTGACCCATAATCCCAGGTGTTAATGGAAATTGCCAGCTTCAAGAAAAAACCCTGGAAAAGGTGGAATTGCAGTTGTCCCGATCAAACTTAAAGGGTTCCAAAATCAGTGGTCCCCTTTTCCTTCCAGACAGCCTACATCAGGTTACAGAAACTGGCATTCAGAGAGCCTTAGCTAACTGCCACGGCCTGATACTGAGCAGGCTCCAGGAGGGGAAACACACTTGCCTACCACAGCCCAGCTGGAAATGGACTAGGAGGGACGCAGATTGGAGTTTGCAGGACTCCAGGGAGGACTGCCCACTGGCGCACTCCCCCTGGAGGGAACACGCCACCAGTGGGGGCTTGGAGCACCCTGGCCAGATGCCCATGGACACCGTCAATGCCCTGGGTAAGGTTGCCCCCTCATTCTTGGTCGTGGTGAACCATCTACTACGTAACAATTCACCACTCCCCAGACCCTCCTAGCTTCATAGCCCCTGCTCGACTCCCCCACATCTCATTCCCTAATTACGTTTTGTAGACACATTCCCAATCCTTGAATTAGCTCCAACTATACACACGAGAACAGACAGGCTGGCTGGAAGAGTGAGGCTGTGGTCACACTCGTCTCACAAGCATTCAGGCTGAAGACAGATGCACAGGTGTAAACTCTGGTCTGCGGTTCACATAGGCCTCCTAGGGGAGACCCATGCAGGCCCAGCAGCTACTGCGGGATACATAACAGAGGGAAGAGATAGCTGGAAAGGAACATCTACTGAAACCTTCCCCCAAAGGAGCCATGAAACGGTGAAGGAGGAAACAAAAATTATGGCTAGACGCGTACTTGGTATTGATGAAAAAAGAACAACACACACACACACACAAATAAAATGCTTTTGCTCTTTTTAGACATGGTGACTTAAATATATTTTCATTTTTCTCATCCCCCTGCTCTCCCAACACATACACACATCCAGACTGTGACAGAAGACTAATCTATGCAGTACCTGCAATTTGCCAACTGATCACTCACCTGAGCACAGTCAACTTGTATAAGGGAAAGATGATCTCTCTCTCTCTCTCTTTCTCTCGCTCTGTCTCTCTCATGCACACACACACACACACACACACACACACACACACAAACAGACTCAGAGCAGTGCCTCTCCTGAGATTGTTGGTTCCTCCTCTGGGACAAGGTGCAAGCTGGAGCATGGGGGTTCCCTTGTCAGAATCAAGGGCTCGACCCAAGGAAGCACTACTCTAATAATGCTGAACAATCTTGCCTCTCCCGTTCTCTAGGGCCAGATGCTTTCCCTTGGGAACAACCAGCCTTGACTCCCCATTCACCAAAACCCCAGGTCAGGATGCTGGGTGAAGTTATACCGAGATAGGTGGCTCCTCAGAGCCAGGACTGAAAACAAGCAGGGGGTCATAGTGCCCCAGAGATGTGTCTGACCTGGGGTGGGGGCGGTGTTGGGGAAATGGATAGGATCCTAAAGGCTACATACATAGATGGACTCCCTACTTCCAGCCTAGATGAGTCTGGGTGACTTGGTGGATTCTTGGGAAGGACTAGGAGACCAGATGAAACTGGAGCATCAGCAGATGGTGGCAGAGCTGGGAAATGTGATCACCCTGTGAGGACTGTTGACAGCTGAGATGGAAGGGGGACAGGCCGAGTGTATGTGTGTCAGAAGAGGTGTGTTCCTCCCAGATATTCACCTTCTATCTGACCCCCAGTGCCCTCACCTCCCTAGTGGGCTCTTCTGGGACCCTCCTCAGTTAAAAAGGTGACTGAGCACAAAAGACAAGGGCTCACACAGCAAGGAGGGCCTATCTTCTGCATCCAACACCCACCACCCCCAGCAAAAAGGAAAAGACCCAAGAAGGCTGGTGAGGTGCTACTCCCCACCTCTGACTAAAGCCACCAGGTTCCCACCAGGGAGAAGTACGGTGCAGATGCACAGCTGTGTGTCTCTCACTGCTCCAGGCCAGGGGCTCTGTGGTGCCCACTTCTCACTCTTTCTGCATCTTCCCGTTTCCTGGGACACTGGCAACTAGATGGAGGTGGGATCCTTGGGTCGACACCCACTCCCACCCTCCACCCCTGGGGCACATTTGTGGCAGGGCTATGGCAGACTGTGGGGCATGGCGCATGCGAGGGAAGGACGGGAGAGGGGAGGCAGGAGGCATGGGTCCGCATCAGTGGGGGAAGAAGGGGGACAGGAGGGTTCACAGGTCCTGGGCCCTTGGCAGCCACTCACCTGTGCTGCTGGGAGAAGCCGTAGGCAGTGGCTCTGTGTGCTTGCAGGCCTGGAGTCCAAGGACTGAGGACTCAGACTGGGTTGGGGCCAAAAACCGGCCAGGGATGCGCCATCTCTGTTGGGTGACTGTGAGAGACAACATGGGTCCAAGCTATGTTTGAAACACCATGCTGCTGGGAGGGGGCAGGTGTATCTGCACGGCAACATAGAATGGCTGCATGAGGCCTCTGCTCCTCTTCCTCTTCCAACGCCACCCCTGCCTCAACTGCCACCATTGCCTCCGTGCTCCCCTATGCTGTGACCTCAGACTCAGGGCCACCATGGCCCTGAGTGGCTGCCTGTGGCAGTGTGCCTGCTGCGCCAGCTCCATGTGCTCTGTGATCCCCACTAGGACCTGTGAAATTTCGGGGAGGCCGCCAGATGATGAAACTGCTTGTCCTTGTGCGTGTGCTTGCTCTTTTCTCTGCTCTCTCTCTCTCTTTCTCTCTCTCTGCCCCCACTCCTCTCCTGGGCCACCTCGTGCCTGCCCCCTCCCCCAGTGCCTGCCCCCATACCCCTGGCCACTGCTGCCATCTCAGTGAGCCCTGGGCCCTGCCCCCTCCTTCCCTTGGCCATGTCCCCTCTTCTGCTAGACCCCTCCCCCCACCTTGGCTGCAAGCCCAGACCTGATTGAGCCCTAAGGCTTCCAAGCCATGGCAATTGCAGCCTCACCTCAGCTCAGCACTCCCTCCCAACCCCAGACCCTTCCCAGAGGATTAATTCTCCCCTTGCCCCACTGTTGGAGGAGACTCTCCTCTGTCTCTCTCCACTCCACACACCAAGCAGGTACACAGTGACCCTCATTTGTATGTGTGTGTGTGTGATTGGTGGGGATAACAACCTCTCAAGGACTCAGAACATAGCACCCTTTGAGATGATTCAGCAAACAGCACACTTCAAAAAACAGCATAAAGCACCCTGTGTAAAGGATTCAGCACACAGATCCCTTTGAAGGACTCAGCATATAGTATCTTGTGTAGAGTACTCAGCACACAGCATCCTTTGAAGGAAGGAGTCCATAGCCTGCAGTGTAAAGGACTCAGCACATGGCATGCTTTGAAAAACTCAGCATGTAGTACTTTTTCCCAGTTACTCAGTACATAGCACCCTGTGTTAAGAGCACCCACAACCCCCTTTGAAAGGCTGAGTATGTAGCACCCTGTGTAAAACAGTGCACAGAACCCTTTGAAAGACTCAGCACATAGCACAATATTGAAAGACTCAGCACATACCACCCTGGGGAAGGATTCAGCACATACCACACTGTCAAAGGATTCACCACAGAGCACCATTTGAAAGACAGTACAGAGCACACTGTGTAAAGGACTCTGCACACAGCACTTGAAAAATTCACCTCATCCCTCCCTTCTCAAGGGCTCAGCACATAGCAGCAGCCTTTGGGATGAATTAGCACACCTCACCTTTTGAAGGACTCAGCATACAGTACGTTATGTAATGGACTCAGCACATAGCACCCTTTGCATGATTCAGCAAACAGCACCTTTTTGAGGACGCAGCAGAAAACCCCAATGTGGAAAAGCCCCAGCCAACAACACCCTGTGAATGACTCAGCACATAGCTGTATGTCACAAGTTCAGCTGTCATTAGAATTAGGGTGCTTTCTTCATATCACCATTCTTCAGAAACACTTCACAAATCCTACTAGTTTACTTTAGCCAACCTGTGTTTTATGGAGGACAGTCAACTGGGCGTCTTGAACTCAAAGCATGGGGTCCCTTTTCCTGAGCTCTTTGGTTCAATGCTAGAACTCTACCACTTGGAGCCATAGCTCCAATTTTGTTTTTTTGGGGTTGTTCTTTGACAGGTCTTATGGTAATCAGGAAGGGAAGGCCAAGTTGGGGTGTCTGTGCGCAAAGGCTCTTAGCTCAGCCTGGAACTGACCTCTCCTTTCCTTGGGCCCCTGGGTGCTGTGCCTCCTGGAGCTCTCTTGGCTTAGGGGGAACAGACCTGCTCTGGCATCAGCACTCAGGGTGAACAAAAGTCAGCTTGGCCCTGGTCACTTCCGAAAATTGAACTCTAGAGAATGGCATGAGGCTGCACATCTGGCCACCAGGGGGGAGGGGTCACTCACCATAGGGATTGTACCTGCAAGTTGTGTTTACTCTTGCTTCCATGGGGCCCCCATCATGCTTCAAAGCCATTCTGGACAGGAAAGCACTTGAGACTCTTACTTACAATTAACCATCAAAAGGGAAGTGGGGCTGTGGCGCAGGTCGCAGAACATGAGCCTTG
Organism: Dipodomys spectabilis; assembly: GCF_019054845.1. Lineage (NCBI taxonomy): Eukaryota > Metazoa > Chordata > Mammalia > Rodentia > Heteromyidae > Dipodomys > Dipodomys spectabilis. The sequence continues at coordinate 1,078,712 of NW_024870808.1, read as the reverse complement.
AGCAAGAAAACTCAGGGATAGAGCCTAGGCACTGAGTTCACACACACACACACACACACACACACACACACACACACACACACACACACTACATGCATGCAAAATCAGATATTTCTACACTGCATTCTTTGGGTATTCTCTACCTTTTCCCCACTAAGCCTGATGGCTGTTGACCTAGGAGTTCGATGCATACACCACCACCTGGCATCTTTAATTTTGGGGAACAGAATGGCTAGAAGGTCTGCCTTCCCCCATCCCAGCTCCTTGATTGGGTCATGGTCTATCCAGGCCCTTTGGAGACTCTCCAAGATGCCTTCAAAAGGCCTCACATGCTGGGCACAGGTGGCTCGTACCTGCCATCCTAGATACTCAGGAAGCTAAGATCTGGTGGATCATGGTGCCAAGCCAGCTTGGGCATGAAAGTGTGTGAGACTCTTATCCTCGATGAATCATGATAAAACAAAAGTGTCCCTGTGGATCAAGTGGTAGAGTGCTATCCTTGAGAAAACGAGCTCAGGGACAGTGCTCATGGACAACAACAAGGAGAGGCATTGCATGTTGACTTTAGGATTGGTATGGGCCAAATAAAATTGGAATTTTCAAGTGCTCCAAGACAAAGCAGTACCTCCTTTAGCCCTGTGCTCCTCCATCTTGTCTCACACCCTGACCTTGGCCATGCTTTGGGTCAGCATTGATCTGGCTTGATGGGAGGGCTCCAAGTCAGAAGATCCCAAAGCAATCACCCCGCCTCCTTCCACCCTTCTCACCCTGCTGCTTTTGCTCTTTGCCATAGACCTTCTTCCTGGAATACATCCATGAGGTCATCACTGCCAACATTGTGGTGAGTGGTGGGTCCAGCCTAACTCGAGGCAGTCAGAGGTGGAAGTCAGTCTGGGATTAGGAGCTTCTACCTGAGTGTGGGCTGAAGTCAGGGCTGACCTTTATTTCATCCTGAGTCTTGAAGTGATGGAGAGATAGTGTAGATTCCACATTGAGTCAGGTAAGATCAGAATCTAGAGGACCACTTGTGTGAGGTAGGCTGTGTGTCTCACGGGGCCACTTTTCGTGATACTCTTCTCTTGGGACTCACCTCTCCCTCTCTCATCCCTATGTTAGAATAGAAAGTTCAACTAAGTGGATCTAAGAGGTGTCAGAGGAGCATTTCTGTGTGAACCGGACTTGTGCTTCATATTCATCCTAGCCCCTACTTCCTATTTATCTGAGGAATGGCCATATGGGTTTGGGGCGGAGAGGAATCATCCTAACTGAGAATGTGGCTCAGTGGTAGATGGTCGCCTAGCATGAGTCACACCCTGGGTTCAATTCCGTACAGAAAAAGCTTGAAGGGGAGGTGGGGCTCAACTGGTAGAGTGCCATCCTTGACCAAAAGAGCTCAGGGACAGTGGTCAGGCCCTGAGTTCAATGCCCCGGACTGGAAGAACGAATTTTTGTTGGAGGTTTTACTTCCCTTTGAAAACAATTTATTGTTTGTGACAAGCATAACATGGGTCTCTTCTCTGGCTACCGATGGGCCATTAGGTGTCCCTTGAATTTGGGCCACATCCCGAAGCCTGTGCCCTACCTGACCCACAGTTTACCCATCCCATCTTGTGGCAGATGGAGGCCTGAGAGAAGGCCACCTTGCCACCTACTTCTGGTGGCTTCCAAGGCTTTTGAAAGTCAGTATGTCATATAGAGAGTCATCATCCAGATCAGTCTACAGAAGAAAGGGAGGGAGCACTCCTTGTCCGAGCCCGCGAGCAGCAGGCCACTCTGGATGTGGGGCATCTGCATCAGGACGAGCTTCATGGAGGAGTTATCTACAGGTTCAGGAACTCCGACCTCTTCTTTGGCAGTTTCCAAGGTGTCTTCAAGTTGCAATTCTTCAAAACCTTTCTGCTCCTCTCTCATTTCGCCCAGCCCAGAGCATGAGTCATTTGAAGCAGTGGTGGTGGCAGGGGGCTAGAGCCTGCTGTCTGTCCTTCCCCTGCGAGGAGCGACATCAGCTCCTGCAGCTCTCTTCTCCATCTTCTCCTGGGAGAGCCAGCACATGCGCTTGGCTTTCTCCCAACACAGCTCATCCTGGATGAATGTCTGCTCTTTACACCCCATGAGGGACTCCTCGACAGTGGATATGTGTGCCAACATCTTGCTGCATCGATGGTGGAGCTTATCTGCTGGACTATCGAAGTCCATTTCATCATACAGGTCATGGACAAACCAGATTTTCTTCTTGGATGCCCACATGTCCTACTTCCTATCCCTACGCCTGCTGTGGTGGCAGCTCACAGAGCAGGGGGCCTGTGGCTCCAGCTCTGTCTGGCACTTGCTGCCGGATGGGCCGGGCACCTGCAGCAGGGCCACCGCTCCTGCAGCAGGAGTTTCCCCCTGTGGATCTCAGCCTCCTAGAGCTCTCACAGAGCCACGTCCCTCTCGGTCTGGGGGACATCTCCAGCCTCTGCTTGGTCTCATCTGGGGGAGTTACCTCCTCACCTTTTGCTTCTCCAGGGCTCATGCCTTTCCCTTCCTTAGGGAAAGACAGGAAGCTCAGCTGGGCCTCCAGGCACTCCTGTGCTCTGGTGGCTTCCAGGCACTGGACCATGTCCTGCTACTTTGGGGGCACCAACTGTTCCCCCCAGTTGGTTGGGCCTTGTACTTGCTTCAGCTGCTTCAGCAGCTGGGTCTACTTCTGCAGGTGCTGCTGCAGGGCCTACTTCTCAGTGTTCAGCCGCTCATTGGAGACAATCTGCTGCTGACAGGTGGCTCTGAGCTCCTGCAGCTGGGCCAGGGACTGATCCTGCTGCTCCTGCAGCTCCCAAACCACATGGTCCTGTCTCTCGGACACCTCTTTCCATTCCCCTATATTCTCCTCTAAGTGATCTAGCTGTTCCCACAGATGTTTCTTCACCTGCTGCTCTGAGTCCAGGATTCTGGTGAGGTCCTTCTCACCGCTCACCCTGTGGAGAGCATCCCACAGCAGGGCCAGCTATTCCTCTGGCTATGGGTCGCACACACCCATGTGCATCATGGGGGTCTGAGGGATCTCCTGCCGACCCTTGGCCTTCTCCTCTAGTATCCGTAGTTGCTCCCACTGCTCCGCGTTCTAGAGACATAGCTTTTGGTTTTCCTTGACCTGGATGTGACCTTGTTTCTCAAGGTTCTTCAACTCCATCTGCGTGTGCTAGGCCTGCACCGCAACTGCCAATCAGCCTGAGATGGCTCTATCAGCTTGATGCTCAGTTCCCCCAGCTCATTCTCTAGGTCCAGCACCTGCCTCTCCCTTTGCTCCTTCTCTGTCAGTTGGTTCACCTGGTCAGTCAGCCACTGAGCCTCCTCCTTCCATGAGGACCTATCAATGCACAGGTCCTCTGAGAAGGTGTCTCTCTCCAGATTTTCTGAGGTCACCATACAGCTCAGGTTGTCCAATAGTCTCTTCAGTACCTCCCGCCCCGCCAGCCCTTGTTGGAACTTGCAGATTCTGTTCTTCCTGTTACTCTTCTGTGTCCAGAGTGCTTCCAGCTTCTCCTGCAACACTGTGTTCACTTGCTCCAGGTCATTGAAGCTTCTGGACTTTTCCTCGAACTGAAGTGTCACATCATTCAGCTGTTCGAAGAACATTTCGATCTCCTTCTGTGTAGCAGTGATGGCAGAAAAAGCCATCTCCACCTCCACCATGCCCCACTCTGCAGCCTGCATGTGGCAGGTGAGAGCTTCTTGCTCCATTTCTGTGTCATTGGCCACCTGCTTCACTTAGGCCGTTGCAGATTGTAAATCACTTTTTGCTGAAACCAACCTCTCTATGGGTGGCTTGTGGATCTCTAGCTCTGTTTTTGGTTCTTTGTGCACCTCAGCTATCTTGTCCCTCTCTTTCTCCAGTCGACCCTGCCGGTCTGTCTTTTCTTGCTTCAGTGGTTGGATCTTGGCACAGAGTGCCTGATTTTCCTCTTTGGCTGCAGTCCAGGGTTGGCATCATGTGTCGCTAGCACCTCTGCAGATCCTTGGTGGTACTGCGATACTTGATATTCTTGACCCTGTTGGCTTTGACTGTGTTCAAAGGCAGGGGAGGCCCCCAATCAGCATCACCTTTGGCTGGACCCTCCGTTGAATCACCCTCCCAGTTGTGTTTGTCTTGGGGATCCCTCCCTTTTTCGTGTTCTGTGTTTTCTTGAATGTTGCAGGTCTAATGGGAGGATTCTTCTGCCAGTGTTCTGGCAGTAGATTCTTGCCCACAGCTCTCTCATGGAGTCTTGTTGTTTCAGACATATGAGCACTGGAATGGGAAAGATGGGCTGGCCACATTCCCAGGCTCTGGGAAATCCTCTATTCTCCCACTCACTGACAAGGACGTCAATTTCCTACTCTACTCCAAAGTTGCCTCAAGTCTGTAGCTCACCACACAGCCACCTCTACCTTCCTCAACTGCTGGTGGTGGTGTCAACCAATAGAGGGAATCTTGATGCTTGGCAGCATGGAATGTGGGGTGACACCATCCTTGTATCCCATTGGTTAGAAAGAACAATGAAACAATGGGGTGTGACTGGAATCCTGTGATGCAGACAGCATGGTCAGAGTCAAGATGACAGAGGCTCCCCCAGCCCCTTTCCCAGGGAATTCTCTCCAATTCTGTTGGGGACAAGAGGATGACCTGCTTTAGCTGGATGGCTGCACAGATTGTTGTGTATGTCTGTTTTTTGCCAGTCCCAGACCTTGAACTCAGGATCTGGGCACAGTCTGTGAGGTGCCTTTGCTCAAGGCTAGCCCTCTACCACAAGAGCTACACTGCTCTACTTCTGTCTTTGTTGTCACTGAAGTTGGACAGAGGTCTCAAGGACTTTCCTGCCTAGGGTGAATTTGACCAGGATCCTCCTATCACAGCCTTGTAAGTATCAAGGAGGACTGCTGAGAGCCACTGGCACCTGCCTAATGATTAATCTTGCTGTTCTTGCACAAACAAGTGAGTTACCTATCCACAGGTTAAAATGGTGGGAGCTGGATGCCACAGTTCAAATCCTGGTCCTGCCACCTCCAAATAGCAGGAGATCCTTAGAAACTCATTATTATCTATATGAATATGAATGTAATGTGATGTATGTTATGACTGAATGGACAGTTCTTGAATGATTCTAGGATAAAATTATACACAGTTATAGTAAAGGAAATTGATCAATTTTAATCAAAACTTTATGTAGCATTTAAACAATCACATGGTGTAAAGTTTCCATTTTTTCTGCCAGGACTGGGATTGGAACTCTTGGTCTGGGTAACTCTGTTGCAGTGTGGAAAGGGGAAGCTGGCCTCCTTGAATCAAGAAATTCATGTGTGATCCTTAGGTCTGAAATTGATCCCCAGCACTGGAAAACAACATATTCATGTACATTTAAAATATATGATTTATATTTATATACATATGTTGACTCCATATTGTGTTCAGCATAGTTATTCATTTTATTTTTTGTTTCATTCATGTAATGACTTTATTTTATTGACTATTATGGCACAATGAACATTGATTACATGATTAAATAGGATATAGGTCTGCATCTGTATTCCACTTATACCTGACACCCAGGACTTTCACAGAAAAAGAAACATGTGTCACCATCAGCTTCTTACTCCACGTTCATTGTTTGGGAGTGCTGTCATGTGAACTCACGGCCTACAGAGCCAAATTCATGAATGGATGAGGGTCAGCATGCCATCCTGGGGCAAATTGAGCTGATAGGCAGGTCCCAGGACCTTAGATCGAACCCTAGGGGTTGAGAAAATAAGAACAGATTGACACACACATGGTACTACCCTAATAAATATATGTGTTTATAGAATACCAGAGAAGTCTATCCATTATTCAGTTATATAGACTACATTTCTACAATTCTTGGGTATTTATTATGCTCCATGTAATTAATGTTATTATTTTCATCTTTAATAAACTATTAAATAAATCAGTGTCCTGAAATTATTGCATCCTTCTGAAAAATATTATTCTTTTAATGTTTCATAAGATATTAAATAAAATCACTCAGCCAACTGATATCATGAAGTCTAATTTAATATGAGTGTCACTCATGAGCAACTCATTCAACCATGACATTGATAACATTCCATCGTTGTTCCTGTGGATGAGAACGAGTCTCTTAGGACCTCCCAACATCTGGAAGTGGCATAACTGGGATTCGAGCTGTAGGCCTATGTTGCCGTGCAGTACTATGGCTTCCCCAATAGCCCGCAATAAAAAAAATTTATTTAGCTCCTTGGTTTGCAATTCATGCCATTTTTTTTCTGCCAGGCCTAGGATTTGAATTCAAGGTCTGTGTAAATATGCAGCACTGTGAGGGAACTGAATCTGACCATGCTTGAAGACAAGAAACTCAGGCCTGTTCCCTAGGCCTGAATTCAAGGTCAGGCCTGGAAAACATACTCCTTATATACATTTTAAAGATATGATTTATACTTCCATACAGATCTTCAGTCTATATTGTGTTTGGTGTGGTTATTTTATTTCCTGTTTTATTCATTTATTTACCAATTATTTTATTGACTCTGATGACACCTCTACATTTATAACATTGTTTACATCCTATCACATAGCATCTAGATTTGTAGATATGTTCTCCATCATGCCTGACACCAAGGACTCTCCCAGAAAAGGAAAACATGTGTCACACTCGGCTTCTTACTCCAAGATTAAATTTTTCGCTGGGATCTGAACTCAGGGCCTAGCAGGCCCAATTCACGAATGGATGATTGTGAGCATTGCAGCCTCTAGCCATTGAAGCTGTCAGGTGGCTCCCAGATGCTGATATCCAGCCCCAGGTTTGGCCAAAACAGTGATACATGGATAGGCAGACGATGCTATACAAATAAATATATGTTGGTAAAGAGTGCCAGAGCCGTCTAGCTACACCTACTATGTTCCTACCAAGTCTTAGTCATTTATTATAGTGCCATTAAAGGAATATTATTCTTTTCATGCTTAATAAACTATTCATTAGGATCAATCAGGTTCCTAGGATTATTGCATCCAATTTTAGACTAGACTGAAGCATGAACTAATCTTTCAACTGGTATTCCTATGCATAGGAACGAGTCTCTTCTGATCTGCCATTGGTAGGTGTCAGGACTGGGATTTGAACCCAGGACCTATATTGACAAGATGGCCTATGGCTTCACTGATAGCCCGCCAGCCTTCAGCAATGGCATGTAAGGTCCACTTTGCAACCGTATCATTCAGACCTAAGATGTTCACCATGCAAAGAAAAAAATGTAAAACCCCCAGCCCTCTGCAGCTCACCACGTTTTGTTCTATCCTAATTTTTTCTTCCTGCAAGCGATCTGGGCCTAGGATCCCAGGATCGGCTATGGGTCCAGAGGCTTCACCCCAGCCTAGGGCTATCGAAGCTGAAACAGGGTTTCAAAGACCTGAGTTCAAGTCCTGTGTTGTCAAAATAAAGAATAAATAAAAATTAATTAAATATTTAACTAAATTAAAAAAGAAATAAAGCTCCCTGGTTTGGAATTTCTGCCAATTTTCTTTCCTAGCCTGGGATTTGAGCTCAAGGTCTTTGTAAATCTGTAGCAATGTTTGGGAAAGTGCAGAGTTGCCACTTCTTGAGATCAAACCCCATGAAAAGCCAAAAATAAAAAAAAGTGACTGAGCTCAAAAGGGGGAGTAGTTGTGGAGATGGGAAGGGAGGCATGGTAGGGGGAAAACAAAGAAGGAGGCAAGAATGTTCAATTGGAAATGTACTCATTACCTTGATCGTTTAACTGTAACTTCTCTGTACAACTTTTTTACAATACAAATTGAAAAAAAATAGTGCTCAGAGAAACATTTTTGGGGTAAGGGATAGTTGTCTAAATAGATGTACAAAATTCTACACTGCTTTTTTTAATGTTCAGTATGGAACTGAATAAACATAACTGCTTCCATTAAAAAAATTAAGTCATTGTCTTGGAACTGGGGCCAGTATTTCCATCATTGCTGGGATTTGATCTCACCATCCAGGTAAATCTTTTGCACCATGGGTGAAGGCAAAACTCACTGTCCTTGAGGAAAAGAAATTCAGACTAGAGATACCAGGGTCTGAATGAAGGCCCTGCAATGGAAAAATATTTCCATATAGGTGTAATATATGATATATATTTACATATGTAAGTTTACATATTATGATTTTTATTATTGATTTTGCATTTATTTTACTTTTTACTTGATTCGTTTATTTATTGTTTATGGTATTTAGTATTATTATACACATAATATTTAGTACAGGTTGTACATTTATTATAAAATTATACACAATAATTTAGGACATTGACTCATTTTTCATTAATACTTTTTAAGTGTTGAACATGATACATAATTAAATGGAAGCATTTGTCACAGTCTTCACATGTTCACATTCTCTCCCAAGTATGATCTTTGTCTTATTTATCTTTGGACACCTTCCTATAGGAATTTCTTTAGATGAGTTATACTTAGAAGCCTTTTCTTGAGGATAGGCAATTTGAGGGATAAAATTGTAAGGGTGGGGCTAGAAATTTGTCTTACTGGTAGAGAGCTTGCTCAGCATTCATGGATGCCAGACTTTGAATCATCAGTGCAACAACTCAGAAAAAGCCAAAAGCTATGGAATGGCTTAAGTGGTAGAGTGCTAGCCTTGAGAAAAAGAAGCTCAGAAACAGAACCTGGTCTCTAAGATCAAGCCCCAGGACTGTCAGAAACAATAGGCCACGTGCCAGTGGCTCACAACTAGAACATTAGCTTCTCAGGAAGCTGAGATCTGAAGACCACAGTTCAAAGACAGCCTAGGCAAGGAAAGCCTTTTAGACTCTTCTCTCCAATGAAACACAAAAAGACCCTATGTGATGCTATGCCTCAAGTGATAGAGTATTCGCCTTGAGCTGATGGGATCAGGTATAGTGCCTAGGCTTGAGTTGGAGACACATATCAGGGGAAAAAGTGAGGGTTAATCAAACTATTTTTCCTATTTGCTAATTAGGAGAACATTCTCCAGAAAATGAATGCTGATGTACACCAGAATTGGAGTCAGAACTCCAGGTTTAAGTGTAGAACATCCATATGCCCAGCCTCTCAGGCTCTGGCAGTATAACCGTGTGTCCTACAGGGTTCTGAAAGGTCCAATGTTGAAAAGCTTAATACGTTCCCCAAGCCCTTTGTGATAAGCAGTTGACTTATATTGTTAATGTCATTACAGTTCTGACCTAGCAGAGCACCAGTAGCTCATGCCTGTCACCCTAGCTCAGGAGACTGAGGTCTGAGGATCACAGGGTGAAGCCAATCAGGGCCAGAAAGTCTATGACACTCTGACTTCCACTTCTGAAAGGTCAGATATTCAAGAGCTTCCTGTGTTTCCCTTGGTGATGAGAAGTTACTTGCACTCTAAATGTTCTTAGAATTCTTGAGCTATAGAAGCAGGAACGAAACATTATTGAACCATCCTGGGTTCAAATGAAGTTCTCAGGATCCAAGCCCTAGCCATGTTAACAGGATGAACTCTGGTGTAACACTGTATTTGAAGGCAGAAAACAGTTGCAAAAGCCAAGTTGGTGAAGAAACCTAGGCCTACAGGATTAGGAGGCAGAATGTACACACTCAACAGGGAAGTAAGCTGCAAAACTACTTCATTCATTCCAGGCACGGCCAGCCATGAGGGGAAACTGGAAATATTTTTTAGAGTTACAACAAGGTCAGGCTTTTCTCAGCCTCTTCAAACAATGACTAATTAACCTTCCTCCCTCAGGTGAAGGAACTTCAGGCTATCTTTAGGATACTAATAGAGAGCCAGTTTAGTGCTGGAGAGGGGAGGAACAGAGTAGAAAAACCCTGCTCTTTGGTCTTAGGGAGTGCATTCTTGACTCTCCATCTGTCAGATTTGAAGGCCCTTCTACCTCTACCAGACCAATCTCCTTCCTTCATTCTCCCCATCATTAATGTAAATCCACAGTTCAAGGAGAGGCATGGCCTTTTCTCTTCTGTTTCCAAGCACCTGAGTTACAACCTACCTCTGCCCTCTGGACTCTGGGGCCCTGCCTGAGAAGTGGGAAAGAGACCATCTTCCTGCTCTGTAGTTGTTTGAAGGTGATGCTCGTGGTCTGGCACACTGCAGAATGCCTCATGACTGGGACTTGTTCCCTTCTTTCCTCCTGACAACCAAGACAAGATTCATCTATCTATCTATCTATCTATCTATCTATCTATCTATCTATCTATCTATCTATCTATCTATCTATCTATCTATCTATCTATCAATCTATCTATCATCTATCATCTATCTATCTACCTACCTACGTACCTACCTACCTACTTACCTGGCTATCTCTTTGCCGTTTGTTGGGTTGAACTCAAGGCCTGGGCATTGGTTCTAGAACTCTACAACTTGAGCCACAGCACCAATTCTGGCTTTTTCTGTGGATGTGCTACTAAGGAATCAAACCCAGAGCTCCTTGAAAGCTAGGCAAGGACTCTCTCACTAATCCGCATTTCCCCCCCATCTTTTTCTTTTTTTTTCTTTTTTGGGTCCGGTCATGGGACCTGAACTTTGGGCCTGGGCGCTGTCCCTCAGCTCTTCAGCTCAAGGCTAGCACTCTACCACTTGAAACACAGCGCCACTTCCAGCTTTTGTTCCTTTTTCTTATGTGATGCTGAGGAATCAAACCCAGGGCCTCAGGCATGCAAGGCAAGCACTCTAACATTGAGCCACCTTCCAGCCCCCTCATCTTTTTCTTAATGGTAGTTTTTACATAAGGATGCTGCCATTTTACGTCCCCAAGTTTAATTTTCTGAATATAGGTCACTTCTAAGAAAACTGATCTTCTCTTCACCTGCCTGGTTTGTGACTGTTCCTGCATTGGCCTCATAATAAATTGCAAAAAAGGCTGTTGAGGGTGACCTGCTTTAGTCTGATGGCTGCACAGATTGTTCTGTATGTCTTTTTGTTTCCAGTCCCGAACCTTGAACTCAGGAGCGGGGCACTGTCCTTGAGCTGCTTTTGTTTAAGGCTAGCCCTCTACCACAGGAGCCATATGGCTGTCTTCTGGCCTTGTTGGCAATAAAGTTGGACAGTGGTCTCAAGGACTTTCCTGCCTAGGGTGAATTTGACCATGATCCTCCTATCACAGCCTTGTAAGTATCAAGGAGGACTGCTGAGAGCCACTGGTGCCTGCTTAATCACTGGTTTTGCTGATATTCTTGGACAGACCAGTGAGTTCCCTATCCTCAGGTTTACGTGGTGGGATGTGGAGACCACTGTTCCAATCCTGGTCCTGCCACCTCCAAATGGCAGAAGATCCTAAGAAACTCATTCCTATCCATATGAATACTAATGGAAAGTTATATATGTCATGATTGAGCGGGCAGTTCCTGGATTATTCTAGGATAAAATTATACACAATTTTATTATAGTAATCTGATCGGTTTTAATTAATACTTCATGAAGCACTTAAACAATCACATTCATTAAATGGAGGCATAATGAAATACGTAAGAATTGGGAGTCACATAATTTAGAGATGTCATTTTTTTCTGCCAGGACATTCTTTAGTTAATTGGTATATACCATTTTCTGAATGTAGTTTGATATATGAAACTAGGATATATTATGCCTGAAGAGTTTTTATCTGAAATGCTTATAGCGAAATGTAGAGGTAAAGCCAAATTATGTATATTTGAAGACAATGCTTGGTTAGTCCTATTCTCACATTCCCCTTCCCTTCATGAGAATAATACACATTGTAAGGAAATGCTTAGCGTGTTTTGGAGATATAGGTTGACTTTAAACCAGTGAGTGACTCTATGCTGCATTTTGTTTACTTTATATACAAAAAAGCTAAATTCTTACTTTATAATTTTCCTTAGGCTTTATACTCAGATTTAATCTCTGATGGGTGACAAATAAAGATATAAACATTTTTTAACAGTGGCTAAATTTAGGCTGAGAAATCTAGGTACAATGGTACTCATGCACATAGGCCTCATCAGTCATGAGACGATGATATCAAAATGTTAACCAATGCGTATTGTTGTCATGCTTATGAGATTTTGTGTATTATAAACAGTGGTTATTAGAATTTTTTGTAATCATCATCATTTCATGGGTTATGAACTGAAGTGAGACATTATACTCAGAACAAAATTTAAGGAGGCATCCAAAATTCGTTACCAAGATATACATCATGTAACACAATGGTATAAAAATGCAAGCTAAACTAAATAACTTTTGGAAAAAGAAAACAGCATTTACTATAAATACAGAATCAGTACGACTGATTATTCTTTTACCCAAGTTGCAATATGACTTACATGATAACTTTTCTGGTTATATGTTTAGTTAGGTCTTGATATTTAGTTGGAGAAGTTATGTTCTTTCATATATTCATTTGTCAGATAAAAGAGGAAATGAATTCCATGCCAGAGTTAACATCCATAATAATGTTACAGATGTATCCTTCTACTTTGCCAAAATTTCAAATCAGCTCGAGTAACTTGGGTCTTTTTTTGTATCTAACTAAATAGGTATGCAATTTTGTCAGTGCTTAAAAGATTTTGACCAGGGCTGGGAAGGTGGCTCAGTGGTAGAGCGCTTGCCTTACATGCTCAAGGCCCTGGGTTCGATTCCTCAGCACCACATAAGAAAAAAGAAAAAAGCCGGAAGTGGCGCTGTAGCTCAAGTGGTAGAGCGCTAGCCTTGAGCTGAAGAGCTGAGGGACAGCGCCCAGGCCCCGAGTTCAGGCCCCACGACCGGACCCCAAAAAAAAAAAAAAAGATTTGGACCACTATTTATTAAACTATTACTTTCCACAAACTACTTCTCTCTTTTCATGAGATTTTTAATTTCATTTATATCATGTGTTAATGTGTTCCTTTAGATAAGCCACATCCAGTCTTCTACAAGGTGTAATTTGGAGTAGTTTAAAATTATGTACACTCAGCTACACTGCTCAGATTCTATTATTTGCATATTTTTTCTTGTTAAATCAGCAGGAATTCGTTCTCAATATGGATACTATTGTACTTATTCATTGCCTTTCTGAATTGTTTAAACATGTCATGATTTTTCTTTTAAATATGTGCAGATCTCACTCTGCATAGTCACGTTTGTTTTAAACAATTTGATCCAATCAAGGGATTTGCTATATTAGGTTCATCTAGATGAATTTAATTACAAATTAACACAACCGTATTTCTGAGACACAGTTATCTTTATGGCTCTCCTCCAAGTTAACATGTATTTGAGGTTTTTGTGCATAAAAAACCTGGGCACAACATGTTTTTGTTTGTGGGGGAGTTCTACTTTGTTGGTTGTTTTTCCGGTTGTGGTGACTTCAACATATGTGTGCATTTTATTACAATTGTTTTGTGTCTATATTTTGTTTCATATAACAGAGAGTACAGAAAGAATCAGTGATTTAGACTGTTTCCTAATACAATTCTGAGAGAAACATTTGAAATTTTGTGACAACTGGGAATGGACAGGTCTTCATAGTGGAGGGGGTAGCAGAATAACAGAGACATAGTTTGATATGATTTGAATTCTTCCTCCTCTTGCCTCAAAATTTCCAATAATATTACTTCAAAGTCTTTAGTGAAAAGAAAATAATTTTGTCTGTATGAACTTAGAATTTTTGGTTCATTTGGGATACACTACACATTCATATTCATTTTAACTCGAAAATCTTTCCTTCGTTTAAAATCACAGATGTGAATTTATAATGCTAAAATAGCATCTACTAATTTATATGAAATGGTCCAAACTATTTTCACTTCACACTATATGTAACATAGAGTGTAATAATAATAGTGAGTAATATAGTATGTAATAATTAACTTTGGGGAAAGTCAGTTACTGTAGATTTTTGTGAGATATTGAGTAATAGTAAAAGTTATATTTGATTCTATTAAAAAATTCAATTACATCTAAAAATAACTCATAGTTATAAACTAATGCTCAAAAATAAGATTATTTACTGGAAAAAGACAGAAGTTTCTGTAAGTTTGCTTTTTAAAAATTGTCTTTGAGCCGAGCGCTGGTGGCTCAAGCCTGTAATCCTAGCTACTCAGGAGGCTGAGATCTGAGGATCGCGGTTCAAAGACAGCTCGGGCAGGAGAGACCGTGAGACTACTATCTCCAATAAACCACCAGAAAACCGGAAGTGGCCCTGTAGCTCAAGTGGTAAAGCGCTCGCCTTGAGCTGAAGAGCTGAGGGACAGCGCCCAGGCCCAGAGTTGAAGCCCCAGGACCGACAAAAAAAAAAAGTTGTCTTGGATCTGCACTCTGGTGGCTCCTGCCTGTAATCCTAGCTACCCAAAAGTCTGGGATTTGAGGATAGTGGTTCAAAACCAGCTTGGGAAGAAAAGTCTGAGAGACTCTTATCTCCAATATATCTCTTGAAAACTAATAATAGCACTGTGCCTCAAGTCATACAATGGTATCCTTGAGCTGAAGAACTGAGGGATAGTGCCGAGGACCAGAGTTCAAACCCCATGACCGACAAAAGTATTGACATGGGGGATGGGAAGGTGGCTCAGTGGTAGAGCACTTGCCTTGCATGCATGAGGCCCTGGGTTCGATTCCTCAGCACCCCACAAGCAAAAAGAAAAAAAGCCGGAAGTGGCACTGTGGCTCAAGTCGTAGAGTGCTAGCCTTGAGCCGAAGAGCTGAGAGACAGTGCCCAGGCCCAGAGTTCAGGCCCCATGACAGGATCCAAAAAAAATAAATTGACATGGACTTTTACTTTATTATTTCATGATTTTTTATTATGAAAATACATACAGAGGGGTTACAATTACATGAACAAGGTAATTAGTACATTTCCTATCAACATTGTTGCCTCCTCCTTTGTTTCCCCTTCCTATCCCCTCCCATCTCCCCTTCTGGGCCTATCCGCCCCTCTCCCCCACGACAAAGTTGTAAACTTTGGTTTTCGATATAATGCCTTGTATATGTCATTGTTGCAATAGGTTCACCTGTATCCAAATTTGTTTTTCCCATTCCCTCCACAAATTATACCAACATCAAATACAGTGAAAATAGGGGTTATACTGTGGGGTAGGGACATACAAAGCAACAAAAAATCATCTTATAAATACACTGGAAACAATAGCAGAAAAGAAAAAAAATTGAGTATCTTGGGGTTCATTTCACCTAACATCAACTTGTCTAACTGTTACAGTTTGTCTCAGACATATATTGGATATTGCAAATAATGGAAACCATAGGACCTTTGTTTCTTTGGGCCTGGATTATTTCACTTAATATATTTTTTTCCGAGGCTTTCCATTTCCTTACAAATGGGGCAATGCTATTCTTTCTGATGGAGGCATAGAATTCCATTGTATATATATCTCACATTTTCTTGATCCATTCATCTACTGAAGGGCATCTGGGTTGGTTCCATATCTTAGCTATGGTAAATAATACTGCAATATGGGATGGGAAGGTGGCTCAGTGGTAGAGAACTTGCCTTGCATGCATGAAGCCCTGGGTTCGATTCCCCAGCACCACATAAGCAAAAAGAAAAAAATAAGCCAGAAGTGGTGCTGTGGCTCAAGTGTTAGAGCGTTAGTCTTGAGCTAAAGAGCTAAGGGACAGCGCATAGGCCCAGAATTCAGGCCCCACCATGGACCCCCCCCAAAAATAATGCTGAAATAAATACATTTGTGCTGGTAGCTTTAGCATGGTCTTCTTTGTGATCATTTGGGTAAATGTCATGGGAGTACTGGGTCATCAGCGAGCTCTATGTCTTTTGAGGAACATCAATACTACTTTACGAACTGGTTGAACAAGTTTTCATTCCCACCAACATCCCCTCCAGCTTCAGTTGTTATTAGAGTTCTTTTTTTGGGGGGGGGGGTCCGGTCGTTGGGCCTGAGCTCTGGGCCTGGGTGCTGTCCCTCAGCTCTTCAGCTCAAGGCTAGCGCTCTACCACTTGAGCCACAGCACTATTTCCGGCTTTTTTTTCTTTTTGCTTATGTGGTGCTGAGGAATCGAACCCAGGGCCTCGAGCATGCAAGGCAAGCGCTCTACCACTGAGCCACCTTCCCAGCCCTATTAGAATTCTTGACTATAGCCATTCTAACTGGGGTGAGGTAGTATCTCAGTGTTGTTTAGATTTGCATTTCTTTTATGGCTAGGGAGATTGAGCATTTCTTCATGTGTCTATTGGCTATCTTTCTTTCTTCATCAGAGAAGTTTTTCTATACATCTTTAGCCCACTTATTTATTGTGCAATTGTTTCTTTGAGGATTTGTTATTGGAGGATTTAAATTTTTGAGTTCCAGGTGTATTTTAGATACACCTTGTCCATTGTATGGCTAGAGAAGATCTTCTTCCAATCCGTGGGTTTTCTATTGATCTTGCTACTTTTGTCCTTTGCCATGCAGAAGCTCTGCAATTTCATGCAATCCAATTTGTCCAACCTTTCTTTGATTTGTTGTGTTTCTGGGTCTCTATTAAGAAAATTTCAACCTGTGCCAAGGAGACATAGTGTATCTCTTATATTGTCCAGTAATTTGGAGTTGTTTCTTGTGCAGGGTGATATATAAGGATCTAGCTTTAGTTTTCTATAAGTGATTGACCAATTTTACCAGCAACATTTACTGAAGAGGCTGTGTTTCTTCCATTCTATTTTTTTAGCTCCCTTATCGAAGTTTAGGTGGCTATAGATCCATGGGTAAATTTCTGAGTTTTCAGTTCTATTCCATTGGTCCTGAGGTCTGTTATTGTGCCAGTACCAATCTGTTTTGATTACTATGGTTTTGTAGTAGAGTTTGAAATTTGGTATTGATATTCCCCCAGCACTGTTCTTTTTGTTAAGGTTCATTTTTGCTATTCGAGGTCTTTTATTGTTCCATGTGAATTTTTGGATTGCCTCTTCTATTTCCTTGACGAATGAGGATAGAATATTGATAGGTATCACATTGAATTTGTAGATAGCGTTGGGAAGTATTGGCATTTTCACAATGTTGATCCTTCCAACCCAGGAGCATGGGAGGTTTTTCCACTTTCTAAGTTCTGTTTTGAATTCCTTTTTCTGGTTTTTAATGTTTTCTTCATAAAGGTCCTTTACTACTTTGAATAAGTTAATTCCTAGGTATTTTATTTGTGGGGGGCTATTACGAATGGAGTTGCTTTCCTGATTTTAGCCACACTTTTCTCATGTTGGCATACAGAAAAGCTATTGATTTTTAAGATTTAATTTTATACCTTGCTACTCTGCTAAAGTTTTGAATCAGCATGAGTAATTTGGGAGTGGAGTCCAAGGGATTCTTTAAATGCAAGATCATGTCATCTGCAAAGAGGGAGAGTTTTACTTCTTCTTTCCCCATTTGGATCCCATTTATGTTTGCATCTTGTCTTATTGCTGTAGTTAGGCATTCTAATAGTAGGTTGAATAGAAGTGGAGAGAGTGGACATTCTTGTTTTGTTCCTGAGTTAAGAGGAAATGGCTTTAGTTTTCCACCATTAAGTATAATGCTGGCTGTAGGTTTGTCAAATACATCCTTTATTGTATTGAGGCATGTTACCCAGATTCATAGTTTTCCCAGAGCTTTCATCATAAAAGGGTGTTGGATCTTGTCAAATGCTTTTTCGACATCCATTGAGATAATCATGAATTTCTTATCCTTGCTCTTGTTGATGTGATGAAATATTTTAATTGATTTGCATATATTGAACGAGCTTTGCATCCCTGAAATAAATCCTGTTTAATCGTTGTGTATTTTTTTGGAGGAATTGTTGAATTCGATTGGTCAAAATTTTGTTGAGGAGTTTTGCATCAATGTTCATCAAAGAAATGGGTCTATATTTCTCTTTCTATGATGAGTGCCTGCCTGGGTTTGGGAAGAGGTAAAAGGGTGAGATGTGGCCCCCTCTGGGCGAAGGAAGCAGGCAACAGCTGTCACTTGGGCATTGAGTCCTTAGATGAAGTCTGGAGCCTTGGATGGAGTCTGGAGAAGACTCATGAGGCATTGAGGGACTGAAAAAAATACTAGAGAGCAAATAAATGGCAAGAGGAATGACTTGGGGCTGAAAATGTTGGTAGAAATGTTCCTAGCTATTTCTGACATCTGGCGACTAGGTAGAGAAGAAGACAAGTGACAAAGGCAGGAATATAAATTCCTGTCCAATTGAAAGTTAGAAAGGAATGAACATTAGATGGGCAGCCTTCTTACTTCTATTGATCTCCCGGCTCTGGTATATTTTGAAAGGGCAGGCACAAAGTGGCTGATGTGATATCATCTCCTCTTACTCCTCTCCATGATCCCCAGACCGGCCGAGTCTAGGTGATCATTGTTGGAATGGTTTGCCCCAGTTGGTATTCAAGGAGGTTTGTACTTAAGGCCTAGGCACTGTCCCTGAGCACTTCTGCTCAAGGCTAGCACAATACCACTTTGAGTTATAGTACCACTTGCAGTGTTTGCTGCTTAGAGATAAGAGGCTCGAGCCATGCTTCCAGCCTGTTTTTGCAGGTTAGTTGGGTAATGGAGTCTGAGGGATATTTTGGCCTGGGCTGGCTTTGAAGTGCAATCTTTGCCACAAAAACCCTTTGTTATTTCTAATTAAAGCAACAAGGAGATCAAATAGAATAAGTAGGGCTTACCTGGTTCTTATCAAGAATTGACCAAATATTCTGCAATGACAAAACTCATTAGACGTGAGAATCTTAGCAAAGATATATTCAATATTTTATAATCACATAGTCAGTACCAAACTACACAACACAAAACAAAAAAGGCAAAACTCAAAACTTAAAATTTTTGACAACAATATTTAGACATCTTTGCTAACAAATCACATCAGATGGTTGGGCATCAGTTATCAGTGTCTGTGAAAAGAGCAACTTTTTAGCAAGGCACATTAGAAATAGATGAAAGGAGGAGTAGTAAGCTTGGTGCAAGGGTACGGGTTGGATGGGGCCAATCCCTTAACCCACTATGTGGCCAAGATGGCAAACTCAAGTTGGCAAATTTCTGAAAAATGCAAAGAAAAACAACAAAAAATCAAGCCTTGTTTGGCCAGCCTTTGAGAGGGAACTAGAGGGGTGCCCAGGACCCAGCCCATGTAGCACTCTTCAGGGCACAATCCAAAAAGTTGTAGAAAAGAAAGGGAGATATATGGAAAGTTGGACATGAATAGCAGAGATCAAAGGGAGTCTGAAACTAAACATACTTCGACCAATGCAGAGGCAAAAGTTATCTAAATCTGACAACAGCATAAAAATATTAGGTGTGCCGTCTATCCAGGGAGTGCAGGAAGCATTTCAGAGGGGTTTCACTGTTCAGGCATGGCTCACAGAACCCTATTAAATGTGTACAACAGTCAGTCTGGTGAATGAAGGAGAGTTGACCAGGCAAAAGTGGCATCCCATCTTCCCCCAGAGCCCTCTAGAGAGAAATGTCCAAGTCCCCAAACCAAGCATCCTCGGCTTCAGAGTGACCAGCCTTTCGGCTAAAGGCCAGAGGAGCTCTTTGGCTTGGTGGCACCTCTGAAAAGAGATTGAGAAACAGAGAGCCATAGAGACTAGTTTCACTCACCAGAGTAGAGAAGTCGTGTGGACGTGGATGTCAAGGCCAGCAATGGTATTGGTGAAAAGTCTCGTGTGGTGTCTCAAGGCATTTTGGTTTGCAGAAAGAGGGTGGTTAGGAAATTCTAACATTTCCAACTCAAAAACCCCATCCGAGACAGAGCACCATATATAAGGTATATTAAATAGGTAGGTTTCATTAGGTAGCTGATGAAGAGAACACCACATGCTATTCAGACTCTTCGGAGTCTTCTGGAAGCCTTGGGATGCTCGAGAGTGTGTGGTCCTCTGAAGGTCCAGAGCCGGGGCCACATAAGCAGCCTGGTAAGAAGCCCTGCCACTTAAGCTGCTCAGCGTGGAGCCCCATCAACAACAAGGGATTTGGGAAGGGTCTTCCCACTTTAATGTCTGTGTAAGTTTTTCCCTTTTCTTTTTCACTTCCTGTAGCTCTCTGAGTAATCGCCCTTTTTCTGGTGGGTCACTTGGAGAAACAGAGAATTGAAATCTGTATTTGGTTAGAGAGAGCTATGGTGTTTCCCTGCTGTTCCATCGCCATCTTGACCCCTCCCCTGCAGGTGGAGTTTTTCTTAGGTGTCCTGTGGGCCTTGGTTACCAAAGGATAGGTACATAAAAGAACATGTTGTAAAGCCTGCAGATTGTATATTAACATTTATGTTAATATAGCCTTCCCAAGTTTAGCAACCAAAGGGGGTGGTCTACCATAAAGTATTTCAAAGGTATTAAATCCTTTAACATAAGGGCTACATATTGCTCGAAAGAGAGCAAAGTTCAGGAGGCTTACCTAGCCATGGCCAGTCCCTGTATTTAATTTAGTTAATGTTTCCTTTAAGGTGATATTCATTCTTTCTAGTCCCTTGAATTCTGAGATCTATAAATGGATTGTAACTTCCAATTTATTCCTAGGGCGTTAGTTAATAATTGAGAAATGTGGCCTTGAATGAAGGGGCATCTTGAATGAAGCTAAAGGTAAGCCAAATCAAGAAACTATCACATGCCTCAGCTCAGCCTGAAAAAGTGTCCACAATTAGTAACAGATACCAATAACCATACTTTCCAGCCTTTACCTCGGTGAAGCCCACATTCCCAAATTTACCATCTGAGGTTCCTCACATACGAATTGTTTCCATACGTTCCAGCTTTTCAGCATTTACCTGTTGGAAATTACCTACACACATTACAAAGGATTGTCAGGCTGAGGTCCCACTGGTTTTCGAACAGTTATAATAAGTGGCCCGGGGCAATATACCAGGGTGCAAATATATACATGTAAACTGACAGAAAGCTTGAGCCTGCATGCATTTTTCACAAGTTCAGTGTCAACATTTGCACACTTATTACTACTGTTTTTGCTTCTTCTTTTAATCCCACTGGTTTTAGAGTGGTCTCCCAAGCTACCTGATCAGCTCAGATGTTTCCCTGTATCTTAGGGTCTCTAGTTTTACTCCTTTATAGTACGCTGAACTTTGGAAACTTCTTCCATTTTATTCTCCTCCTTTTCTCTCAAACTTGCTTTCATGATCTTACTCTCCTTCTCAATGTGCTCCTTAACCTGCAAGTATTTTGACAGGGTCACAGGAGAGTTCCTTTGACTGGTCAACTGCTGCTCCTTCTCACATCACCTTTGCTTGCTCTTCAACTACTCCCTTAAGTTCAAAAAGGTGCTATTGAGAGGTATTTTTTCCCACCTCCATCTGTTCCATCGGGACTCGATGCTTCTGCATTACATTTATGGTGAAGGTCTCAGCAGTCTTTTTGGCCTTTTACTCTAGTATTTTCTCTTTCTGGTTTTCCACTTCAGTGTAATTTTGTGACAGATCTTTCAACTGTTTGTTTAGCTTTTCTGCTTTTCTTCCCAATGATCTTTCCCTTTCCCTAGCATTCTCAATCAGAGCATGTGGTCCTTTAAATCTTTCTGAAGATTAACAATCTCTTTCTTCAGCCTGATATTTTCCTGTACACTTTTCTTGGCCTGATCTTCTATGACACAGCACTTCCCTGTCTTCTCTGCTAACTACTCTTTCCTTCTTTCTCTGTTGCCTTGAATTTCTGGTGACACCTTTCGAAGCTTATAATCAACATGTACTTCACCCTAATACATTCTTATATTAGGTCTAGCTCCTTTTGCATGGCTATGATTTCTTAATGCAGCATCCAGATCTTTTCTTGGCCTCACTTGTGGTTAGCAAGGATGGCAGCATTGCTGTCCTGTGCTTCTGTTGGCCTCTGACTTGTAGTTCCCTAATTTTCCTCATGCTTACCCAGGCTAATGTACTTGAATTTCATTTGATTCTGGGTGTTTTCTAGGTTCCTTTTGAGGATTTTCTTCTCATTTTTGACTCTCACAAGTTCCTAATTTATATCTTCAAATCTTTTCTTCATGTTAAATAATTATCTCTATTTTCTCCTGTGTGCTCTATGTGCTTTTACCCTCTTGGTGGGTTTTGACTGGCACCTATAAGAGATTCAGTCTTTTATAAGCCTGTGTTTTGAGTTAGAAGTGGGTGAATTTTTTCTTTACCACATTTCTTCTTAAGTTCAGAGGGCTGCTTTTTAAATTGAACACAGTTGGAATTCGGGGCCCAAAGCTCCTTTGCATGTTTCTCCAGAGAAATGAATACATTTTCCAGGTGGTTAATGTGATTATTTACCTTGTCATTTTCTATCTTTCTCCTCCTTGGACATTCTTTCCCCAATGTCCATTTTGCTTGCAATAAGCACACTGGTTTAGTCCTACTGATTTAGTTTCCTACTGTCATTTTCAAATCGATTGTACTGTCTTCGCCAAAGGTTTCTTGATCCGTATTCTGGTGCTCCTACCAAAAATTCAAACTCCCTTCTTAGACTCTTTTTTTACAGGGTACCTCTGTTATCAAAAACCCACTGGGCAAAACACTTCCAACTTAGAATGCACCTTTCCCTCAAAACCTTCTAACTTTTGAAGCTTTCTTCTAATCTCTGTGGCCAACTGGGTAACAAAGGCCATATTTAGGGATCTTTGATTCTCCAGGTCTTCAAGATCTATAGGCCAGGCCTATAGGTCCTATAGGTTTCTGGGAGAAGTTCCAGAAAAGCATTAGAGTACTCACTGGGGAACTGTCCCATCTCACTCACCTTAGATTGATGACTTGGCTTTCTAGCCACTGTGTTATCCCTGCTAACCAAACCTGGCAATAATTGGTAAGTACCTCCATACCTCGATAGCTGTTAGTTTCAGCTTGAGTTAGTCTCGGGAAAGACTTGTTCCAAATGGTCTGGTTCAATAGTGGGGCTACTGTGTGGTCGAAGGACCATATTTAAGTCACTGAGCAGGACTTACTCCCTTTACTACCAGGTGAAACACACCTGTAAAATTTGCTGACACTCATCTCAGATGTGCTTGTGTGTGAAAATTACTGTCTCTAATGAGGGAATGAGCCCCTGGTTTTATTTTTTCTGAAAAGGATGTATTTTTCTGTTTCCAGGTATACAGGTCACTAGCTGTAAAGGGAAAATATATTAGAAAGGGTCCTGCCCACCATCTCTTCCATGTTTCTGTCTCAAGGGTAATAAGGGTACCATACCATGTTGTACCACCTCAGGCTGGTACAAGTAACCACTTTTGGTATGGGAGGACTTTAGATTGCAGGTGGTGATGGCAAAGAATAGGAGAGAGAGTATATCAGTGCATCGTCATCTGAAGGATTCTGTAACCCTGGGGGAGAATATTTTTTTGGATATGACAACTTTAGGCCTGTTCTGCTATCCTGAGAAAAGGAGTAAACAGAGGTGCATACAGGACACAGATCGAACTATCAGCATACACACACAGACCAATAGCCACAAACATTTAACCCACAAGTCCCACACCACTCAATTTTGACTCTACAGAGATCTGAGATGACAGAGAGAACATCCCAGATTGCCTCTTGAGGATGCTGCAGATGATCTCTGGAGGATGTCACATATATCCTCCCTAGGAGGCCCTAGATTACCTCTCCTGGAGGTCCCAAACGGCTTCCCAAAGAAGTGTCAGATGACCTCAAAATGAGGCCCCAGACGTCCTCTCAATGAGGATGAGATTACCTCTTGAGTAAGTCCCAGATGGCCAGTCAAGGAGGCCACATATGAACTCCAAAGGAGGTTCCAGATAACCATCTTGAGTAAGCGACAGATGACCTCCAGAAAAGGTCCTATATAGCTTCTTAAGGAATTCCCAAATGATGTCTGAAGACAGTCAGATTTTTCATAAAGGTAACCTGAGATGACCTCCCAAAGAAGCTCCACATGTCCTCAGGAGGTCGTCCTAACTTGCCTCTTAAGGAAGCCCCAATGACTACTTTTGAATAGGTGTCAGCTGGCCTCCTGACGAAGCCACAGCTGACCTCTGGAGAAAGTCCAAGACGACTACTGGAGAAGGCCCAACATGACCTCCAGGGTAGGTCTCAGATAGCTTCTCAAGGAAATTGCAGATACACTCTTGATGAAGTTCCAGATGGCTTCCTAAGGAAGCACTACATGACCTCTTAAGGAGGTTCCAGATAGCTTCCCAAGGAAGTCACTCATGACCTCTCAAAGAGTTCTCAGACGGCTTCCCAAGAAAGCCACAAATGACCTCTAGAGGGGGTCCCAAAAACAGGCTGGCAAGCTTGCCCAGACGCACCCCTAGAGGTACCTATATGACTTTTGTCTATGTTACTCCTCTGGAGACAAACACTCGAGGCCTTGAAGGCTGACACTCTCACCTATAGGGATTTTCCCCTCAGGCCAAGGCCTGATGCCATCCAAACGGATTAATCTTCATGGGGTCTCCAAAAATTCGGACCTCTAATGTTCAAGAGAATCGATCGAGACACATTTAATATAATAAATGTTCTCCAAACCACCGAACCCCAAAATTATGATATCCAAAGCTCCAAATATCAAAGGGCAAGACTTTTTCCCCTTCCCTTTGTCTCTCCTTCGCTACAGACCTATACTTCCTTTGAAGTCTTTCCCTTTATCCCTTCTACCAGTTCCTTCTTCTCTTCAGGCCTCTCTACTCTCCACAGGCCTGAACTGCTTTGCCTGGGTTGTCGGTTGCCATCCTTCACCTCCTGCTCTCCCTCAAATTCTTCTCCTCCCAGCTCTTTCCACTTCTGTTATCACACCACTTCCTTCCTTCCAGGACTTTTCAATTTTAATCTCCCCTTCCATTGCTGTGAACAAGCAGCATATATAAAGTTTGTACCCCTTCTCCACTCCAACTGCTAACAGTTTTCAACTATCACATCCCAAGCTCCCCACAGCCCAATCACTTCTTAACAGCTCAACTCTTGGTGATTAATGTACCAGCCCCTCCCACAGAATGCCCTGCCCTCTCCAGCTGGCCAGGAGATGGGGCCACACTGATTATTGGACCCCTATAAATTATCAGTGCCCTGCTGATTATTACAGTATCCTCCTTGTGAACTAGTTGCAATTGAATTTGGAAATTTGATTGTGATATTGCAAACTCATTGTGACATCACAAACCCATTTTGACATCATCATCAGCACGACATCACAAACCCTTTGTGACAATATTTTCTTTGTAACATCATGATTCCCTTGTGACATCTCAAATCTATTATGACCTCTTAGCTCCTTTGAAAAATCACATACCCTTTTCAACATTACAGTACCTTTGTATACCTATATCCTTCTTGTTAACTAATGACAATTGAGATCAGACATGCCATTATAACATCAAAAAGTGTTTATGACATCCTCAACAGTGTGACATCACATTTTCATTATGAGAGCATCAGCTCATTATGACATCACCAAACTCAATGACATAATCGCATTATGACAACAATTGTCATTGTGACGTCGTAGACACATTATGAATGTCTATTCTGTGATTTCATTGTATTTCAAATGTGGCATGAGAGCTGATATCAGAAACACACTTTTGTGCCTATATAACCATTTTGACATCATAATCACTTTGTGACATCACAGAGCCATTGTGATATATCTAATACCATGTGACATCACAAACCTCTCCTATCCTCATAACTTCTGTGACATGCTGACATTGTGATATCTTATGACTTTTTGCCCTCAGAATTTGTTTCCAACCCCATATTTCATGTATGACATGAGACATCAGAAATTCACTGTGACATCATGACCATTGTGACATCACACTGACAGATGTCATGAACATCGTGTCACATTGTGACATTACAAAAAGTTTTGATGTCAAAATTAGTTGGTGATTCCATACAGGTAAGGGGTCACAGTAGGTCTATAATGTCACAATTGGTTGGTCATATCCAAATGGCATAAAGGTTCTCAGTTATTCTGTAATCACAGAGAATTTGAGTTCACAATGGACTGTGGTATCTCCAAAGTCATGTGTTGTCACAAATGTGATGAAGTCCTAGGAGGATTGTGATGTCATAATGTGACACAATGGTCATGATGTCTGTCAGTATGATGTCACAATGGTCATGATGTCACAGGGGATTTCTAATATCACATATCATAACTGAATTATTATGTTTGAAAACAGATAACGAGCTCATAAAGGGCCTAAGACATCACAATTGCAGCACGTCATAAGACTTATGAGGACAGGGCATGTTTGTGATGTCACAGTTTGTTAGTGATATATCCATGGCACTGTGATGTCACAAAGTGATTGTGATGCCATATATTTATGAGATCACAATGATTTTCAGATATCAACCCACATGCCACTTTTAAAATAGAATGAAATAAGAGCATAAGCATTTACAATGTGTCTATTACCTCACAATGACAATATAATATCATAAAGCTATGAGGTCATTGTAAATTGGTGATGTTGCAAGGAGGTGATGGTGTCATAATGAATATGTGTTGTCACACTGGTGATGGGGTCACAAAGTGTTTGTGATATTACAATGGCATATATGAATTCAATTGTCATGTGTTCAAATTGAGGATATGGGTAAACAAAGGGACTGTAATATCACAAATGCCATATGTGTTTTCAAACGTATTTAAGGGTCATGATAGCTTTATGATTCACGGTTGTGATGAGGTCACAATGTGTTTTTGATGCTATAATGTTTTTGTAATACCTCAAACACATGTCCAATTTGAATTGCTAGTATTTCACAATCTGCATACAAGTTCACAGAAGGATCTTGAGGTCCTAAGGGACATGAATTTTTTTTTTAATGTTATGAGGTCATATTAGGTTTTTGAAACAGTGGGACAGTGATATCACCATGGCAGTGTCAACTCACTACATCATGTCAGAATATAATTTTGGTGTCACAAATAGTTGATGATGCCACATTAATGATGAAGCCACAAAAGTTTGGTGGTGTCACAATGTGCTGGCCATGTCACAATGAAATGATGGTTCTCAACTGTCTTTAACTTAAAATGAATTCATGAGTTCACAAAGGGACTGTGGTTTCTCCAAAAGTATGTGTTGTTACATATTGAAATCCTAAAAGGTTTGTGATGTCCGAATTTGACACAATGGTTATGACATCTGGCAATGTGGTGACACCATGGTCATGACGTGACTGGGAATTTGTAATATCAAATGTCATATGTGAAATCTAATGAGGTGGCCAACAGATTATGAGGAAAAAAAGGCATGTCACAAAAGTTATGATGACAGGACAGGTTTGTGATGTCACGCTGTGTTAGTGATATCACAATGAAAATGTGATGTGCAAAGGGATTGTGATGTCACAATGGTTATGAGTTTATGATTTGTTTATGATATCCACCTATATGCCACATTTGAAGAAGAATGAAATCACAGAAAAGGCATTCATAATGTATAGATGATATCACAATGACAATGTGAAATTATAATTTTATCATATTTTATTTTTGTGATTTCACAATGAGCAGATGGTATCACAACGACAATGTGATGTCACAGTTGTGATGACCTCAAACTTTTTATTGTTAAAATGTCATGTCTGTTCTCAATTGTCAATATTTTACAGTGGGGATTGGGTACACAAAGGCACTGTTATCTCACAAATCTATGTATTTTTCAAAGGTTATAAGAGGTCATAATAGATATGGGATGTCACAATGTGATCCTGGTGACTAAACAGCAATGTTACGTCACAGTGACTTCATGATGTCACAGTGGTTTTGAGGTCACAATGGGTTAGTTAGATCATGAGTTTGTAATATCAAAATTATTTGTCCAATTTCAATCGCTACTATTTCACCATGAGGACACTGTAATAACCAACAGTGCCCCTATAATCCATGGGAACAGATAGACCTCCTGGACTGGACCACCAGACAGGGGGGTGCATGCTGCTGGAGTGGGCAGGACATGCTGCTGAAGAGATAGGAAGTTAAGCCCCACGTGGTGAGCTGCCAAGAAGTTATTGGGCATGGACATTTGGGAAGTGATGATTGAATACTGTTATGCAGGAAACATATTTTACTGGGAGCAGGGTACAGTCTATATATAGGTTGCATGTTCAGAGGAACAGAAGCGGGAAGGAAAAGGGGAAAGCCCTGGAAGGAAAGAACTGTTGAAACTGCAGGAGCTTAAATTCCTGGGAGGAGAGAAAATTGAGCATGAGCAGGAGGTGAAAAACAGCAACTGGCCACCTGGACAGGGCAGGGAAGACCTGTCAAGAGTACAGCAATCTGAAGAGAAGAAGGGAATGGTGGAAGGAAAAAAAGAAAAGACCTGAAAGGTAGGACAGGTCTGTAGAGAAGGAGGATGAAGGAAAGGAAAAAGCCTTGACCTTTGAAGTGTGGAGCATTGGACATGATTATTTTGCGGGTTGGTTGTTTGAAGACCAGTTAACAAATGGCTGGGCTGCTCTTTGGAGGTCTGAGGGTTCATGGTTGAGGCTGTAATTAGCTCTGGGCATCCAACCCAGGTCAAGCTAGTTGCTTGTTACAAAATTTATGAAGACAAGACAGGTTTGTGATGTTACATTGCATTAATGATATCACAATATCAGTATGAGGTCACAAAGGGATTGCAATGTCGCAACGGTAATGTGGTTCACAATGGGTTTCTGAAATCAACCTATATGCCACATTTGAGATAGAATGAAATCACAGAATAGGCAATCACATTGTCTCTATGACCTCACAATGAAAATGTGATGTCATAATGCTATGTTGTCATTGTCATTTTGGGATGTCACAATGGGCTTATGGTATCCTAACAATAATGTGATCTCACTCTGCCAATGGTGTCACAAAGCGTTTGTAATGGTACAATGGCATGTCTGATGTCAGTTGTCCTTTGCGCACAATGAGAATATGGTTACCTAAAGGGACTGTGGTGTTACAAACACGATGTGCTTTTTCAAAGGTGCTAAGAGGTCACAACAGGTTTGGGATATCACAAGGTGATCGTGATATCACTGTGGCAATGTGATATCACAATGGGTTTGTGATGTCACAGTGGTGATAAGTCACACTTGGATAGTGATGTTACAATGAATTTGTAATATCACCATTACCTGTCCAATTTCATTCTACTAGATCACAATGAAGATACAAGTTCACATAAGGAGCTAGAAATCAGAAAGGCCATAAACTTTGTAAAATATAATGAGGACATAATAGGTTGGTGAAAATGCAATGGGACAGAGATATTCCATTGGCAATGTGATGTTAACATTACATGAGATAGTATTGTTTTGAAGTGACAAATAGTTGGTGATCCATACAGGTGATAAGGTCACATAGGTTTGTGATTTCACAATGGGATGGTGATGTCACAATCTCCTGCCAGATCTCTAATTGACAATGAATATATAAGTTCATAAAGGATAATGATGTATCCAAAGGTATATGTTTGCACAAGTGTAATGGGTCTTAACAGGTTTGTGGTGTCACAATGTGACTCAGTGGTCATGACAACTGGCAGTGTGATGTCACAGTGGTGATGATGTCACAGTGGACTTCTGATATCATGTCATACCTGAAGTATGAGTTAAACAATTTATGAACTCAGAGATGCCAAAGAGATCACATTGGCAACATGTCAAAAAATTTATGAGAATAGGAGAGTTTTGTGATGGCACATTGGGTTAATGATATCATAATGGCAATGTGGTGTCATCAAGGTTTTGTGATGTCATAATGATTACGTGGTCCAAATATATTTCTAATATCAACCCACCTGCCACATTTGAAATAGAATGGAACCACAGAATAGGCATTCCAATGTATCTATGACATCTCAATGTCCCTGTGATGTCATAATGCTATGATGTCATTGTTTTAGGATGTCACAATTTGATGATGTTGTCATAATGACAATGTGATGTTACACTGGTAATGATGTCACAAAGTGTTTTCGACGTTAAAGTGGCATGTATGATCTCAATTGTCATTAGCTCAAAATGAGGATATGGGTACACAAATGGCCTGTGATGTCACAAAGCCCATGCTTTCTTTCAAAGATTCTGAGGTCCTAATAGGTTTGGGATGTCACAATGTGATCATGGTGGCACAATGGCAATGTGATATCACAAAGAGTTTGTGATGTCATCGCAGTGATGTGGTCACAATGGGTTAGTGATATCTCATCATTGCCTTAGAGGTAATAATTACACGAGTTCACAGAAAGAGCTTGAAGTCTCAAAGGCCATGAAGTTTCTAAGATGTGATGTGGCCATAATCGGTTTGCAAAAACACAATGGGACAGTGAAATAACAATGCTAATACCACAATATCACGTCAAAATAATGCTTCGATACCACAATTAGTTGTTGATACCATCCTCGTGATGAGCTCACAATAAGTTTGTGATGTTACAATAGGTTCATGGTGTCAAAGTGGCATGGGATATCTCAATTGTCATTAATTGACAATAAATATATGAGTTCAAAAAGGGACTGTAATGTCTCCAAAGGCATGCATTGTCACAAATGTGATGCCGGTCTAACAGCTTTGTGATGTCACAATGTGACACAATGGTCATGACATCTGGCAGTATGATGTCATAAGGGATTTCTGATATACATGTCATACCAGAAATATGAGATTGAAAACAGATTATGAGCTCACAACGGCCCTACTATATTACCATGGCAGCATGTCACAAACTTTACAAAGACAGGACTGGTAGTGACGGCACAGCAGGTTAATGATATCACAATGGCAATGTGATGTCACAAAGAATTGTGATATCACAATGGTTATATGGTCAAAATGGGTTTCTGAAACAGAGTGAATTCACAGAATAGGCCTTCACACTGTTAAGTCATAACAATGTCACTTTGATTTATAATGCTATGATGCCATTGTTGTTTGGTGATGTCACAATGAGCTGATGGTGTCATAATGACAATTTGATGTCACTGCTGATTTATGATGTTACAATGGTTATGAGGTCACATTAGTTTTCTGATATCAACACACATGTCAAATTTGAAATAGAATAAAAAAGCTGGGTGTCAGTGGCTCATGCCTGTAAACCTAGCTTCTCAGGAGGCTGAGATCTGAGGATTGCAGTTCATAGCCAGCTCAGGCAGGAAAGTCTATTAGACTCTTATCTCCAATGAAAACCACTAGAAACCAGAAATGTCTCTGTGGCTCTAGCGATAGAGTGCTCACCTTGAGTTGAAGAACAGGGACAGCACCCAAGCCCAGAGTTCAAGCCCAAGGACTGGCAAAAAGAAGATTAAAATCAGGCATTCATAATCTTTTTATAACATCACAATGGCACTGTGATCTCATAATGCTATCTTGTCTTTGTAGATATATGTCAAAAGTAGTTGATGCTACCATAATGACAATATCACACTGGTGATGTCACAAAGGGTTCGTGATGTTACAATGGCATGTTTGATATCAATTGTCAGTTCATAATGAGGGTATAGTTACACAAAGGGACTGTGATGTCACAAAGGCCATGCGTTTTTTCAAAGGTGCTAAGAGGTCCTAATAGGTTTGGGATGTCACAATGTGATAGTGATTTCAAATGGCAGTGAAAGCTCACAATGGTTTTGTGATGTCAGATTGGTGATGAAATCAAATAGCTTTGTGAAGTCACATCTCCTAATCACATGTACAATTTCAGTTGCTACTATTTCACAATGAGGATACGAGTTCACAGAAGAAGACAAGTATAAAAGGCTATGAATTTTCCAAAATGCAGTAGGTTTTTGAAAACACAGTGGAAGAGTGACATCACAATGGCAATGTGATGTTGCAATATGATGACTTAATAATGTTTTGATATCACAATTGGTGATGACATACTGGTGATGAGTTTACAAGAGGTGTGTGATGTCACAATCGGTTGGTGATATCAAAATGACACAGGTGATCTCAATTGTCATAAACCCACAATCAGTATATGAGCTCACAGAGGGACTGAGATGTCTCCAAAGGCATGCATTGTCACAAAAGTGATGAAGTCCTAACAGGTGTCAGAATGTGACAAAATGCTCATAACATCTATCAGAGTGATGTCACCATGTTCAAGTTGTCACACTGGATATGGGTATCACATTTCATACCTGGATTGGGTATGAGAGGATTGGAATTTCACATTGGGTTAGTGATATCACTATGGAAATGTGGGGTCATGAAGGTATTGTGCTACCACAATGGCTATTAGATCACAATGTGATTCTACTATAATAGGTTTGTGCTGTCACAATTGATTGGAAATGTCAAAATGGCATACCGTATCTCAAATGTCATTAATTTGCAATTAAGATATGAGTTCACAAAGGGACTGTGTTGTTTCCAAAGTCATGTGTTGGCACAAATGTGATGAAACACTAACAAATTTGTGAGTACACAATGTGACACCATAGTCTTGATGTCTATCAATGTGATGTAACAATGTTCATGTCAGAGACAATTTCTGATATCATATGTCATACCTGAAATATTATGAGTTTGAAAACATATTATAAGCTTACTAAAGGCCTAAAATATACTAATGGCCGCATATTGCACAAGTTATGACTAAAAACTCATGGTCTTTGGAGCTTAAGATTCTTCCTTTGAAATTGTATCCTCATTGTGAACTAGTAGAGTTTGAAATTGGACATGTCATTGTGATATTACAAACTCATAGTGACATCACAAACTCATTGTGACCTTGTCACCACTTTGACATCACAAAACCATTGTGACATCACATTGCTGTTGTGCCTTCACAATCACATTGTGACATCACAAAGCTATTGTGAACTCTTGATGTACAAGTCGTTATGTCGAAAATGAACTTTACAACTTTCGTGCGGAGAGGGGGAGGGGGAGCGGGGATGATTCGGTGGCATGGCAGGGAGAGGATGGGAAGGCATGGGAAGGGGAAACAAATTAGGAGGCTACAATGTTTGATAAGAAATGTACTCATTATCTTGCCCATGTAATTGTCAGCCCTCTGTACAGTATTTTCACAAAAACACATGAAAAAAGAAGAAAAAACAAACACATGACCTCTGTGGCATCACAGACCCTTTGTGTACTCATATCTTCATAGTGAACTAATGAAAATTGTTATCACACATAACATTGTATCATCACAAACACTTTGTGCAATAATTATGACTGTGAAATCACATTGTCATCATGACAACAGCATTCATTGTGACATCACCAAACCCCAATGACACGATACCATATTTTTCTTTTTTTTTCTTCTGTGGGTTTTTTTTTTGTAGTAAATACAGTGTACAGAAGTTTTACAGTTACATGAGCAAGGTAATGATTACATATCCTATCAAACATTGCTGCCTTGACATCCCATTGTCATTTTCATGTCATAGACCCATTTTGAATGCCTATTCTTTGATTTCATTCTATCTCAAATGTGCCATCTGTGTTGATATCAGGAAACCCTTGTGAACTCATGACCTTTGTGACATCTAAATCTCTTTGTCACAGCACATTGCCTTTGTTATATTACTAATCCACTGTGACATCAAATACCTCTCCTGTTCTCATAATTTTGTGACATGCCATTGTGATATCTTAGGCCTTTTTGAGTTGAAAATCTGTGTTCGACCTCGTATTTCAGATATGGCATGAGATATCTAAAATCCAGTGTAACATCATGATATCACAGCGCTGGACATCAGACACATTGTATTACTTTGTGACATCTCAGACCTGTTAGTTCTTCACCTTTTCACTACATATGCTTTGCTGACATCAGAATCCCTTCCCAAACTCATATACTCATGGTGTGTTAATGACAACTGAGATCCACATACCATTGTGCCATCACCAACACCTTGGGACATCTCAAATCTACTGCGACCGCCTCATCAGTATTGCATCACCAATTGTGACATCAAAACATTCTTATAACATGATGGTGAGATATCACATTGTCATTGTGGAATCACTGTCCCATTGGGTTTTCACACAGTATGACCTCATACTATGGAGCTTCTTCTATCACTTGGTATCCTCATATTGAATTATGAGTCATTGAAATTTGATATATCATACAAACAAACTGTGACATCACAAAACCATTGTGACCTCATCACCACTGTGACATCAAAATCCCAATGGGATATCTCATTTCCATTGTGACATTATGGATCACATTGTGCCATCCCAAGCCTATTATGACCTCTTACCACCTTTGAAAACACACATGGCCTCTGTGACATCACAGAACCTTTTTGTATCCATATCCTCGTGGGGAACTAATGAAAACTGACATCAGATATACCATTGAAACATAACGAATTCTTTCTGACATAATCATAATTGTGACATCATGTTGCCATTATGACATGATAAGGTCATTTTGACATATAAAACTACAATGACATCATAGCATTGTTACATCACGTTGTCATTCTGATGTGATAGACACGTTGTGTTTGCCTATTATGTGATTTGATTCTATTTCTAATGTGGCATGTCGGTTGATACCAGAAATCCATTGTGAGTTCATGACCATTGTGATATCACGATGCCTTACTAGCATCACATTGCCCGTGTGATGTCACATTGCCAAATTGATGTCAAAAAGGGATTTTGATGTGACAATGGTTATGACATCACAATGAGTTTCTGATATCAACCCACATGTCACATTTCAAATACAATGAAATCACAGATTTGGCATTCATAATGTGACAACGATGTCACAATGCCAATGCCAAATGCTATGCTGTCATTATCATTTTGTGATGTCACCATAAGCTAAAGATGTCAAAACAACAATATAATATTACCCTGGTTATGATGTCACACAGGGTTTATTATCTTACAATGGTTATAAGGTCACAATGTGTTTATGATATCAACTGATATGCCACATTTGAAATAGAATGAAATCACAAGATATACATTCACAATGTGTCTATGACAGCAAAATGGCAATGCAATGTCATAATGCTATGATGTCAATGTAGCTTGGTGATGTCACAATGAGCTGATGGTGTCATAATGACAGTCTGATGTCACACTGGTGATGATGTCACAAAGGGTTTATTATGTCACAATGGCATGTCAGATCTTAATTGCCATTAGTTTATAATGAGGATATGAGAATGAAGTCACAATGACATATACAAATGAACTGTGGTGAAACAAAGGCCATGTATTTTGTCAAAAGTGCTAAGGTTCCTAACAGGTTCTGGTTGTCAAAGTGTTAATGATATAAAAATGGGTTAGTGATGTCAAAACTAGTTTGCAATATCTCATCTTACTTCAATTTTCAATTGCTACATGTTCACAATTATACAAGTTCACAGAAGGGGCTTGATGTCTCAAAGGCCATAATTTTCTAAGATGTGATGCGATCATAATAGGTTTGTGAAAGCATGATGGTTCAGTAATACCACAATTGCAATATGATGTCAAATTACAATGTCATAAGAGTGTTGTTATGTCACAATTAATTGGTGATGCCATAATAGTGATGAGTTCAAAATAGTTTTGTGATGTCGCAGTAGTTTGGTGATGTGACAATTGCATTCCAGACCTCAATTGTCATTAACTCATAATGAGTATATGAGTTTAAAATGGGATTGTGAGGATTCCAAAGTCATTTGTTGGCACAAATGTGATGAAGTCAGAACAGATTTGTGATGTGACAATGTGACACAATGGTCATTACATCTGGCAGTGTGATGTCACAATATTCATAATATCACAGTATATTTCTAATATTTAATGTCATACCTGAAATAATATGAGGTTGAAAATAGATTGAGCTCACAATGGGCCTAACACAGTGGCAACATGTAACAAAAATTATGAGGACAGGACATGTTTGAGTTGTCACAGTTGTTTAGAGATATCACACTGGCAATGGTATATCACAAAGGGATTGTCATGTCACAATAGTTATGAAGTCAAAATGTGTTTTTTGATATGAACACACATTTGAAATACAACGAAATCACATAATAGGCCTTCATAATGTATATATGTTTTCTCAATGACAATGTGGTGTCATAGTGGTACGATGTCATTACAGATTTGTGATGTCACAATCACCTGATGTTTTCATAATGACAATCTGATGTCACACCAATGATTATACTGTAAATGCTTTGTTATATTACAATGGCATATTTGATCTCAATTGATATTTCACAATGAGGATATGGATGCACAAAGGGCTTGTAATGTCACAAAAGCCATGTGTTTTTTCAAAGGTGCTAAGGATGTCATAATGTGTTTGGGAGGTAATCAAGGTGATCGTAATGTCACAATAGCTTTGTGATGTCACATTGTTGATGAGGTCACAATGGATGGGACAGGTTTGTGATGTCAGAACAGGTTAATGACATCACAATGGCACTGTGATGTCACAAAGGGATTTTCATGTCACAATGTCCTTGAGGTCACAATGGATTTTTGATATCCACCAATATTGCTAGCTTGTAATAGCATGAAATCACAGAATAGGAATTCACAATAGGTCTATAATATCACTGTGACATATAATGTCATAATATTATGATATTTAAGTTTAGTGATGTCAAAATGGCATGTCTAATCGTATTGCTAATTAAATTACCATGTGGATCCCAAAAGTTGCTGTGTGCTGAGTCCTTCAAAAGGCACATTGTGCTGAATCCATTACACAGGGTTCTTTGAGCTTTTTTTTTTAAATTGTGCTGTGTGCTGTCATCCCAAAAGATTCAATTTTCTGATTCCTTGATAGGACAATCACACACACACATACACACACACATACAAACATACACACACACACACACACACACACACACAAACCCGGAGCATTACCTTGCATCTGCTTGGTGTGTGGTGTGGATGGAGAATTGTCTTCCCCAGTGTTTGGGGTGAGGGGATCTTCAATTCCCCCAGGCAGCTGCTGGGCTTGGGAGGAAGCCCTGAGCTGAGGTGACGCTGCTTCTGTCATGGCCTGGTAGCCTTAGAGCTGAGTCAGGGCAGCACAAAGCAGGAGCAGGGGAATGTCCGAGGTGGGGAGGGGCTGTGACTGAGGGGAGGACAGGGCATGGCTGAAGGAGCACATAGTTGCTGCAGCCAGGGGAACACGGTAGCTGGCATACTTGCGCAGCAGGGACTGGGCAGTCTGGGTGAGAAGTGGGGCAGAGAGAGAGCAGAGAAGAGCAGGCACATGCACCAGGGGTGGCAGCATCAGTGGCTGGCCTCCACTGCTGTAGGAACACAGGTGTGGGCCAGGAGCACAGAGGACACAAAGCCAGCACAGCAGGCACATCCGTCTCAGAGCCTCAGGGAGGCTTAGAGGCCAGGTAGGCCCTGAGTCCAAGGTCCTTGCACCAGAAGCTCAGCCCTGCCACCTGTCTGCCCCTGCCCAGGCCCCTTCTCCTGCCCTCCCCGTGACACTGCATTTGAAACAGGTTGCTGCCAGCTTGGACCAGTGGCGCCTCTTAGAGTCATCCAGCAATGGTGTACCCCTGGCCTCCTTATGGCCCTGACCCAGTCCCAGTCCCCAGTGGAAGCCCGTGGTCTGCACCTCACAAATTCCTCCTACCCTCCACCTGCCACAGACCTAGACCTGTGACTCCTGTCTCCCCTCTTGTGTCCCAAACGCACCTCACCAGCACCAGGCAGGCCAGCTCTGACTCTGCCACAAATGAGCCCCAGGAATGGGGGGTAGGGGAGTGGATGTTGATCCTGGGAACCCACCCCCATCCCTAGTGGACAGTGTCCCAGCAAAAGGGCAGATGCAGGGATGGGTGATGAGGGGGTGCCACTGAGTCCCTGGCCTAGAGCAGTGGGAGCCACAGAGCCATGCATCTGCACCCTTCCTCTCCCTGGGGAGAACCTGGTGGCTTTAGTCAGAGGTGGGGAGCAGCAACTCCACACCTGCCTTCTTGGGATTTTTCCTTTTTTGGAGGGGTGGGAGGTGTTGGATGCAGAAGATAGCCCCACCACTTCTGTGTGAGCCCTTGTCTTTTGTGCTTGGTCACCCTTTCCACTGAGGAGGGTCCCAGAAGAGCCCACTAGGGAGGTGAGGGCACTAGGGATCAGATAGAAGGTGAACGTTTGGGGAGAACATGCCCCTCCAACACACGTACACCCTGCCTGTCCCCCCCACTCCAGCAGTCAATAGCACTAACAGGGTGATCACAATTCCCAGCTCTGCCACCATCTGCCGGTGCTCCAGGTCCATCTGGTTTCCTCATCCTCCCCCAGAATCCACCAAGTCACCCAGAAGCATCTAGGCTGGAAGTAGGAAGTTCATCCATGTATGTAGCCTTTAGGACCCCATCCATTTACCCAACACTGCCCCGACCCCGGGTCAGACACTTCTCTGGGGGCACCATGACCTCCTGCTTGTTTTCAGTCTAGGCTCTGAAGAGCCACCTGTCTCAGGACTCCTTCACCCAGAGTACTGGTCTAGGGTTTTGGTGAATGGGGTGTCAAGGCTGGTTATTCCCAAGGGAAGGTGTCTGGCCCTGAAGAAAGGGAGAGGCAGGGTGGTTCAGCATGATTAGAGCAGTGCTTCCTTGGGTCGAGCCCCTGGTTCTGACAAGGGAACTCCCGTGCTCCAACTTGTACATTGTCCCAGATGAGGAACCAACAAACTCAGGAGGGGCACTACTCTGAGTCTATGTGTATGAGCGTGTGTGTGTGTGTGTGTGTGTGTGTGAGAGAGAGAGAGAGAGAGAGAGAGAGAGAGAGAGAGAGAGAGAGAGAGTGCATGAAAGAGAGAGAGAGAGAGAGAGAGAGAGAGAGAGAGAGAGAGAGAGAGAGAGAGAGAGAGCCTGACAGTGCTGAGGTGAATGATCAGTTGACAAATTGCAGGTGCTGCATGGATGAGTCTACAGTCACTGTGTCACTGTTCTGGATTTGTGTGTGTGTGTGTGTGTGTGTGTGTGTGTGTGTGTGTGTGTGTACTTGTTGTTCTTTTTTCATCAATGCCAAGTATGAGACCAAGCATAATTTTTGTTTTCACCTTCACTGTTTCATGGCTCCTTTGAGCAAGATTTCAGTAGATGTTCCTTTTCACCTCTCTCTTCCCCCTTTCCTATAGCCTACAGTAGCTGCTGGGCCTGCGTGGGTCTTCCCTAGGAGGCCTGTGTGAACCACAGACCAAAGTGGACACCTTCTGTCTTAAGCCTGAAGGCTTGTGAGACGAGTGTGACACAGCTGCACTCTTCCAGCCAGACAGTCTGCTCTCGTTTGTATAGTTGGAGCTAATTCAAGGGTTGGGAATATGTCTGCCAAATGTAACCAGAGAAGGAGATGGAGGGGGGGAGTAGGGCAGGGGCTGTGAATCTAGGAGGCTCTGGGAAGTGGTGAGCGATGTGACATTGCAGATGGTTCCCCACTACAGAGGATGAGAGGGCAACCTTACCAAGGGCATTGAGGGTGTCCATGGGCATCTAGGCAGGGGGCTCTGGGACCCCACTGGTGGTGTGGATTCCCTCCTGGGGGAGTGCACTGGTTTGAAGTCCTCCCTGGTGTCCTGCAGACTCTAATCTGTGTCCTGCCTGTGCTGTTTCCAGCTGGGCAGTGGTAGGCAAATGCATTCCCCCTGCTGGAGCCTGCTCGGTATCAGGCCGTGGCAGTTAGGTAGGACTTGCTGAATGCCATTTTCTGTAACCTGCTGTGGGCTGTCTGGAAAGAAAAGGGGACTGCTAACATTGGAATCCTTTAAGTTTTCTCTTTTTTTTTCGTTTTTTTTTTTTTTTTTGTCGGTCGTGCAGCTTGAACTCTGGGCCTGGGCACTGTCCCTCAGCTCTTCAGCTCAAGGCAAGCACTCTACCACTTGAGCTACAGCGCCACTTCCGGTTTTCTGGTGGTTTATTGGAGATAGGAGTCTCAGGGTCTTTCCTGCCTGGGCTGGCTTTGAACAGCGATACTCGGATCTCAGCCTCCTGAGTAGCTAGGATTACAGGCGTGAGCCACCAGCACCCGGCTTGGAAACCTTTAAGTTTTATTGGGACAAATGAAATACCACCTTTTAGAGGTTTTTTTTCTTGAAGCTGGCAATTTCTACTAACAACTGGGATTATTGGTCAAATTAGACG
Source organism: Dipodomys spectabilis (assembly GCF_019054845.1). Taxonomy (NCBI): domain Eukaryota; kingdom Metazoa; phylum Chordata; class Mammalia; order Rodentia; family Heteromyidae; genus Dipodomys; species Dipodomys spectabilis. The sequence continues at coordinate 1,038,720 of NW_024870808.1, read as the reverse complement.
GACCATTTCAGCCAACAATCAATGACGTTCAAAATATCACAAGCAGAGTTTCCAAGCCAGATGGTCTCCTGCTATGAATGTCGTGCCTTGATTATTTTTATGCGGCAGCTGTTGATTCTCCTCTGACTCTCTCTAGTGTGACCACCACAGTTGAGTGAAGGGTTAAAATACTTGAGGCAGTGACCATTTGTTGCTTGTTTCAGAGCATAGCAACACGTGGTGCTAAACCACCTGGTTGTGTGCCTTTATAAGACCTGTAAATCCTTAGCTCAGGGCTCTCCTCTTGGGCTCCACTGTATCACAGTGTAGGACAAGGCCCCAGCTGCAGCCTGTTTAAATAAAACAGCTGTAGAGTCTGACTCTTGGTGGTCTTCTTGGTGGGGGTCCTGCGACCAAGGCATAACGTTGAGGATGTCATGGGGAGAAGAGGTTATGACCTCACCATCCCTAGCCTGCCACCTGTGAGTAGAGAGGATTCTCAGCACCTGCACTGGACTCTGGTAGATTCAGAAACCCAAGATGCCTCCAGGATCCTTTCTCTGCAACATGAAACGGGGGCCAGATGTGATGGGCCATCCTGGCTGGCCCCAGGGATAGGAGAGTAGGCCCCTTGAGCCTGGTCTTCAGCTCATGGCAACCTCATTCACTCCTGACTGGGGAATTGAGAGCCACAAAGCTGGTCAGCCGCTGACCAGAGATCTTTGTGAAGATAGGCATCCCAGAGGCCCCGGAATCCAGCGAGTACACCGTGGATCATATCATCGGAGCCCAAACAGTTATGTTTGGTGGCACCAGGAGGATGGGAAGAGGGAGGAGGGGGAACTGTGAGAGAGCTACATCAGGCTTTGTCCGTCCACCTGGATGCTTACCTGGATGCGATGGGATTTTATGTAGTATTTTTGTAGACAGATGCTCATTTATTTATCCAACAGAGTTACAGTGTGTGCCAGGCTCTGGAGGGGTCAAAGACAATGAGAGTTTCCAGTGCTGGTTCCACAGCACGTAAAGAAACCTTGGTTTGAGCTGGATGCCGGTGCTTCATGCCTGTCATCTTAGCTACATAGGAGGCTGTGATGGGAGGATCGATGCTTGAGGCTCAGGCAGGAAAGCCTGTAAGACTCTTATCTCCAACTAACTACCAAAAAGAAAACACCAGAAGTGGATGTGTGGCTCAAGCCGTAGTCTGTTGGCCTTGAGTAAAAAGGCTCAGGGACAGCACTTGGGCTCGGAGTTCAAGGCCCAGGAGTGAGAGAAAGGAAGAAAAAAAGAGAAGGAGGAGGGAAGGCTGGATGGAGAAAAAGAGGAAAGGAAGGAAGAAGGGAGAACATGTGAGCCTTGGTTTGGAGTCCCAGGATCAAGGGAGCCAAGCATTCACAATCTATGTGTGGACAATTTCAGAGCCTAAAGCCAGTTTGTAGGACGAAGCTACTGACACCTCAGCAACTTGCTGACATCTAGGAGCTGTGTGGCAGCCCACTGCAGAGGGAAGCAGCCTCAGGTAGGCACTAGGACTCAGGGCGGGTCACCAGGTTTCAATCATCCCTGGTGCCAATGACTTCATTTTCTGGTCAGATAAGAACAAGCTGTCCAACAGCTAAGGAGGTAGTGGTGTGAGGGAGTGTCGAGGGGGGAGCAAGGGATAAGCAGGAACATGAAGAGTGAGGACAATCACAGGTCAGGAGTGTCAGGACATTGGAGACATGACTTCGCCTGACAACCTAGACCAAAAGTGATAGAGCCTTTGACCCAGCCACACTGCTATTAAGAGTCCTGGCACATTGGATTCACCATTGACTACCTGGCTATCGTCCACTGAAGGATGCCTGTGCAGTACATCCTTGGCGACTGGGACTCTCTAGGGCTCAATCTGAAGTTGATACCCCCTACCCCGTTCTTTTCCTCCACCAGAGACAGAAGTAAGCTCTTCACTAGCACAGGGCAGCCAGGGAATGAGGGTGGGAGTAAGGACCCTTGTTGCCCCAGACTTCCTCTAGGGGGCGCAATGGCCCCGTGAATGCCATTCTCAGAGGCAGAGATGGGTCTCTTTGCTGGCTCAGCCTTTAGCCTAGATGGCAGATCTGGGATTCAGAGAGGGCAAACTGAAGGTGGGGAAGATTTGTATAGAGGCTGGTGGGAAAACCAGAGGCACTGGTCTGTGAGCAGGGTTATTTCTTTGAGGATACTCAGAACCCAGGAAAATTCCTGGGATAGATCAGCCCTTTTCTGCTTCGTGAGAGAGAGGGACCTGGAGCCCTAGTGTCTGCGTCCCATGTCCAAGAAATCCTTTCATTCCCACATCCTGTGGTTGGTTAACTACACCTTACTTCCTTACTAGTGTAGAGGCAGGACAGTGAGAGATCTTGAGTCTTTGATAAGGTCAGGGGATCCTGAATATGCGATTGTACTTGAACATCCTAACTTGCTGCATGGGAAGTTCCATCTAGGATTACCATGATGTAGGACATAGAATCAAGAGAATCAGAGCAGGATGGGGTCTGTTCTGGGAGTCTTGAGTATTATGTGTGAGCTTTCAGCTCCTGTATGCCCACCCGTTTCCCTTTCTTGGGTGCATCTTTGCTAGAAAAAGCTTGAAACTAGGGACTGGGTCCTATCCCTTGTCATTTATACTCAAAGCTAGCACTCTACTATTTGAGCCACAGCTCCACTTCCAACTTGTTTGGGTGTTTATAATTGGAGATAAAGAGTTCTCATGGACTTTGTTGCCAAGGGTGGCATCCAACTGCAGTCTTCAGATCTCAGTCTCCTGAGAGGATAGGATGACAGGCAAAGAAAAGTATCATTGGCAGGGTGGTACTAGCTCATGACTGTCTTCCTAGGTAATCAGGAGGTGAGATGTGAGGATCAGGGGTCAAAGCCAGCCTGGGCAGAAAAAGCCCTGAAGCTCTTATCTCCAACGAACCACCAGAAAAGCACAAGTGGTGTTGTGTTGTGACTTAAGTAGTAGAGTGCTCACCTTGAGCTGAAATGCTCAGGGACAGCACCCAGGCCTAGGGTTCAAGCCCCACAACTGAAAAATGAAAGAAAGTAAAACACATTTGCCTGCAAAGGATGGTCCAGGTGTGGGAGGGACGAAGAAGGGGGTGCTGTGGTTGGGAGACTAGGTGTTTGCCCCACTGTACAGACATTTCTAAGAACTCCCCAAGTTTATCCCAGCTTGAAGGCACAGCTTCTAGAGGACGTGGCTTGTGGCAGGCAGGGAGTGGGCGAATAGGTGCAGGGGTGGGATAGCTGTGTCTGTATTCTCTCCAATAAAGGATGAATTTGGATGCTTGGTGACAAAGTCTGAAGTGAAGTGTTGCAAGGAGTTTGTGGCCTTATGAGATGGTTTTCCTCTGGGTATGTAAAGGTGGCTGAAACCGGAAGTCGCCAGTGGCTCACAACTGTCATCCTAGCTACTCAGAAGGCTGAGATGTGAAGACCATTGTTCAGAGCCAGCTTGGGCAGAAAAGTTTGTGAGACTTGATGTCCAATGGACCACCAGAGAAAAGGAAGTGGTGCTGTGGCTTAAGTGAGAGAGTGCTCACCTTCAGCTGAAAATCTGAGGGACAGTGACCTGGCCCATAGTTCAAACCCCATGAGCAACAACAAAAAAAGAGGTGGCTAAGTTTTCTGCATAGCAGTGTGTACGGTATGAAATGCCATGCTGGTCTATGAGACGTTCCAGATATGTGAGAGGCTCAACGTTTTGTCTACAGTGGGTCTGAGGTCAATAGTGCCACCTTCTTGGGGATTGGATGTGATCCTAATGGAATGAGTTCATTGTTCTGTTCTCAGGGACTGCTGAAGCCTTGGGCTGTCCGTGTGTGTGTGTGTGTGTGTGTGTGTGTGTGTGTGTGTGTTTGTGTGTGTGTGTGTGTGTGTATGTGTTTGTCGTGTGTCTGTGTCTGTGTCTGTCTGTTTGTAGTTAGAAGAACTGGGTCTTGAACTCAGGGCATAGGTGTTCTTCCTGACCTTCTGAACTCAAAGCTAGTGCTCTGACACTTGAGCCACAGGTCCATTTCTATCTATTTGGTAGTTCACTGAGGTAAGAGCCTCAGAGCCTTTCCTGCATGGGCTGGCATTGAACTGTAATCATCCACAACCTCCTGAGTAGCTAGGATGACAGACATGAACAACCTGTGCCGGATTTCTGTGTGTGTGTGTTTGTGTGTGTGTGTGTGTGTGTGTGTGTGTGTGTGTGTGTGTGTGTGTGTGTGTGTGTGTAGAAGTGGGTTGTAAGAATTACCTCTGGACCCTTCGGGTAACATCTAACTGCTATCTTTGGGTGGGGTGCATGGATGTTGTGTCTTAGGTTTTGGGGCTTGGATCGGTGAAAGGCATAAATTATAAGACCAAGGGATCGGTGTTCCCTGGAGCTGTCTACTCCCTTGTCCCTGGTTGGTGGCAGAGGGAGCTTGGGAGGACCTGGGGGTGCGGCCCGCAGGGCGTGGCTCCCCAGGGGGACAGAGAGCATGGCCAGCACTTAGTAAGGATACCAGCTCTATTTGCATGGAGCGCACTGGATGGATCAGATTCTGGGTCTTCTCATCATGAGGTCTGATGGGTGAGGCCAACTCTATTTTAAACCTTGACCTATGATCTTCAGATCTCAGCCTACTGAGTATCTAGGATTATAGGCATGAGCTTCTGGCAACGGGCCTCTTATTCATTTTGGTATATTAGGGTTTCAACTCAACGCCTTAGGCTTGCCAGTCAGGTACTCTACCATGAAAGCCAAGCCTTTCTGTCTTGGGCATTTCCGAGATAGAGAGTCAATATATGATCAGGCTGGGCTGGATCAAGATCCTCCTGTGACAAGTGTGGGCCACCATGACTGGTTCTCTTTATTGGGATGCTAGACAGGTAGTGCCACGTTTAGTCATAGGTTTAGATGGATTGTCCCAAACTCTTAGTACACAGCAGCTGACTCTTGACCACAGGTGAAGCACTGTACCTTGACCATCGGACCTAAGGATCCTCCTGGGACAGTTGCGAGGAAACAAGGGATCAATATAGGGAGATCCCTGGGGCAGGGCCAGGCATAGAAGGAGTGGTTGCCAGATATGGTTCTTGGAAATTCTGTGAGCATATGACAGGAAGATACCCTGCAAGGGCTCAGATGGGACCTCTTATTTATCACGCAAAAGTTATGGGATTATAAAACAAAACATGGCTCTCTTTCATCCTTACCCTATCTGCATGTGGAAGGGGATCCTTCACTGTTCAGTTTTGCAGCTGGATAAAATGAGGCACGAAGAAGCTGGGTGACCTATTTATGACCCCCAGCTTACAGGAAGCTCAGCCTGAGTTCTCTGCCATGCTCCCCATGACAATAGCTGCTATTCCACTTGTTGTGGTGAAAAGTCCACTTCTTGTCAGTCCAGGGGCTTGAATTCTGGTCCTGGGTGCTGTCTTCAAGCTCTTCAGTTCAAGGCAGGCGCTCTACCACTTGAGCCCCCAGCACCACTTCTGGATTTCTGGTGGTTCTTTGGAGATAAGAGTCTCACAGATCATTCCTGCCTGCGCTGGCTAAAAACCATGATCCTCATATCTCAGCTTCCTCTATAGCATTATGCCTGTGCCACTGGCATCAGGCCTAAGTCCAATTCTGACTTTCTCTCTCTCTCTCTCTCTCTTTCTTTCTTTTTTTCTTTCTTTCCTTCTTTCTTTCTCCCTTCCTTCCTTCCTTCCTTCCTTCCTTCCTTCCTTCCTTCCTTCCTTCCTTCCTTCCTTCCTTCCTTCCTTCCTTCCTTCCTTCCTTCTTTTCTTCTTTCTTTCTTTTCTTTCTTTCTTTCTTTCTTTCTTTCTTTCTTTCTTTCTTTCTTTCTTTCTTTCTTTCTTTCTTTCTTTCTTTCTTTCTTTCTTTCTTTCTTTATTTCCTTCTTCCTCTCTCTCTCTCTCTGTATTTCAGGAACTGATTGAATGGATCCTGGAGGAGGTGGCTCAGCGTCTCCATGTGGCTGGGACCCACGGTAACCCTCTTATTCTTGAGCTGGGCTGTGGGTCAGGAGCTGTCTTGCTCAGCCTGTTGAAATAGCTCCATGAGATAAGTCCCTCTGTGCCCGGGCTAGAACGTGAAGGTTATTCATTGTTCATCCATCCTCTGAGTACTTCCCCACTACCTTCTGCTAAGACAGTTAAAGGAAAGTGGATGAGGAGGCATCGTGTTGTCCAACTGACCAGCACCATCCTGGGCCTCTGATCCTCACCGCCATCTATCTGGCCAGACCCTGGTTATAAGAAAATGAATTCACTCTATGTCTACTTTGCTTTGCTGGGGTGTGTCATTTCAGGGAGGGTGGGTGGTGTGCAGAGGAAAGACTCCAGACCTGACCTTTGTTCTTGTGACAGAGCCAAGTCATTGTTGTGGATAAGGAAGTAGCTGCCATCAAACTGATCAGGAACAATGCTCAAAGGTAAGTAGGCAGGCTGTTGAAGTATCAAACCCACCCATGATTACTTCCCATTCACAACAAGAGGGGTGCAGTGCAGGTGGCTGGCACTGGCCCTAGAGGAATATAAATGGATGATGGCCATCAGGTACTGGGTCTCCCACCCATCATCCTGGCTATTCGGGAGGTTGAGGTCTGAAGGTCATGACTAAGGGCCAGCGCAGGCAGCAAAGTCTGTGATATTCTTATCTCCCAAAAACCACCTCCCCCCACCAGAAAAAATCTAGATATGGTTCTGTGGCTCAAGTGGTAGTGCCTCAGCCTTGAATGAAACAAGCTCAGGGATGACACCGGAGCCCTAAATCCAAGCCCTGGGACTCACAAAAAAATAATAAAATAAATGAATAGTGGGCACCTGTTACCTTACTACCAAAATGAATTGATTCAGTCTTCTCTCTGGTACTTGTAGCCAAAAGTAAGGGGCTTCCTTTGATGCTCCTCTAAACCTTCCTTCTCTCCATTAGCTCAACAGGCTTCAGTTTCAGGATAGAATTCAGATCATCCCACTCTATGTTACCTTATGTACCCTCCCCTCACCAACTTCCTTGGGGTGAGGATCCTGGATATAGTCACCACTGGGAGGATGAGGCACTGCAGATATGGGGGTAGGTATCCCCGAAACTCACACACACACACACACACACACACACACACACACACACACACACACAGACCTAGGCCAACTCAGACTAGCCTTCCCCAAAGGCACCGTATCTCCTTGTATTAACTGACCTAGCAGAGAAAATTGATCCCTTGTAAATGACTATTTTAACTAGGGCTTGCTTGTTGGCACGAGATAAACAAAGAAAGGGTCTGGTACCCATCACCTCTGGCTCAGGTTCACGTCTGACACACCTACTTAGGAGGGAAAGATCTGAGCATCAAAGATCGAAGCCAGACATAAGCTGGAAAGCCGGTTAGAATCCACTCTCCATGGAACCACCAAACAGTTAGAAGTGGAGCTGTGTGATAGAGCACCAGCCTTGAGCATGAAAACTCAGAGACCACTCCCAGAACATGAGTTCAAGCCCACACACAAAAATGGTCCCATCTTGTCGCCCCCAGACTGCCTGAACCTTGAGTGCACTCTCACAGAGTGTAATACAGCACTGGTCGTGGGTAGTGTATCAGAACCTTCAGAAATTGGGTGGTGGTGGAAGCCAGGTCTACTCATTCATGTGCTCTTAATCCACACCAGCCGGAAGGCAGAGCGTGACAAAGCAGGCAGCCTGCAGAGCGGACAAGATCTTGCTCTGCCAGGGCGATTGGAGTGGGCTTTTTAGAGGCAGCACTTGAAAAGGGGTCTTACTTAGCAAGAGGATCTGACAGGAAGCACAGAGAGCAAAGATCCTGTAGATAAATTACAACATAGTTGAGCATGTTTATTTCCAGCCAGGGCTGCTGGTGAGAAACTCAATACTGCTGTGCAAGACTATCCCGAGACAGGCCTGAGGGTTCATAGAAGAACAGCTATCCAGGGTTGGGATTGTGTCTTTGCAGTAGTGGGCTTGCCTACCACACAGGAAACCGTGGATTCGATTCCTCGGTCCCATCATACACAGAAAAAGCCAGAATTGGCACCATGGCTCAGGTGGAAGAACGCTTTGCCTTGGGCAGAAGAAGCTCCTAGACAGCACCCAGGCCTTGAGGTCAAGCCCCAGGACTGCAAAAATAAAATAGCACTCCGATGGACATTGGTGACAGGTGGTTGGCTATGCCCTGTAGATCTTAGTAGATCCATCCATGCTTAGTGTCTCCTTCTTTGACAGAGGGGAGCTGGACATTCCTTCTGCCCTGGACACCCCTGGAGGTGGTTATCAGCAACCCTCCCAACATCTTCCACCAGGACATGGAGTAGCTGAGCCCAGAAATCCACAGGTACAGGTTGGATGGGGCGGGGAGATACAGGGCAGCCCCCAGAAGTCCTAGTGGGTCTGACCTGCCCCAGAGGACCAGTCCATCCAGAGGAGGTGGATGGGAGCTTAGAGAGGGGTAGAGATGTGGAGGGAGCTCTTTAATGCCCATGGCCCCAACCAGAAACAAAACTTCTCTTTGGTTTCTGTGAGGGAGATAGAGGAGTGTCTAGGTGGTAGTGTACAGAAGAGGACTAAATGGAAATTCTAAAGAATGAATCACTGTAAGCCATGTGCTGGTGGCTCACGCCTGTCATCCTGGCTACTCGGGTGGCTGAGATCCAGAGGATCTCGTTTCCCAGCCCAGGCAGGAAATTCCTATGAGAATGTCATCCCCAATCTCCAAACAGAAATGGTGCCATGGCTCAAAAGGTAAGAACTGGCCTTGAGCAAAAATTATCATCAGGGAGAGTTCCCAAGCCCTGAGTTCAAGCCCCTCAACAAAAACAACAACCAAAAAACCCCAGAAAGACACCCCTTGCCTGCAAGTGATGGTGAAGCAATGGGGGTACTGTGGTTAGGAGACCAGATGCTAGCCTAAGTGTACAGAAATTTCTAAAAACTCTCCAGGTTTGCCCCAGTGTGAAGTCACAGCAGCGTGGGCCTTGCCTTACCAACTACTCCAGAGGTCCTGACCTGTCTTAGGCATGGAGTGGGCTAATGGGAGCAGGGATGGGTGGGTATTGTCAATTATATTCTCTCCATCCATGGAAATATAGTTTTGGATGCTGGTGTCAAAGTCTGAAGTGAAGGGTTGCATGTGGTTTGTAGCCTGACAAGTTGGGTTTCACCTGGCTATAAGAAGGTAACTGAAGCCGGGTGCTGCCAGTGGCTCACAGCTGTCATCCTAGCAACTCAGGAGGCTGAGATCTGAGGCTTGCAGTTCAAAGCCAGCTTGGGTAAGAAAGTCTGTGAGATTTTATCTCCAATGAACCACCAGAAAACCGGAGGTGGTGCTGTGGCTCCAGTGGTAGAGCGCACACTTTCAGCTGAAGAGCTGAGGGACTGCGTGCAGGCCCATAGTTCAAACCCCATGACCGACAACCAAAAATAAGGTGGATGAGTTTTCTGCATAGAGTTGTGTACAGTAGGAAATGCCATGCTGTGTTATGAGCCATTCCAGACGTGTGAGAGGCTGAGATTTGTCTACAGTTGGTGCAAAGATGGTAGTGCCATCATCTTGGGGTTTGGGATGTTCTGGTGCTCAGGGATTGATAAGGCCTTTGGCTACCGCTGTGTATGTGTGTGTGTGTGTGTGTGTGTGTGTGTGTTTGTGTTTCCCTCATCTTTCTCTGTCCCATTCCTGGGTGCCTGTCTTCCTTTTCCTGACCTCGGATGTTGCCCCTCTTCCATTACAACCTTGCCTTTAGCCCCCTTTCAGGGTCTACAATGAGTCCCAAATTGCCAGAAACCTACATAGTCCAGCTTTTCATTGGGGCCCAAGTCCGGCTGTCCATATCTTTGGCCACCTCCAGGGGATTCTGAGTCAGCAGGGCTGACTGGTGTAGGTTCTCCCTTACCTCTGGAGGGGTGGGGTTCAGTCATGTGATGTCTTGTCCTTTTCCTTAGCTGGGCCTTTGGCTGAATGTCCCTCCCAGCAGGCTGGCAGTGGAGTGAGGGAAGGGTGGTTGGCAGTGGCTCTGACCAACTCCTGTAAATCATAAGTTCATCACTTCTTCTGGCACCATATGAGCACAGGTATTTGCTTATAATACCTCCACATAGTTTAGACGTCAATGCCATGTACTCTTCTGCCAAATATGCAAGGACATCCTTTGTAATTCTCCTTGAATTTTCACTGTTCTTCTCTCTACTCTCCCATGCTAAGTCCTGTGATGATCATGTTGATTTTCTCCCCTGTTACATTCATCATTGCATCTTGGCAAATACTGGTATGCATTACTGTAATTCTGTCCATTCTCCTTGTGCTTTGTCTTGTACCCCTCTCACCGCGGAGGGTCAGAGGTTGGGGATATTTTCTTCACACTTTAGCTCAGACATCTATCTTTACTTTCTAACAGTACATTCATTGAATTCTTTCTGTAAAGTCTAATGTCTTGAAAATGATTACTGCATTTTCATGGCTTTGCTATTTGGCATTAGGGAAGAACATAGGTCAGTAAATATAACTTAGGTTAAAGAAGATTGCAATCATGCCTCCATAGATGTTGTTAATTGGATAATGTTTACTTCAAGGTCTATCTGCCTGCTTCCTTTTCACTGTTTATTTTTCAATGTAGCCTTTTCTTCTGGAAAGTATTTATGGGCCTAGTGAAGATCAACCCCTACTGTACTTAGTCATTAATTTTATTCCAACATCATTTCACAGATCTTTCTGAGTTTCTTCAGGGTCTGTATAGTAATGCTTCACATTATTAGATATGTTTTTAATATCGATGCATCCGATGATAAAGACACATTGCTTAAGTCACCATTTTGTTGATTGAAAAGAAACCATGCTGCAATCTCACTATATCGCAATTTTCTGGTTTTAAATTCTTTTAGATTAGAATTGATGCTGGAGAATGAACATTCTGTGTACAATTTTATATTTTCCTAATTTTTTAGTATACTTTCCAATATTGTATAAAGTTAAAACATTACTACTTACTTAGTTTTAGGATGTCTAAAATGGTTAGAGTAAAAGTTCTATTCATTCACAATTTTAAGACAATATTGTCCATTATGACCAAGTGAGATATTGTAAACATTTTATTTTTGGTCCTTAATGGTGGTGCTGGGTAATCAAGTTCTTAGCTTCATGTGTCTTAGTCTACTGTGTGCCTCTGACCATGATGTAACCTATTGTTTTATTTTCAATCAACTGGAATAAAGAAAAATTTCCCGAGGAAGGAATTAGCACTTGGTTACTTTCTCCTGTATCTCTCACACACATAATAGTAATATAATTCTACACTGACAGAAAATGGTGTTCTTATACTGTATTTATTAGTAGTAACTTCTTATTTTTTGTAGCCCCACTCTTCACTAAGTCTTGCCCATTTGCTATCTCTCCTTTCCATAAAACTTGCCTAGATCAACTGGAAACCCACTTCTAGTCAGCCTCCTCCTTAAAAAGCTCAGCCTTAACTACCCTACCCCCTGGTAACCCTGCTAAAAACTTTCAAAGGCCTGACTGCAACCAGACTCCTTCCTGATAGCCCTCCTCTGCTTTAGGGAAATCCCTCTTCTACTCCACACCTTCCTGGAATCCCTGCTCTGCACCATCAGAAACCAGGTCACATCAGTATCTCCTTCTATTTCCCACCTTGCTGCAATAGAACCCCGCCTACACCAGGCTCCTCCCTCAAATCTCCACCTCATCCACCAGATGAAGTCTGCCTCTAACTATTCTAGTCCCTCATAGTCTAATTGCTCCCATATCCTAGTACTTCCAAACTCCTCCCTTCCCTTTTATACCCCACCCCCAACTAGACTTCTCACTCCAGTGCCCCCCCCCCGGTTTCATCAGAAACTCTGCCTATAACTAGCCTACTTGTAAGAGGCCTAACCTCTCAAACACAGCCCTTAACCTACCTCTTCCCACAAAGCCCATCATGCTATACCAAAAACCCTTCACCTTCCTATAATTGCCCTTGAAGCCCTGCGTTCTTGACCGGAAGCTTCTTACACAGCCCATCTCCTGCCTGGAAAGACAGCCCTGCTCCACCACAAGCTTCTCTATTTCCCACATCTATGCGCTCAATGGCCTGCCTTGCTCTCCAGATAAACCTGCCCCCTATTGGCTCCTCCCTCAGTTCCAAATCCTACTCCACCAGATACCCTGCCCACAATTATCCTACCCATTTTTAGCTCTTCCACTCCTTCTCAAAGCACCTCCTCCAACTAGCCCCATGGCTCTAAACCCTGCCCTGCTCCTGAAAAACCCCACTAGAAAACTCCCACCACTCTATGCCATTTCTGGACACCCACATTGCTCCACTGGAAACCACTGTTCCAGTTGGGCTCCTTCTGGAAGCCTAGAAAACCCCCACCACACTCTCCCATCTCTGGACACCCACATTGCTTCACTGGAAACCACTGAACCAGTTGGCCTCCCTCTGGAAGCCTCACTAGACTCAACTGTAAATCCCAGTCCCTCCATAGTCCCTTTTGGAAGGTTGTTTTGCCCTGCTGGAAATCCTGTCCATAGTCCATGTCCTGCCTTACAACACTGAAATACCCATCCAACCTTACTCCTCTTTTCGAAGTGGTGACTGGCTACAACAGAAACCCCATCCTAACTAGTTTAGTGCACTGGATCTTATCACTGCTCTCACAAAGCCCTGGTCCTGATAAACGCCTCCATACATTGTGACTACATCCTGCTCTGCTGGAAACCCCACCTCCACCCTAATACACTTCCCAAAGCCCTGACATTCTCCATGAGAAACCACACCCCTTACTAGCCTATGCCTTCCTAGTACCACCTTGCCCTCTCAAAGCCACACCCTGAAAAGCCACTCCCTCATACCTTCGCATTCCTGCTCCAGAATCCCCACCTTCTGTCAACCTCTGGCCTCCCTTCCCTGCCCTGCTTTATCAGAAACCTCACCCTACATATCCCACAAGGGCTCACAGTGTTCCACCAGATCCCCTCCACTAAGTAATCTCTTCCTTTGTAGCCTTGTTCTTCCTTTTCAAAGCCCTGCCCCAAACAGCCTCCTCTCCCGTGACCCCACCTTCTTCCAATGAAAACCTGTCCACCTGCCAGACTCCATCCTAAATCCCGCCTTCTCCGTAAGAAACCCCTCCGCTAACAAATCTAGTCCTTCCTGTTCCCTTCCTGATGTCTCAAAGCCCTACACAGACTGGCCTTCACCCTCAATGCCCTGTCCTGTTCACCTTACAGGCTGTGCCAATACCAACTCCTCCCTTAAACCAGACAGAGCTCTACCAGAAACCCCATACCACCTCTTCCATGAAGGTCTCATCTAGTAACTTTTATTACAAATGTGATTTTGAAAATATCTGTGGAAATAAAAGTTCCAGCCTCCAGCTGGTCTCAATCACAGAGAAGGATTTGTGCCTGTTTTTGACTTTTCAGCTAGTCCTGACAATGTAAAGTGCTCTTGTGTAAAACTGAATAAAAATCTGGCCAGTTTAATTTCAGGTGAATACTGCCCCCAGCCTTCCTCAAACAGAAGGGATTCAAAAGACCAATTTTTGAAATGCCTTGCTAAATAAGCAAACCCTGAGAAAATGAAGCTCAACAAAGTTACTTAGATTAAAATAAATACTGTATTAAATTTTAAAATGTACATATAAGTGATTTTGAATTTTTGTGTGCTTAAAATTTTCAGTGTGTTTTGTATGTTTTGTGAACATTTTCATGATAGAAATTGTCAGCATACTGTAACAATTGGCTGAGTTTAAGTTTAAAGTTACAAAGGTTATGAGATTTGATCATTACTAAAAAATTTTTAAAGCATTTTCACATTGTTTGAAATGGTTTTTTTATGGATTCTTTAACTTAAAAAATAGAAAATCTGGTGTTTTAGAATGCATAAGGCTGTTTACACTGTAATCAAGATTTATGGCTTAACAAAAAGGAGAAATTTAGGAGTGAAGGGTGAACAGGTAGAAGTGCAGTTCAGCTGGTCATGCATGGTGGAACAGGCCCTGGGAAGAGTCCACACATGGTGAAAGAGGGCAAGCTGGCAAAAATGCAGTTCAACTAACCCTAAAGAGTCGGATTGGGTGTGTGCCCATGTCCACAGGGACAAGTGGCCCATATTTATTCTGCCCCATTACCCTGCAGATAGACACTGGAAACATGATGGTAAAAATGAGTGATGTGAAGATCTGATTAACATTGCTAAAATTACCCCTTGGATCTGTTAAAATTAAAATTAAGAAGGCCTTAAAAAGAGGCTTAAAAAGTTTATTTGTATAATGTGGTTTGCTCTCAATGATATTCTGTCATTGGACATGTTATTTTTAATGCAAAAAGGTGTTAAGTCTAGCTTCTTGGTACAGTGATGGTGATTTTAATTTTTGTATTAAGAAAAAAATGTTATTTGAGCTTAAAATTTTCATGTGTATCTGTTTTAAAACAAGCAGCCAAAAGGAAATGAGCGACACCTAGCCTCGAGAGTTTAAGGGGTTTTTCAAAATGCAACTAAAAACTAAAGTATAGAATATTAAAACAGAGATAAATAGAAGGCTTACAAATTAGGAATGGATTTCTGTATATAAAGTTTAAAAGTAAAATTGTTCTAAACATTTGTGTCAAAGTACAAAAAGGAAAAATTAGAATTACAAAAGTTATTGCTTAATTCCTATTTCAGTTTAGTCTCAGAGGTTTTATTTTTTGTAACAGTTCCCAGCAGATCCACAAAAATGAGTGAGGATTCTTGTAAGTTTGTCAGATGTAACTTTGGCTCTTAATAAGTTTCAGGTAAGAATATGCTTAAAACCTACTTCTATGTTGACTGCCTTGTTGCTTTTAATTGGAGTAAAATGGCCTTTTATGAGACTCATTGATCTGAAAATTGGTTCGAATCCAGCCTGTGCAGATAAAGGTCTCTGTGAGAATGTCACCTCTACTCAGCCAGCAGAAGTCAGAAAGAGCAAGCAGACCTGCTTTTGGATTCAGTGTGGCAGAGTGCTAGCCTTGAGCTGTAGAGCTGAGGGACAGCACTCAGGCCCCAAGTTCAAGTCCAGCAACCAACTAAGGGAATTGCCAATGAGGCATTGTTCCCAGTGTGGAGAAGACACTCCTTGGACGAAAGTAATGGAGGAGCATCCAGATACCGTAAGCCAATGCTTAGATGGCAGAAATAATGTAAGATCCTTGAGTCATTTGTGCATGGCCCTTCAAAAATTAGTCAGAGCAAGGAGGTCATGGGAAGATAGTTTGTAAGCATGCCTAATGTCTATGACTGTAAGGGACAGGAACTTGTCAGTCATCTGTGATAGTAGTAAAAAGCTAAGGCTGTAAAATGTGGAGGATAGTTTAAATCCCAACCCCTGTATGTGCCAAAAGCTCTAATTGGCAGTAACTTTTGAGCTGACACCAGCTACATGAAATTCATCTGCTCAGGAAAAGTTTGTAAACCTGAGAGTGTGTTTCTATTGATATCTGTCTGAAGGCCTACATAGGTATCTCAGACATCGTTAGGATTACTAGAGATTACGTTCCTAAGCCATCCATAAAGATCCTTTTGCAAACCAGAAGGCTAAATAAGCTCCACTGCTGTAGCCAGAAAAATGGTCTGTGCATTTGTCAAAAGTTAAAATATTGTTCTTAATGATATCTAACCCTGGTAACCTCTTTGTAAAATAGGCTAAGTTTATAGGTTCCTGGCAAGGTAGGATCAACACTCCTGAGTCAGCTTGAAGAAGTGACAGAAGATGAATCTTTGCCCATCATCCCCTTTTAAGAACAAGGGAAAATATTCACTTTTTTTAAAATGTGGCAAAAATAGACAGAAGGAAAAGGCATGGGTAATAATAGTACAGGCCTGAGCCCTGTATATATATCTGCTTAGAAAATCTTAGCCTTATTAAAAGAACTATTTGTTTAAAAAGTTGTCATCTTGGTAAATTGTCCTGGGCTATTGTATAAATTGTCTTAAAAACTAGTGGGGTCACAGCCTGCCAAGTGTATACAATGTATCATTACCAGTCTATGTAGGAATTTACAGTGCAGCACGAGGTGTGACAGTCCCTTGGAACCACTGAGAGACCCTGTTGCTGCTGCAGCACATACTAATGTGTAAACTTCAACAACAGCCTGACAGTTACCTCGAGGAAATCTACATCATCACCCAGACCACCTCCACCTTGGTAAAAGTAGACTACACTCCTGCCTGATTCCATCACCTGAAAATGCTTCCCGGTTCAAAGCTGCTACAACTAAGATCTTGTGGGACATTCTCTTGGTAATATGCAGTAACCCTCTATACTCCCACAGTAGATATTGGGAACGAGGATATCACTGGCTTGCCTTAGGCACTTCAGGGTCACAGCCTAGTCTGGTTCTGGTATGGTAATAACCTGCTTCCTTCTGGGTGTGTTTTAAAGATAAAGGAGAGATTTTTTTTAATCAATGAAGTTAGTATGAAGAATGAGACCCAGCCCTAATCTTAGCCTTAAAATCTAGCAAGCTTAGGCTGGGAAGGTGGCTCAGTGGTAGAACGCTTGCCTTGCATGCCTCAGGCCCTTGGTTCGATTCCTCAGCACCACATAAGCAAAAAGAAAAAAGCTGGAACTGTCGCTGTGGCTCAAGTGGTAGAGCACTAGCCTTGAGCTAAAGAGCTGAGGGACAGTTCCCAGGCCCAGAGTTGAGGCCCCACAACCGGACACTCCCCCAAAAATCTAGCATACTTTTCATCCCAATGGTGCCTTGAGGCTTTCTGAGATAACTTGGTTCCACAAGTCAAAGGAAAAATGGGCAGTTTTAAACTTTCACCACAAAGAAGCTCAAGGAATTGTAAAGAAGATGAGGGTAGTACAGAAAGCCTTAGGAAAGGAACTGGGGGAAAATTGGTATCCTCTGGATAAGAAAGGATTTAAAAAGTAAGGATTGTCTTAAAATGTTTGTAAAGAAGACAAACCTCAGAATGTTTAAGTATGTAACAAATGGTATGAGTATGTCTTAAAATTGGAGCTTACGAGTACAGCTGGTATAAAATTAAGTTAGCTGTTATATACAGAGTCAAGATTGCTAGAAGAAAATGTCAGGGCCTTTGGTACTGTTAATTTTGTTACTCACAATCGGACCTTGTAGACTGGTGTCCTTTGTGAAAGAGAGGATCAGCACAGTCCATCTATTAGTTCTGAGATCCCAATACCAAACTGTAAATATAGAAGACTGTGCCAATTAGGGGAACATGATTGGACCATGATGCTTTACAAGAGGAGGGAATGAAGAGCCAAAGTAACTCCAACTTGAGATTAACCCCACCATCTTGTGCTAGGCTGCCCCCAGAGTAACCCCAAGAGAGAGAAAAAAAACACAGGTTGCCACCAACCGTGCCCACCCTTAAGAAAGCAGAACAGTTGGCCAAGTATTTGAGGAACAGAACATACCAACAGTTCAGAAAAAGGGCAGTATGTTTAGTGTGGACTCAAACCAGTCATGTAACTGCTTGTGTGGAAATTCCCTAAACTTGTTTGTTCAATACTATAAAAACTGTGCTGATTTTGTGCTTGGGGACTCTTACTGTCATCGGTTACCAGTGCGTGGAGGACCAAGCTTGAGCTTGCAAATAAATGACTCTTTTGCTGTTCCCATTGGTCGTAGTTCTCTGATGGTCTTTTGGGGGTCCCAAGTCCGTACAAGAGGGCTTGATATAAAATGTCTCTGCCCAGAGATTTGAATGAAGGCATTTATAGTTTAAATGATTTAGGGTAATTATTAACATCTATCACATGCTGAGGTTTTTATTTATACCCCTCTTTCACCCTTTCTTTCTTCCTCCCTTTCTTTCTTTTTTTCTTTTCCTTCCTTCCTTCCTTCCTTCCTTCCTTCCTTTCTTTCTTTCTTTCTTTCTTTCTTTCTTACTTTCTTTTAGTTCCTTTCTCTTTTTCTTTCTTTCTTTCTATCTTTCTTTGTTTCTTTCTTTCCTTCTTTCTTCGGTTCTTTCGTTCCCTTGCTTCCTTCCTTCTGTCCTTCCTTATTTCCTTCTTTCTTTCCTTCCTTCCTTCCTACCTTCCTTTCCTTCCCTCTCTCCCTCCCTCTTTCCTTCCTTCCTTCTTTCTTTCCTTCTTTTGTTCCTTCCTTCCTTCCTTCCTTCCTTCCTTCCTTCCTTCCTTCCTTCCTTCCTTCCTTCCTTCCTTCCTTCACTTCTCTCCTCCTTCTGTGCTTTCTTTTCTTTCTCTTTCTTTCTTTCTTCCCTTTTCTTTCCTCTTTTATTAAATGAGTATGAATTTAGATATTTTGTTTGCTGAGCAGTATTATACCATTAGAACAATCCTTTTTTAATTTAGTTACTTTGCTCATAGGTTATCAATTTTGCTGAGGGCTGAACAGAGTCTAAGTTCCTTACTTATGTCTGCCAAGTAACTGGGATCACAAATGTATTCCAACTTGCTAGACTTTAGGATAATATGAGAATCATATTACTTTCCTGGCACACTGGTTCTGAGATGTGATCCTCTCGAATTCTCCCCCTTTAGTTAGTGATTTGAGCTCCAATAGATGGTCCTCAGTATAGATTGTCTAAATGAATGATTGAAGGTAATTTCACTTTAATCTCTTTTTTCCCAGTTCAGGGACTGTTATAATTTTATTTCTATACAATTTTTGTGTATATGTGCACATTACTTTTAAAATGTTGCTTTCCCTCACTTTTTTTTTCCTTTTTTATTTTTGTAGGTCATGGGGCTTGAACTCCAGGCTTGGGTGCTGTCCCTAAGTTCTTTAGATCAAGGCTAGCACTTTACACTTGAGCCACAATGCCACTTCCAGTTTTTTGGTGTTTAATTGGAGGCAAGAATGACACAGATTTCCTGCAAGGGCTAGCTTTGAACTACCATCTGCAGATCTCAGCTCTTGCATAGCTAGGATTACCGGCATGAACCACTGGCTCCCAGGTAAATTTTACTTATTTTAAGTTCTATGATTTAGTTGAGGGATTAGCATGAGTGTGGAGAAAGGAAACTTTCATTTTTTTGGGGGGGGGGTGGAGGGGAAGACATTCAAATTTTATTTTCCAACAGCATCAGCAGGTACAAACCCCAGGGACCTTCCTCTGCCCCACATTCATTGGCAGGCGTGTTCAGCTGGGTTGGGCAGTGAGGAGCACCTCAGGGTGCTGGTCCCCTAGAACGACGCTCACTTCACAAGGTAAACAGGTGAGCCCCAGTATTACAAACACTGACAATTCTAGAAGGAAAGGCACGACGTGGCAAGAAACAATCTTTTGGGATCCTAAAGTCAGGTGCAGTATGGAAGAGACAAAACCTGGGGTGCAATCTTTGTCCTCATTCCAATATGGGGGGAAAATTCGACACAATGGAGGAAGACTCCCCCCACCCACACCCCCAGGCTGGGTCCTTCATGCTCATAAAACCATTAGGCCAACCTCCTGTGTACAAAGGAGGACAATAATAATACAGCAATCAAAGATTTCACAAAGGTCTTAACTGTTCCCACCCATACAATCAACTCTGAGCTTTTCAGATAAAGCCCGTATTATCACAGTAGTCAGATATTTTCCTAAGTAAATTTTGCTTCACATTAAAAAACATCTCGACCAGAATTCAGGACTTATTTTGCTGTCTGTCAACTTGTATGTTATCTGGGAAAATAAACTTAATGTCTTCCATGCGTGGTAAAGATCTTTGAATGGTCTGATATGCTGGTTCACATCTATAATCATGGTTAGCAATCAGAAGTAAATAGATCACAATTTGAACATAGCCTAACCAAAAATATAGGCAGTCTCAATCTCAACAAACTAGTGGATGATGTTGAAGCATGTCATTAATCTGAACACCACAAGAGGCTAAGTCTCTGCCCAATATTTCTGTCACTTAGGTAACTGGCTCACTTGGAGGCAGTCACCTCTCCTGATTCAAGAGGAGGGAGGAGTCTCCCCCACTGTCCCTGGGTGGACCTCCAGAATGCAGTGAATGTGCTTGCTTTCCTCCTCCAAATGGCTTGAGATGCCATCCTGCTGAGTGCTCATTATTTGATTCCAGTGACCTGTGGTAGAGGTGTAAGGTAACAGTAAATTAAATTTCACATTTTCCAATTGAGCTGTTCTTCACAGCCTGTGAGTTCAACTCACACAAAGTGTCCATTTTTTGAGTTTTGAGAATACTGAGGTAGGAGAGAGAGGGAGGGTGAGTGAAAGAGAGGAGAGATAGATAGAAAAAAAGAGAGGAGAGAGAACAGAAAGAAAGGAAGGCAGGAAAGGCAGGAAGGCAGGCAGGAAGGAAGGAACGAAGGAAGGAAGGAAGGAAGAAAAGAAGGAAGAAAGGAAGGAAGACAGAAAGAAGGATGGAAGACAGAAAGAAGGATGGAAGGAAAGAAAGAAAGAAAAAAAGAAAGAAAGAAAAAAAGAAAGAAAGAAAGAAAAAAGAAAAAGAAAAGAAAGATAATAATTGAGAATGAATGGTTTGGAGTCAGGAGTTACATGGCAGAGGTGCTACCTGTATTTGGTATTAGGTCTGCCCAAGCCATGCAGACCCTATGCAGACACTTCCCCTCTTCTTGGCTAAGTTTCCCTACTTTATGTGTTACCTAGGCATCTGGCATTCCTGGAGGCAGACACCTCCCCCTCCTGCTAAATCACAACCTGGTCAGTCTCTGGTCACACTTTCCATTTGACCAGAGGAGATTCCCAGGCCCTGAGGTCACATTCAGTGTGGCCAGAATGCCCCACCAGGCCATATCTCATCCGGTCCTTGGCCTAGATATGTCCTGGCCCAAGGTTGTGTCAACCCCCTTTTTTTCACATGCCTCTCCACCATATATGGCAATTGCAGCAGTTCAGTAAATAAACTACTTTACATGACTGAATACCATGTGGTGTTCTCTTCATTGGCTACCTAATGAAAGTTGCCTAATTAATATACCTTACACTTCAGAGTTTCTAGTTATGAATTCATGGATATTTTTCTGACATATGTGAGATCAGTATTTACAAAACATATGTACTAACTCATCATTTAACAGTATAATTCTGCCTGGAATCTTTTTTTTTCAATTTTTTTATTTTGAAAATAATGTACAGAGAAGTTGCAATTACATTTGCAAGATAATGAGTGCATGTCTTATTAAGCATTGGTGCCTCCTCCTTTGTTTCCCCTTTTCATCCCTTACCATCTCGCACTTCCTCCTCCAAAGTTGTAAAGTTCCTTTTTTGACATAATGTGTTGTACATATCATTGTTGCTATGGATCCACCTGTATCCCTATTTACATAATTTGTTTTTACCCTTCCTCTCTACGAAGACTACCAACATCTGAATTTTTAATAGCAGCCTAATTAACCTTAAAGTCTATTTTGTTTGTTTTGCTTTGTTTTGTTTTTAGCTTAAAGTAATCGAAGATTTGGTGGGACAATCTGAAAAGATCTCTGCCTTCATATTTTCTAATCACCCTGGGCTACAACATTTGTGATACCAGGTCAGATGAAATACTAGAAAGCAGATGTACATCATAAGATCCATGGCTTTGGGATTTCTCAGATTCTTTTTTAAATGTAATTGTTACTACTGTGTGTAGAGTGAGTTTACCATGTCACAATTCGTGAATGTGTACATTTGCCTTGTAGACAATGCCATCCTTTCCTGAGCTTTCTCCCAGTTTTTGTTTGTTTTGTTGTTGTTGTTTGTTTTTGTTTTTGTACCTAACCATCAGGTTCAACTCAGGATTGGTTGCTGCACCTGAGTTTTTGTAATCAAGGCTCCTCTACCTCTGGAGTCCCAGCTCCCTTTATGGCTTTTTGTTTGTTAATTGGAGAGAAGAGTCACAGATTTTCTCACTCCTGCTGTCTTTGAACTGTGATCATCAGCCTCCTGAATAGCTAGGATTATAGGCCTGAGTCCACAGTGTCCAGCTACTAACGTGTTGGTTTCATGCTTCCCTGGTTGTGTTACAATTTTCCTTGACTCTTGGCACTAATACTACATATTTCCTGGCTCAAATCTGAATTGGTGAAACATGCTTGTATTTTGAGGAAGGCAGGATTAGGAAACTATAGGCCATAGGGACATATAAGCTAAAGAAATCATTTGGAACATGGCAAAAAGACAAGTAAATTTATTGCCAGTTGACTGTGTCTTGTCTTTATTTCTAATTTTGCAATGCCTGTGAATGATGTTAGACACATCCAAATGGCAATTGGCAGAAATAAGGTTCTCATCCTGTTCTAAAAACAAAACAAAAAGCCACCAAAAATATTATGTATGAGTCCAGCAATTTCCTCAAATTAGAGACCAATCTGCCCTAATTTATGAAAAAATGTCCTTTATTCAAGTGCTGCTACTTTATCTAACTACAAATATAATGAAATCTGTAGTAGTCTGTAGAGTTGTATACCATAGTTGTCATTTTAATTTACAAGAAATTCCGACTTTAAAATGTTTATTTATTTTTTTGACAGTTGTGGGCTTTGGACTCAGGGACGGGGCACTGTCCCTGAGACTCTGTGCTCAAGGTTGTTAGCATTCTACCCATTGAGCCACAGAGTCACTTCTGTTTTATCAGTTGTTAATTGGAGATAAGAGTCTTATGGGGACTTTTCTTCCTGGGCTGGCTTTGAACTGTGATCCTCAGATCTCAGACTCATAACTAGCTGGAATTACAGGCATGAGGGACTGGCACCTGACTTCAAATAGTCATTGTTAAAATGAACTACTAGGTGCCTCTGGCTCACATATATAATCCTAGCTATAGTTAGGATTACAGTTATGAGAAACAAACACTAGTTAAGTGTTGTTCATGATGGTTTGTATTGCCATGCTTTAATATTGTTTGTTTCTTATACTACAATGCTCTTATTTTTATTTTCACTTAGGTGGGGGTGATAAGTGCTAGCCAGTGTTGAACTTTCTTTGGTTAAGATGGAGCCATGTGGACGATCTTTCCTAGAATGGCATGGAAATGAAATCCTCCTGCTCTCAACTCCCCATGGGCCTGGGATGATAGAAATATTCCATCACGCATAGCCAGGGGTTGGGGAGCATTGCAGGTAACTTTACACTGGTCTGGAACTGATGTCCCAAATACCTAGCTTTACAGGCAAAACCACGTTATATTCCATTTCACTTTGAATAGCTTATGTATATACTTAGAGAGTACAATGATAACACACTACATGTTAAATATATAAAATAGCCAATATAATTAGCAGGTTTATCTCCCTAAACATTCAAGCTAATTTATTTTGGTAATCTCCTGACTCTGCTAGCTATTTTGTAATATACCATAAACACGAATACACTGACAATGTGCAGAATATTGGAAGCTGATAGAGAAAGGGACAAGTTAGACTATGTTTGGTAAATATATATTTATCTATTGCTCCTCTGAAGAATATTATCATATATTCACCATGACAATAATTTTCCGCAGTGCAGAATTTCCCATCTCATAATCTGCCATCTTCATCTTTTTACAACTTTTTACATTATAAATATGAATGTTTTCCTGTTTATTATAATGTTTTGAAATTATTATATGATGGAATTGAAAATTTGTAGAGTCTACTGAAATTATCTCATTTTGTTTGGATGTGTAATGCTAAATCATTAAGACCATGGTTTCCTGAAATTTATGCTAACAGACTATATCATTAAATTATATTCTAACTACATCTTATTATTGTATTTTTATACAGGGTTCTACATTTACTGTTTTATGATATAGAATGTTGTGAATCTAGACTGAAACTTACAATCCCGCTGCCTCCAGTAACACTGTTTTATCACCAGGTTATGGAGGCTGATAACTATAACTAATCAGGAGTTTGAGACCTGAGATTTAGTTCAGACAGCCTGAGCATGAAATTTTATGAGTCTCTCCTCTCCAGTTCACTACAGAAAGCTTACAGTGGAACTTCGGCACAATTGGTACATCACTACCATCACCAGAAAGAAACTCAGGCTTGTCATATAGCCCCTGAATTCAAGACCTAAAACACAGATATGCACAACACACCCTCACACACATACACACACACACCAACACACATGTACACACACAGATTCTCTGGCAAAGTTGTAGATTAAATTCTTATCCAGAGATTGGGCAATAGCACACTCATTTGTGAAGGTTTTTTCCTGATTATTTTGAAGGAGGAGGATAGTTCATGGCACAAAGATGACAAGACTTTAGTGAGGAATTCTTTATAAATGACTACTTTATTAAAAACAAACAGGAGCACAGTTTTTATATTTAAAGCTTACATTCCTTCAACTATAGTATTTCTCTATAATAATCATTGAATTATGAGAAGACAATACAGCACCTCTTCCCTCCTCCCCTTCCCCTCTGTCATAAAATATGACAAAAGTATCAAAAATACTCTCTTATCTTACAAGAATGTACATCTCTAAAAAGGTCTGAAAATATGTGTAAGGTTTATTTTTCAATACTTGTATGATTTTCCCAACACTAAGTACTTACCTTTTTTCCAGATGACTTCACCCTGGGGCAAAAAAGATTAGGAACCAAAATCTAACAAAGTCCTAGGATGTAGATGTCAAAAATAGATGCAAGAAGTACATGGCAGGCTGAGAGGGCCCTGAGAGGCAAAATGATTTCTGCTGGATGAGAGGAATAGTGACAAATAAGGCATGGATCTGACCTAGAAAGTGTTCCTTGAGGTTGAGAGCATGCTGATTTCCAGACCTAGCTGAGGATGTTGGGATTTGACAATGTTCGCATGTGTATAGAGTGATGTGGGAGGGGAGATTTCATGCTCCAGTATGTCTTTGGGGTGGTCTTATGTGAGTAAGCAGCTTCGATCATTGGGCTCTGAGAGATGACACTCTCTACCTCACAATGGAATAGAATATGGAACTCTGAGCGCCAGGCAACTGTAACTGACAGTTAGCTCAAGCCAAGTGGCCTGTAGCTCAGGAACAAGAAAGATGTTACTGTGTTGTTTTCAAAGTTCAAGAGACTCTGGTCTCAGGCATGAGAGGTGTGAGTGCCTCACTCAATGCTGCAGACATTGGATCAGTGCCAAAACACGAATCCATATTCTCAGACCTTTTTATAAGAAGAAACCAAGGAAATCACAAGGCAACTCAGGCCAGGTATAACTATGACAGGAAACCTATTTAATCTCAACCTAGCCCACATTACAACCTTCTTCTTGTGTGCTTTTATATGTGTATGCTGAGAAAATATTTACTGTGTACTTTTCAATCCACTCTATTTCTCATTTTCAAGTGTACTCCCAATTCCATGTTTCAAAAATCCATTCTTTTTACCACCTCAGTGTTACAATGAGTCAGCCCAAACCCTGAATATGCCTTATAATATAGGGAGCTTGGACTCAGGCTTGTTGGAAATGCTGGTAATGGACCTGGTCCCTGCCTACCAGAAAGGTGATCTTTTCTATGTTGGAAACATCCTTCACCACTATAGAGTAGGAGACAATGGAGCAGTCACTGGATATTGTTTAAAAAGTGAGTGTTCCTCTTTCAAACAGGGCTGATGAAACACCCTGGCAGATTATTGGAATATTTGGTACCTCTCTGAGACTGTTTCACTGGGGTCTGATCACAGGAGCTTGTCTTGCGCCAAAGAAGTTCACTTCCCGGCTAACTCCTTAGGACTGGGCTGCCAGAACATTTCATTTGCCACAGAAGCTAGAGGTGCCTTAGCAGTTTGCTTGCTGAGAGACTAGAATTAAAGGAATGAGCCAGTGGCACCCAACGTCCACCCTCACCTAGGAAACCATTGTCTTGGAGGCCTTTGAAGGAATATAGACAGAAGAAAGAATGCAACTTGAGCTTGAACTTGGGGCCTGAATGCTGTCCTGTTCGTAGCACTCTATAATTTGATTCCCAGGTCCAGGTCAGGCCTTTGGCTGGTTAATTGAAGTATCTTTAGAATTTCACAAATTAGACTGTGTTCAAACTGTGATCCTCAGATCTCACACTTCTGGTTAGTAGGATTAGAGGCATGAGCCATTTTGCACTTATTTGGACAGATGCATATAAGCATCCTCACAGAATTTCCTTGAAATTGTGTAGACATATCTCCACTTTTTGTCTGTCATGTTTACATTACTCTGTGGACTTATTTTAACCAGTCCCAAGTGTGTCCTGTTAGTTCAGAAAAAGGAGAAGCACAGAGTTATTCTCCTTCTCTCCTCCCACTGGTACAGATCCTTCTACTGTAACTGGGAGGATGATGAACAAGATGAAGAAGAAAGTGGACGTTGGGACAAAGAGAAGTTCTGTCCTTGAAAAATGGGTATCTCAAAGTCAACATTCTTCTTTGCACACCAGTTGTGATTTTCACCAGGGGGTTGAGGCTTGGCACTTCAGTGGATAGTAGATTACACATTGTGGATGCGCTTGTTGTTTTGGACTCTCATGGATGACAAGGAGGTCTGTGTATACCAAGTCAGATTCAGTGAGGAAACAAATTTCTCCGCCTATCACAGGGAGAAATTTAGAGTATTGTATTTGAGAAATTGTGAGGAGCATCCTGCTTGCAGGAGTCTCTTCTCACCTCCCAACATGCATGTCCTGCCAGAAAAACGCTATAGGCTCAGGATGTTGAGGGCGGGCTCTCATTTTCCTTGTCTGATCACAGCATGGTTTGTTCCATCTTTCTTATGTGGATGGACTTCTACCATGATTATTTCTCTGAGTACAAGTACCATGACACCATGAAAGAACTTGCACAGTATGTCAAGCTCAACATGCCCTCTTCAGACTTGCCCTTCTTCTCACATATTCTTCTGGAGCAGCTGGAGGAACGCATGATCCTTGAGACCAAGAAAAAGAGGAAGAAGTCCTTGTTTAGATGCCTCAGAGCTGGTAAGTACAGATGGAACCTGGGTCTCTCGGTCTGTGCCTCATTGGCCAAGAGCCCTTAGTAAGCACCAACATGGCAAAATGTCCTTTTATTGATATTCTTTGCAAGGTAATATCTGTTCTCCTTTTAAAAGAACTTGGATGTAATCACTCATTAGAAACACCCTACCTTCTCATCAGTGTTCAGTCCAAACTCAAGTTCTACAGCTTTCCTCATTAGATCCTCATGAAAGTTTAGTCACACCTTAACTTCTATAGTTCTAAGACTCCTGAACCTATTTCCATGTTCAGGTTTGTATCACCGTAGTACAACTGCTGCAGAACTCCAGATAAAGAACTCATCAGTGATGTCATCTATGGTGACTGATAGAGATCAGAAGCCATCACTAATCTCCAGAAAGGATGTGAACATAGAGGGCTTTTTTGAATTTGTGGAAAGGCCCAAGCAAGTTTTGAGTCTTGTGGACATCTCACTGGTTCTGAACACCACATGTGATGCAGGTGCACCTGCACATACAACCAAGGAAGAAGATGATCCAGAATGTCTCCCATTGACATTCACAATCCACCTAGATCGGTGCCAAACCAGTCAAAAAGACTCGTCTTGGTGTGCAGGGTAAATGTGTGCTAATGGAAAATGACCCCAGTCTATGTTCAGGAAAACCAATAAGAGAGGTCCAAAATCTAGAAGAATGAGAATCTTTCCTCACAGAATACCCAGACCAATCTGTCCTCCTGCAGGGGATCCAATTTCCAATTAAGAAATTAGAATCTGTCTATCCCTGGACTCAGGAAGAAAATCCTGTCTTTAATGAGGAAATAAATCCCTTTGAGGACTCAGAAGCAGAATTTCTGTCTGAAGGCAACTTAGAGGCCAATCTAGATTTAGAGATTCCATTCCCCCTTCCTGGAAAAATCTTTATTTTTCTTTTTGTTCTGATTTTTGTAAAGCGTTAATTATATTTATTTTTCTAACTTTATTAAAATGTCAATATTTTTGATATATTGTAGATTCATGAATCCTAAATATGTTTCTTTTCAATCCTACAATCTGAAGCATCTTGCATACGTGTGCTGTTGGGGGAAAAACACAGAGTGACAGGGAGCTGTACAAGAGAGCTTACTGTGTATAAAGGGAACTGTTAAGTGCACAGGGAGCGACAAAGAAGCCAGGCCATACCTGGCTGGGGTAATAAGGTGTCTAGAAAAGGTTTTGGACAGCAGATAAAATGTCCTAGAAAGCTATTCTGTCAATTGGGGCAAATGACACAATACTTATAGTGGTATGTGGGACACTCATCCAACAGTGAGTACAAATCTGTATATATTTTCTCTGTGCTTTGTGTAAATATGGAAGAAAAATTTGGCTCCAATAATATAAAAATCTACTTATGGTTGATATTTGACAAAATATATAGGAAATATGTATACTGGAAAGTAAAAATTGTCATCAATAGAAGAAAGAAGGCTTACATAGATGAAGAAACACAAAATCAGGCAGGAAAATAACACAATTAAATCAGTTGTATGTAAATACATGTTATATTCTTGATGTTATATATAGTATAATATATGAAATTGAATATGATTTTTCAAACTACAAAGGCATTTAAATTTTTAGTCTTGAGTAATTATTTCACAAAATATTAGTGTAAAATATTTTTGGGGAAACACAGCTATACTTTGATTATAATTATATGATTATATGAATATATATTTGTGTGTTTCTAGAGCTAACATTGATTATAAATAGATGAATAAACATATACATATATTTGTATATATCTGTCTATGAAGTGAATATAATGAAACTGACTACGCTATGTATAAAAATGCAGCTATGAGTTGAGTAAAAGAGACTCAGGCCTGTAATACTAGTGATGTGGGAAGCTGGGTTCTGAGGTTTACCCCCAAGGCCTTAGATTTTCAGAGGAGGCCTGTACCCTTCAGTGTAGCAAAGAAACACATATGCAGTGGGATCACACTCCCCAAAACCCAGAGGAAAGTCAGTAGAAATCAGGACAAGCCTCTTATGACACTCTACTCAGTTTCTGTACCAAGATGGCCATCTGTAGAACCTCAGATAGAAAGTAGACATTTCCTCCAAAAGAGTCTAAAAAGAGCCTTCTGAACTATAATCTCTGACTATACTGAATTAAATCTTATTTCCCTTACCAAGCTGCAAACACAAAGAAATATGGCAAGGGCTCAAGAGAGATGGAAATAGACGTACAAATACATAAAATTATATACTCTGTTTCAGTAATTCAATGACAAATCACCAAAACATGTCTTGAATTTTTCTTTTTTTTAAAGGAAATGGAAACATACTCTGAGTGTATCAGGAACTGGATGACAGTTTTGTTGTTGAATTGTTGAATGCACTCCTGGGCAAAGGAGACACATATATGGAAGACATTATGTTGGGGTGAATGTCCTCACACAGCTTCACAAAATAATGGCTATAACTTCTATGATGTCACAGCCACCATTGCCACAGCAACAAATAGGTGTCAGGCACTGGTTTTGCCCTGAAGTGGACTCATCAACACCAACAGGCACAAAGAATGAGAGGGAATGACTACTAGCCACCAGACTTCAGCTTGAAGAGCTGTCCTGACCAGAAGCTAGGATAAATCGAGCTGGGGAAGGTGGATCTCCATGTAAGACACCTGAACACAAAGGATTAAGCAGTATTAGAGGTATTGGAGAAACAGAAGTGAATGTGGCTCTCTCCTTACCAATTTCATGCTGAAACGAAAACCAAAAATCATAATTATAATTCCTATAAATCAGAGACATGACATTGGTGATTTTGTAGCAACAACTTCACAGTGAGTATGGGAGGAGACAACCTTGAACAAGAGATAGTTGATATGGGAGCCATCATCCAGGCAATTATCTAGGAGCAGGTACTCCAGGCAGTAAGAACAGCAAGTACATCCCCCATTGATGGGGATGAACCTGACTTCCTTAAGAAAAGGAAAACAGCACTGACATACTTGCTTGTGAAATAAGAATGGAAATGTACAATGAAGAAAAAAGAGGTCAGAAATGAAGATAAGAATAAATTAGATAGATATGGGATACTGTGGATTACAAGAAGAAAAGTTCTGATATTAGTATAAAACTGACATGACCCACTGGAACCAAAGTGCTAAAATAGCAGTCAGACACATCTGATTCATCTAAAGAATACTTCTAAAATGTGATTCTAGCTGGGCTCTTGTGGCTTACAATTGGAATCTTACTTACTCAGGAGGCTGATATCTGAGG
Source organism: Dipodomys spectabilis (assembly GCF_019054845.1). NCBI lineage: Eukaryota > Metazoa > Chordata > Mammalia > Rodentia > Heteromyidae > Dipodomys > Dipodomys spectabilis. Next base: position 1,008,621 of record NW_024870808.1, on the reverse strand, counting down.
ATGAGTTTTAAGGAAACCCAAAGAGGAAATTTGTTAAGACATGTCCAATTAAACACCAAAAACATGGTATGAAGTTGTGGTTCAACTGGAAGATCACTAGCCTTGAGGAAAAAACTAAGAAACAGCACCCAGGCCTTAGGTCCAAATTCCAGGACATCAAAAACAAAGAAGCCAACAAATAAAATTTGGTGCTCAGTCATTCATCACTTAGCATTCTAGTTCAATGTATTTGGTATGAGTCTTAGAAATTATATCCTTAGCAAATGCTCTGCCTGGATATTTTGCTTCATTATCAACTTTCAAACCCCTGGCAGCACCAATGTCTCCTCCCAGTTAGCATAGCAGTCAACCATTGGAAATTTGAAGATATACTTTATTAATCATAAGAATTCTTATCATCTTTCCACATACATCAAATGAGTAGTCGCCACATTTCACTATTCTGAATGTTTATAATCCTCCTTTGAGTTAATAAGCATTAAAGCTTAAAAATTCTAGAGTGGTTATCAAATTAATTCAATAGTCATCATTCTTCCACCCAATCTTGTAACATATGTTTATAAAAGGAGAGATTATTTGAAAGTGTGTACATGATACCTTCTATCTCTAATAATCTCAAGAAATAGGGTTTTACAGAAACATCTTGATTGTTTTGCCAAAGGAAAGGATAAGAGATTTAAAAAAGAGACCTAACATCTCACAAGGAAAATGCTATTGGCTTTAGAACAATTTCATTTTCTAGAACTGTGGAAATCAGTTTCAGAAATGCCAGAGGCAAAGGGTATTGTTCAAATCACATTATCATGAGGTACAAGCAGTCTGTCTAGATCAACCTTCCAGGAAAAAAATTCAATGAATGAAAAGCAATGCTTCTAAAACAAGCCTGGTGTTGGTGGTTCATGCTTGTTATCCTAGCTACTTAGAAGTCTATGATGAATGGATCCCAAGTCAAAGCCTGGCCAGTAAAATCCTCCCTGTCTGCAACCAGCAGACAGTAAACATTAGCTCTATTCCTGAAGCCCAGATGGACAGCCTCTGACAACAGACACCCAGACACACAACAACACCCCTATTTGAAATATTATCAAATACATTCACGTAATATCTCCTGCTTGGGAGATAATGTTTAAAAGATGTATCAAAGACAGTTCAAAAAGGCATTTAAAAATTGATATTGGAAATATGTACTCACTGACTGAAATGTAAGTTACTGCCAGAATGGAGCTAGAGGCCCATTTGGTAACTTATCCACTCAACCATCTTTCCTCACATCCTGTCAGCCTGAACAGTGAGACTTTTGAATGCAAGGAATGTGTGTGAGCATATAGCTTGTAAAAGTAATAATCAAAAGCTAGGCATTGGAAGCTCAGGCCTGTAAAACTAGGTACTCAGAACTCTGAGATATGAGGAACTCAGTTCAAAGCCAACTGAGCAAAAAAGACACTTACCTCCATTTAAACAGTAAATAAAGAAAGCTGAGCTGTGCTTCAAATGGTAGAGCATATAAAAGCTAAGCAACAGTACCTAGGTCCTGAATTCAACCCCAGTACTGCCTCTCATACACAAAATAATCATGATTACACCACAGTATATGCACATGTTGACAAGGGATGTAGATGAATGGGATGATGACATCAGTTACCTCACCTTTAGTTTCAAGTTTTCTGTACAGCGTAGCCCAGTCTGTGAAAAGCCATAGGTGAAATCTTTCCTTAAAATCAGCGGATACATCCTCACTTCCCTCTGCACATTTATATTATGTATACACACCTATAAGGGCTAAATTTTATAACTAATTTTCTTTTTTTATTGTGAAAATACTGTACAAAGAAATGCATAATCTTACACACATGCTTCAGAATTATGTGCCCTTGTTTATGTTTCATAGGGAGCACAATATATTCAGCCTCTGGATCATTGTTGTAATCTTAGCTGTTCACAAGGATGGAATCTGAGGATCACAGTTTGATGCCAACCCAAGCTAATAAATCCTCAAATTCTTAACTTCAATTAACTAGAAAAAGCCAGAAGTGGAGATATGGTTCGAGGGGCACAGTGACAGCATTGAGTAAAGCAATCTAAGCAAGAGCTCCAGACCCTCAGTTCAAGCCTGAATATTGGCCCACTAGTACTTCAAACGCCAACCTCCCCCCAAACACTAAACCAAAAATATGTCAAAATATTTTGTAACTCGTGAAGCAAAATCCAATGAGAAAACATAGTTGCTAGTTTGTTAAAGAGTTGGCGGGGAAACCCCAAATTAAACATGTGTTCAAACAGCATAATGAACAAGCAACCAAGTAAAATTTCCCAGTAAAGAAACTTCCTTAGTATTCACTGGGACCCCTGACAAAGAGACATTTTTCTATGCTTTTTGAAAATTAGTGTTTTTTTTTTTTCAGTAAGGTAAATAGTATAAATCTTTACTGTAAGTTATAGGAGTAATTGGAAGCTCCAAGTGAAATGAATGTACAACAAAAAGTATACAATATTACAAGTTTCTATGCCTCGGTTGACACACTAGAAAGTTGTTATACTGTGGCCTCTCGGAAAGAGAAGGGGGATGCTCAGCATCACTGGTCATAAAAGAAATGCAAATCAAAACAAAAATCACATTTAGATCCCACTCACCCCAGTTAGAATGTCCATTATCAAGAAAACAAATAACAGATGCTGGGGTGGATATGCCTAAATGAGAACCCTACTACACTGATGGTAGGAATGTAAGCTGGATCAACCACTCTGGAAGGCAGTATGGAGGTTCCTCAAAAGACTAAATATAGAACTCCCTTAAGATCCAGCAATCCCACTCCTCACAGTTATCCAAATGATCTCAAACTTGGGGGCAATAAGGTACCAGAACAACTATGTTCATTGCAGTATTGTTTACCATAGCTAAGATATGGAGCCAACCCAGTTGCCCCTCAATAGATGAATGGATCAAGAAAATATGGTATATTTACAGAATGGAATTTTATGCTTCTATCAGAAAGAGTGGCATCGTCCCTTTTGTAAGAAAATGAAAAGACTTGGAAGAAATCATACTAAATTAATCAAGCCAGGCCCAAAGAAACATGAGCTCTATGATTTCCCTCACTTGCAACGATTAGCATTAGCCTATTACTCCTGAAAGTGGATCATAGTAGCGCAGGAGTTATGAATATATACATGACCATACAAAATGATGCTAATTGAAATGAATGCCAATATATAGAAATGGCAGGTCTTCTTTTGTTTAGTTGTCAAGCGTGATGTAACCAATGTACTACAGATAGTTGATTCTTCTTACTTTATGTTATTTTTCTTCTCCTATTGGTTTTATCCATGGCAATTCCCATCTGTGATTGTGGTACCCTGCATTCTGTATATTCATTTATCTGATTGGGGGAAGGGAAGTGAAATAACAAAATGCTGAAATAAGTATAAATGGTGATGCATTGCAACAATGATACTCACAGGACATTGTGGGGGGAATTAACTTTACAACGCAGGGGGGGATTGGAGGGAAGGAACAGAGGGAGATAAACACTGGAGTGGGTAACAATGTTCAATGAGAAATGTAACTTACTCATGTAAATGTAACCCCTCTATACAGCATCTTTATAATAAAATAGATTTTTAAAAATATAAAAATTATTTTTTTCATAAAATTTCAAGCTGATACCAACAGAACTTCTGAGTTCGTGTCAAAGAGTTTTTCAGGACTTTCAAGAAGCTAGTCCTAAATACATATAACCACAATTAAGAGATAATGAGAAAAGTAGTGCTTTTTATTTTGTTAGATGAATAAAGGAAAATTTGTTTTTGTTTCTGTTAACATCGAATATGTGTTTGTTATCTGCATTGTTCCCAAGTCAGACTAATCTCTTGTCCTTAACTTTCTTTGGTATATATAACTTGGACATGTAATCTGAGATATAAGAAGTTCTTTGTTCAATTTGGAGGCACTCTTCCCTGGTCAAGAAGTTAGACTGGAAGAGCCTTCACACTTGCTGTGGTTTCTCTCGCACAGCTTACTGAGGAACTTAGGAGTTTGAGAAAATGACTGCTAATTAAGTGCCTCTAAGTAATAAGAATTATTGGTAGAAACTGAAAACATATTTGGGTAATAAATAGACTAGAAAAAGGTTAAGTTTGCTATTTTATATCACTGCATTTCTTTTTGTCTAAGTATAGAAGCCAGACTTACACTAAGGTCCTAGAAGAAGCAAAATGGCTTATAGAGCTCAGATCATTTCCTTCCACAGAAGATGACAGCAGCAGAAGATATACAGGTCTACAAGTGGCACAAGGAAGTGAGAGTTTGATTTCTCCTTAAATTTTAGGGTCGAATGTTCAATAAGGAACCCTATGGACTGATGACAGCTTAAGGAGGTATCATTTCCTGTGTTGTTCCATCTTAGGAAGCTGTCACCAGTCTCCCATCACACTGTAGGTGCCATGCTTGACTGGTGACCTTAGCTGTGTCCTGAGAAGGTCCAGCAAGGCTCTGTAATGTTCACTGGAGAGTCAGGATTACACTCTAACAGGACATACAGGAATGTGGTAATAAGGTCTGAGTCAAGGTTTTGTCAGATCTAGATGATTAGTAACAGTCACTACTGTCTTCTGGCTAAGAATGTGGATATATTATCAGGGTCCTGCACACAAATTTATCACAAGTGTTAGTTTGCACCATTAACTTATGAAAGACAACAAAAGGTCATTAATGCCCTCTGACAAATTCTCATTAATATTTACTAGGTTAAAAGCTCTATAAAATCAAGTTCATCATGAGGAAAAAACCCAGACAAAAACCAAAACTGTTTTTCTGTACATATCATATGTGACAAAGTATTAAAAGTTAATGAAGCTGGGAAAGTTAAATGGATTTCTTTTTTACTATGGTTGAAACTGTCTTTTACATTTCAACTACTTAACAAAAAGAAGGCAGGCCAATCATGGCCAGTGGCTCACACTTGTAACTCTAGCTATTTGTGAAGATGAGATCTGAGGAAAGTGGATTATAGCTAGACCAGGTTAGAAAAATCTGTGAAATTTTGATCTCCAATTAACCATCCAAAATCAAGAAGTGAAGGTTGGTTCAAGTCATAGATGGCTACCCTTGAATTAAAAAAACTAAAAGTCAGCTCCCTGAGTTCAAGCTCCATTATACACACACACACACACACACACACACACACACACACACACACACACACACACACACACACACACACCTGTTTTATCTCAAAAATAGCCAGTGACCAGGAAACAGAAACAAGATGATATTTTTCTTTATTTTCTTTCATTTTTGTCATATTTCTTCATTTATCTACCTTTGAGAAGTGAAAGGGGTCATATTAAAAGTGAGACAAATGATGAACATGTTCAACAGTGATATTCAATTGGTACTATATTGAAAATGACCTATGCAACTTGTTTGTGGGGGAAAGACGGGAAAATGAAGAGATGAAGGGAAAGGGTAATATTATCCAAAAAGAAATGCACTCAGGGAAGTAGTGTCATTCTTTAGCAATAGATCTCAGAAACAGTGCTCAGGCCCTTGATTCAAGCCTGATTACTGACTGAAACAAAAACAAATACAAAAGAAATGTAGTCATTACCACACGTATGTAACTATCCCTTCTACAGCAAAATAATGATAAGAATAAGAATAAGAATAAGAAGAAGAATAAGAAGAAGAAGAAGAAGAAGAAGAAGAAGAAGAAGAAGAAGAAGAAGAAGAAGAAGAAGAAGAAGAAGAAGAAGAAGAAGAAGAAGAAGAAGAAGAAGAAGAAGAAGGAGGAGGAGGAGGAGGAGGAGGAAGAGGAGGAGGAGGAGGAGGAGGGGAAGGAGGAGGAGGAGGAGGAGGAGGAGGAGGAGGAGGAGGAGGAGGAGGAGGGGGAGGAGGAGGAGGAGGAGGAGGAGGAGGAGGAGGAGGAGGAGGAGGAGGAGGAGGAGGAGGAGGAGGAGGAGGAGGAAGTTAATAAAACCAAACCAGTGAGAGAGAAAAATTGAGAGAGCAAGGGAAGGGATGATATTTCAAAAAAGAAATATATCCATACCTGACTTATATGACTATAAACTCTGTGTAGCTCATATTTGTAATAATAATACAAAGAAAAAACAGAAATATAGTGCTGGAGGCATAACTCAAATGGAAGATCTGACTAATATGTATGTGATACCAAGTTCAAAACCCATTATCAATTTCCCCTTCAAAAATGGCTCTTCTCATCATGTGTGCTTTCCCTAGCTTATGAGAAGGGGTGCAAACTGTTAAAGAGAGAGAAAAATAAGCTGTCAGGCACAGAACTGTGCTTTTAAGGAGCAGTACTTGCTAGAACACGTGTTGACTAGAACAGATGATGACTCCATGTTTTCTGAAATAAAGAGACCTAGTTGAACTTGAATACAGGCTCCACTGTATATGAGATAGGGACTCAAAATTAACTAAAATCTCTGGAGCTCAAAGTCTTTATAGTTAAAATGAGCATAACAATACATATCTCACATTATGAGATCTGGATGTTATCAAATCTGGAGTGGGTTTTATCTTATGTGTGTGTGAAACACTCAAACACTGCTGGAAGAAGTATAAACTGGCATGATGTTTACTAAATTACTTAACAGTAATACAGCAACTATACCGACTCCTGCCTGATATCTTACAAAGAGGCTGAGAAAAGAGGATCAAGGTTCTAAGGCAGAACAGGAAAATGGGTCAGACTCATCTCCATTGACCTCTAAAAGAGCTTGAGGTGGAGTTTGGTTCAAGTTGTAGAGTGCTAGACTTGAGCAAAAATCTCAGGAACAGTGCCCAGGCCCTGAGTTCAAGCCCTAGGACCAGCAGAAGTGCCCGCGCGTATGTGTGCGCACACGCACACACACACACACACACACACCACAAACACACATACACAAACACACACACAATTTTGTATGTTCCTATCACCCCACTTAACAATACTTTCCCATTTCCAAGCTCACCAGTTGTTGTTGTTTTGTTTTGTTTTAAAAGGGACTTGCTGTGTAGCTCAGGCTGCTCTTAAGCTTACAATCCTTCTGGGTGCTGTGATTACAGGCATGTGTACCATAATCGGCTTCACTCAGTAACTCTATCTATAACATTTTTTGCAAGAAATTCATTCATACTCATGAAGATATGTGGCTTAAAGCTGTTCATATTAATATTCTACTATACAAATATAAATAATAAAGCTGGACATGGTACTATACTATCACATGGTAATGCCAGACAGAATTAGGAGTTGAGGAAAGCCAGATTTACACTGCAGAACCTTGTCTCCAAGGAAAGAAATTCTATAAATATAAATCTACTCTGAGACATACAATATGTTAAATTAATATAATGGAACATATAGATTATTGTTAATGGAAATAAAATCTTGGCAGAAATTTTAAATACATACATATGTATATATATTTAAATTTGAAGAAATAAAATTTCAAGTGGTATTATCTGCATTTTTCAGTCTGTCACCTACCTATTTACTCACACATTGATTTCTGTTTAGTCTTTACAAAATACTGTTCTCTCACATAAGTACAAAAAAACTGCATAACAAAACGTACAAAAAAGTGCATTATCATAAATGCAAATGTAGTTTATTCCCTACCATGATAATTTGGAGAAAACATGCACTAAGCTAATGGCATTGAATACTGCTCAAGAAGGGGACTCAAAGAGAATGTAGATTATGTGTTTGTGTGTGTGTGTGTGTGTGTGTGTGTGTGTGTGTGTGTTCCATGAGTAAATAATGGAGTCAGAAGTGACCTAATATTCCTGTTTAGTCTTTTTGCTCAAAGCTGACAGTCTATCATGAGAGCCACATCTCCACTTCTGGATTTTGGTTTCTCAATTGGAGAAATATCTCAGATTCTTCTGCATAGGCTGTTTTAAACCAGGATCCTCCGATTTTTACCTCTAAAGTAGCCAGATTTTAAAATATGAGCCATAGGTGGACAGCAACTACATTAATATTTTTGCATGTTTGAATGAATTTTAGAGTAAGACATATATGTTACTTTTGAGAATTGAGAATGTAGGACAATAGTAATTAATATTTAAGAGATCATAAAGCAAACAAACCTGAAAATAGAATTTAGCTGAGAATAATAGGGAATAAGTCAAAATTACCCATGACAGTTTTCAGTCTGTGCACAGAAATGATTGCATTGTTGGAGCCCAAGGCCATCAGATAGCTAAGCTCCAGCTGGCTTCTATGCTCATGAGGCCAGCTAGTGCTATTCACAAGAATGTGATGTTGTTGGATGGCAGGGATCAGCTTCAAGTTCAGAACCTGAAATATTTCTATTGATCTAGAAGTGGAAACACAGCAGGACAAGAATGTGATTAGAAGTGCTGAATGCAAAAACCATAGACTCCAAGGAAGACAGAATAACTCTTTCTATATCTGAAAGAGTATTCTCCCACAAAGAATCCTGAGCCGAATATGGTGGTCAATGTGTGTAATCTCTGAACTTGAGAGGATGATTTAGAAGTTAGCTTGAGACCAGCCTATGTTTTAGGCCAACAGAAGGACACATAGTAAAATGCTATCTTAAAACAACAACAACATTGTAAAGCTGGTTTTGACATGACATTTTGTACTTTTCATTGTTGCAACAGGTCCACCTGAATCCTTAAACGACTTGGGAGGGGGGGTATGATTGGGTGGGGGGGAGGAGGGAGGTTGGGACGGGAGGTGAAGGGTAAACAAAGGAGGAGGCTGCAATGCTTGGTAAGAAATGTATGCATTATCCTGCCCATGTAATTGTAACCCCTCTGTACAGTATGTTCTCAAATACAATAAAATTAAATTAAAAACAACAACAACAACAACAACAACAGTCCCAATAACTGGGAATATGGTTAGTGGTAGAGTGCTGGCCTCGCATGCATGAAGCACTTGATTTGATTCCTCAGTATGATATAAGCAGAAAAATTGGAATTGGTAATGTGGCTCAATTGGTAGAGTGCTAGTCTGGATCAAAGAAGCTCAGGGATAGGGCCCAGGCCCTGATTTCAAGCCCCAGTCTGGCAAAATTAAGCAACAACAGCAACAACCAAATGCAAAGTGCTGTTTGTTGAAATAAATATGTTGAAGAATTGTTGATGCTCACTAGAAAATTGTGCTGTCACCATTCATAATGAACTTTGTTAGAAAAAGTAAAATAAATTAATGAAATATTATCTGGCATTAGACAGGACATAGTGAGATCTAAAAATGATAGCTGCCTATGGTGACTTGACACAACTAACATTACAGATACACTTTCTAGATTGTAATTTTTAAGGATACAATCGTGGGTTTTTTCTTTTTCAAAATAATTATACTGCCGGGGGCCAGTGGCTCACCCCTGTAATCTCAAGCCTCTGAGTAGCTAGGATTATAAGCATGCACCCCTGGCAACTGGCTAAAATAATTGCTTATCTGAGACAGAAGCCAGTTAGTATTAATTGTCAATCATGTTTAACTTTGTAAAATAAACTTTACTGAAAAGCCTTACAGTAGAAATAAGGAATAAAATGTGTCTGTTTGTTAAAAAGTTCTTACTAAAAGCTACATATTTTACTTGATTTTTTTCTTTCAAAATTGTGTTTTCCAGAATCATACCTTATCTTTCCTTGCTGTTTCTTTCGTTTATTTCATACATGCCCACAGCTTCTTCAACTATCATTTATGTGAAGAGCTTGCACATATCTATTTTCAGTCCAAATTCCTTGTATGCATCTATCATACACATATTCAACTGCCATAAAAACTTGTGAAACAATAATCACTCCTTTCCATTACTGGATATTAATGTGTGAGTAAAATTTAGGAAAACAAAGAATAACATCAATAAATATAACTAGATTTTAATAGTAAGGTTAAACATAAATTCAATATTGATTATTTTCTGAGCAATTTAATAAAAACCTCAAGGAAAAGAAATCAACTATTTTGTGTGCTGATATTGTGGTTTAAACTAAGGATCTTAACTTCTCACTTAAGCTTTTTCCCTAATGGGTGGTGCTATATACATGAACCGCAGCTTCCCTTCCAACTTTATTTTGGGGATTATATAGAGATAAGAATCTCATGGAATAAAAATTCAGCTGTGTCCCTATCTTGGGGTTCATTTCAATTAACATCATCTTTAATGGTCATATGGTACCATGTACTAGTTATTACAAGTAAAGGAAACTATGGGACCTATGTTTATTTGGGCCTGGAATATTTCACTTAATATAATTTTTTTCACATCTTTCCATTTCCTTACAAATGGGAGATGTCATTTTTCTGATAGAGGCATAGAATTCCATTATATATATATATATATATATATATATATATATACATATATATATATATAACGTGTATATATATATATATATAATGTGTATATATATATATAATGTGTATATATATATATATACACACACATATATATACATATACATATACACATATATGTACATATATGCATATATATATATATATATATATATATATATCACATTTTCTCTTTTTTATTGGGCAAATACCATACAGAGGGTTTGCAATTACATGGGCTATGTAATGAGTGCATTTCTTATCAAGAATTGTTGCCTTCTCCTTTGTTTCCCCTTCCCATCACTTTCCATTCCCCCCCACCCCTCGTCCCCCCACCCCAAGCCACAGTAGTCATGTTAGTTTTTAAACATAATATCTTGAACATCTCATTGTTGCAATGGGTCCACCTATATCCCTATTTAAACAATTTGGTTTTCCCTTCCCCTCCACAAATTATACAACCATAAAATACAGTGAAAACAGGGGTTATACTGTGGGGGAGGGCCATACAAAGCAACAAAAACATCATCTTATAAATATGTTAGAAACAAGCAAAAGAAAGAAAAAAAAGTTTGAAGCCTTATCTTGGGGTTCATTTTGCCTCACATCAACTTATCTGACCTTTTCTACTTGTCTCAGACATATACTAGTTATTGCAAATAAGGGAAACCCTGGGACATAAGTTTCTTGGGGCCTGGTTTATTTCACTTAATACAATTTTTCCAAGTCTTTCCATTTCATAACAAATGGAGCTATGTCATTCTTTCTGATGAGGTATAGGATTCCATTGTGTATATATACCACATTTTCTTGATCAGTTCATCTACTGAGGGTTACCTGGGTTGGTTCCATATCTTAGCTATAACTGCCAAGACAGCCATCTACCATCTCAACAAATGAGCTGGCCATCGTGATTTACATCTGAAATCCTAGCTAATTATGTGGGAGGCATAGGTAATAAAGTCTCAGTCAATCTAAGATCACACCTGTGCAAAAAGTGCAAGACCTCAAGCAAATTATATGGACTAGAAGTATGGCAACATTGGTTGAGCTGCTTGGTGCTATACAACAAAAGTCCTGTCTAGCAAGCAGAGAACTCCTAGATAGAACCCTAGTAATACTCCTTTCTTCCACCAAAAAGCCTAAATAAGTTTGTCCTATTTGAACATCTAATTTCAAGGCCACTGACAGATCAGAGATGGTGACCTTCTCTTTAAAACCTAACTTTCACCCTAATGATAATCCAATTCTAATGTTTAAGAAAGATACTCTAGTTTTTAATCATTCTAATGAATATTCCAGTTTTCACTCTGGAAATGAGTTTCAGTTTGCTCTAATTCCCACAAATTTTCTGACTCTACCACTAAAGTTATCTTGTTCCCTCACATGAGCCATTATATTACTTGTCCTCAAGTTCTCTTATCAGGAAAAATACTGTAGTTTCCATTGATTCTAACTTTTCCTGAACCACTGTATCTGAAAAGTTTCAGATTTACTTACCATCTGGTCCATTACTTACCGCTAACTCTCAACCTAAACCTGGCTGGAAAACTCTCATTAATCACTACAAGAATGATCACTGAGAAATAAATATAATGATAATGTCTTAGTTACTATTCAGCCTCACATATTTGCTTCTACTTGTTAGTGAACACAATTTTATACTAAAAGCTTTCTTATTCGTAACAGTAAATAAATCAGAAGAAAATACTGATCCTAATCTTAATCCAAATTATATGGCAATGCTAACACTAACACAAGTACACTAGTTTTCACTCACCCTTCCAAACATAAGTTTCAATTTTTTCCAATATCTTAGTCATTTTCTAACACTAAACTTAATCTTTCTTAACTGGAACATTGAGAATAACCATCAGCCTAATTGTAAGAAGATTCATATATTAATAGCAATACTCTAGTATACATTCATTCTAATTCTTACCAGGCATATATTAAAATTTACCTTCAATTTGACCCTCATTTTTTTTCTCCTTTACTCTAAGCCTAACCATGGCTGGAATCCTAACCATAACCTTGACAGTACTCGTATCCCAATTCTAAAATGTATGAAAAATGCTCGTTTTGTGCAAGCCTAACTGAAATTCCACTGGTAATTCTTGAAATAAATTGCAGGTTTTCTGTAAACCCTACAGATTTTTTCACTCTTAACTCTGAATGTATTTTGTTCCATAATAGGAATCATTATACCCATTGATCTCAAACCCTGATATTGTGAAATGCATTGTACTTCCATTATCCCAGCTTTTCCTAAATTCCTAGAACCTAAAAAGTTTCAGCTTTACTTAGTATTTAACATTTCTTTTTTTTTTCTTTTTGTGGTCGTGGGGCTTGCACTCTGGGCCAGGGCATGATCCCTGAGTTCTTTACCTCATAGCACCGCTTTTGTGTTTTATGGTGGTTAATTTGAGATAAAAATCTCATGGACGGTTTTGCCATTTTTTAAGTTCTGTGTTGATTTCCTTTTTCAAGATTTTAAAGTTTTCATCATAGAGGTCCTTCACTTCTTTAGTTAAGTTAATTCCTAGGTATTTTATTTTTTGTGGGGCTATTACAAATGGAGTTGCTTTCCTAATTTCAGCCACACTTTTCTCATTGTTGGCATACAGAAAAGCCATTGATTTTGGGGGGTTAATTTTATAACCTGCTACTTTGCCAAAGTTTTGAATCAGCTTGAGTAATTGGGAGTGGAGTCTATGGGATTCTTTAAATACAAGATCATGTCATCTGCAAAGAGGGAGAGTTTTATTTCTTCTTTCCCTATTTGGATCCCCTTTATGTCTGCATCTTGTCTTATTGCTGTAGCTTGGCATTCTAATACTAGATTGAAGAGAAGTGGAGAGAGTGGGCATCCTTGTCTTGTTCCTGAGTTAAGAGGAAATGGCTTTAGTTTTTCACCATTGAGTATAATGCTGGATGTAGGTTTGTCATATACAGCCTTTATTGTATTGAGGAATGTTCCATGGATTCCTAATTTTTCCAAAACCTTCATCATGAAAGGGTGTTGGATCTTGTGGAATGCTTTTTCTGCATCTATGGAGATAACCAAATCTCATGGACTTTCCTGCCTGGGCTACCTTTGAACTGTGATCCTCAAAAACAGCTTCCTGAGTAACTAGGATAATAGGCGTGAGCCACTAGTTTAACCCATTTCTTTACTCTATCCTCAACCCCGGTTAACCAGAAACCTAATCCAAATCACATTCTGATTTAACACCAAATGGCTAATGTAAGGAAAATTGTCTAGATTCTATTCAATCACACATTTTTTTTTGGCTTCTATTTCTTATTGGAAAACTAAAATTTACCGTAAAGCTTATCCTTCCCTAACCCTAATGGGAACAAAAAAGTATCTCTCACTTTAAACCAAATTATATCTGAATGTTTAAAGTAACACAGACTGGTTTTCATTCATTCTTGCCACTCATTCTTCTTAAAATATGTGGCAGTTTTACACAATGTCTTACATGTTTTTCTCATCCTAACCCAGCTCTAACTGGCACACATTTCCTAATCCTAAGCCTAGATGTAACCGAATCATCACGTTAATAGCAAGCCACTTTTTCATATTTATCCTAACTCTTGCTCAGCCTGTAGGTCTAAATTTTACTTGCATTTTGAATATATTTTTAAGTGTTTTTCTATTTCCAGTCAGGTTTTATTGTTCATTATTTTTTAAAATTTTTATTTTGTTGAAAAGACGCTTTAAAGAAGGATTAGTTACACGTGTAAGGTAAGGAGTACGTTTCTTGTTGAGCACTGTTACCCACTTCTTTCTTGTTCTCCCACTATCACATCCCTCCCCACTTCACTTACCCCTCCCTCCCCATGGTGTAATCTTCATTTTCAACATAGTGTCTTATGAGTATCATTGTTGCAATGGATCATCCTCTGATGAACCTAAATTTTCTATTTCTCTAATCCTAATTCTAATTCTGTCTGGGATCCTAACCATAATAATAATGATAACTCAATTCAAAAGTTAACAAAAAATATTCAGGTTTTTATTCATCCTATTAATTCTCTGTACATCTTGAATTATCTTGCAGTTTAGCTTCAATCTTCCAAATTAGTTTATATGCGCATCTATAAAGATGTAATTTTATGTGAAAAACAGAAGATCTTTGGAGGAAGGAGTAATGAGAAGGAAATAGAGGGAGTAAAATCCAATACATTAAATATATTATGGAATTGTCACTTCTGACAATTACTATCTATTAACAAAATAACTAAATATTAATAAAGAACACACTGCCTTCTAGTGTTCTTTAAGAGAGCCATGATCTGACTTTTGAAAAAAAAAAACTCGTGCTAGATAAAATTTGTCCATGCATAATTTATATTGTTTGCCAATTATTTAACTTAATGAATAAAAATTTATCGAATAAGATTCTTTGACAAAAAATATAAAACAGTGACTTAGCAATTGTTTGAGAAAAAGTTATTCTTATGAGTTTTAAGAAACGGAATTGATATTTCCCTACAAAGCAATGAATTAGGTTTACTAATCTAGTATTTGTAGTAAGTTTAGAGAACATAATTGACATGAGAAACAACTAACTGTATATCTTGTTTCTTGAATGAGTGATATTTTAAACATTGTCTTTTATTCAAATAAATACTTAGGTTTACATTTCAAAATAAGTGCAATTTTATCTCCTTTCAGAACATGTACTTACCCTGCAATTAAATGTACTAGCATATTCAGGTATTTAAAAGCTAAATTTTCTATGTTTTATATGCAGCTCTACATATTCAGAATGACATGATTTTTATTCATAAATATCTAACCCCAGATTTTTCCTTTATCAATATAAATTTTCTCATGAGTTTGTAGTGAAGGCTCCAGTAACCAGACTGGTTAAAACAATTTCCTGAATTCAAAATTTTAAATCAAATCATTTTTAAGCTTTGATAATATCATTTATTGTCTCTTCAGAGCAATTAAGCTAAAACAAATACTACTTTTTAAACATTTCACTCACATTGTAAAGAATATTAACATAGGTCAAAAAGAAACTAATTATTTCAGACTCATTGTATTTGGTGATTTTATTGTGAAGAATGTAGAGAGTAGAAGGTCCTTATACTCAATAAATAGTTTTGGTTAAATTAAATCATATATCTGGATTTCTGATTTGGAGCTTAATCACATGGAAACAGGAAAATAATAAAAAAATTACTTTGGGATCACCAGAAAAGGATATTTGTGCATGTACCACAGTTGCTTTATTAGTTTGTAGTTGAACACTGCTTCGATTTATATCTTGGCTGTTGTGGTGAATAATGTGAATAACAATGAACTACAGATATATTTATGAGTTACCCACAGACAAATAATCACACGATTGGTGGGTCAGACAATATTTCAACTTTGGGTTTCTTTAGGAAACTGCATACAACTTTCTACAACGAGAACACTAACCTGTATTTTGACCAAGAGTGTAGAAAATTTCCTTTTCTCCACAGTGTCACCAGCCAACATTTTTACCTTTTTAGTTTTTTTAAAGGACATGTTTTTACTGTGTGCAGTACCCAAGACTGGCCTTAGACCCAAATCCTTTTACTCCAACCTCCAATCACTTGGAATTAGCAGCCTTTACCACCACACCTGGTTCTTTGGCTATTTTTATGAGTTATAATAGTTAAGAAGTAGTATCATAGTAATTTTGAATTGCATTTCTCTAATGACTTCTGCTCACAAAGCATTAAGCCAACATAGACGTTGTATTAAATACAAATTTGTAAATCCACAGGCGATTTTCAGGGCTTTTTGGAAAACATGTCTATTCAGAACTTTTGTCCATTTTTAATCAAGTTTCTTGTTAATCTCATCTTTAATCTCTCTATAGAAAAATCAATAATTAATTCAAGGTAGTAGAAAGGAAAAAATAAGCTGCTCCTAACATTTTTAAATTTTTAATAACATGATATTGCTTAAATCATTTTTCTGTTGACGCTTGAGACTCTATAACTCAATTTAGTTAGACCTTTTACAAGGCTATATATATTTTATTTATTTTACTTTGTTCTTTCCTGCATGAATAATTTAACTTGATTTCTTTCAGTCTCATGTAATTCAGATTTCAAACTGAAGAATAAATGGAAGGAAGCAAACAAAAAATATAGTTCCCCTCATCTGATGATGCCTCTACAAAAATGAGGAAAGTGTTCATCCTTCTAAGGACCAACGATAGAATATTAAAAAGACAATTTATTCTTCTAGGTCTTCCTTATCTTTGCGATGTAACTTAAATGATACAAAACACAATATACTGCTCAGATACTTTTATGTTTTATCAGTTTTGCACATTTTCATATGGATTTCACCTCAGTCTACAACATTCCTTCATCGTTCTGTCCCTGTTATTTTTATATTATCACAACATAAGATAACCAGTTTGATTTACAGCATAAGTTATCCACTGGCTTCCTTGGGAGCAAAGCATGGTCAATAGATATTACTTCTGGTTGCTCACACTACATGTAATGGTTTCTGTACTACTTATCACATTCTATTTGGTATTTAAAAAAGAATGCTGGCTAAACTCAAAGCTCATTCATAGGTTTACGTTAAGTGTTTCACAAGTTTTATGCTCTTAATTCTTAAGATAACATTCGTTATAATGCTAATGTTATTACCATTGTAGTGTTGGGAAAAATTATAGTTAAAGACAGTAAGTGCATGGCCCAAAGACACACACAGTGAGGAAGAAAATGAGTCAAAGTTTCCAAAAGTCTTTCAGCAATACCAAAAAGGTTTATAAAATCTCTCCATTCTCTTACACTCTCAATTCAATATTTATATTGCCCAAGAAATAATAGCGTAGCAAATATTACACATGGTTATTGTTTTCTATCACATTTTGTCTTCAACACAGACTGTGGTGGTGACATTGGGGTATCATGCACAGAGCTGAGCTTACAAATTGAGGTCCGAAGACAGCCAAATTTCTTCTGTCCCACAGTTCCAGTTTCTTTTTTAAAACGTACCAGAACTTTTAAATATCATCACTTACTATCTTTTCACAATCCCCAAACGAATTAAATTGACATATAATCACTCCAAAAGGCTTTCAAATAAGGAGATGATACAACAGGCACCCATAAAGTAAATTTTCTTTTATTTTTAAAATTATTCTAAAAACATTGTGCTGGCTGGTCACACTTATAATCCTATCTACTCTGAATATTTGCTCAGGAGACTGAGATCTGTGGATTACACTTGGGAGCCAATCAGGGCCAAAAAAAAAAACTTCATGAAATTATTTTTCAAAATGTTTAATGAACTAGCAAAGAGCCAGGAATTGAGATGTAGCTTACATAGTAGATCACCAATCTAGATAGGAAAGGCCTAGCAAGACCTTGAAGCCCTGGTTTTAAACTCTGAGCATGATGATATACATGTATGACGTGTGTTAGCAGGTACATGCGTGTTTGCTTGAATGCTGCGGCACTCACACTCACATACATTTATTCAAATTACCTTCATATCAGTGTTCTGCATTAATTTCTTTGTTAGCGATATTATATGGGTAAAATAGAGGAAATAAACTCTTCCATCTCAGAACATTTTTATATGTTTTTTATTGTAATAATACTGTGCAGAGGAGTCACATTTACATGAACAAGGAAACTAGTACATTTCCTAATAAGCATTGCTACCTCCTCCTTTATATTTCCCCTACCATCCCTTCCCTTCCACCTCCACAAGTACACTCCCCTCCCCCTTCCTTCCTCCACCTAAATTGTAAAGTTCATTTTTCAACATAGTGTCTTGTGCATCTCATTGTTACAATGGGTCAACCTGTATCCTTATTTGAGCAATTTTTCCCTTCCCCTCCCCAAATTAGAGAAGGGTACATTCAAGATGTATGTGCACCAACTTCAAATACAGAGAAAACAGGGTTTATAGCGTGGGGAGAAACATACAAAGAAACAAAAAAAAATGCCATCGCTCATTATAAGTACGTTAGAAACAATAGCAAGAAAGAAAAAACCACTTGTGTCACTATCTTGGGGTTCAATTTCTTTAATATCATCTTATCTGGTTCTATGTACATAGCTTTTCAACTTTTCTGCTTATCCCAGACATACATTTGTTATTGAAAATAAGGGAAATCATGGGACCTATGATTCTTTGGACTTGGGTTACTTCACTCAATAAAATTTTTTCCAAGAGTTTCCATTTCCTAACAAATTGGGCGATGTCATTCTTTATGATGGAGGCATAGAATTCCATTGTGTATATATACCACATTTTCTTGATCCATTCATCTTGTGAGGGCATCTGGGTTGGTTCCATATACTAGCTATCGTAAATAATGTTGCAATAACCATAGTTGTGCTGGTAGTTTTAGTATGGTCTTGTTTATGATCATTTGGGTAGATTCCCAAAAGTGGGATTAATGTGTCATAGAGGAGTTTTATGTGGAGTCTTTTGAGGAACCTACATACTGCTTTCCAAAGTAGTTGAACAAGTTTACACTCTCACCAAGAATGCAGTACGGTTCCCTTGTGGCCACATACCTTTCAGCATCTGTTGTTGTAAAAATATGGAATGCTCCACGAATTTTCATGTCATCCTTGCGCAGGGGGCATGCTAATCTTCTCTGTATCGTTCCAATGTTAGTGCATGTGATGCTAAATTGAGCAAAGAACATTTTTTATATATAAAGTATAATTTGTATTGATTTTATGAAACTAGACAATTTAACAAAAATAAGTTCAAAAGAATTGTTGTGAAATTTTAGAATCATGTAATTCTTACATAAGCACACATTTAAGAATAAAATCAAGATAGACATGCCAAAAACAAAATAATTCCAGATATTTGTAGTTCAAGAGATGTGTAGGAGGAGGAATTCAATTATTCTATACAAGGCACCTGTCAAAATGAACATTGCAGCAAGTGTTTAGGTTTGTTAAAGTTTTAATGTTTTAGGGCTGGGAAGGTGGGTCAGTGGTAGAGTGCTTGCCTTGCATGCATGAGGCCCTGGGATCTATTCCTCAGCACCACATAAGCAAAAAGAAAAAAGCGGTAAGTGGCGCTGTGGCTCAAGTGGTAGAGTGCTAGCCTTGAGCTGAAGAGCTGAGGGACAGTGCCCAGGCCCAGAGTTCATGCACCACAAACAGACCCTCCCCCCAAAAAACAGTTTTAATGTTTTAAATATGCTTAATTTTGGGATTTTGCTTATATATGCCAAAAATAGGACTGTTTGGCAGGTATAAAACTTTTTGATAAAGTATTTAAGATTTATGGTAGTAGACATTAAGTACTAAGTATGTACATTTTAAAGTATATGGAAACTTTATTAATGAGAAGTTGCAAAGTCTTTGTGTAAAGAAGCAGAGTGAAGAGTTAAGACTTTAACTATACAGTTTTTGTTAAAAATTTAGAGATTCCTTACTTTATTTGATGATATAAGCCATAATGTACAAATGTATGTTACTAGTCACACACATACATATACACATGTATTCATGCACACATGGAGAAAGACACATAATTACAGCCAACACAATTTCCCCCAGTTGTTGAATATGCCTTAAACGGAACACTTGGAACAATATATGTTGAAGATGTATTTGTCTCTCATAGTTCATTTACCAATCCTCTTATCTCTTAAAACTGGTAGTTTTAGAGAGATTTGATTTACAAAATGCAGTACAAGTGATAGCAAGTCACTTGGAAACCTCAGTAAGTATAAGTGATATGGTGCCTCCCTGCTCCTCACGGAATGCTTACTCTTGTAGACACTCTCAACCACCGAAGTAGCAGGAAAATACCCTGGTAAAGAGTAAAGTTATAAGGCTTTAAATGGCATCCTTACTTGAGCTCTTTTCCCAACAACCAGCATGAATTCCTAGGCAGATGTGTGAGTCCTCCGAAAACTGGACTCTACATATACATTTTACTAACCCATGTGAAAATTCCTATATGAGAAATGCTGACTGAGGTCTTGCTGATTTCCTGGCCAAGAAAATAAGAAAAAAAAGAAAGTATTTTTAATGTTTTAAAGTTTGAGAATAATTTTTAACCTGTCAATAAATGTGTAGAATACAATTATACCAACTGATAAAATAATGATGGCATTTCATTTATGTGCTCTTGGACTTGGCCAGTGATTTTAAATGTGTCTACAAAAGTAGAATCAGCATAAATCAAGCCAGCATTTCTTCATTTAAGATATAAGGAAAGGATACTGGTTGACCCATTGTAAC
This sequence comes from Dipodomys spectabilis, assembly GCF_019054845.1. Classification (NCBI taxonomy): domain Eukaryota; kingdom Metazoa; phylum Chordata; class Mammalia; order Rodentia; family Heteromyidae; genus Dipodomys; species Dipodomys spectabilis. Next base: position 988,054 of record NW_024870808.1, on the reverse strand, counting down.
AATGAAATATACAAGACACTCTACCAGAGGATGGGTGAAGGGGGGAGGTGGGGTGGTGTGAAGGGAAGGGATGGTAGGGTTAAAAACAAAGGAGGAGGTAACAATGCTCAATAAGAAATGTACTCATTACCTTACTTATGTAACTGTAACCCCTCTGTACAGTATTTATAATAAAAATATATATTAAAAACATACAAGGAAAACTTATCCCCATTGTATACACACTTAATCCAGAAATTCATTACTGAATTCAAAACCTCTTAGAATTAAATTCCTAAATAGCAGTACTGCATCTATATACCAGTATAAAATTTAAGCATTTTTATTTTTTAATTTTTCACATCTCCTTTCTATCCCTCCCTTTCTCTTATCCTATTCCCGTCCTTCTCTGAATATTATGTTTTTAATTTGCATAATTTTAAGTGTTTCACTTTTAAGTTTTTAATTTTTGTTTTACTATTTTTCCTTGTCTTTTTTTTCTCTTTCTTTTTTCCCCGGGCTCTACTATCATTCTATCCAACCTATTCCCTGCTTTTAGATTAAGACTAAGTTAGCTCTCCCTCTACCTTTCCACATCCCTCTATTCGTATTTATACCCACATCTCTCGCTAAAACTAATAACTTCTGGTTTGCCAAATTCTTCTTTGCTGTTCGTAGCCTATTAATGCATAGTTGTTTGATGTTGAAAAATATATCTGTTGAACTAGATTATATCTGCATGCTTTTGACTGTGCAACTACAGACTTTGCTGATGCTTGCCCTAAGATAGTTTTCTAGCACAAACTGCTGTTACTCTCATCCCAAATGGGCAAAATAACCCGGAAAAAAACAAGAAAAATGTCACGTCCGGGTATCTCAACTCCCACTCATGATAATCAGTGGACAAAACAGATAATGAATAATCCAGAGGAGAACTCCCAAAAAGCTCTACAAACAATAATGGTAAACATGATAAATAAAAAGATTGAAAAACTGCAAAGGACTCTGTTTGAGCATGATAGGGAGAGAGAGGAAGCAAACCGAAGATAAAAACAGGAAGCTCATGGGTGTGAGGAAGCTACTCAAAGATAGATAAAGGAATTGCATGAGCAGCTTGAGAACACTCAAAGAGAAATAAAAGAATTGTGTGAGCAGGCTGAGATCAGTCAAAGAGAACTACAGTAATTGCATGAACGTGAGGAAGCTAATCAAAGAGTAATACAGGAATTGCAAGAGCAAGATGAGCATAGACAAAGATCAATAGAGGCATTCATGGAATCCATAAACAGAGAGCTGAAAGAAGTCAGGGAGTCCACAAAGGGAATGCTGAATGGATCCCAACAGAAGGAATGGAATTCCAAGGAAATCATAACCAATCAACTAAGTGAATTGAGAATAAACATTGAACACCAAATTAAGGAAGTAAAGAATTTCATACAAGATCTAAAACAAAGATCCAACAAAGAATTTGAAGTCATAAAAGCCGACCAACTAGAAGGAAAAGAAAAAAAATAGAAAATCTGGATAGTTGAATAGACCATGAAGAAGATTGAATTCTGAGGATAGAAGACATCCTAGATATTATAGAGAAAGGACATAAAACCATCCTAGACAAATCTAAGAAATATAATAGATCTATTCAACATTCAACCCTTGGAAGACACCATTAGAAGGTCTAATCTGAGGATAATTGTTGTAGAGGAGCACGTAGAACCAGAAGTCAATGGTCTAGGAAATTTGTTTAACAGGATCCTAGCAGAGAACTTCCCAAACATGCAAAAAGATAGGCCTATTCAGATACAAGAAGCTTTTAGAACTCCCAATAGACCAGACCAGAACAGGATTTCCCATTGTCACATTATATGCACAGGATCAATTCAGACCAAGGAAAAGATCCTTAAAGTTGTCATGAAGAAAAGATCAATCACCTATAAAGGGAAACCAATTAGAATCACCTCAGATTTCTCAGCAGAGACAATCAAAGCAAGAAGAGACTAGAATGATGTAAGCAATGCCCTAAAGACAAACAACAACCAGGAATACTTTACCCAGCTATACTCTCCTTAATAATCGGAGGTCAAATAAAACACTTCCATGGCAAAGAAAAATTGAAACTATATATCTCCACCACACCAACCCTACAAAAGAATCTTAAAGATATCCTCCACAGAGAAAACCAACAAGACCACAATAAAGGCCAAGAAACAGCACCCAAACTGAGAATCCAAGAACCATAGGAAGAACACAGTTGCCGCAGCCCGAAGAAGTTGGATAAAATGGCAGGAACTCTCAAATACCTCTCAGTTCTATCTCTCAACATTAACGGATTTAACTCTCCAATTAAGCGACAAAGTCTGTCTACTTGGATTAAAAAGCAAGATGCTTCTATCTGCTGCCTTCAGGAGTCACATCTTGCCCACAAAAACAAACACATTTTCAATTTTAAAGACTGGAACAAAATCTACCAAGCAAACGGCCCCCATAAACAGGAAGGAGTTGCAATCCTAATATCAGATAAAATAGACTTTTAATTAAAATTAGTGAAAAGGATGGTGCATACTAATTAAGGGATCACTCTTTCAGGAAGATATTACCATTCTGAATATCTATTTGCCGAACAACGGAGCACCCAAATTTATCCAAGAAACACTACTTTCTCTCAAATCCCACATAGATCCAAAGACATTAATCGTTGGGGGCTTTAACACACAACTTTCCCCACTACATAGATGAACTTCTCAAGAACTCAACAGAGAAACCGCAGATATAAACAACTGCATAGATCAACTAGATTTAACAGACATCTATCAAATATTTCACCCAGCAGCATCAGAATACACGTTTTTCTCAGAAGGCACATGGAACATTTTCCAAAATAGACCACATTTTAAGCCACAAAGCAAACTTGTCCAAATTCAGAAACATTGAAGTTATACCTTGCATTCTATCAGACCACAAGGGAATAAAATTATAATTCAACACCAAAAGCCACCAAAGAAAGTCATGTAACACATGGATCCTGAACAACACACTGCTGAATCATGAGTAGGTCATGGAAGAGATTAGAAAGGAAATTCAAATGTTCATGATATTCAACAAAAATGAACACATCAATTACTAGCTCCTCTGGGACACAGCAAACGCAGTATTCAGAGGCAAGTTTCTAGCTCTGAGTTCCTACATCAACAAATTGGAGAGATCTGAAACCAATTTAATGAGCCTCCTTGAAAAAGAGCAGCAAGATAAACATGATCCAGAAAATGGAAATAAATAATTAAAATTTAATCAGAATTAAATGAATTGAAATGTAAAAAAATAATAGAAAGATTCAAGAATCCAAAGAGTTGATTCTTCGAAAAAATTAACAAAATTGAGAGACCCTTAGCAAATCTTATCAGAAAAAGAAGAGAACGTACCCAAATAAACTCACAGATGAGAATGGAAACATCATCACAGAATCAATTAAGATTCAGAACATTATAAGGGAATGCTTCTAAAACTTTCATACTAATAAGTTTGAGAACTTGAAAGAAAGGGACCTTATCCTAGCAAATACTGACATGATGAAACAAAGCCAAGATGAGTCAAACTATCTTAAAAGGCCTATATCAAGCATTCAAATAGAAACAACAGTAAGAGACCTCCCATCTAAGAAAAGCCAAGGACCAAATGGTTTTACAGAGGAATTCTACAAGGCCTTCAAAGCAGACATCACACCAATACTCCTCCAAATCTTCAATGAAACTGAAAAAGAAAGTTCACTACTGAACTCATTCTATGAGGCCATCATAACACACATCCCAAAACCAGGACGGGACTCATCAAAGAAAGAGAACTATAAACCCATTTCTTTGATTAAGATTGATGCAAAGTTTTTCAACAAAATTTTGGTCAATCGACTTCAACAATTTATCCAAAAAATCATACACCATGATCAAACAGGATACATTTCAGGGATGCAAATCTGGTTTAATATATGCAAATCAATTAATATATTTCAGCACATCAACAGCAGCAAGGATAAGAACCACGTGGTTTTCTCAATAGGTGCAGATAAAGCATTCAACAAGATCCAACACCCCTTTATTATGATGGTTCTGGAAAAATGAGGAATCCATGAAACATTTCTCAATACAATAAAGGCTGTATATGACAAAGCAATAGCCAGCATTATAGTTAACGGTGAAAAAATAAAGCTATTTCCTCTTAACTCAGGAATGAGACAAGGATGCCCACTCTCTCCACTTCTCTTCAATCTAGTATTGGAATCCCTAACTACAGCAATAAGATGCAAATGTAAGAGGGATCCAAATAGGGAAAGAAGAAGTAAAACGCTCCCTCTTTGCAGATAACAAGATCTTGTATTTAAAGAATCGCAAAGAGTCCACTCCAAAATTACTAAAGCTGATTCAAAACTCTGGCAAAGTAGCAGGGTTTAAATTAACCCTCAAAAATCAATGGCTTTTCTGTATGCCAACAATAAGAAAAGTGTGGCTGAAATTAGGAAAGCAACTCCATTCGTAATAGCCCCACAAAAAATAAAATACCTAGGAATTAACTTAACCAAAGTAGTGAAGGACCTCTATGATGAAAACTTTAAAAAACTGAAAAAGGAAATCAAAACTGAACTTATAAAGTGGCAAAACTCCCAGGCTCCTGGACTGGGAAAGATCAACATCGTGAAAATGGCAATACTTCCCAAGGCTATCTACAAATTAAATGTGATACCTATCAGTATTCCAACCTCATTCTTCAAGGAAATAGAAGAGGCAATCAAAAAATTCATATGGAACAATAAAAGACCCTGAATAGCAAAAATGATCCTTAACAGAATGAACAGTGCTGGAAGAATATCAATACCAAATTCAAATTCAACTACAAAGCCATAGTAATCAAAAGAGCTTGGTACTGGCACAAGAACAGACCTCAGGACCAATGGAATAGAATTGAAAACCCAGAAATGAACCAACAGACCTATAGCCATCTAATCTTCGGTAAGGGAGCTAAAAAATAGAATGAAAGAAAGACAGCCTCTTCAGTAAATGGTGCTGACAAAATTGGTTAACAACTTGTAGAACACTAAAGCTAGATCCTTATATATCACCCTGTACCAGAATCAACTACAAATGGATCAAAGACCTCGCAGTCAAAGCAGACACTCTGAAAACATTACGGGATGGAATTGGAGAAACCCTAGGCCTTGTTGGCACAGGCCAAAATTTTCTTAATAGAGACCTGGAAACAACAAATCAAAGAAAGGTTGGACAATTGGGATTGCATAAAATTGCAGAGCTTCTGCATGGCAAAGGACATAGCTAGCAAGATTAATAGAAAGTCTACGGATTGGGAGAAGATCTTCATTAGCCATAAAATGGACAAGGGTCTCAGATCGAAAATATACCTTTAACTCAAAAATTTTAATCCCCCAACAAATCTTCAAAGAAACAACTGCCCAATAAATAAGTGGACTAAAGACTTAAAGAGAAAATTCTCTGAAGAGGAAAAAAGGATGGCCAATACACACATGAAGAAATGCTCAACCTCCCTCGTCATAAAAGAAATGTAAATCAAAATAATATTGAGATACTACCTCACCCCAGTTAGAATGGCTATAATCAAGAACTCTAATAACAACAGATGCTGGAGGGGATGTGGACAGAAGGGAACACTACTTTATTGTTGATGGGAGTGTAAACTTGTTCAACCAGTTTGGAAATCAGTATTGAGGTTCATCAAAAGACTCCACATAGAGCTCCCCTATGACCCAGCAATCCCACTTTGGGTATTTAACCAAATGTTCACATACAAGACCACAGTAGAGCTTCCAGCACAACTACGTTTATTGCATCATTATTTACCATAGCTAATATATGGAACCAACCCAGATGCACCTTAGTAGATGAGTAGATCAAGAAAATATGGTATATATACACACTGGAATTTTATGCCTCCATCAGAAAGAATGACATTGACCCATTTGTTAGGAAATGGAAAGACTTGGAAAAAAATGTATTAAGTGATGTAAGCCAGGCCCAAAGAAACATAAGTGCCATGGTTTCCCTTATTTTCAATAACTAGTATATGTCTGAGACAAACAGAAACTCTCAGACAAGTTGATTTAAGGGAAATGAACCCTAAGATATATATTCAAATGTTTTTTTTTTCCTTTCATGCTATTGTTTCTAACACATTTATAAGATTATTTCTTTTTTGCTTTGTATGTCCCTCCCCTACTGTACCTTCCCTGCTATCATTGTACTTGATGTTGGTATAATTTGTGGAGGGGAAGGGAAAAAACAAATGGTTTAAATAATAGGGATACAGTTGGACCCATTACAACAATGAGATATCTAAGTCATTATGCCAAAAACAAACTTTAAAATTTTGGTGGTGGGGGAGTGAGGATTGGGTGGGGTGCGGGGAGAGGACGGGAAGTTATGGGAAGGTGAAACAAAGGAGGAGGCTACAATGCTTGATAAGAACTGTACTTATTATCTTGCCCATGTAATTGAAACCCCTTTGTACAGTATTTCCACAACAACAAAGAAAAATAAATTTAAATATGGAATGAAATTAGTTCCAATAATGCATTGCATTAAGGTATTTAGAAATAACTGAGAAACTTAAAGGTGCATAAGATTTTTTTTGTTGGAAATGAAGGGATATTGGAATTTGATTCTCTATATTTTAAGCGATTTGCTTAAAAGAATAGGCAAAATTAAAGTTACATTTGCAGCAGACTTGACGTATTAAATTTTGTATATCGAAAGGGAAACAAGCCTCAACAATATGTCAATTCTCTCTTCTTATTTATCTCTAAAGGTTTATGCTTCTTGTCTCTGAATATTAAAACTTCAAAAAATTTATGTTTAGCTAGTTGTGCAAAGGGGTTTTGTTTCATCAAGTCAGTGTTGAATAGAATGTATGTGCATTTCAATATACAGTGCATCTGGATCATTGTCAAACTTCACATTTTTCTTCCTTCCCTTACCCCAACCCCACCTATCCCTTCATGTTTCCTACTTACATTCTCACATATGTACATTGAATGTTATGACTGTATTAGTCCACCATTTCCCTCTCCATTCTTCTACCCTACTCTTTTTTTGCCCAGATCCTCTTTTAATAGTTGTTTCAACTTCATGTTATTTTGTTAAATATCTCTACTTTGGCATTTGGTGATGGGTTTGCCACATCTTCTCTTCCATGTTTGACCTACATAAATGAGTATATTTCTCCACATTTCTAATCTCTGAATGGCTAAGATAGATCTCCTTTACTATTCACCTTCTGTCCTAAATTTAGAATTGGACTTTCAGGGACATCCAATAAAGCATTTTTACTCTCTACATATTGAAGATGGAAGGGAAGTAATTTCCATGCTCTCAGCATTATGTTATCCATCATGAATTCCCATCACTTATCACTACAGCAGTCTAAATTTAAAGTCATATCTTCTGCATTATATTCACACAGTATAAATTAATATCAAGGGCAATTTACCTAATATTGGAAGTTTAGGGATGATCTTTAATTTCTTATGATAGAAGCAGGAGTCAGTTTTAATTTTCAGATTCAACTATGTAGTGAGCCCTGTAGTCATCTAAATTTTCGATAAATTTCGAGTTACGTTTTGTTAATAATTTAAAAAGTTTTATTTCAGTATTTGAAATGCTGCTCCAATTATTTTAAAAGTTTCACAATAAGTTAGACTGAAATTTTTCCTCCCATGTTCCCCACTAGTTCAGGTTAAGTCTCCTTTCGCTTTATTTTTTGAGAGACCAAGGAATGAGGATAAACAGAGAGATGATCATTACTCAGATATCTCCTTCCTCTTCTGTTTCTGCTGTTCTTGTTAAGAAGAAGACTGGAGCAGGGAACAAGAGTGATGCTTGACTTCACCATACAAGGGGGCATTCCTGGCATGTCAAATATTGTTTCTCAGAATCACTGAAATTGCTTACTCTTGCCATCTCTCTGACAGTAACCTAACTGTGGCTTCCTTGGTGCAGAAGGAAGCACACTAACAGGTTATTACCCATAAATTGGTATTTTATATCTCAGCTTACTACTACCAAAAATAAAAAGCTTTGGCTACATAAAAGCAAAGGTACTGATTGTCCAACAAAACCTTAGTGAAGAGTAGACAATTCTACTCAGCTACGCCCTCCTCTCATATCCTGCCTTCCACTCCCCTCCCCTCATTTAACCTCCCTTCATTTCTTCTTTCTTTGTGTCTCTCTCCTGCATATTCATCTCTATCTTCTCTCTTTTTCTCTTCCAGTAGCAAGTGCTTTGGTTTATCAGACAACACATAAATAATTGAACAATTTTTTTTCCTCATTTTGTGATTTTTTATTCTTAAGAAGTGTGTTCTAGCACAGCACCAGTGGCTTGCACCTATATAGTCGGTAGGTTCAAATTTGACAATTGCAATTCGAAGCTATTACAAGTGGATAAACCTAAGAGATTCTTTTCTGCACTTGTGGTAAAAGGAAGACGTGAAGGTGTGGCTCAGCTGGTATAGAGCAAGCATTGAGAATTAAAGCCCAGATAGAGCTCAAGGCCAGGAGTTCAAACCCCAGTACCAGCACAAGATTAAAAAAATGAGTCCTTAGAGTTCCGGGAAGATGGCGGAGGAGAAGCTGGAATCTGAACAAGCTCTCCCATTGAAAGCAGTTTTAGAGTTCCAGTGAACAGTCCTAAGCCAGAGAATCACACCAAGTGTGCCATCACAGGACAGAGAGTTAGACAAGAGAGGGGAAGCCAAGACAAGGAGACACATCTGAGCGCCTGCCAGCAGCCGCCGCGGCGGCGGCAGGGTCGCAGCGGAGACCGCAGTCGTGGCCATACCTGCGCGCTCACACAGAGAGTCCGGAACGAAGGAGCCAGACGCAGCGGGCGAGAGGATTCTACTCAACACCAGCAAGAACTGACAAGGAGCAGACATCTTCATCCGGCAGTTTGCAGACCAGAGACGACCCAGGATCCAAGACTCGGCGTGAGTAGAAGCCCGACGTCCTCACTCCTTCTCAGGGAGCAGAGGAGGGAAGGCCACCCCTCCCCCCCCCCCCTAGCACCGGTGATCTCCATCTTGGATACCGACAAAGCTCAGAGGAGCTGCTAGCTCCAACTCAGGCCTTGGAATAAAACGAGTCATTTAACAGGTCACAAGAACTTAACGGCGAAGTGACCTGCCAGACTCAGCTCCATCCAGGGAAAAGTCACCCAGCTCAGGCACCAGCCATTGGAGTGGCTTTCCTCACTGGGTAACCAGAGCCAGAGGCTGCCCCTCCCTCTAGCAGCCTCCACAATCAATTGAAAAACAGAAACCCTGAGAATGGCTCCAGGGTGGGCTCTGTGAATTTTTCACAAAATAGCCCCAGGGAAAAGCTACTGTTTGTTGAAAGGCCTCAACTCTACCAGAACCTAGCCTCATCACCCCTCTTTTGTGATTCTCAAAGCAGATCAACCTCCCTTTAACTAACCTGGGAGGGGGATCTCAAAATCTTGGGTAAAGCAGAGCATTTTTCTGCCTGTTCGAACAAACTGACTTAAGAAACCAATCAAGCCACAGGACCTCAAGCTGACCAGAGACTCCAACAAGAGGCTGGTTACAGACAAAAGGGAGATACAGGATTCTTCCCACCCCTCCCAAAAAAATCAAAAAAAAAAAAAAAATCAAAGAACTTTTTTTTTTTCTTCTTTTCTTTTTTTTTTTGGTACCTTATATATATATAAATTTTTTTTCCTTTTCTAAAACTTTTATTAATCTTTAATTTATGCCTTTTTTGAAAAAATAATTGTTTTCCAGTAACTTTTTTCCCTCTTATAATTTTTATTTTAGGAATACGTGAATGTACGTTTTCCTTTCTTTTCTTGTCTTCTCTCTCTTTTTCTTTCTTTCTTAATTATCTTTTTGTTTTTTGTCTAGCTCTACTGAACTTCTGATCTTTTTTTTTCTCCCTTTCTTATTCTTTTCACCTTTTCCTTTCTTTTGTTCTTCTGTATGTGACTTAACTCTTGTCCTGCACATCCTCAGATAAACCCATAGTTAACTAGTAGACCCTATCCCCCATTGTGTACACACTTAATCTACAAATTTATTACTCAATCCAAAACCTCTGAGACTTAAATTCCTTAATAGCAGTACTACCTCTTTATACCTATATAATATTTTAAGCATTTTTTAAGTTTTTCACATCTCCTCTATCTCCCTCCTGTTTTCCCATTATATTCACATTCCTCTCTAAATAGATGGTCTTTCAATCTCCATAACTATATTAATTTTTAGGTTTCTAATTTTTTTTCTGGTCTCTTTTCATTTCCCTTTCCCTTTCTTCTTTTTCTCTCCCTCTCTACTTGCATCCTACCCAACCTATTTCCTGCATTTAGATTAGGAATTAGTCAACTCTCCCTGTGCCTCCCCACACCAATCTATTCCTAATTTTTACCCACATCTCTCCCTAACAATAATAATTTCTGGTTTTCCAAATTCTTCTCTGTGGTTCGAAGCCCATTAACATATAGTTGTTTGATGTTGAATAGATGTATCTGTTGAACTAGATTGTATCTGTAGACTATTGACTGTATAAATGCAAACGTTGGTTGATGGTTGCCTTAAGATAGTGTTCTATCACAAAACTGGTGCTATTTTCATCTCAAATGGGCAGAGTAAGCCGGAAAAACACAAGACAAATGGCAAATCCGGGTATTTCAATTCCCAATCTTGATAATCAGGGGTCAGATCAGATAATGAACAATCCAGAGGAGAGTTCCCAAATAGCTCTACAAACACTGGTGGCAAACATGATAAATGAGAAGTTTGACAACTTACAAATGACTCTGTATGAACGTGATAGGGAGAGAGAGGAGGCATCCCAAAAGTTTATACAGGAATATCATAAGCGTGAGGAAGCTACTCAAAAACTGATACAGGATTTGCGTGAACAACTTGAGAATACTCAAAGAGAAAGGGAGGAATGGCGTGAGCAGGTTGAGAACACTCAAAGAGAACTGCAGGAATCCCACGAACGGGAGGAAAGAGAACTGTAGGAATCCCACAAACGGGAGGAAGCTAATCAAAGAGTAATTCAGGAATTGAGAGACCAGGTAGAGAACACACAAAGATCACTAAAGGCATTCATGGAATCCATTAACAAAGAGCTGAAGGAAGTCAGGGAGACCACAAAGGGAATGCTGAATGGAACCCAACAGAAGGAATGGGAGTCCAAAGAAACCATAACCAATCAACTAAATGATTTGAGAACAAACACTGAACACCAAATTAAGGAAGTAAAGAAATTCATACAAGACCTAAAACAGAGCTTCAACAAAGAACTTGAAGCCATCAAAGCTGACCAATTAGAAGGAAAAGAGATCAAAAACAAAGTAGAGAGTCTTGACAGCAGGTTAGACCATGCAGAAGATCGAATCTCAGGGATTGAAGACAGCCTAGATATTATAGAGAAAGGACATACAACCATCCAAGACAAGTCCAAGAAGTATGATAGATCTATCCAACACCTGGAAGACACCATCAGAAGGCCTAATCTAAGGATAATGGGTGTAGAGGAGCATCAAGAAACAGAAGTTAATGGTCTAGGAAATTTGTTTAACAGGATCCTAGCAGAGAACTTCCCAAACATGCAAAAAGATAGGCCTATTCAGATACAAGAAGCTTTTAGAACCCCAAATAGACCAGACCAGAATAGGACATCCCACCGCCACATTATAATCCACACAGGATCAACTCAGACCAAGGAAAAGATCCTTAAAGCTGTCAAGGAGAAAAGGTTAATCACCTATAAAGGGAAACCAATTAGAATCACCTCAGATTTCTCAGCAGAGACAATCAAAGCAAGAAGAGCCTGGAATGATGTATGCCATGCCCTAAAAACAAACAACTATCAACCAAGAATACTGTACCCAGCTAAACTCTCCTTCATAACTGAAGGCCAAATAAAAAGCTTCCATAGCAAAGAAAAATTGAAACAATACATCTCCACCAAACCAGCCCTACAAAAGATTCTTAAAGATGTCCTACACATAGAAAACCAACAAGACCGCAACAAAGGCCAAGAAACTGCACCCAAACTGTGAATCCAAGAACCATAGGAAGAACCCAGTTTTCGCAGCCCCCAAGAAGGTGGATAACATGGCAGGAACTCCCAAATACCTCTCAGTATTATCTCTTAACGTTAACGGACTGAACTCTCCAATTAAGCGACATAGACTGTCTAGTTGGATTAAAAAACAAGACCCTTCTATGTGCTGCCTGCAGGAGTCACATCTTGCCCGTAAAAACAAACACATTTTCAATGTTAAAGGCTGGAACAAAATCTACCAAGCAAATGGCCCCCATAATCAGGCGGGAGTTGCAATCTTAATATCAGATAAAATAGACTTCAAATTAAAATTCGTGAGAAGAGATAAAGAAGGTCGCTACATACTAATTAAAGGATCTCTCCTTCATGAGGATATTACAATTCTAAATATCTATTCGCCAAACAATGGAGCACCCAAATTTATCAAAGAAACACTACTTTCCCTCAAATCCCATATAGATCCAAAGACATTAATTGTTGGGGATTTTAACACACCACTCTCTCCACTAGATAGATCAACTCGGCAAAAACTCAACAGAGAAACCGCAGATCTAAACAGCTGCATAGATCAACTAGACCTAACAGACATCTACCGAACATTTCACAAAGCAGCATCAGAATACACGTTTTTCTCAGCAGCACATGGAACGTTTTCTAAAATAGACCACATTTTAGGCCACAAAGCAAACTTGTCTAAATTCAGAAACATTGAAGTTATACCTTGCATTCTCTCTGACCACAAGGGAATAAAATTAGAACTCAACACCAAAAGCCACCAAAGAAAGTCCGGTATCACATGGAGGCTGAACAACACACTGCTGAATCAAGAGTGGGTCATGGAAGAGATTAGAAAGGAAATTCAAATGTTCACGCTATTCAACAAAAATGAACACACAAATTACCAGCTCCTCTGGGACACAACAAAGGCAGTACTCAGAGGCAAGTTTATAGCTCTGAGCTCCTACATCAACAAATTGGAGAGATCTGAAACTAGCAATTTAATGACATATCTAAACCTCCTTGAAAAAGAGCAGCAAGATAAACCCCAATCCAGTAGACGGAAAGAAATAATCAAAATTAAATCACAATTAAATGAATTAGAATCCAAAAAAACTATAGAAAGAATCAACAAAACAAAGAGTTGGTTCTTCGAAAAACTTAACAAAATTGACAGACCCTTAGCAAATCTTATCAGAAAAAGAAGAGAACACACCCAAATTAATAAACTCAGAGATGAGAATGGAAACATCACCACGGAAACAAGCAAGATTCAGAACATTATAAGGGAATACTTCTCAAAACTTTATGCTAATAAGTTTGAGAACTTGACAGAAATGGACCTTTTCTTAGCAAATATTGACATGCCAAAACTAAACTAAGATGAGTTAAACCAGCTTAACAGGCCCATATCAAGCATTGAAATAGAAAGAGCAATAAGAGAGCTCCCAGCTAAGAAAAGTCCAGGACCAGATGGTTTTACAGCGGAATTTTACAAGGCCTTCAAAGCAGAGATCACACCAATACTTCTCCAACTCTTCAATGAAATTGAAAGAGAAAGCTCACTACCGAACACATTCTATGAAGCCATCATAACCCTCATCCCAAAACCAGGCAGGGACTCAACAAAGAAAGAGAACTATAGACCCATTTCGTTGATGAACATTGATGAAAAACTTCTCAACAAAATTTTGGCCAATCGACTTCAACAATTCATCCAAAAAAATCATACACCACGATCAAACAGGATTCATTTCAGGGATGCAAAGCTGGTTCAATATACGCAAATCAATTAATATTATTCATCACATGAACAGGAGCAAGAATAAGAACCACATGGTTATCTCAATAGATGCAGAAAAAGCATTCGACAAGATCCAACACCCTTTTATGATGAAGGTTTTGGAAAAATTAGGAATCCATGGAACATTCCTCAATACAACAAAGGCTGTATATGACAAACCTACATCCAGCATTATACTCAATGGTGAAAAACGAAAGCCATTTCCTTTTAACTCAGGAACAAGACAAGGATGCCCACTCTCTCCACTTTTCTTCAATCTAGTATTAGAATGCCTAGCTACAGCAATAAGACAAGATGCAGACATAAAGGGGATCCAAATAGGGAAAGAAGAAAAAAAACTCTCCCCCTTTGCAGATGACATGATCTTGTATTTAAAGAATCCCATATAGTCCACTCGCAAATTACTCAAGCTGATTAAAAACTTTGGCAAAAGTAGCAGGTTATAAAATTAACCCCCCAAAATCAATGGCTTTTCTGTATGCCAACAATGAGAAAAGTGTGGTTGAAATTAGGAAAGCAACTAAATTTGCAATAGCCCCACAAAAAATAAAATACCTAGGAATTAACTTAACTAAAGAAGTGAAGGACTTCTATGATGAAAACTTTAAAATCTTGAAAAAGGAAATCAACACAGAACTTAAAAAATGGCAAAACCTCCCATGCTCCTGGATTGGAAAGATTAACATCGTGAAAATGGCAATACTTCCCAATTCTATCTACAAATTCAACGCAATACCTATCCAAATTCCAACCTCATTCTTCAAGGAAATAGAAGAGGCAATCCAAAAATTCATATGGAACAATAAAAGACCCCGAATAGCAAAAACGCTCCTGAATGGAAAGAACACTGCTGGGGGAATATCAATACCAAACTTCAAACTCTACTATAAAGCCATAGTAATCAAAACAGCTTGGTATTGGCATAAGAACAGACCTCAGGACCAATGGAATAGAATTGAAAACCCAGAAATGAACCTACAGACCTATAGCCATCTAATCTTCGATAAGGGTGCTAAAACAATAGAATGGAAGAAAGACAGCCTCTTCAGTAAATGGTGCTGGCAAAATTGGTTAACTACATGTAGAAAAATAAGCTAGATCCTTATATATCACCCTGCACCAGAATCAACTCCAAATGGATCAAAGACCTCAGAGTCAAAGCAGACACTCTGAAAACATTACAGGATAGAATAGGAGAAACCCTAGGTCTCCTTGGCTCAGGCCGAAATTTTCTGAATAGAGAACCGGAAACACAACAAATCAAAGAAAGGTTGGACAAATGGGATTGCATAAAGTTGCAGAGCTTCTGCAGGGCAAATGACATAGCTAGCAAGATCAATAGAAAGCCCACGGATTGGGAGAAGATCTTTACTAGCCATACAACGGACAAGGGTCTCATATCTAAAATATACTTGGAACTCAAAAAATTAAACCCCCCAAAAACAAATCCTCAAAGAAACAACTGCCCAATAAATAAGTGGGCAAAAGACTTAAAGAGAAACTTCTCTGAAGAAGAAAGTAGGATGGCCAATAGACACATGAAGAAATGTTCAACATCCCTAGTCATAAAAGAAATGCAAATCAAACAACATTGAGATATCACCTCACTCCAGTTAGAATGGCAAAAATCAAGAACTCTAACAACAACAGATGCTGGAGGGGATGTGGACAGAAAGGAACCTTACTTCATTGTTGGTGGGAATGTAAACTTGTTCAACCACTTTGGAAAGCAGTATGGAGGTTCCTCATAAGACTTCACATAGAGCTCCCCTATGACCCAGCAATCCCACTTTTGGGCATTTACCCTAATGTTTACAAACAAGACCACACTAAAGCTACCAGCACAACTATGTTTATTGCAGCATTATTTACCATAGCTAAGATATGGAACCAACCCAGATGCCCCTCAGTAGATGAATGGATCAAGAAAATGTGGTATATATACACAATGGAATTCTATGCCTCCATCAGAAAGAATGACATTGCCCCATTTGTTAGGAAATGGAAAAACTTGGAAAAAATTATATTAAGTGAAGTAAGCCAGGCCCAAAGAAACGTAGGTCCCATTTTTTCCCTTATTTGTAATATCTAGTATATGTATGAGTCAAGCGGAAAAGGTCAGATAATGTGATGTCAGGAAAATGAACCCTTAGATGTGTATTTTAATGTTTTTTTTTTTCTTTCATGCATGTGTTTCTAACACATTTATAAGATTATCTCTTTGTTGCTTTGTATGTCTCTCCCCCACAGTATAACCTCTGCTTTCACTATATTTGATGTCAGTATAACTTGTGGAGGAGATGGGGAAAAAACAATTGTTTAAGGATACAGGTGGACCTGTTGCAACAATAAGAAGTACAAGTTGTCATGTCCAAAATGAGCTTTACAACGTTGGTGCGGGGGTTGGGGGTAGAAGGGGGGGGATGGGGGGGGAAGGAGAAGGATTGTGATTGGGGGGGAGGGGGGAGGCTGGGAAGGGATGTGAAGGGTAAACAAAGGAGGAGGCTGCAATGCTTGGTAAGAAATATACACATTATCCTGCCCATGTAACTGTAACGCCTCTGTACAGTATGTTCACAAATAAAATTAAATTAAATAAAAAAAATGAGTCCTTTGTCTTTGAAATGGGATATTTCTCCAAAAATTCATACCTAGGACAATTTTCAAGGTCTAAGACTCTTTTTAAGGCTCTTTCACATGTTAAACTGATTCCTCTGCTTGATTCATATTATGGAAAATAGGAGTCACACTTCATATTAAAAAGTATGCACATTACTGAACAGTTCTTACAATTTTTAATGTAAAGGATGCATGGGAGAAGAATTCACCTCATATGGGTGAGTTAGGTTTGGCTCACTGACAGACTTTTGCAAGTAAATGAGGGTCTGTTTTCATGTGAAGAAGTCCATATAGATGGTTTTCTATGAGAGAGAACAAGCTACCTGTTTCCAAGTTTGAATCAGATTAAGTTTATTCCTATGATATGGTAAAGAGAAAGAAGCTCAACTCATGCAACACTCTGCAGACAGTAATTTCAAAAATATTAAAAACCCATGTCTATGTTTTGAACAGCTAATTTGTCACAAACAAAAAACAGTTTACTGAGCCAAGAAAACATAAGTTAGAGCAATAGGAACTATGTTAAATATAGTTAATGGCTGAGTGTTATGTGTAAAAGAGTTCTGTAATCACAACTAAAATATAAATTTTTTCATCATATCCCTAACAAGAATCTCTAAGACAAGCCTTGCTAAATCTGTCATAGAGGGTGGTGTTTATGCAATTGTCAGGTTTGTTTAGGGTCCAATATCTTCCTCAGTCGCTTGGGTTGCAAACTGCTCACACCACATGCAGTGTCTGGAAACACATGCTGTCTTGCTAGGCACCTAAGGGATTTTTGTGCCACTGTAAATAGTTATTGTTTTTCTTCTTGTAATTATACCTGTCAGTGTGAAGTCCTTTCATGATAAGAATAATAGTTTCTGTACCCTTTGTTCCACTAACAAATCTCAGATATAAGTATAGTCAGTGCCCGTGGCTCATGCCTATAATCCTAGCTACTCAGGAGGCTGAGATCTGAGGATCAAAGTTCAATGCCAGCTCAGGCAGGAAATTCCATGAGATTCTTATCTCCAATAAACTACCAGAAAATTGGAAGTGGTGCTATGTCTCAAGCGGTAGAGCTCTTGCCTTGAGCTGAAGAGCACTTGGACAGCACCTAAGCCCAGAATTCAAGCCCCAGGACTGACCAAAAAAAAGTATCTATCTATCTATCTATCTATCTATCTATCTATCTATCTATCTATCTATCTATCTATCTATCTATCTATCTATCTATCTATCTATCTATCTATCTATCTATCCATCCATCCATCCATCCATCCATCCATCCATCCATCCATCCATCCATCCATCCATCCATCCATCCATCCATCTATCCATCCATCTATCTATCTATCTATCTATCTATCTATCTATCTATCTATCTATCTATCTATCTATCTATCTATCTATCTATCTATCTATCTATCTATCTATCTATCTATCTATCTATCTATCTATCTATCTATCCATCCATCCATCCATCCATCCATCCATCCATCCATCCATCCATCCATCCATCCATCCATCCATCCACCCATCCACCCATCCACCCATCTATCTATCTATCTATCTATCTATCTATCTATCTATCTATCTATCTATCTATCTATCTATCTATCTATCTATCTATCTATCTGTCTGTCTATGTATCTATGATGAGAAGAATTACATTTAAATATAAATCAATATTTGATACACATTTATAATACAAGTAAACATATTATGTATTTATAATATATACATATATTTACATATATAAGATCATATTATATCTGTATGTTTATAAATATACTTGTAATTTATATCCAAAGAGTACATCTGAAGATTTTGGGGAAAATGTAGAGTGTCTAAAGGCTTACTACTAACGCACCATACTTTCAATCATTTTTTCCACTTATTACAATGTACGGAGTACTAAGACTGAATGATTATGAAACAGAGTTGCTGTTTTCTTCGTTACCATTTTGGATTAGAAACATCTACTTACTTGGTATAAAACCTACCCAAATGTGATCTTGAAATCACACTCCACAAACTGGACATATATATCAATTTAGCAACTTACAGGTCTCAAACTTTTATTTTAATCCTGTATCTCACATACATTCAGTTTCCTTTGAGTCAGCTACATGTACAAACATGCCTAGATTTTCATGCTCACATACATCCCCCTACTCATATGACATACTAAATGTGACATTAAAATAAAAAATAATATATATGCTGAAAAAGAACACCTTTGCAAATGTAATCAAATTTTATTTTTAAATACAATGCATTATTGAAATACTGATGAAAGAGCAGCTGAGAGATGTTTCAAAAAGAAGAGTGCCTGTCTAAAGAGCATGTTTCTTATTCCAAACATCATTATTTCCATCCTTCCTTCTCCCACATAAAAAAGCATAAATAAGTACAGAATTAACTACATGTTCCTTAATCACTCATTGAAGAGAGAAACTGTAATATATATATATATATATATATACACACACACACACACACACACAATGATATACTATTTAGCCACACATAATTATGAAAACATATCAACTTCAAGAAAATAGAATTGGAAACCTTCATATAAAAGCAGTTAGCGATACTGTGTAAAACAAATATTAGATTTCTCATATGCAGACTCTAGACCCAGAAAATAAAATGAATGACCCAGGTGTAAAAGATGGAATTGATTAAGCTTGGAAAAAAGTAAGAGAGGAGATGAAGAGAAATAATGTGGAGTAAATATGTTCAAATATTTCATAAGTTAGTATAATGACATAATAAAATGTAAGTATAAAAATAGGATAAGGAAATTAATAAAATGAATAAAATGTAACAAGCTACATTACGTGGACATATGTGTATAATATAATAAAATACTTTTGTGAAATTAATATTTGCTAATAAAAAGTAAAATTCATTCCAGTTGTTATAGATTCATATGTTAATTTCCATTTTTAGCTTAGATATTTCTCTGATAAAAGGAGAAATAGGTTTTGCTCATTTAGAAGGACAATCTTGTCCAATTAGCATTATTCTAGATAATTACTGTCAATGTGAAATTGTTCAAATTATTATATTAGAATATTTCCAATTGACTCTTCAAAATATTATCCTATAGGTATATACTTTTTGTTATTTATAGAATATTTTTCTACTCAATTACTATATACCATTTTCTGAATGCGGTTTGGTATATGTAACTAGGATATATTATACCTGACCAGGAAATCAATTATTCAAACAGTTTTTATCAAAAATTCCTATAACGAAATAAAGAGCTAAATCCAAATTATGTATATTTGAAGACAATACCTGCTTAATCCTCTTCTCACATTCTTCATTCCCTTCTTGAGAATAATACATATTGTAAGGGAATACTTAACATGTTTTAGAGAAATATGTTGACTTTAGTCCAATGAGTTACTGTATGCTGCATTTTGGTTTACTTTATATCCAGAAGAGCTTAATTCTTGCCTTATGATTTTCCTTAGACTTTATACTCAGGTTTAACCTCTGATGGGTGACAGATAAAGGTATAAACATTTTTTAACAGTAGCTAAATTTAGGCTGAGGAATCTAGGTACAACTACTCATGCAGATAGGCCTCATCAGTCATGAGACCACGATATCAAAATGTTAACCTATGCTTCCTGAAATCATTCTTATGAGATTTTGTGTATTATAAACAGTGGTTATTAGCATTTGTTTTGTAAACAACATCATTTCATGGGTTAGGAACTGAAGTGAGATATTATACCCAGAACAAAATTTAAGGAGGCATCCAAAATTAGTTACCAAGATATAAATCATTTAATACAATGTTTTAAAAATGCAAGACAAAGGAAATAATTTATGAAAAAAGCTAACATTTAAAATAAATACAGAATCAGTATGACAGATTTTTCTTTTTATCCCAGTTGCAATACGGATTGCATGATGAATTTTCTAGTTATACGTTTAGTTAGGTCTTGATATTTCGTTGGAGAAGTTATGTTCTTTCATATATTCATTTGTCAGATCAAAGAGGAAATGAATTCCATGCCAGAGTCAACATCCATAATAATGTTACAGTTGTATTCTACTAATTTGCCAAAGTTTCAAATCAGCTCGAGTAACTTCGGTCTTCTTTAGATCTAACTAATGAGGTACACAATTTAGTCAGGAATAGATTTTGACCACCATTTATTAAAATATTATTATCCAGAAACTACTACTCTTCTCTCTTTTCATGAGATTTTTAATTTCATTTATATAATGTGCTGATGTTTTCCTTTAGATAATCCAAATTCAGTGTTCTAAAAACAGTATAATTTGGAGTATTATTAAATTATGTACACTCATGTACAATGCTCAGATTCTATTATTTGCACTTTTTGTTCTTGTTAAGTCAGTAGTATTTAGTTCTCATTACGGATATTTTGGAATTACTAATTGCATTTCGGAATTTTTAAGAATGTTATGATTTTTGTGATTTAATACTGTAGCATTTTTTCTTTTAAATATGTGCAGATCTTACTTTACATACAGTTACATTAGTTTTAAACAATTTGATCCATTCAAGGGATTTTCTATATTAGGTTGATCCAGATGAATTTAATTACAAATTAACACAACCTTATTTCTGAGAGACAGTTATAGCTCTACTTAAATTAACGTATGTTTGAAGGTTTTGTAATTTAAAAAATAAACTGGGCACAACATGTTTTTGTTCTGGGGAAGTTCCAATTTGTTGGTTGTTTTTCCAGCTGTGATGACTTCAACATATGTGTGCATTTTATTTCAATTGTTTTGTGCCTATATTTTGTTTTATATAACAGAAAATACAAAAAAAAGAATCAGTGATTTAGAGCTTTTCCAAATAGAATTCTAAGAGAGACACTGCAAGTTTTGTGACAACTGGGAAAAGGGACATCTTCTTAGTGCAGGGGTTAGCAGAATAAGAGAGACATTGTTTGATGAGATTTGAATTCTGCCACTTTCTGCCTCAATATTTCCAATGGTATTACTTCAAAGTATTTAGTGGAAAGAAAATAATTTTGTCTGTATGAATTCACAATTTTTGGTTCAATTGAGCCACACTACATATTCATGTGTGATTTTACCTCTAACATCTTTTCTCCTTAGTTTAAAACCACAGATGTGAATTTATAATGTAAAATAGCACCTAGAATTCATATGAAATGGTCCAAACTATTTGGAATGTAATGATTATAGTGTGTCAGGTAGTATGTAATAATTGATTTTGGGGAAAGTCAATTACAGTGGATTTTTGTGAAATACTGAGTAATAGAATTATATTTGATTCTATAAAAAATTGACGGTTACATCTAAAAATTACTCAGTTATAAGTTAATTCTGAAAAAATAAGATTGTTTACTGGAAAAAGCCAGAAGTTTCAATAAGCTTGCTTTTTAAAAATTGACTTGGATCTGGACTTTGGTGACTCATGCCTGGAAACCTCGCTACTCAGTAGCCTGAGATCTGAGGATAGTGGTTGAAATCCAGCCTAGGCAGAAAGTCTGTGAGACTCTTATCTCCAATAAACCAGAAATGGCACTGTGCCTCAAGTGGTACAGTGGTAGCCTTGAGCTGAAGAGCTAAGGGACATTGCCCAGGCCCAGAAATCAAGGCCCACAACCAAAACAAAAAATGACATGGAGTTTTACTATATTATTTCATGATTTTTATGAGTGATTGTTCAGTGAAGATGTCATTGGTTTTTATATTTTCAGTTGGCATAAAATGAGCCTACTATTGTATTAAATTTATCAAAAAAATTTTCTTATTCTATGACTGCATAAATTTTGTGGGTAAGGGTTAAAACCAAGATGCTTTTTTGAAATAAAATATTTATATTACCCCCCAAAAAAGAGGAACAAGATAAAATATATGCCAGAGACTTACTCTGTAAATCTTCATGGACTAATAGCCTGTCAGTTTGTTTTAACTTTTAATCAAAAATTAAAACAATCTTGGATAACATGAACCCATTTAAATTTCTTCATCCTTGTCATTTAAGATTCACTTTAAAAAGAAGTTCAATGGGTGAGTGTTTTTTCCTTACTTTTCCAAAGAAATGATCATTTTATCATTATAGTTTATAGCACAATATACCCAGAAAGCATTTCTTAAGGAAAAAGAATTTTTCCCATTCTTTGGTTTGCTTCAGTCTCTATTTAAACTGCATACCACAACTCACCCACCCTATTGTCTGTCTTTTCATTTGAAACATTTCAAAAGTTTTCCTTCCCTGGTGTGTCAGCCAGCAAAGTTTTACAAAACAGCATGCTTTCATTCATTGTGCTTTCCAAAATATATCTCACAAATGCCAACAATGAAACACAATCTGAAACATCTGTGGACTTTTCCACTTATAGTGGAAAAATCGCTTTCCTTACTCCTTAGAACTAGCTGTTTACAGGCATTAATTGCTCTGTCAGTTCCATGCTTTAGAACAGCTGCATTTGACAATGGCGTACATGTTAATTTGTTTACCACATCTGGTTTGTTTTCAGGAAGGACTGTGTTCATGGAGGATGGTAATAGATGAATTTTTCAATTATGTAGTTTAATAGGGCTCTGAGTTGTGGATATAAAACATCAATTTCAGTGACTAAATATTTAAATTAAATCCCATAAAATATATTCCTTCAATTTTCTGGGTAAAGTGTTCTACAATCTAGGTATTTTTAAAGAAATATTATATGTTGTTTCCTTGGTGACAACGTAATTGGAGGATTTAAAATTTTATATACCATGCCCATCTTAAATGAGGTAGATGTACTTGGGTTGGCATGCAAAACTTTTGGTAAGTAAGGTAAGTGCTATACCAATGAGCCACCTTCCCAGCCTTTCATGCATGCAAAACTTTTGGGACAGCATTAATGTTTGAATCTTGGATAGGATTTGATTGGGAATTGTGACAGACTTTCATAGTATAAGAAGAAAAACGAAAGGCCATACTAATATTTTTTGGGGGGGGACAATTGGGGGACCTGAATTCTGGCCTGGGCGTTGTCACTCAGCTATTCAGCTCAAGGTCAGCGGTCTACCACTTGAGTCACAGCGCCACTTCTGGCTTTTTTCTTTTTGCTTATGTGATGCTGAGGAATTGAACCAAGGGCCTCATGCATGCAACTCAAGGGCTCCACAACTAAGCCACTTCCCAGTCCCACTAATACTTCTCTCTGCTACATTGTTATATTAGTTTATTCAAACACACACATACACATATACAAACACACAGATACACACATTTGTAGTGTAAAGACCCACTCCGTCTGCAAGAAAATATTTTAATAAAAATTCCATAAAATATTTAGTCTACTGAGTTCTGATTAGAATTTACAGAAATATCTACTTGATTCTTCCCCTGAACAAGTTATTGTCATTTGTGAAGGTGTTGCCAATTGAATTTAGAATAACCCAGAAAGATCTATGTGTTAAAGAAAAATAACTTTCTATTTCCTCCCAGACTGTGGAGAATATCTGAATAGTTCTGGAGATTAAGTTCTTCAGCGTAAAAGCTATGAGAACATAGACTCTCAACTACTTTCTTATTTTATCTTTTAATCAGTCTAGGTCAAAAACTTTTCTCTTTGACATACTCCCCACTTTGCCATTGTCTTGTCACAGGCTGCCAAAGCAATAAAACCAACTGAACATACACTGAAATCTTCAAACTTGTAAAACTGAATAAGCATTTCTGTTTGATAAATTGACAACATCACTTATTATGATAGGTTATAAAGCTAACACGGAAGTCTAGTCTTTCTAACAATGTAGAGTATATTAAATTATGCTTCATTATAAAATATCTAACTCCATGTTTTATTTTATATTTTTGTTTCTGTTGATCCCAGGGCTTAAACTCAGGGCCTGGTTGGTGTTTTTGTGTTCTATGCCAGTGCTCGACATAAAACCTGAACTGGAATGCTCGACATACAATCTGAACTAGAACTCCATTTGCCCTGGTGGTTAATTGGAAATAAGAATCTAATGAACTTTCCTATGCAGGCTGGATTTGAACTGAGATCTTCAGATCTTAGCCTCTTAACTAGCTAAAATTACATCCTTGAGCCACCAGTGCCTACTCATGTTGCATATTTGGTGTAATTCAAATTTTCAGCATTGTATAGATGCTCCTACTACAATATAAAAATACTTAACATACTTTCACTGTATTTGGTGTTGGTATAATTTGTGGAGGGGGAAGGGAAAAACCAAGTTGTTTAAGTAGGGATACAGGTGGACTCAGTGCAACAATGAGATGCTATGTAGGAAAATGAAATTTACAACTTTGGCTCAAGATGGGTGAGAGGGTCGGGAAGGGGAGATGGAAAGGGATGATAAAGGGATAGAAAGGAGGAGGTAACAATGCTTGATAAGAAATGTACTCATTACATTGTCTCTGTACTTGTAACCCCTCTGTATGGTATTTTCACAAAAAATCTTAAAACATAATAAGGATATTTGTAAAGTATATAATGAAGGAAGAATTTTCATTCTTTACAAAATATTTGCAAAATCTATGCTAAACTATCTATTTTGTACTCTACCTTTCCTGCAACCAGTTTGATATAGTTTAATACCTGTTATGCCAAGTTTCTCTATATTCTACAGGAGATTTAATTTTTCATGTATGTATGTATATGTATATGTATATTTATATGTATGTATCTATCTATCTGTATATGTTCCAATGTGGATCATCAAACTTTAAACTTTGCTTTTTTTTTTTTTTGCTGTTTAGCAGTTAACCTGGTTGGCTCAATCTGTGACAATATCTCTGCTCATTCCTTTATTTACAACACCATCATCCTTTTAAAATTAACTTTATTTCCAGAGATGATTACCAATCAGTCCAATCAATATACACCCAGAGGGTTTTTAATAAAACAAGCTTTAAGGAAGGAAGATAACATGAAGTGACAACTACAAAATTTCTACAGAGACCTGACATCTTTCACATTTTTGCCTTCCTCCTGATACTTAAGCAATCATTGACTAACACTATTAATAATACTGCAATCATAACTTAAAGATCAGTGTTTTTTCCAACCTTAAGCCTTCTTTTCCATGATTTTTGACATAAACTTTTGTGAGACTTTTTTGATTGTGATGGTATTCCATCCCAAACAAAGCCATGTATATCAAGAAAGCCTATATTTTCAATTCAGAGTACTAAACAAAAGAGGGAGAAAATTAAGGTTAGCTATATATGTTAAGTACAAATATAGGTAATATCAAGATATTTTGAGATGGTATAATTTTACAGGATAAAGTGGGTCAAATCTATAATATTATCTACTTGGAAAACAGAGCTTAGAGTATTCCAGTTCCAGGCAAAATGTTTTATGCTTGTGTTAGGAGGACTTCAGTCCAAGCAGACCCAGGCATGGTGGTACTACCTCAAAATAAGCAATCAAATTATAATGTGCAGGTATGGTGGTAGTAGAGATGCCTTTTCACAAGTATAAGTTTTGAGTTCAATCCTCCAGTAGTGCTGGGAATTTAAATGTGGAATGTCTAAGGTCAAGATTTCATACTTGTCTTACAAGCTCTAATAAAACCTTTACCTCTTTTGCTATTTTTTAAAATTATAACCATAACTTCCCTGCCCCAAACAAATAATTTCATATTAGAGATTTTCTTCTATCTATTAAGTAATATGTTATGTCCCACTGAAATCAGACTAAAGATAAAAAACCCATTGTCTTACAAAGTGACTGTATATGGAAACAAAATCTCAAAGGTAGCATTTAAGTTGAAGTCTACTCCAAGAGAAGCAGAATGCCTTGAATATGCTAAGGAAAGAGGAATCAGAAGCCAACTCTAATCTTGGAGTTCTAATGCCACCAACTCAGAGACAATATATTTACAATGTTAATGCTACCCAATTTGTGGTAGTTTATTATTGCAATTACTAGCAAACATGTGGAAGCTATAAGACACGAAAAGTCATTGACTCTTCTGATCCAAGACTCATCTCTATAATCCTAGTGATTAAGAAGTATGAGACTTGGGGGATAATGGTTTTCAGGCTGGTAGGAAAGTTCATGAGGTTCTATCTCCAATTAACTACAAAAATTTCTGGCAGGGGCATGGTTCAAATAGTAGACTTACTACTGTTAGCAAAAAAAAAAAAAAACAAAAAAAAACTGTGAGCATAAAGTATGTTCAAGCCCCAAACTGGCAGAAAGAAAAAGTCCTTAGAAGAATACTATAAGAAGCAGAATTATGAATAGGAAAGCAGAAACAAAAGAAATAAACTTATTGATATAGACAAAGCTTCTCAATGTGAAATATGGCACAAACTATAATATTTAGGGTTTTCCTTCCTATAAAGTAGAAATAAATGGCATTTTTACTTGACAAACTAAAATATAAAACTGTATGCAATAAATAATCACATTACTTTTATGTTTCCATAATTTAACTTGTTTTCCTAAATATTTCTCGAATAGTGTAGCTTTTGAAAGTCAATAAATGTTGCATTTTCACATATGAATACATATCCTTCCAAGTGTTGTCTAAAATTGATCTACACTGAAATAATTGCCATTGACATCTTTCTCAAGATATTTATACTTTCAGCTGACCTTCGACAAAACTCATACCCAAAATATAACTTTTTAGTTTGTTCATGCAAACATAGGAACATAAACATACTTCTCAAAATGTTAATTACTTTTATCTGTAGTCATTAATGAAGTATAACTAATAGAATTAAGTATATACTCTGAGGGAAATAAGATACTTCCTTCTAAATACAGATTTGCAGGCACACACACAATCACAAATGCATTCATATATATTTTACCACTTTGACTCAGGTTAGATTCCTGACATTGGGTGTCAGCAGTTATCTAATAATCAAATTTTCCTGCCCAGACATAAAATACATTCATAATTTCACACAGACAAAAACACCAGATCATTCAAAATAATGAGAATATTTAACAGAACCAACCAGCACTTGTGCCATCTACTCCCTGATTTCTTTTATTCATGATGATGCATTTTCATATCATAAAAATATTTCTGTCTCTGATTAGCAGAAAAAAATATGCTATCATATAATGGAAATTGTAGGTAAAATTACTTGTAATGTATAATATATTTTATCAAAGACTTCTGTTTCCTTCTTGCAGAGTGTTTCTGGCATTTTGCCCTAATGTCTATAATTAAATTACAAAGGACATACCATATATCTTAATTCATTTTTCCTAAAGGTTATGCTATGCAGTTGAATCTGATTTGTTTGCTTATTCTAAATTAAATATTCTCAACAACTGGAATTATTGTTTATGTTACTCCTAATCCAAATGAAATATCAAATAGAACTGGAAATTCCCCTTGGCAATGATTTGTGAATGTCATTAATAGTTGTGGAGGGATGAAGGATTTGAATTATCTAGAGTGTATTAAAAATGGCACTGTTATTCAAAGGGCTGATCATTTAGTCACCTTTTAAAGTGTGGACTTCTTATTTCATCTAAGAAGATAACAGTATGCTTTTCTTAACATTCTTGCCTGCAAAGCAGTAGAATTATTTCCTTTGTACAGTTGATGTCCAGCTGCTACTTTAGTGAAACCTACAAACAACTGCACATGTGTATTAGCTGCTCTAGATTTTGAAATTTTCTTCCTGTAGCCATTGTGATTTGAGCCCAGATTCATGGGATAGTCACATAATCCACAATAACAAAGCACCACAATATACAAAGACCACGTGCAAAATGAGGTTCAATTTTTTCTATGTTGATTTCTTTTTCTATTGATTGTCTTTTAAGGAGCTAATGGTGTTTATTTCTCATTATTTTTGATGTGACTTGAATTTTCCAGATTTTTCAAATAAAATAAAGAGATATAAAAGAGACCTATTTAGTCACAAAATACAGCTAACCATTTGCGTGATTTTTTTTATTCTAATCCTGTTTTCAGTTATCTTCAAATAACGTTGAGATGAGCCTAGCATATGTGTAAATTGACATGGATAAAGCACACAGAATTCTGGAATCTTTCGACTGTGATATCTATATAACTTCACTTAGAAAATTATCACTTGCTTCATGTCTTAAGTAATCTATTTAAAACAATTTTTATTAATTTTGTTAATAGATGTCATAATCTATGGTACTGATGTATTGCATAAGTATTTGATTCCTTATCTCAACTGAATTAACATTACATTTATTTTAATTTTTTACACATGAAATAATGACATTCTTGAGGATAAAACGTGCCTGCTTTTCATTTTGGTTGCCAAAATGGAATTATTAGACATTTGGAACATTTAAATCTGAACTTTCAAATTTCACTAGGACTTGAATTGTGTTACTTACAAATTTAATATTAAAATAAAAAGCACCATTAAATAGAAAGCAAAATTATGTTATCACACCTTAATCTCTGAATTGACTTCATGATAAAAAACAATTACATTTATATAACAAGATATATATACTCAAACGAACTATGAGATACGGAACAGAAAGCTTCTTTTTTGTTTTGTTTTTGTTGTTGTTTATAGTTTGTGAAAATTCTGTCTTATTTACCTTATGCCTGGTATATTCATTGTATGTCTTCAGGAAGGTGAGGGGTGGGCAAAGAGCTTTAGGGAAAAGAGTGAAAAATTGCAGCATTGGAGTTCATTGAACATTGATGAAAGTGAACTATTTAACAGATAGGTGGGGACAGGAGGGTGGGACTGGGAACAAGTGAGGGAACTGAAGACATTTCACAAAAGGAAATGTTCACATTACCTGACCCTTGTAACTGTAATCCATCTGTAAATCACCTTAATAAGAAAAACAGGGTAAATTTCTGTTAAAAAAGGCAAACAAAATGTTGTTTCTTAGAATCCTAGAAATTTGTTTTGTTCACTGGTTTGAGCTGGTTGAGTCTATCTCTGAAAATAGCTACATTGACATTCATTGGGCGAATTTTTGAGCTACTAGTAGATAAAAGTCAATTATGATTGTAGGCTTTTTGAGACTGATTCATCTATTTCTTTAATCTAATTTGTATTATTTCTGTCTACTGGTTTTTGGTTTTGTTTTTCCTGATTTGTCAAAGACTTAGTGGTGCATCATTAGTGCTGATTTAAGATTGTTCTAATTTGTTGATGTACATACTCAAAGCTATAAATATTCCTCTGAGTATTGTCTGTGCTGCTGCTGTGTCCCAGAGGAGGTACTATTTTGTGTGTTCACTTCCACTGAATTCCATAAACGTTGGCACTTCCCTGCATATCTCTTCAGTGACTCACTGATGATTTAGCAATGTGTTATTCAGTCTCTGTGAGTTTCAGAATGTTATGTGATGCCTTTTGATGTCTAGATCTTATTTGGTTTCATCATGGTCTGACAGGATACAAAGAGGAATTTAATTTTTATTTTTGAATTTTGAAAGATTTTCCTTGTGACCTAAGATATGTTCTACTTTGGAGAACATTCCATGTGCTGCTGAGTGGAATATATATTGTGACATTGGTAGGTAAAATACTCTGTAGATATGTCTTAGGTATAGCTTGTCAATACAGTTATTTAGCTCTAAAGATTTTTGCTAAGTTTTTACCTGGGTGGCCTGTCCAGACGTAAGAATGATTTGTTCAAGCAACCAAAAATTTATTTGGATGTATGCATGTTTTTAGGGTAAGTAGCATTTCTTTGATGAATTTGTGAGCTCTAGGATTCAGGACATTGATATTTAGAATTGTTATATCCCACTGATGGAGAGTTTCCTTTGTCAATATTAAATGTCCTTCTTTGTCTCTTTTTACTTTCATACCACCTATATTTTAAAGCCAATTTTATCTAATATTAGTATAGCTACTCTAGCCTATTTATGAGGTCGATTTTTAATTTGTAAAGATGATGTACAGAAGGGTTACAATTACATAAGTCAGATAATGACCACATTTCTATTTGAACAGTGTCACCTCTTCACTCATGTTCTCCCAGTTTTTCCCTTTCAACCTCCCTCTAGCATAAGTTGTATATTTCATTTACAATGTAGTGTCTATTGAGTAGCACTGCTGTATTTTAGCCTTTGTCCACCATTTGTGTATTCCCCCTTGCCCTATCCAAACGTACATATAAGACCAAATGTGCAGAAATTTAAATAAATGGCATCAGAACACTGAAGGAAAAAGCAAAACAATAAACAAACTCTCATAATCATTTCTTGGAGATTATTTTAATGAACATTATTTTATATCATAGTATTCGTACAGCTATTACTCCTTTGTGATCCTCTCCAATGGGCATCCTCCTTTGATCTCACTGTATAAATGTTTACAATCCCACAAAATTTATTATGTCCAAGTGTAATGTTTTCTCTTTTACCATCCAACTGTGTTTATTTGTAGAATTAGAGGCACATTCTAATACAACAAATGAGGGAAATTAGGCAACCTATATTTATTTGAGTCTGTCTTTCTTCACTTAATATAAGTTTGTTCCAAGTCACATAAATAAATTCATAATGGAATTCTGTTCATCCATCGGAAAGAATAATATTGCACCATTCTAAAGGAAAAATGAAACACTTAGAAATAATATTAAGTGAAATAACGCAGACCCAGAGAAACTTAGTTTGCATGAATTTCCTCACTTGTGGTAGATAGGAGTGTTGATAAATGTAAAAGTAAACACACTGGATGGTATGCAAGGAGGTACAAATTCATTATCTGAAGTGTCAGAGTCCATGGAGAGTGGAAATACTATAATTCCCTTAAAAGGCTAAGTCGAAGCACAACAAAATAAATAACAGTAAATGTGTAGTGCAAGAGAGGATAGTGGGGGGCAATGTGAGAGTGGTAGGAAAATGAACGGGAAAAGGATAGAATATAGGCAAGAATCCATTGTATACTTCCCAGAGAATTCTTGAGTTAAAAATCTGGGCTACAGCTTAGACATTAACCTTACAAAAATGTTTGTAGTTTAAAAGTTGATACTCCTGGAGAAATAAAACCTAAGAATGTAAAGGAGTCTGGGAAATTCAGTTTGCATCCAGCCTTGGCAGAACAGTCTTTGCAGCAGTACATATAATAAAGCAGTCAAAAGCTGGATTGGAAGAATGGCTCAGGTGATGGAATACCAGTTATGAGCAAGATTGCTGAATAAGAGTTTGAGGCTTTTGCATACATACATACAAACATACACATACACACAGAGGCACTTATATGTGCACACACAAATACACAGATGAAACAACTCTCAGAATGTGTAGAAAAGTTAAAAAACAATAAATATATGTTCTGAATAAGACTACAATCACGTGATAATTTATAATATTAGAAAGTCCTCAAGTGAACTTCTTTCAAAAACGTTTGAGAATATTGAATAGGTAGGGACCAGAGATAGTCAGAGAGTCAATTAATCATTATTAAAGGGATCACATCCATGGAGGAATGAATCAGAGATCCCGCAGGTGCATCTGAAAATATTTATATCCTGTGTCAAATGTTAGAACATCTTTGAAAATAGTAGATAAGCAGTCTGAACAGTCACTATGGTGTATAATATCCCTGGAGAAGTTCAGAATTGGTAGACTGTATCTAGATTAAATAACCCAAGAAATTATGGCAGGGCAATGTGAAACAAGCCTAGAATTCTAGCACTGAGATTAAGACAGGAGATTAGAGAGTGGAATTACATAGTGATACCTTCCCTGGACCAGGGAATTTTGTCATAATTTTGTCATAATAAAACAAAACAAACAAGAAAGGAATACATAGTTGGAAGTTTGAACTAATCGTCATTAAGTTTTGAGAAGTCAATCCTGTTGAAATGCAACTCATATTTTATCCTCACTTGTGTTTTAAATTCTCTCTTCATTACAGAACATTCCTAGATGCAAAATGACTCATGATTCCCATCTAAAATTTTAAAAAGTAAGTAATCATCACTCTGTAGTATCCCAAAGAAATGATGAAGGATTACACAAACTTAAGCCTGAAAAAATAGCAAAGTTCATCTAATGTAGGATTTTGAAGATCTTTCTAAATTAGAATTTACATTTAAAATAAATATTTTCATTTTGTTTTTAATTTCATATTCTATAGGATACTACAAAACTCTTTTTAAGTAGAGGGTTTAATTGACAAATTCACAAATGATTTTGCATTCTTTTTGCCTAAAATATTCTTTCAAGAGAGTTATAATTTTTTTAGAAATTAGTTAATAGATAATTCCAAGAGTTCATGTATAAAATGATGATGTGAGTTTTGTAGACAGAGTTGCAGAAAATTGATATCAACTTATAAATTTAGAATAAGAGCAATTTTTTGAGGCTTTGGTATAACATGGTATGAAGAAAATAAAAGTGGGACATCTTTCTTCTACCTGTATGTAACACAGGAAGCAATTTTCTTAATTATTTGCCACTGTATACGATGAGAAAAATATTAGGTGTGGGGTTTGTTTTTATTTTTGTTTTTGTTTTATTGGTTTGTCCTAGGGCTTGAACTCTGGGCCTGCACACTGTCTCTGAGCCTGTTTATGCTCAAGGCTCGTGCTCTACCACTTCAACCTCAATGCCACCTGTGTCTGGTTTTTGCTGATAAGTTTATGTTTATTGGAGATAAGAATCTAGGGAAACTTACTGCCTGGGTGGGCTTTGAACTGTAATCTTCTGATCTTAGCATCCAGAATTTATATGATCGTTAAAAAAGTATAAATATAAATAATATTTGCAAGTGTTCCGATCTCAAGAATACCAGTGGGGTAAAAATGATGCAACCCAGTTTATTGTGGTGTTCTTTCCAGAACATGTATGGCATCACACTAGCAGAGTTGTATTTTTTTCACAATAGAGATAAGCTTTCCAAGATGTGAATTAAGGGAAGTTTGAGGTGTACCCTAAAAGTTCTAAACTGTTGGGCTAGGATGACTCTATATATTAAATATTAGGATTGGTGGTTATAAAAATAATAGCTTACTGTGATAAACAATTGCTTACTCTTGAAGAATTATTACCGATGCTACATAGTTATATCCTCTACCAGAATGTGGTTATTTTTCTGTTGACTCTCAATCTGTAACACCATGTTGGAAAATGCATCTATTGCAGAATTACAGAACATGCAAGCCGGTACTGTTTTGAATCTCTCAGGTATGGAATCTTCCAAATTTGAAAATGAGTAGTTACTAGTCATTGGAATGTTGAAGAACACATATATTCTGTTTTCTTAACAACTTATTTAATTTTAAAAGTTATAGGTTTCCATAGAATTAAACTGTTTTCGCTTTTAGTACTATATTTATTCTTTTTTTTCAAAATATTGGTAAGTGAAAATATTGTCCAGTCAGACAGCATTCAAGTTAATGGTCCTCTGATTAAAATGGGGTAATTAATTCAAATTACACGCCAAACAGTATTGATTTTTAAAAAGTTACTACATAAAGAATAATATTTACTCTACCAATACAGTGAAATTTTATTTCATGCAGCTTATTTTTTAAATTTAATTTTATTGTCAAAGTGATGTACAGTGGTGTTACAGCAATTTTAAGGTAGTGAATACATAACTTTTCAAACTTGTTACCGCCTCCCTCATTTTCTTCAGTTTTCCTTCACCCCAATACCCCTCACAAGTTGTAATGTACATTTCCAACATATTGTCTTGTGAGTATTACTATTGCATTGGTTTGCCTTTGTCCTTTGTCTCACCATTTTGTTGTTCCTCTTCCCTTCTCTAATTAAGTTAAATATATGCACAATACACAGGCTACCAAAATCAAATACAGCAGGGAATAAAGCATAGAGGAATAACCCAAAAGAAAATAGAAATCACATAGTACATTAAAAACAACAACCGCAAATAATACTCTCGGTTTCATATCTTGGAGTTCATTTTGCTCAGAATCAGCTTATATGGTTATATATACGCATAACAAAGCCACTTGAAAATAATAGTTTCATGGGCACTATATCATGAAAACAACATGTTAACTGTTTTTGATGGTAAAAGTGGAGTTAGGATTGGTGAATTCGCGGTTCTAATAAAGGAAATTCAAAAGTGTTTTAAAATTATAACAGGTAAATTTTAATTTGTTCAAAATTTTTCACAACTTAGCCTATTAAGAAATTTTTAAATTGTCTGGGAAAATAGGCGTTCATGCAAAGTAATCCATGGAGACTTAGCTGAGAGGGAGCAATGTGGGTGAGGATGGCTCATTTTCACACTAAACAAACAAACCTCAGAAACCTTGCTGTATATCCTGTAGGTTCCCTTGAGAATTGTCTTTACCCAGGAAATCTACTCTTACTGTGTGAAACAAGGTTGTAGTGGAATTTAAATTCAAAGTACTTAGAAAAAAGACATCAAAATTTGTGAATTGACTTTAATTACCAAACAGTAATTCTCTGAAAAATATAATTTGGGTCCAAATATTTAGGGAGAAAGTGCCCTCAACAATGAAAGAAGGTACTGGGTTTACATTTTTCTGTTTGTAATACTTTCCACAATGTCTTTGTACATGACACACTGAACCACAGAAAAAAATCTGATTGGATACTTGAAACAAATGATTTCACATTTCTTAGTAGCTCACAAAATATAATATCCTCATTATCATGAGATAGTGAAGAATTCTCTTATTACATAAGCCAAAAAGTTTTGGGATCAGAAAAGAATTGAGCAAAATGAAAAGACAACAAACACGTTTTTAGAAGCCCTAGCTAAGCATATTGGCTTCAGCATTGGAGGGAGGCCAAAATTTTTGACATATTGTCTTAATATTTTTGCTACCTACAGTGATTTTACAGAGCCTATTTAGCTCACTGCAATGCAGAACAGATTGAATGATGGCATGAAAATAAATTCCACATCCAAATAAAAGAGTTTTAAAAGGAAAACCATGAAGATGTAGTGTGGGTAGAGCCGGTCAGATCTGGTTGAATCAGCTAGAGTAGCAGTTGAAGCACATTTCCTGCTCATAGAAATTTGACCCACAGGCATCACTGCCTAATTTGCCAGCCATGAGCTATCCATGCTCCCTACATGCCCCCGGGGGACCAATCAGTGCCTGTCACCAAGCAGTGCCCATCACAAGTGCCCATCATCAACTCCCCACTAAGTAATTGGCTGGGAAGGACTCAGGAGGTTGGGAAAGCTGGGGCTATAAAATCCCCACCTTGTGCAGAAATAAACAAGACCTGATTAAGCCTGTTCTCCCGATGTGTGTTCCTTGTGTGTGTCATTCATGCTTACCTCCTGCTGGAGATCTAACCCTACAAGTGGCACCCAAGGAGGGGCTCGATCGCTTTTGGCAAATGGGCGTTTTAGGATCTAGTGCAAGGTTAGTGTCTCCAAGGGCAATCTTCCCCCCACACCACGAGAGCCTCAATCACGAGCACTTGTTGCCCTGCTCCGGAGTAGGCAGATAAAAGTATCACAAAAGGAAACTAGTTTAATATGGGAAATAGTGAGTGAATTGTGTCTCTGGATTGATTCTGGAATTGGAATCCAGACAGGTGGACCCACGGCCTTCAGGCAGCTCATAAAAAGGAAGTCTGTGAAGGCACTGAGCTGCCCCTAAACTTTTACCCCATCATAGTAGCTATTCAAGCCTGTCTTTCAGGGAAATAAGAAGGGGAAACTCTGCAGGCATTTAATACCTCGCTGCAAGAAGAAACAGAACAAATGGAAAATTGCAAAGCTGCTCAAGCACTCCCATCTTCTTATGACACAGCAAACAATTCCAGCAAGAACACAGATAACCAACAACTTCCACTATCAGGTGACGCAGGGGGGCAGCCAGCTACACTTGTACAACTGCCTCCCCCACACTATCAGTCCCAGGAAGCCTTCCCAATCCCGTCTTTTGGCTGTTTAGGCCAGCCTGGGAACTCCCCTCAGAAAACTTTGTATCCTTGGGCAGAGATATCCAACTTTGCCCAAGAACAAAAACCCCTTGTTCCCCATGTAATACAAAAGTTGTTCATGGGCCCCACAACTACCGTGGCAACTACAGCCAAGCCTATAAATGAACCCCAGTTCATGTTCCCGGTAATCGTCCACTGAATCTCTGCACGACCTAACCAGTGGTACCCCCATGACCCAAAAGTACTTGACAAATACCGGGCCGCTGTCAGGGAAGATGGGTTACACTCCCCAAATGCTCAACAGATGCTTGAAACCCTAAGCATTGATCTTAACTGCCCCCATGATTGGAAGAGCTTAAGGAGCACAGCATTATCTTCAGGGTCTTCCTTTGATGGAAGGCTGCTTTTTATGAAGAATGTGAACAACAAAGTGCATGAAATATCGCTGCCTGAGAGCAGGATGCCACCATGGGGGACCCTGATTGCTTAAAAGGGGAGGGAGCTTATGTGTCTCCTGCCGCACAAGCAGTGGCACCTCCGCAGTACTGTGCATTTCGAGCTGTCTCCTCAGTCCCTTGTAAAGAAGGGGACAAACAACTAAAATCACTCATACAATGTCCCAATGATCCTTTCACTGACTTCGTTGCCAATGTTCAAGATGCAGTGACCGGGAAAGTATCCCACGCTGGAGCCCGAGATGCGCTAACCAAGACCCTAATATGGGAAGGGGCAACACAGGAATGCAGAAAAGTCATTGCCCGTGAATGAAATGGGGTGATCACTGATTGCATCCTAGCCACCAAAGATTTGGAGACATAAACTCATGCTATGAGTACCCTTGCGCTGCCTTTCGCCTCTATGACTGCCAGTGCTCGCGCGCCCCCTAATGGCACAATGGGAAATCGCCCTTGTTGGGGATGTGGCAGGAACTGGTCATTTTAAAAAGGATTGCCCATCACTCTGGGGCTCATCCAAAAGAAAACAACCTCTTTTTGTAAGTCCTAAATGCAAAAACAGTTTTCATTGGGCCTCTGAATGCTGCTCTACGACTCAGCCTTTCAACTAAATAAGGGGCAGTCCTCAGCCCCGACCCCAATAGGACAAAGGCAACAGCCACCACCTCAAGTGTTATGGACTATTCCTATCCAAAATGGAAAAGCTAGAATGAAACTTAAAATCAATGGAACAGAATTTAAGGTCATCATTGATACGGGAGCTGACTGTACAGTCCTTAGAAAAGATGAAGTAGAAGGGTTGGGATTGAACCTAATTCCTGGTCCCTGCATACAAGGTGTCGGTGGAAAAACAGATTCCCTCCATGTCCAATGGCCTGTAAGATGTGAAGACTGCGATGGAGCCACCGGGGTTTTTAAACATCTTGTTGACCCTGGCCTTCCATGCAATCTTTGGGGAAGAGATGTCCTCACTAATATGGGTACTCTGATAACAACAGAGGATAAGGCTTTTTATGAAGACATCATAACCGATCAAGCCATTAATCACCCACAGTAGCCCCAATTCTAATTGTCACTGTTGCGTGACCAGAGCCAGTTCCACTCCAATGGGACACCACCAAACCCATTTGGGTCAAGTAGTGGATTATTTCCTCTGAAAAGCTCCCTCATCTCCAGGCTCTAGTGGAGGAGCAACTAAAAAAGGGACACATAGAACCTAGCATCAGTCCCCACAATTCCCCATTTTTATTATCCAAAAAAGTGCTCAAGGAAAGTGGAGATTTCTCCATGATCTATGTTCCATAGTCATATGAAAAAGATAGGAATGCTTCAACCCGGACTTCCACACCATTCTGCAATACCCAATTATTGGCACATTGCCATTATTGACATCAAGGACTGCTTTTTTCCACCCCCCTACATCCCAAAGATAAAGAATATTTTCCCTTCTCAGTATGGGAACTTAATTGTCAATTACGCACTCATAAATATCTATGGAAAGTTCTCCCTAAAGGTATGAAAAATAGCCCTACTATATGTCAGATGTATGTTGCCCATGCTATTAGGCCTTTGCTTTCCAAATGCTTTTGTGTCCAATACATGGATGACATTTTAATTGCACATAAAGATGCTACAACCATGAAAACCTGTTTAACACAACTCAAGGAGAGCCATACAGTGCTGGGCCTTCATATTGACCCCGAAAAATTCAACTCATAGCTCCTTATGCCTATCTTGGATATCATCTAAATCAAACAATTACCCCAAATGGGCCTCATATTGTCATTAAATCCGAATATACTTTAACTGAATTACAACAATTATGTGGACATATCAACTGGGCATGTGATTTTATGCGTCACCTCACCCAACAAATCCAACTGTTATTTCAATTGCTTCAGGGACCCTCTGACCCAACTTCCCTTCGTATACTTTCACCTGACGCTCAACAAGTTTCACAAGTCGCTGATCAATTATGGTCAATACCCTTGGTGTTTTTAGGTACCACCCAAAGAATCACCCTAATTATATTAAATAATAATGGCCTAATGGCAGCACTGACGCAAACCCATGGTGTGTTACAATGGGTACACCTTGCCACTTCCCAATTTCCAAAAATTAGCACACCCATTACTATGCTATGCAACCTGGCCATCAAAGGCACGGAAGGATGCCCTCAAACTTATGGCGGATTCCCCGACCTTCTTATATGGCCCATTACAAAAACAATCTTTGATTTCCTAACACCCGAAGAGGCATTAGCCTTACAAGTCACCCACTACTATTTTAATATTGATAATCATATGCCCCAACCCCCCTCCCCCTTTTAAAAGTTACCCAAGAACTCCCACTTTCATGGAAATGTTGTACTTGTTCCAATAGGCAACCTATCCATCAAGCCATTGTACTTTTTAACCGATGCTAACAAACTGTTTATGGATTTTACAATGCCAATACTAAAAAATATATGCTTCAACAACCTTCCCTGTCTGGTCAAGCTGCTGAAATACTGGCAATTTTGCTCGCCCTTACATCTTTTCCCAAAGAACCTCTTAATATTTTTTCTGATAGTTTATATACTGTACAAACTGTTGCCATTCTTCCTGAAGCTTTATTAAAAGATGATGCTCATGATGTAACATAAATAATGTGTAAACTACAAAATGTATTAGACAATCGTGTCCAACCCTGGTACATTCAACACATTAGATCTCAGACTAACCTCACTGAACCCCTAGCTGCTGGTAATGAAGCCATTGATTGCGCTGTCACACCAAATATACTACTCACCAATATGTGCATGGACCAGGCCCTAACATTACATGGTCATTGTCATTTATCAGCAGCTACTATCAAGCAGTTATTTCCTGATTTAACACACCAGCAATGCAAGCACATGATTCAATCTTGCTCCTCCTGTGCAACTCTTTTACCCTTAGGACCACTTCAACCCATGGGAACAATTCCACGAGTCCTTAGACCCAATAGCTCATGGCAAATGGACATAACCCATATCCCCCAATTCGGTAAACAAAAATACATCCATGTATGCACAGATACATTCTCAGGCTTTATAAAAGTCTTAGCCTTAACAGGTGAAACAACAAGGCACACTATTAAGTCACTTCTAGATGCCACTACAATTATGGGCGTTCCTTGGACCTTTAAAACAGACAATGGCCCTACTTACACCTCCAAACATTTTCGTGAGTTTGTACATTTTGGAACATTACCCACCAGACAGATATTCCATGTAACCCACAAGGCCAAGACATTGTTGAACGCAGTCAAAAAGAAATCAAGACACTTCTTTTAAAAGAAAAGGGGGAACTGGAGGGACTACAGCTTAAAGATCCCCAAACACAATTAAATTATTGCCTTATAGTAAAAAACTTTTTTAACGTTCACACCCACCATATGTGGGACGCCAGTGTCCCTGCATTGGGGACTCATGAAAACACCTACTCTGTTCCCTTTGGTTAGATGGAGGGACCCCCAACACAAGAAAATGGGAGGGCCCTGC
The DNA here is from genome assembly GCF_019054845.1 of Dipodomys spectabilis. Lineage (NCBI taxonomy): Eukaryota > Metazoa > Chordata > Mammalia > Rodentia > Heteromyidae > Dipodomys > Dipodomys spectabilis. Next base: position 947,749 of record NW_024870808.1, on the reverse strand, counting down.
TCCCTTAATGGCACAAGGGAGAGGATTTGCTTGTATCTTTCCAGACACGAGTGATATACCTGTTTGGATCCCACCTGGAGTTGTGTGACCAACCGTCTCCACATACAAACAAGATGTGTCAGCTATGCTTGAACAGCGCGAGGAGGAGGAGACATAAACCTCGAGCCCATGCCATCACTTGGGGAGACCTAAAGGGATTGGTAGAACAAGCCCAGACTATGGCCCCAGACACTGACCCGGGGCATGGTACTCTATTCTCCATATTGTGTGCCATTTTTACAGCCAATTCTCAATCAGCTGCAGGGCAGTGTAAGATAACCTTAGTGCCCAGCCCCCAAATCTTAATGATGGTAGGTGAAGTTACCACCATCTTCCCTCCAATGCTGTTTTCCAATGGCACGGTTGGCCTTCCTTTATCAGCAGATGCCTTATGGCATCAAAAAACAAACCTTACTTTTAGATAGAAGGGAGCCATCTCTTTTTGTTTTTCAAACGAGATGATAAAGCAATTTAATGGCTGTATCATCCCTCTTGCAACAGTAACGCATGGGATGGGATGGTTTAACTACACATGACCCTACCCCATTTGTCCCACTGGAAAAAATTGAAATCAGGCTACTGACATACCTTTTCATATGCAGTTGTGCCCACGCAGGGAGTTTAATAGCTTTGGCACTATTTCCACTCCTCTTGAGGAATTAGTGATTAGCCTTTGTGCCAATTCCTGGCAAGGCAAAGTATTTGGGGACCCCACATTGTCTCTCTACCCAGATATATACAACCAATCTGAAAAAGAAGCCAAACCTCAAAATCTGAATGAGTTTTATGACTCTTCAAGAGGACGATTGGGAGACCTAGGACGCCCCCCCCCCATGCCAATTGTTTGCTCATCACATTCCTGTCTAGATTTGATCCCTTTCCTATTGGCCAATACTTGTTGCTGTAACCAATCTGGATATGACCAGGTGTCAGGAATGGTAGTGGTTAGAGCACCATTCTTTTTTTGTCTAGGAGACAACTCCTCCACTACTTGCACTCTCAGCAATCACTGGCAACCCAATGACTCATATCCTATTGCAGGTTTGGTACGTGTTCCCCCATTTATTGCTCTGGCTACTAATGACTCTCAGTTTTTCCAGGTTCAATTGATTCGTCTGCGCACTAAAAGAGCAGTAGGATTGATCATTGCAATCAGGTCTGCAATCATCGCTACAGTTACTTCAACTACCACCGTAGCTATATTGCTGTTCCAAAGCGTGCCCATCGTGCAACAGATAAACCAGCTCATCCCTCAACTGTCATCCATTGAATTACAACATTTGCAATTTGCCAATCATCTTAGGGGAGGCCTCCTTGTGCTCCAACAACAAATAGACTTGCTCCAAGAACAGATTACGTTTCTTTGATTACAACAAGGAAGACTATATAATGCTATGACTACTTCTGTCAGCTTTCCACTCCCGCACCCAATGTCACTGAACTTAGTAACTACATCAAAGGCCCTTGGTCCCTTAAGTACTTAAACTTCACCCAAAACCTGCTGCATGATGTTACCTGCCTAAACCAGACCACCATACAGCTTATTCCCGGTCCCTCCTTTTTAGAAGATGTGCTTAAAAAGTTACAACAATGGTTTTTGCCATCCTCTCTGGTCATCTGGGGAGGCCTTGCACTTGTAGGGCTTACTCTCCCAGGAATTATTAAATGCTTGCACTCCTGGCAAAAATGCCTCCAACGACGGATCACCATAATGATGGCCATTTTAAAATAAAAGGGGAAATTTGTGGGTAGAACCGGTCACATCTGGTTGAGTCAGCTAGAGTAGCAGTTGAAGCACACTTCCTGCTCATAAAGACGTGACCCACAGGCATGTCTGCCTAGCTTGCCATCCATGAGCTGTCTACGCTCCCTACATGCCCCCCGAGGACCAAACAGTGCCTGTCCCCAAGCAGTGCCCATCATCAACTCCCCACTAAGTTGGCTGGGAAGGACTCAGGAGGTTGGGAAAGCTGGGGCTATAAAATCCCAACCCTTGTGCAGAAATAAACAGACTTGCTTAAGCTTGTTCTCCCAACATGTGTTCCTTGTGTGCATCGTTCATGCTTACCTCCTGCCGGAGATCTAGCCCTACAATGTAGCAATGGGGGAGGCCTTATAGTCCTTCACCTTCACTAGACTTGAAGCCAAGAATCTGTGATAAGTTGGAAATCAGGCAAGACTTAAGAGGAGGACAGAGAAATAGGACATAGGAGCATTGTACTTTTGTAACAGACACTGTCATCCCAGTTATGGGCAATTTAACTCTGTTCTTCTCCATACATCTTGTTGAGCAAATGCAAGACAAGAGAAAAATAATCTATTGAAATAATTTTGGAAAAATAACTTCACTATTCCTGATATTGTATCTAAGGAGAGTCTTAAGAGAGAAGATAAAAGTGCAGTATTCTTCGGTTTCCTCTAAGCATCTTGTTAGCAAAATGTATCTTTGAGGTTATAAGTGTTTGAACCAAAAATTGGTGGAATACTTATTTTTGAGGGCACTTTAGACAAAAGAAGACTTTCAAGGTAAAAGAAAAATGAAAAAAAATATAGCTAAATATTTGTGATCACAGCTTGTTGGGCTGGTATTTTGGAGACAAAGTTTTACATTAGAGATTGTCCTCATTAATATTGATGCTGGGATTCCGTGGCAACCAAATACAAGGGGGAAGTTTAATCGACTAGCTTGGATAAGTAAACAGCATAAGAAAAAAAATGTCAAATAATATTTAGTGAATTATTTTGAACAATTACTTTGCCAGAAAAAAGGAGGAAAAATATAATTCAAATTACTTGACTTAAACTTATGAATAAAAGTAGTCAATAGAAATGAGAGAAAACATAGAGAACTGTTTCGTCTCCAGTGGAGTAATGGGTTCTTGATCTTGTTTCTTCCATTCTATCTTCACACGCTATCAAGTGTGGCTCAGGACTGAAGAATCCAGTTCAGACCAAGAGAACTCGCAGAGGAAAATATTTGCAGCAAATGTAGGTGATTTAGACAATCTATTTAAATCTGTTAAAATTTCTCCTCTACCCCAAACTGCCCACTTTAAACAACTTTGTATGCTTTTCTCAAGATTGTCCTTCATTAACTATTTAAAATTTTGAGAGGTCATAATAATACTCTATAGAGATTGCTGTTTCGTTGTGCTTTTATTGAGTTTTTGTTTTTTGTTGTGTTTTTTTCACTGAATTTCAAAAAGTTGTTCTAGTGTGTTACAATTAAATATGTCCATCTAATTGTTCAATGTTCCTGGATCAGAGTCACTCCTTATATCATTTTCAACCAACCTGTTCTACAAGATTTATTTCCGATTTACCACTTCCTTTCTCACATGTGTACAATGAGTATTCTAACTGTACTTGCCCCTTGTTCCATTTTTCATTCATTCTATGACTTGACTATTATTCCTCTCTGGTTTCAACTTCCTGATAGTCATTCTTTTAAAGTGTCTGTTAGTCCTTTGAAAGGTTTATATACATTCCATGGAGTTTCAATTCTGCATATACTTAAACTGATGTCAGCTTATATTTCCATAATTCATTCATCTGAAGTAACAATTTGCAAGACTGGAGACATGAAGCACCTAGACATGATTTTATTCTCCTCTATTTGGAAGATTAATCTGTAGTCAACAAGAAAGTTTAAAAATGGCTTAGAATGTATTCCTATCAGTTTTATAAATGGCTTTGTACAGTGGTTTGTGATTATTTTATTTTACATGGGATAAAATTTTCTACTACCTATAAGTTTTGGAAAAAGAAGAAAACTGAAATTTACTACTGAAGAAGAATAAGATAGAAATAGAAGACAGATTTTATGTTTGTCAAATCTGTGATGAGTACCCATATTCAAGACTTAAAGTCATATTTCTTACTATGTTAGACAGATAGGGAAAACATAAAAAACCATATGATAAAGCAACTATTCATGACTATTATAAATGTACTTATTATGTGATGAAATTTACTTTATTAGCTAATGTTTTGGTTTGAAATATGGGAGGCTGATCTATTTAATGAATTTTCGAAGGCACCTACTGAAAAACACAAATGGTGGGGGAGGGGGTCCTATTTCTCCACTTTAATGAATGGTTGAACCTGTTTGGCATTATTGCTGGGTAAATAAATCAACTCTATTGTAACTTGTCCCTACACTTGAAAAACTAGTAAAGTCACTAAATATCATCTACATGTAAAGTGTTATTTTGGTAAATGTGATTTTAAAAAGTTTATTTGAAAAGGAATATACTTTCAGGAGATTAAATGTATTTTATCATTTGTTTGAGAATGACAACATTTTTACACTACAGAACCAAGGTTTCCTGAAGTACCAGTGTTTTGAAGCACTAAGGATCTTCTCAATTAATGTATTTTTCTGAATTATATTTGACCTCTATGTCAAGTATTCCTAGCATTGGTAGACCAATTATGAATCTATCATTCCAGGAACTATTTTTTGGCCTGTTGATGCTGGACTGAAATCATTCATTTATCATTAGGAGAGGGATATTACAAATAATCTTGTGACATTTTTGGTCTTGTTCACTCATATGGAGTGGTCATCTGAAAATTGAAAGTTTGAATTACTGTACTTTCACATTTTGTGATTTCATCTTGCATTTTAAGTTGCCTTGTATTTCCCAATTACTTACTGTTAATTCCTGCATTTCAAGGAATTGGGGCCCTGAAATAAAGGAAATGAGAAATTGAAATGGGTTTTCAATTACTTTCTGTTGGCATGTTGCATGGGCCTAGGTGAGATCTCTTGCCCTAGTTATCTGATCATGCAGATAACTGGGATCCTAGGACTCGTGGAACCTGTAGAAGAATATTGCCTTTTAGACATCATATCAGCAAAATTTGAGTATAATCAGTAGGAATGCTTCAGAAATATGGAGAAAAACAGTTTGGGACCAGCGAGTTAAAACAATAAACAGAGCAGCAGAGTAAAATCCCTTATAAATTAGAGGAAAACAACATTGTTTTTTTTACCATGTGAATTCAGAAGACCAAGAACACTTAGAAGGTATCACAAGTTTATACCAAAAACATTGCTTTGTTACTTTTTATATTCTAATATATATTCTAATCCTGATTATTTATATTCCAATCTATTTATTGTAATAAATATCAATTAATGTGTCAAATTACCAATTAATTCCAGTAAGATTCACTGTGTAAAATATAAAATCAGTTTTTTTAATATAATGGATTTTATATAACTTTTCCACACCCTTCCAAACCTCACCCCACTTTAATTTTTTCTAGTTTCATACATCTGCATTGAATATTATGCCTTCACTCTCTTCCTCCATAACTCTCTTTATTCCTTCCTTTTGACTTCCATTCACATCTTCCAAGTGATAGTTTCCTGGTATTCATTTTCTTGGAGTAAAATTCAATTTTATAAGAAATTACACCTTTGAAATACTCCTCTGCAAATAGCATGCTTTGGTTAATATTTTTGTGTAAACTTGTATAAATTTCTAGCTTCCAAATATGAGATAGAACATGGGTACTTTGTGTGTCTGGTTCTGACTTAGTTCACTTAATATATTTTTAGATCTATCCATTTCATTGCAAATAATGTAAGTCTTCAAAATGGATGGGTGTAATCCAATTCTGTGTATGTGCCACACTTTCTCCAACCATCACTCCGCCAAAGGGCATCTGGGCTGTTTCCGTAACTTGGCTATGGTGAATAGTGCATTTTAATGTAAACATTTGGAAGAATTCATCACTACCTTTATGGGAGCAATCCTCTAGCTAGTTTTCCAGAATAAGCACATGCCTCCCTTCATTTTCATCACAATGTATTGCAAGTCCTCAAAAACACACTTCCCCCTACAGGTCTTAATAAGCTAAAACCACACTATGCCCATATTCTTTCAATACAAGTTTTTCATAATTGTACATATAATTCAGTGAGAACCTTCTATATAGTTTCCTAATGTGAGAATGAGGGACATGACAGAGTAAAAGTAAGAAATATGCAATTTAATTAGCTATTATCATATTTAAAATCATTTTCAGCACTAATTCATAGTCTCAAATAATATTATTAAAACTATTGGAGGCTATTGCCTGGCATCCTGGTTATTCAGGAGGCTGAGATCTGACAATCATGGTTTGAAGCCATCCTGGGCAAGAATGACGAGGAGCCTCTTACCACCAAACAATCAACAAAAAATCAGGATTGGAACTGTGGCTCAAATTAGTAGAGTGGTAGCCTTGAGAGAAAAATCTCAGGGACATCATCTAGGCTCTTAGTTCAAGAAGTAAATCTACCCAAATAAAATCTATTTAATTTACATCTGTGTAAGTAAAGTATTTCCATCACCCAAATGCACAACCATGCTCATTTGCAAGGTAACTCTGTTTTGTCTGAAGTACCATAAAACAATTTCACTTAACTTGAAAGCATTGCACCATGGGTTCATTCTATCTCTCTCATGCATTTTTCCACTCAAATACTCAAATCTTACAATTATTCCAATTACTTAAAATCATAGCTTTTTACTTCAATGCCCAAATATTAAAGTTTAAATTGAGTGTCTTGTGCCTCCTAAATGGGTATTCTTACCATTTTGTCATGTCTGTAGCCCTAAATTCTCCTGATTATTTTTCATATAATTGTGTATGACCTTGGGCTCAGATCACGTTATGCTATTTTTCCTGTAATTTAGAATAATAGGTGCAAGGCATTGTTTACAGATATTTCTGTCCAGTCTGGGCTTTAACCTCTATTCTCACAACAGTAGGCTCCCATGTAGTCAGGATTTTCATAAGCTTGTCATAGCTGATGTTTTTTTTTTAAGTCTTTGCAGTTCTTGAATACTGAATTAATTTGTTTTCTTGGGTTGTTTTGTTCCATTTGAATGTATGTGTTGAGTTGTTCCTCACTTTTCCTTTTGTTTCTTTCAATCAAGTTCTTACCTAAAGTGCTGAGAAATCAATTCTTTTTCATGATAGTCAAGGTGAACATGATTTGTTCCAAAGCAATTTCAGTAATATTTAAACACCTTCATATCTATGGATGGTATATAAATTATAAGTGCTGCGAAGGGTCTTTTTATTTTCACAGCAGTCTTTGTCATACACAGACAGATCATGAAATATATGAAGAAAATGAAACTACAGATGCAAGCAAAGAGAAGAAAAACCTATTATTAATTGTTTGACAGAGGCTTCCCTTCTAGTGAAAGAAATACGTTGCTTGATGCAGGATTTCACAAAATTATATAGCTTGGAGGAAACTAAACAATCACCTAATTCTACAGAATTGAGGGAGAATAATCAAACTCCTGAATAGTTTATATTTGGGTCAAATAAAAGCATGCTTCCAAAAAGAGAGTTGACTTAGAGAAACATGATGAGTTGTATGTAAATAGATGCTTAGTTGATTTTGTTGGTTTGTAAACTAATACAGGGAAATAGAGTACAGCAAGGTAAAAAAAGAACTTCGCATTGAAACATTCACGTGTGTGTGTGTGTGTGTGTGTGTGTACATGCATGTGTATATACACACACACATGTGCAAGAGCTCATTCATTCATTCATCATCCTTAAGTTTCTGTGACCAAGGATAGGGGTTTACCACTTGAGCCATTGTTCTCTTTCAGGTTTTTTGGAGATAATCGCATGTATTTTCATGATTGGACTGGCTTTGAATAGTGGTCTTCATATCTAAGCCTCCAGAGTAGCTAGCTAAACTTATTCAGCCTCCAAGTAGCTAGTTAAAATTGGGGCTATCCTTTACGCTTCACTGCTCTTTTATTCTTGTCCTGAGGTGTTCACATGCCTAAGTCATATATATGTCTAGTTGCTTTAAGAAATACTCTTACTGCTTGGCACCAAGGGCTCCCATCTGAACTCTTACCTACTAAGGAGGCTTGAGAACAGAACCCAGGCCAAAAGTTTAGTGGACTTCCTTCTCAATCTATAGCTGGGTGCATTGGATCATTTCCACCACCCTACACTATCTACAGGTTAAGATTGGAAGGACTGCAGAATCCAGGCCAGCCAAGGTAGGAATCTAGACAAGTTGGTGTGCAACTCCTATGCCTTTGATAATGGGCAGGCTAAAAAGACAGATCAGGTGCATGTTCTTGTGGAAAGGGAACCCTTATCCTAAAATTAACCACTGATATGACACCAGTCTACCAAAAACAATACCCTAATTTGAACACAATTTCCCACAACCAAAATAAGTATATACTTTAACATGCAAAAACTTAGTACAATCTGCTCTTTGCTCTAATATCAGCTTCATCTAATTATCATATGGTGAATAGTTTCTTCATTAAACTTATTATATATTTAAAAAGACCTAGAGCCGGGCGTTGGTGGCTTATGCCTGTAATCCTAGCTACTCAGGAGGCTGAGATCTGAGGATTGCGGTTCAAAGCCAGCCCGGGCAGGAGAGACCGTGAGACTCCTATCTCCAATAAACCACCAGAAAACCGGAAGTGGCGCTGTAGCTCAAGTGGTAGAGCACTGCCTTGAGCTGAAGAGCTGAGGGACAGCGCCCAGGCCCAGAGTTCAAGCCCCACGACCGACAAAAAAAAAAGAAAAAAAGACCTAGAAAATTCTTTCTCACTTATTAAGTGCAAACGAATGGCAAATTGCCTCATTTCTTACATATTGACTACCACTATAAATTCATCTTATGATTATTATTAGTAGTAATATATTCTGATTTATTACTTTACTTTGTAACAGTTTTTAAACTTTTGGCTTCTCTGCTGAAGTTGAAGTATTTAAATAGTATCATCAAATTATATTACTTGGGTACTTAGGGCAGTTTTTTAAAAAGTTTTTAACACATGGTTTCTAGTAATTCTGTTTTTTTTTTAGGTGGGGGGTCCAGTCGTGGGACCTGAACTCTGGGCCTGGGCGCTGTTCCTCAAGGCTAGTTCAAAGCTAGCACTAGACCACAGCGCCACTTCTGGCTTTTTTTTTTTTTTCTATTTATGTGATGCTGAGGAAACGAACACAGGGACTCAAGCATGCAAAGCAAGAGCTCTACCACTGAGACAACTTCCTAGCTCTCTACAAATTCTTAATAGGTATATTATTTAGTTAATTTTTAATTTCAATTTAATTTTATTGTAAAGGTAATGTACAGAGGGGATACAGTGATATAAATAAGGTAATGAGTACATTTATTATGGAAGGAATATTGTTATCTCTTCCATTGATTTTTTTACACACTCAAAAAAAAACTACTGATGCTTTTCCTGTCGCTATTGCGCATTGGGTACTTTTCTTTCTTTGTTCATGCATTTTTTTTTATTATAAAGTTGATATACAGAGGGCTTACAGTTACTTAAGTCAACTAAAGAGTATACTTCATTTTATTTTCTAAATTTCAAATTTTGAACTTAATTATTTTCTTTTGTTTCTTTAGGGTAATTTTTTTTTCAGAGTTGTAGGATTAGTTAATTTAGTTTTGCATAATTTTAACACATGTAAATTATTCAGACATATATTTTGCTTTCAAAATAGTTAACATGTGAATATTTAAAGATTATTTTCTTAAATTTTATATGGTTGGTGAATTTAAATAAATTTATTTTCTTATAGTTCTAAACATATTTTTCCAGGTAATAAATACTGTATTTTCAAGAATCACATACTTTATTAAAAAAGGCTTCATTACATGGTGAGTTTTTGGAAATATTTGTACTTGAATTTAAAAAAATGTTTGAGCTGTGCATAGTGATTTGTGGTTTCCATTTTTTAACTATGGTGGGATGTATAAATAGGGTTTGTAATTCGGGAGAGACTGGGAAACTATGAGACCTTATCATAACATTTCCAGAGTGAAATGATTAGAGATATAGCCATCCCTAGCAAGATATAGAGCACCTGGATATCATATTCTAAATCTTGAGTTAAAAAACCAGTAACATCAATCTTTGGTTAAAATAAAAGGATACATGTTTCAAAATGGTTATTATTTAAAACTTGTTTGCAAATTTCACGTCTTTTATTTCTTAATTTTCAATTTACTTAATCTATAAGGATCCAAGTATCTTGTGACTATTTTATTTCTACTAAACTTTTAAATTGTATGAACAATGTTATGATTTCATATATTAAAATAATTTTATTATTTGTGATAATTTCCTCTGTTTAATATGATAATAACAATATTCCAAATGTGTGTATTTGGTGTGTGTGTGTGTGTTTATGTGGATTTTTTGTGTGTGTGCTTTGTGTGTACTTTGTAAAGCTTGGGAGATCACACAATTGTTTCACATATGTTAGGCCAATGTTTTACCACTGAACTATACTGTCTAGTAATAATACAAATTGTGTTTTACGTTATGATTTTTAAATTGTCATTCCTAGTATGCTTTTTCAAAATTATATATGATAAAATATGATCCATCTTCTATACACGTTAGCAATTGTTATTGTTATTCTTTCTCTTATTTCTTTGGAAATTAATTATATTCCTATTACAACTTTTTTACATTGTAACAGCTCTATTCAATGCATTATTTTCTATTTTATTTTTTCCATGTTATCTGACTTTCAGTCCAAACTATCAGGTGGATTAAAAAGAAACTAGAATCAGGACACTTTATTTTTCTCCTTCTCTTCTCTAAAGTTTTTCTGTTTTTTGAAACAATACCAATGAAATACAGCTCCTATGTGGTCCACCATTCTTCCCCCTCTCTCTCACTTCTGCAGTACAGTTCAAGTCGTTATCATTCAACTTTGTTATGCTATAATGTTATCTAAATCTTAACTCATTCCTAAATTAATTTTAGTTGCTTTGAGCAATCTCTAAAGACATTTTTCTATATATAATATCAGGGTTTGTGTTTTCACCAGGTGCGAAATATGAGTGCCTTTCAAACGTCTAGATATCTCTGGAGAATATTGATCCACCTGCTCGATGATCTCATATGTAAATTCAAGGAATACAGGTCAATCAGAACAATCTCGTAAAATGGTTTAGCTTGAGCCTTCATAGTAGCTTTGAATCATATTACCATGTTTAGTGAAGATAACATAGTTGTACTATAAGAACAAACACATAGAAGAAGGTAACAGATTTTTCAAAAATAATTTCTTAATTTTATGGTCCACAGATTTTGAAAAGGATGCTATGACTTTATGAAATAAAAACAGAATCTTAAATGGTTGTATTGGCACTATTGCCTCTCTAGATTTAAAGAATGATCTTAGACTACTACCTCAATCCTTTGTTTCTTTGTATGTTGGTCATAGGGTTTGAACTCTGGGCATGGGCACTGTCCATGTGCTATTCAGCTCAAGATGAGCACTCTACTGCTTGAGCAACAGCAAAACTTCCGATTTTCTAGTGCTTTATCCGATATAAGAATCTCATGGACTTTCCTACCTGGGCTGGCTTTAAACCATGATCCTCAGATCTCAGCCTCCTGAGTAGCTTGGATTACAGGCGTGAGACACCGGCACCTGGCCTACCTCAAACCTTATAAAGAATGATTATCAAACTTAATGTGAGATGTAAAAACATATAAAACCTAAATGTAAAAATTCATGACATTGGATCAGTAAAGGTTTCTAAAAATTTGACATGGAAAACATTAGTGGCTAAAGAAAAGAAAGAACGAGATTATATCAAGTCATAACTTTTCATAATTCAAAGGCCACTATAACAGAAGTGAAACCATATCCAAAAGATAGAGCACACATATTTGTTAATGCTACAATGTTAATGCTACAATGATTCTGAAACTTTAGTATTTTTTTTTTGGTCTGCTGTGGGGCTTGAACTCTGGGCCTGGGTGCTGTCCCTCAGCTCTTCAGCTCAAGGCGAGTGCTCTACCACTTGAGCTACAGTGCCACTTCCGGCATTCTGGTGGTTTTATTGCAGATAGGAGTCTCACCGTCTCTCATGCCCAGGCTGGCTTTGAACCACGTTCCTCAGATCTCAGCCTCCTGAGTAGCTAGGATTACAGGCATGAGCCACCAGCGCCTGGCTGAAACTTAAGTATTTTTATATCTTCTAATTCTATATAAAATTTTTTCCTGAATAGGACATTTCTTTAAATAACATATGTAAATTAATAGTCAATAGGAGGAGCATATGAAATAATCTCCTCTTTAGTGTCTAAGAAATAATAAATAGAAAACTCACTAGTATGACCATAATATAAAAAGAGGATGCAAAATATAGTAATGCATTTGTGGAGAAATTGATATACTTCTCATAGTGATCGATTTGTATAATACTGCAATCATTTTAGCAAACAAGGTTTCAAGTCTTCAAAAGGTGAAAGGATCCAGGCATTACACTTCTATGAATGAATTAAACAGAAGTAAAAAACTTTTTGGACAGAGAATGTAGTTAATTGACAGTGAACTTGAATAGTATGTGTGAGACCCTGGAAATGATACCCAAAAACATATTTTGAAAAGACTCACTGTAGAGGATGTATGCTGGACAAATTCCTGTATCTGAATTTTATATCTATCTTAATGTCTGTTCTAAAATTTACAGCATTTCTATTTGAAGAAATGCAAGTTTGTGAAAATTAGGCTTTGAAAACCTATGAAGGTACAATTCACTTCCAAAGCACTAAAATGTATACAATAAAAGGAGATAATATATTGTAAATGAATTGCATGTCAGGAAAAAAAAAAACTATTGTTAAAACTTCTTTCACACAAAATGCAGAATAGCTAAAAAGATGTTTTTGGTGTTGGTGAAAAACCCTTTGTAAACTACTGCATTTAAAACAAAGATGTTTTCTGTTTATTTTTAGGGTATTTTGTCAGTTTGAGTTTATACAGTGATATCTCAATCCAAAAGTATATGTGATAACTGGAATACCTAGGAATTATGAATCACTTCTAAATTATTTTTTTATTATTTTTATTTTTTTATTGTGAAAATACTGTACAGAGGTGTTACAATTATATGGACAAGATAATGAGTATATTTCTTATCAAGCTTTGTAGCCTCCTCCTTTGTTTCCTCTTCCTATCCCTTCCCCTGCCTTCCCACCCAATCCTCCCCTCTACCTCCCCCACCAAAGTTGTAAAGTTCTTTTTGACATAACGACTTGTACATCTCATTGTTGCAATGGGTCCACCCGTATCCCTATTTTTTCCTCCATACTTTCCCTTATTTACAATATCTACTATATGTCTGAGTCAAGCAGAAAAGATCAGATAAGGTGATGTTAGGGAAATGAACCCTAAGATATGAATTCAAAGGTTTTCTTTCTTTCATGAGATTGTTTCTAACACATTTATAAGGTTATTTATTTGTTGCTTTGTATGTCCCTCCCCCACAGTATAACCCCTGCTTTCACTGTATTTGATGTCAGTATAATTTGTGGAGGGGAAGGGGAAAAACTTTTAAGTAATTGAGAAACTTTTCTAGAAGAAACTTTTAGGAAATGACAGAAGACACAAATCTATCCATCTGCACTTTTTGAAAGTCATATGCTAATTACTCAATCCAATTGCTTATCTCTACTTTGCTATGAAAAACGTATTCTCAAGATAAGAGCCAAAAGCAGTGAAAAGAACAAAATACACAATCATCTTGATTTATTTGTGAAAGTAACAAATGAAATGAAACAATTCCACTTAATGGACTCCAATATTAGTGTATGTGAAGAAGTTCCTGAATGCCAATAACCATTAAATTTTGGAATTTTAATTTCTATTAACATGAAAACTAGAACAAGAAAACAAATATAGACTTAGAGTGAACCAGCCTTGAAATCATTTTCTTATTTGTTTTGAAATTACAAAAAAATTGATACTCCTTTGATACTCATTTAAAAATATTTATCACTTATGATAATTCAAATACCAAGCCAGAGTAATTTTATATAATCATTATAAATATCATTTTATTAGTATTGTAAAATAGAATAATAAAAACCAGTCCCAATATATGACCTACCTATCATTATTCTTAACTTCTAATCATTACCTAAATCTTAAACAATCTAAATAGTCAAGTCTTTAACATAGACATAAATATTCTATACTTTTTACTTAACATTTTCCAGGGGTATGTATTCATGTTTCTAAGAAATGTTCACAGCAGTTAAAAGATGCTTTTTTAAAATTAATGTGATATATTTTGTTGTTGTGGGTGTTGTTTTTAGTGGTTAATTGGAGATAAGAATCTAACAAGTACTTTTCTGTCTGGGCTAGTTTCACAAACAATTCTAAGATCTCAGAACCCAGAATTGCTCTTATTATAAGGGTGAGTTACAGGCACTTGGTTTCATGAAGTTTTTGTTAAAATTATATTTTAAGATGCTTGTTTCACTATAATGTATATCATTCTACACATAAATTTAGATATATGTATATATTTCTGAGGACAAATAATCTCTAAAAATGTACTATTCTACACATAACATTTACATATATATAGAAGACAGATATATATATATATATATACATATATATGTATATATATTTGTCTCCGATATATATATATATATATATATATATATATATCGGAGACAAATTCATCTAAAATATTTATGCTACTCTTTTTGACCTTTTTCATTTCAAAGATATACAGTATATTTTTCTAAAAGTTTCCTAGATTAAAATAATTAATATTTCTATAGAAAGTAGATTTTATTACTTTCAAGGGAGTTTTAGATATACACATGATATTTTAGTAACATTTACAGTATATTACTTGATAGGGTTCTGCCCAAACTCTTAAATATTTGATTGTAGTTAGGGGGAGAGAGGAAGTTAAATCATACTGATTAGGAATTTGCAATGTTTCAAAAATTCTATTCCATAATTTGTTATAAGCACATAGTCAAGCTACCTGATATGGTTTAATTTTTTTGTTCATTTGTTCAAAATTTCAATATGGATGCATGCTCAGTGGTAACATTAAACTTATTAATCAAAAGATAAATAATAATAAAATCATAGACATATATCTGACGTTCAATAATAAGCACTTATAATGCTAATAATAATTTTGATGGAGAAGATGATGACCACAGTGTAGCCTGATAATGACGATGTTGTGATTGAAAAGGAAATAAAAAACTTAGACATCTTTGAAGCTGGATTTCCCACATTGAATGCATAGGTATAAACAGCGTTGGATTACATACAATAAGAATAACAGGAGAAGGGCTGGGAAGGTGGCTCAGTGGCAGAGTGCTGGCCTTGCCTACATGAGGCTCTGGGATTGATTCCTCAGCACCACATAAGCAGAAATAAGAGGAAGTGGCACTGTGGCTCAGGCCCCATGACGAACCAAAAAAGAAAAAAAAAACAGAATAACAAAAGAAGAGTTTGAATATCAAGGAATAAAATCTCATAAACAGGTAGAGACAGTAAAAACCCTAATGTTATTCCAGGAGACATTCTAATGTATACTCACTGTTGTTGTTGGTATTATTTTCTTTAAAATCATCTATTTCCACATTTTGACTAAGATGTAGGTTCCAACTTAGTGTGATTAGATCAAATAACATTCTTCTCTAGATACCATTCAATAACCAATGTTTTCCAATGATATATTAAGAGTATGTTCTTCAGTACAGCTGTAAAGACATGACACAATTTACATAATACTACTTACATATCTGAAGTTACCATAAAAGAACACAGGCTGTAGAGCCAGAAGTTAAAATTTATTTTTACTTCTGCATGAAACTATTTCTGACTTTATACCAACAAACTGAATTCGACTCTTTCCTTATTTGAAAGCTAAGGTAGAAAATGTAAGGACTCGTCACTTTTCCTTTTCCTTGCTCTCGAATTCAACAAATATATTCTTCAATATTTCTGGTAGATTACATCCATTTACAGATGAGAAATGTAAGACCAACAATCAATGTTGTGAGTAAATAATGATACTAGAATTTTTGTCTGAGTTCTTCACTCTGTGTGCTTACAAGAAGTGTCACTGGGTAATGGAGAGGATCAATATGAAAAGACTATGGGGAGAAATGCATACTGTGTAAACAGTTGTTTTAGGACTGAGTGACTGGTGTTGAGTATTTGCAATAGGCTGGTGTCAGGGGCATATAAAGGAGTACATAGAAATTACATTAGTGACAGAAACAGAAAATCTTGATCATTCATCTTATCTAATGGATAGTGGTGGGGTAAGAGGAAATCTAAAGTTTTTCCACATCTCTGTCTCCTAACTGTGTTAGTTACATTCTTGGTGATAAGGATTATAGGTGGAAAAGATGGATTTAGAGGAAAAAACCTATCTGATAGTTCTAAGGTTTATTTTAAACAGATTCAAAGATAGGTCTGTTTGGACATCATCAAAATATTCACGACCATGAATATGAAAAATAATAATAAAATTAGGCACATTATTAAAGGGAAGAGGAAAAGGAAAGTTTTGACGAAAGTGTGAACAATGTGAGTACCAGTGTGGAGAAGATTGAAGGAAAGAGATAAATAAGGAAACAAAAAAGTAATAAACACAGATTTACAGAAGAAAAGGAAGGAAAGAATTTTCAGGAAGATATTGAAGGAAATCTACTATTTGGATTTGAAAAGTAAAAGGATATAGACAAGTTCAATAAGAACAGTATTTTGGTGAAAGTCATATTGATAAAATGTAGAGATATGAATGTGAAGACATACAATTCTGGATCCATAAATTCAACATGTCCTGTTGATTCTAAATGTTGGGAACAAATGATTTAATCCTGAACTTAGAAATATTATATACATATAACAGTCATGAACTTTTCTTAGTGTTATTCTGTGAATATTTTTGAAAACTTTATTTAGCCAGGAGACTATAGATTGAACTACAGCACAGACAAACCTAATTTTTCCTACAGTTCCAATTAGTGACCCACCTATCCATATCAGTTTGGGATTTTATTGAAATATATTTAGATATGTTTGGATATCTTATCAGCCTACTCATTATAAATGTAGTAAAAGTAACACCAAGTATTAGGTTGAACATACAGCTTTACTGATTTGACTGAAGGCTCCTGGAATTGATTCCTCTTTAGAATAGAAAATGCCTCAATAGCCATTGACACATCATAACTGTCATATACACTATTGAAATCAAATTCTTGTTAGGTTTATCTCCATGCTGAAATAACCCTGTCAACCAACCTGACACAAATTCTTATATGTAGGAAAATGATCTTATAAACTTCAAGCTTTTATTGAATGGAAAAGTTCTGATATTACTCTCACCACTAGGATTAAATTCCTAAAATGATAAGACATTTTGCTTTAATGCCTTTCTTTCATTTTCTCATACACATTGTCAAGAAGTGAAGCATTCTGATTTAACAATAATACAATCCCAACTTGTATTAACACAACATCTAGGATCTAATGTTAATTCGGTTACTTACTAAATAGCTCCAGATTTTGTGGATATTTATATTTCTCCTGGGTAAACTAATGAACTCCAGGATAATGTCCCTAAGAAGCCTTTCAATTCTAATATTACTGTTTGTCTGAAAATGCTTTAAATTCTACATCCTTTAATGTGGGCAGAGAGTTATATTGTGGAACTTTTCTCCTCAGAGGCTGAGTATTACCGTATTACTTAACATGGACAAAGTACCTTCATTCATAGACTGGGCATGTACAAACAAGAAGTGGTAGTTGAACAATGTTCTTAGCAGTTTGTACAGATGAAATGGAAATAGAGCAATTCTGAACTCAAAAAGAATGTGCAAAGAAGACAAAGTCACAAAGTAGAATGTGCCAAGAAAAGCTTAAGTATAATTTCAAATAATGTGCTCAGGTGTGAGGGTGTGTTCAAAGTACAGGTTCAGACAACGTAGTTGGATATCTTGGGCAGAAAACTTCTTTAAACTATTCTGGGATAATTGTATAAGTAGAGGCCCCTTAGTCTGACTCTAATCAGCCACAACATCATCAACTTAGGGACTATTTTCCAAGTGCAAAGTGAAAAAAAGAGGGCTGATCACAGTTAGTGTTCAAGTTGAAGCAATGGCAATCACATAACTTTTCTCATAAGTGTTCATTTATTTTGGAGCATTTAAGTAGAAAAAAGCCAAGTAAATATTATATTGGTCTCATTTTAACTTAGAAGTTATAGATTATGTCTTTTTATACTCTAACTTGGGACAATGATCTGCTGTCAGTTATTTTCTTCTCTTACCCTTCTTTTGCCCTTCCACTTACATAACAATTATTTAAGGAGACATAATTTAGCTTGCATTTCTAAATTCTTCAAAATTATCTGAACTACTTCATACTTCTGGCAGCCTCCTATATCTTTCTCAAGGGAAATATTTTGTCACTACCATTTTTATCCTACATGTATTGGATATCTTCCTGCCTAATTCAGTGCAATATAGACCTTAAATTCATCCTATATCTCAACACTTGTACCATCATAAAATACTATCTTACTTAGAAATCATGATATTAGTATATCTGGTGAGGTGCCATCTGTCATTTTTGAATGGTCTTAAGTGATACTTACATGCAATCATGTTTTAAACCAATATGCCACTCCGTAGATGAATGAATTGACAAAATGTGGTTTATATATGTACAGAGTAAGTCTATGCTTCCAATTCATAAGGAAATGGAAAGACTTGGAAAAATAAGCAAGACACAAAGAAACAGATTCTATGGTTTCCCACATTTGTAATAACTAGGAATTATCTTAGATAGTCCTAGAAGATGAGCAGAATGGCTCAATAGCTATGTATAAATGACCATATAAAATGATGCTGAGCAAAATAAACTCCTAGGTATGGAAAGAGAGGTTTTTCTTTGTGGTTGTTATTTTTAATGTACTATGTGATTAATTTTTCTTTTTTGTTTTCCCCTATGGTTTGTCCACTGTTGAATTTGATTTTAGTATCTTGTGTGTTGTATGTACATTTATCTTCATTTGGCAAGGGAAGCAGAACAATAAAATGGCGAGACAAAGGACAAAAGGCAAACCAATACAATAGCCACACTCACAGGACAACATGTTGGAAATTTACATTACAATTTGTGAGGGGTATTGGGGTGAAGGGAAAGTGTGAGAAAAAGTGGGAGGGGGTAAAAATTTTGACATGTTATATATTCAATACCTTATAATTACTGCAACCCCTTCTATACATCACCTTCACAATAAAATTAAGTTAAAAATGAGCTACATAAAATATAATTTCACTGTATTTTTATAGTAAGTATTATTCTATATGTATTATCTTTTAAAAATGAACATTTTGGCTGCTAATTTGAATTAGCTCTTTCTTTATCAGAGTGACATCAACTGGAATGTTATCAAACTACATAATATTTTCAGAATATACTTGCCATTATTTTGAAAAAAACATCATTTTAGTATTGTCTTATACTAAAGCAGAAAACAGTTCAATTCTATGGAAACCCCTAACTTTGAAAACTGCCTAATTGTTAAGAGGACAGAATATATCTGTTCCTCAACATTCCTATGACTACTAACTACTCATTTTCAAATTCTGAACATGCCATACCAGAGACATTCAAAATAGTACCTCTTTGCATTTTATTTAATTCTGCAATAGATGCAGTTTTCAATGAGGCACTTCATATTTAAAAGTCAACAGAAAAAATAGACACGTTATTGTAGAAGATAAAACTATGAAGTATCTATAATAATTAATTCCTTTTTTTGTCTGTCGTGGGGCTTGAACTCTGTTCTTGGGCGCTGTCCCTGCACTCTGCAACTCAAGGTGAGTGCTCTACCGCTTGAGCCACAGCGCCACTTCCAATAAATGATTCCATAAGAGTAAACATTTGTTCATCAGAGTAAGCGATTATTTCTATGACAGTCAATCCCAAGTTTTTATGCCGTAAAGTCATCCTAGCCCAACAGTTTCCAACTTGTAAGGTGCACCTTAAATTCCCTAAATTCACATCATGACTAGTTTATCACTATTGTGAAAAAATACTACACTTCTGCTAATGTGATGCCCTTCCTATTGTGGAAAGAATACTACACTAAACTTTGCTACATCATTTTCCCCGCAGTGGTATTCTTGAGATCAGAACACTAGCAAACATTATTTATTTTTATTTTTATTTTATGTTTTTTATTACATATATATATTATATATCACAGATATTCAGGAGATCTGTATATCTTAATATTAAGATTTGAAGATCATGGTTGAAAGCCCACCCAGGCAGGAAAGTTCCTTAGATTCTTATCTCCAATAAACTCATAAGGAAAAGCCAGACCCAAGTGGCACTGAGGTTCAAGTGGTAGAGCAGTAGCCTTGCCCAAAAACAGGTTCAGGGATAATGCCCAAACCCAGAGGTTAAGCCCTAGGACAAACCAAACAACAAAAACAAAAAAAAACAAAACCTCAAACCTAGCATTTTTCTCATTGTATACAGAGGTACATAATTAAGGAAATTTCTTCCTGTGTTATGTATAGGTAGAAAAAAAAAGGATGTCACACAATTACGCTCTTCATACCATGTTACACCAAAGTCTCAAAAGATTGCTCTTTTTCTATATTTATTAATTAATATCATCAATTTGTTGGCAATATTTCTAGATTATTCACATTATCATTTTACACATGAACTGTTGGGATTATCTATTAACTAAGTTCTTATTATACCTCACTTGAAAAACTGCTCTAGTCAATTAATGCCAGAATCATTTGTGAATTTGTAAATTAAATCTTTTACTTGAAAAGAATTTTGTAGTATCCTATAGAATATTAAATTACAAACAAAAAAACATCTATTTTAAATCTAAATTCTAATTTAGCCAGGTCCACAAAGTCCTACATTAAATGAACTTTCCTATTTCTCCAGGCTTAAACTTTTGTAATCCTTCATCATTTCTTTGGAATCTAACAGAATGATGCTTAACTTTTCAAATTTTTGGTTGGGAATCATAAGCTCTTTTGCATGCAGAAATGTTCTGTAATTAAGACAACAATTTAAACACAACTGAGCATTATATATGAGTTGCATTTTTATAGTGAACTTGACTTCTCAAAACATAATGACAAAATTAGCCCAAATTTCCAACTGTGTATTCCTTTGTTGTTTATTTTTTATTCCTTTCTTGGTTGGTGTTATTGAAACAAAATTATATTCTGCTAATTGGCCAAAGTTTTTGATCAGCTCAAGTAAATTGGGTGTGGAGTCCATGGAGTCCACTAAATACAAGATCATGTCATCTTCAGGTTTTGTTTTCTTCTTTTTTAAAAAAATTTATTATTTTTTTTGTGAAAATACTGTACAGAGGGGTTAAAATTACCTGGGCAAGATAATGAGTACATTTCTTCTGAAGCGTTGTAGCCTCCTACTTTGATTCAAGGATCCATCTCTTCCCATCCTCCCCTTGCGCCGCCACCCAATCCTCCTCCCCACCACCAAAGTTGTAAAGTTCAATTTTGACATAATGACTTGTACATCTCATTGTTGCAATAGGTCCACCTGTATCCCTAGTTAAATGATTTGTATTTGCCATTCCCCTCTAGAAATTATACTGACATCAAATACAGTTAAAGCAGGGGTTATACCATGGGGGAGGCACATACAAAGTGACAAAGAAATGATCTTATAAATGTGTTAGAAACAATCTCATGAAAGAAAAAAAAAACATTTGAATACATATCTTAGGGTTCATTTCCCTAACATCAAATTATCTGTCCTATTCTGCTTGACAGAGACATATTCTATTTACTGCAAATAAGAGAGACCATGGGAACTTTGTTTATTTGGGTCTGGCTTACTTTACTTAATATAATTTTTTCAAAGTCTTTCCATTTCTTAACAAATGGGGCAATGTCATTCTTTCTGATGGAAGCATAGAATTCCATAGTGTATATATACCACAATTTCTTGATCCATTCATCTACTGAGGGGTCTCTGGTTTGGTTCCATATCATAGCTATTGTAAATAATTCTGCAATAAACATAGGTGTGCTGGTAGTTTTAGTATGGTCTTCTTTTTGATCATGTGGGTAAATGCCCAAAAGTGGGATTGCTGGGTCATAGGGGAGCTCTATGAGGAGTCTTTTGAGGAACCTCCATATTGCTTTCCACAGTGGTTGAACAAGTTTTCACTCCCACCAATGATGTAGTATGGTTCCCGTCTGTCCACATCCCCTCCAGCATCTGTTGTTATTAGAGTTCTTGATTATAGCCATTCTAACTGGGGTGAGGTGGTACCTCAATGTTGTTTTTATTGGCAATTCTTTTATGGCTAGAGAGGTTAAGCATTTCTTCATGTATTTATTGGCCATCCTTCTTTCCTCTTCAGAGAAGTTTCCCTTTAAGTCTTTAGCCCACTTATTAATTGGGCATTTGTTTCTTTGAGGATTTGTTGTTGGTGGATTTAATTTTTTGAGTCCAAATATATTTTAGATATGAGACCCTTGTCCGTTGTATGGCCAGTGAAGATCTTCTCCCAATCCATGGTCTTTCTATTGATCTTGCTAGCTTTGTCCTTTGCCATGCAGAAGCTCTGAAATTCATGCAATCTCATCTTTCCCATTTGTCTTTGATCTTTTGTGTTTCTGGATCTCTATTAAGAAAATTTCGGCCTGTGCCAAGGAGACCTAGGGTTTCTGCTATTTCATCCTGCAGTATTTTCAGAGTGTCTGCTTTGGGGCGGGGAAGGTAGCTCAGTGGTAGAGCGCTTGCCTTGCATGCCTGAGGCCCTGGGTTCGATTCCTCAGCATCACATAAGCAAAAAGAAAAAAGCCAGAAGTGGCGCTGTGGCTCAAGTGGTAGAGCGCTAGCCTTGAGCTGAAGAGCTGAGGGACAGCACCCAGGCCCAGAGTTCAGGCCCCATGAGTGGACCCCCCCCCAAAAAAAAAAAAAAAAAAAAAAGTCAGAGTGTCTGCTTTGACTCTGACGTCTTTGATCCATTTGGAGTTGATTGTGGTGCAGGGTGATAAATAAGGGTCTAGCTTTATTTTTCTACAAGCAGTTAACCAATTTTGACAGCACCATTTACTGAACAGGCTGTCTTTCTTCCATTCTATTTTTTTTTAGTTCCTTTATCGAAATTAGATGCCTATGGGTCTGTAGATTGATTTCTGGGTTTTCAATTCTATTCCATTGGTCATCTTGTATGTTTTACTTCATCTTCCCCTATTTGGATTCCCTTTAATTTTGCATCTTGTTTTATTGTCCCAGCTAGCATTCTTATACTAAGTTGAAGGGGAGTGGAGAGAGCAGACATACTTATCTCTTTCCTGAATTTATAAGAAATGACTTTAACTTTTTACCATTAAGTATACTGCTGGCTGTAGGTTCGTCAGTCCTTAGCCAAAAGAACAGCACTGGAACAATATCAGCTCCAATTTCAAACTATAGTGAAAAGCCATAGTAATAAGAACATCTTGGTACTGGCACAAGAACAGACCTGAGGACCAATGGAATAGGACTGAAGACTCAGAAATGAACCAAGTGCCCTATTGCCACTTGATCTTTGACAATGGAGCTAAAAAAAATAGAATGGAAGAAAGACAGCCTTTTCAGTAAATGGTATTGGCAAAATTTTTTAAACACCTGTAGAAAAGTAAAGCAAGATCCATATATATACATATATATCTATATCTATATCTATCTATATCTATCTATCTATCTATCTATCTATCTATCTATCTATCTATCTATCTATCTATCTATCTATCTATCTATATATATATATATATATATATATATATATATATATATATATATATATATATCAGCCTGCATGAGAATCAAGGCAAAATGGATCAAAGACCTCAAAATAAAAGCTGACACCATGAAAACATTACATGAAGGATAAGAGAAATTCCAAGGCTCTTTAGCACAGGCCAAAATGTTCTTAATAGAGAACCAGAAACAAAACAAATCAAAGAAGTTTGGAGAAATGGGATTGCATGAAACAGTAGAGCTTCTGCAAGGTACAGCTCATAGATAGCAAATAATCGAAAGCCCACTTACTGGGAGAAGTACTTCATGAGTCATAAAACAGACAAAGTTTTAAATCTAAAATATACTTAGGACTCAAAATCATAAATTCCCCCAACAAAAAAATCCTCAAAGGAACAACTGCCCAAAAACTAAGTGGGCTGAAGTCGTAAGGAGAGATTTCTTTGAAGATGAAATAAAAAATGTCTATTAGACACATGAAGAAATGCTTAACTTTTCTAGTCATAAAAGAAATGCAAATCAGATTGAGATTGCACCTTACTCCAGTTAGAATGGCTATAATCAAGAAATGTAATAATGACAGATGCTGTTGGGGATATGGCTAAAAGGAAACCCTACTACATTATTGGTAGGAGTGTAAACTTGTTTAACCACTTTGGAAAGCAGTATGGAATTTCTTCAAAAGTCTCCATTAGAGCTCCCCAATGACCCAGCAACCCCACTTTTGGGCACTTACCCAAATGATCACAAAGCTACCAACAAAACCATGTTTATTGCAATATTATTCACCATAGCTATGATATGGAACCAAACCCGATGCACCTCAGCAGATGAATGGAACAAGAAAATGTGGTACACACACACACACACACACACACACACACACACACACACACACACACACACATTGGAATTCTATGCTTCCATCAGAAAGAATGACATTACTCCATATGTTAGGAAATGGAAAGACTTGGTAAAAATTATATTAAGTGAAGTAAGCAGACCCAAAGAAACATAGGACCCATGGTTTACCTTGTTTTACCTTTGTTTGCAAGGATTAGAACATGCCTAGGACAAGCGAAGAAGATCAAAGACTAAGAACATATAACCATACAAGATGATGTTAAGCGAAATGTACCCCAAGTCAGAGACACAAGTGGTTTTTCCTTTCTTTCTTTTGTTTTTAATATGCTCATAATGCACTCTGTGATTCTCTTGTAGGTTCATCCACCCACGGTATAGCCCTGTTTCCACTGTATTTGATTCAAGTGTTCTGCATCATATATATACATATATATATATGTATATATATTATATGTATATATATCATATATCATATATATCATATATATTTGTAATTTGGAGAGTGGAAGGAATATGGCAGAATGTTAAATGGGGATGCAGGTTGACCCATTGTGACAATGAGATGTAGAGGACACTGTGTAGAAAATGAATTTGCAATGTCAGGCAGGGGTCGAGGAGGGAGGAGTTGGAGATGTGGGGAGGGAAAAGATGGCAGGGGAAAAACAAAGGAGGAGGTAACAATGCTGTATAAGAAATGTACTCATTACCTATTCCTGTAACTCTGAGCCCTCTGTACAGTATTTTTACAATAAAAATATATAAAAAAATCTCTGCCTGCTGTAGATTTCCAGTGTTGCCCTCTGAATTGCATTTTCTGCCTATTCTGGCTGCGGTTAGGTCCATCTGCTCAATGGATCAGTAGTCTTCAAGGCATCTTGGTCCTGAAGTGGGACTTGGATTATCCAATGGTGGTTAGAACCAGGCCAAGGAGAGGACAAAACCACTTCCAGGACATGGCTTCTTCATTCCCCTTGCAACTAGGATTGCAAGCAGAATTTCTCTGAATTTAACTCCAGAAAACAATCAGTGAATCAAAGGGCAAGTCCACCAAACACCTCACACCCCCCCCCCCTCATTTCCTCCTTTCTCCCTCCCTGGGAAAGTACAAAATAATTTTGTAGGCTTTGGCACACACACAAAATGCCCACCATCTCCCCTGGTAAACTAGGTTTCAATTCACTAAGTCATGTAAACGGATAATGCTGCATTCATTATTCTGGAAAATATCTTCAGGCTGTTTGAGGCTTTAATTTTTGTTGTTGTTGTTGGTAGGGGGGCCTAACCTCTGTGTCTGGGTGCTGTCCCTGAGCTGTTCAGCTCAAGGCTAGCGCACTATCACTTTAGACACAGTGCCACTTCCAGTTTTTTTCTGCTTATGTGGTGCTGAGGAATTTAACCCAGGACCTCATGCATGCAAGACAAACATTCTTCCACTGAGTCTCCTTCTGTCCCTAATGGTTTAATTCTTTAAAATTTCTTCTTGTCAGTCATGGGGATTGAACTCAGGGCCTGGGTATTAACATATCCCTGAATTCTTGAGCACAAGGGGAGCTTTCTCCCAATTGAGCCACAATGCCACTCCCTATTTGGAGATAAGTGACTCAGAGACTTTCCTGCCAGGGTTTGCTTTGAACAGGTGAATTTTTAAATTATATTTCTTCTAGGTGTTTATTGGTACATTACAGTTCACTGGAATTTAAAGTTTTCTGTAAACCTTTATCTTCAAGTAATCCAACAACATTAAATATTACATTTCGAAGCTATCCTTTAGCACATCTATTTTGAAATTATCTTAAGATGAAATTCTAATTCTTTGTAGTAACAACCCATTAATGTCCAAATGGGAAATATGCTAATTTCAGCAGCCTTTAGAGTCTCCTTCATCTTTTTTTCTCTCCAGTATCTTTTCTTGGTTTGGAACAAGTGTCATGGACTGTCCAACCATTCAAAAGGAAGCTTATTCCATTAATTTAATAGGAAAGGAATCCAGCCTTCCTGCATCTCAAGGCAACTTTGAGTATGTTAATCTAATAATTCATGTCAGTGGATTTTCAGTCATTTCGATCATTTTTTGTTTAACTACTCATTAAAGAGGTTCCAAAAAGCAAGAATCAAAAATCATGTTCTGCTTTCTAAGAATGTTTAAAAAGCTAGTAATTCAACAAGACACATTCTATTCTTCCAAGATTCCATGGTGAAGAATTTCTCTTTTATCATAGCTCTTACCACTGACCCCTTCCCTTCAAACTTGTAGCTTTGTTCGTTTTTTTTTTTGTTTTGTTTTTTTTTTTTTACCAGCTTTCGTTTTGGTATTAGCCTCAGTAATCTCCTTGTAGTATTTGACAATGCAATTCCATTTATTTTTAGAGAGCTCAATTCATATTGCAGAGTAATAAGCATATCATAAAGCATAAACTATTGAATATCATTAACATGATCATATGCAACTATTACATAAATTAATATAAGTACCACATAAATGTGAATCTTCATATACTTTTTAAAATGCAAAATAGTTACATATCTATGTCATAAAATAATTTATATCACTGACACAAGAGACTAAGCTAAACCTTTTATATCATCCCCAATATTTTTGTCAAATTTTCTTTTCTCATTAACTTTCACCTTAGGGACTGCTTTTCCTAGCAACAAGTTATAAATTGATATCCTTGGATTTTAGTCCCCTCTGAGTAACCTCTTCTCTTTCCACCACTAGTTAGTCCCTCAGGATAAATACCTGAAGAATAAAGTCCCATTGTGCCTGCAAGAGGAGTACGAAGTCAACTGTCTGTGCCTACTCTTGCCTTGCTTTGTTTGGGAATGTGGTAGCAGAGAAAAGGGTGTCAGGAATCAGGTGGCTGGAACCATGATGATAAGAATTATGGGTAGCCAAATGAGTAGCAGAGAAAGGAAATACCAGGGAAAGGGTAATTGTGACTGTAATTGCTGAGTTGCAGTGGCAGGAAATTGGGTAGCAGCAACAGCTTTGCAGGGGTTGGGGTCCTGAGTTGAAGCTCCAGGACCAGTATATGAACACACATACATGCACACACACATATACACACAGATACCAGAATTAAAGCTGTGACACCAAATGATAAAGAACTGAGCTTCTGCTCTGAGCTCATGGTCAGTACCCAGGTCCTGTGTTGAACCCTGAAACACAGCCACCCAGGGCCCAACTAGGAGAGGTCAAAGTTTCAAAATCTGATGAGTTTCACCAGCTCTAGATGACAGGAAGCCTAGTATTATTACACATGTGCTTTGATTTAGCAAGCTTCTGGAAACCCAGGGAGGTATCATTGCCAATAATGAATAATTTCATTAGGTTCAGCTCCCTAGTTGTCTGCCAGAAGGACCCTTGAATTAATTGTAGCAGGTTATTTCAGCACTGGAACATATTCTAACAAAGACAGGATAAGTGCAGGGAACTTGGACACAGGAGGTGCACAAATGAAGTCTTCATGTCATAACAGAGCTCTCAGCAGAGAGATAGCTTGAGGTACATAGAGGCCTTTTTCTCCTGGCCTTCAGAGCCCACCCACACTCCTCACTAATGGGCCTAGAAGGAGTATTTTATCACCCAAGCTGTACAGGAGTGAGGCCTCTTCCAACAATAAGGAAGACTTTTTGCAGCAGTCCCCGATGTGGAGAAAACCTCAGGCTACAATGGGAACAGTGAGAGGAGCCCCGGAAGATGCACTGTCTTGAAAACTCTCTCTGTTCTATGAAATCATTCTATTCAAAGCAAATTTCTGAGCTGGATACCTTTCATCATAGGAACTCTAGACCTTCACCAATAGAAATACATATCTACATACATGGGGTGACATGTTGTTACTGGCTTTTTTTTTAATTGGCAAATACGGGGGTTTTACTATGAGCCTAGGCAATGTTCCTGAGCTCCTTTTGCTCAAGGGTAGCGTTATGCCCTTGAGTCATAGCGCCCTTCATGGGAATTTTTATTCCTGTAATCCCCCAGAAATAAAGAGTGTGGTGGAATTTCCTGTCCTGGCTGAATTCAAACTGGCATTCTCTACCTCTCAGCCTCCTGAAGAGCTAGGATTACAGGTAGGATTCACTGACACTTGGCTTTCTTTTCTTCTCATTCTTTTCTTTCATCCTGACAATCTGAAATCTTCACAGTGTCATTCAAATGGTTTGTATTTTGAAGTAAAATACCCAGGCCTGGAGTTGAAGTGCCTGGACTGCCAGCTACAAATGGAAGGAGATCTTAAGAAAATCATTCCTATCCATGGGAATGCCTAATGGAATGGTATAAAAGTAACAATTAAATTTGCAGTTAATTCATTATTATCTTATAGAATGCCACACAAAAAGTACTGGATAATGTCTTCCATTCTAGCACCATGGTATGATTCTCCCAATTAAGGAATACTGACTACTTTTACATGAATGCTTTAATAAGTATTCAACCATGATACTTCATTTCATTAAAAGGAGGCATAATTTAATAACTAATAATTCATAATATATATAATTTAATATCCTCACATTCTTTCTCATATACATAGCAAACTACACTATCTATCTATCTATCTATCTATCTATCTATCTATCTATCTATCTATCTATCTATCTATCTATCTATCTATCTATCTATCTATCTATCTATCTATCTATCTATCTACCTATCTATCTATTTATCTATCCGCTACTACTATTGCTTGATCACAGATCCTCAGAAGTGGCTGGCAGTTCAGTTTTCCAAAGGCTTTTGTTTTACAATTGACCAATTCATGATTTGTGCATTGTGGGCTGTGAGTTTAAATCCCAGCATGGCCAAAAGTTTATATGTGGAGTCAAAAGCCAATTTTGACCCATTTTTTCCTTCTCTGTGATAGTCCTGGGTTTCTGTATGATGTATACTCTATATGCAAATAAATCCATGTCATAAGATGTAATAAATGAAATAAATGTTATATATGTAATAATACTAATTAAAATAAATATAAAATAAATAAGGGTAATAAATGTCATAGGGAGTAAACACATGCATGTAAATAGATCTCATTTATGAATATTATTTTTTCCAGTGCTGGTGTTTTAATTCAGGCCCTGGAAACTGGTCTGAAATTCTTGTCTTCAACGATGGTGAGTTTCCCCTCCCCAACAGTGCCAGAGAGTTAATCAGACCCTGAGTTGACATCCCAGGCCTGTCAGAAAAATGGTGCAAATTCCAAGCCACGGTCTTAAATTTCTTTGACTAGGAACTTGCACTGTCTTGAAAGCACTCTCTGTGCTATGACATCATTCTATTCAAAGCAAATTTGTTAGCTGAGTGCGATTCTTCATAACGGCTATGGATGTTCACCAATAGAAATACATGCATATATTCACAGGGTTAGGTTCAACTGTTTTATCTTTGCTCAACTGGTGCTATGAACCTAACTGTAGTTCTGAGTAAGGGAGTTGATAATGTTCCTGGAACAAGTCTACTGTCTGAGTGATTATTCAAATGAGCTTTGTCTTTGCCTCCTGGAGAGCATCATCTGAGGACCACTACTTTCACACAATAATAATATTTCAAATACTTACCTTAATTTCTGTTGTTATTGTTGTTGTTGTTTGGGGAAGTATAGATTGGTCCTGAGGCTCAAACTCTGGGCCTGGGTGCTGTTTTGGACTCTAATTTTTCAAGGCTAGCATTTGAGCCATTTTGCCATTTCTGGCTTTTCTGTGATTTAATTGCATAAGAGTCTCACAGACTTTTCTGCCAAGGATGGCTTTGAACCATGATGCTCAAATCTCAGCTTCCTGAGTAGCTAAGATTACAGGTTTGAACCACCAGTGCCTGGCTACTTAATGTCTTAGTTGGCTCTTGAAACTTCTATTATAAATTAAAATCAAATTAAATTAAATTAAATTAAAAGCATACATAGCAGTGGTGCTCATTAGACTCTATGTGGAAATTGAACTATATAACCTGTGGGTAGGAACAGGAAGGAAAACCAGGGAGTGAGAGAAGTGGTGACATTATTCAAAAAGAAATGTACTCTGACATATAATTGTGACCCCTCTGTAATCACCTTCATAATAAAAAAGTGCATAAAATACACATTGCTATGGTCTTTATTGATCTACTACTCCATATGATAAAATTATGTTTACAAAGGATAGCAAATAGTAGAGTTGTTTCAGGTTGTCTGTAAATAGACCATTTTCATTATGATGTCTCCAACAGCAAAGCTTTCAATCACTGCAAGTCATTAGGTCATTAGTCCTACAATTACTATTTAGTATCTCTCTTAGAATTATTCTGCATTTTCTTACTCCCATAATTCAACTGATATATGTATCATAGATCAAAACAATTGTGTGTGTGTGTGTGTGTGTGTGTGTGTGTGTGTGTGTGTGTGTGTGTATGCTTGCTAATCCTGAGCTAGTCAGGGCTGAGTGCTGAGCCTGAGATTCTTTTTTGCTCAAGGTGAGAACTGTACAGCTTGAGGTGCAGCTCTATTCCCAGGTTTTTTGGTGATGAATGGGAGATCAGAGGCTCACAGCCTTTCCTGCCCAGGCTAATTTTGAACAATGATCCTCAAATATCAGCCATCTGGGTAGCTAGGATCACAATTGCCAGCCATTGGTGTCTAATTAAATATTATTTTTATCAAATGATTTTCATTAGGTGTTACATTTGAAGATCTTTTTAAACATTGAGATGGACACAAGACTGTGGATGTCTTTTGGAACTCAAAGCACATACTCAAGCACCCCAACAATAGCTCTGGAAGCAGGATTTCTAAATGAATGTGAACTTAGAGATTTATTGACATTTATCTGATCTCTTCCATTATACTTAACACAAAGGTAAAATCACCTTAACACTTTCAAAAACATTAAGGATGAGTTTATGTTCCGTGTTTGTAGTTTATTTGAATTTATTTTCCATTTTCTACAGTTTACTAAAGAATAGAAGAATTCGATCTACAATCACTAGAACTACATGCCATAGAAAAGAGAATTGTGGCAAGAGACACCCTGGGGTTTATAGAATGACCCTTTTCTCTCCCTTTTCCTTCGCATAAGAATAATATGGAATTTAGAATTTACAGCAGTGCTAACAGTTTGACTGAATAATTATTTAAGGAAGCTCTTCTACCCATGGGACCATGTCCCACAATGCCTCTGGTCTCTATATGGTTCAAAACTTTATCAAAATGTATCAAAGATATTTTTACGTGTTTCCAAATGTTCCTTAGGGTTAATATTAATTACTTAAAAGCCCAAGGCATGTGGCAACCTCATGTTCTATTGCCTCCATATTTGTGATATTCACAATAGTATCTCCATTATCTTTAATGCTTTCTGTGTGACTTAGCTTAAGACCGTTTCCAAAGAATCATACTATTCAGTTTAAAAATAACAAACCCAAATTTCATTTCACCAAACCTGTTTTGAAAGAGTGAGTGTAATGAGTCTTCATTTTTTGTGTAACAACATTGTGATATTTCTGGTACAGACTACTTTGTGTACTTTATCTTTTCTTTTTTCTCCATAGTGCTTATGATTATGTCATAGGGATCTTTTATACCTGTAGGTGCCAATGTCCTTTGCCTCACTGGTGTGGACTGCTTTGTCTAATGGAGTATGTGAGTAGATTTAAAATGTATCTATTTCCATCAAGGTCTGAAAATGCATTACTAACTTTTAC
Organism: Dipodomys spectabilis; assembly: GCF_019054845.1. Classification (NCBI taxonomy): domain Eukaryota; kingdom Metazoa; phylum Chordata; class Mammalia; order Rodentia; family Heteromyidae; genus Dipodomys; species Dipodomys spectabilis. Next base: position 915,528 of record NW_024870808.1, on the reverse strand, counting down.
CAGTGTTTTGTATTTTCAGTTCTGACATGTTATCAACATATCTGAAGAAACCATTATTCTATGAATCTAGCTTCTGTACAACAGGCACAAAAACCCAATTGAAATGAAGAGTTCTGTCTAGCTCTGATAAGGCCAGAGAAGCTCAGCCAGGCAGATCAAAATGCACCCAACTTGCGGATGAATATAAAATCAATGACTGGTGTAGAAAGCCACTGAGGTCCTGTTATTTTGTACTTGACTATTGTCTAGAAGGATAATTGAAAACAGCATTGCTATTTAGTAGCTCTCTTCCTTTAAGAAAGACAAGGTTACATGTATTGTAACTGCCTTCATTTATGAGTCAATTGGACAGATGATTTAACTTTCCTCTAGCATAAACATTCTAGTTTTCTAGGATTATACGCCATCTATAAACATATAGACTAACTTTTCACATCAATAAAATATGTCATCTGTGAGCTAGGGACAAGAGCCATCTGTGTTTCAGGGCATGCATCATTAGAAATAGAATGATCTTGCAACAGATAGAAAAGCTCAGAGAAATGAGGGATTCGTGAGTCTCCACTGACTTTCTAAAGTGGGCACGAAAAATGGGAAGTGTATTTCAGGCTTCAGATTTTCCTATGAAGAGTCACAGAAGGAAAGGGGGAAGACAAAGGAATCCTCTGAATCTAGATATGGAAAGAGGAAGAATTCAAAACTAACATTTTGGAGTTGGGAAGGTGGCTCAGTGGTAGAGTTCTTGCCTAGTATGCATGAAGCCCTTGGTTTGATTCCTCAGTACCACATAAACAGAAATAAAACAGAAGTGGCACTATGTGTCAAGTGGTAGAGTGCTAGCCTTGAGCAAATAGAAACTCAGAGACTTTACCCAGGCCTTGAGTCAAGACCTAGGGCTCGCAAAATATAAACAAGTTAATAAAATAAAAAAATGAATTAAATTAAACATTTACAGAACATAAACTGTGAAGAAGAGCATGTAAAAGGTCAAATGGATTAGCCTTAGATTGTGGAAGTGTCATGTGAGCCCTCAGGAACAGAGGTTGTTTGGTAATTTAACAACAGAAAGTAATGCACATGTTAAGAAAAAGTGAGAAAGGATAATGTAGTCTAAGATTGTTTTCAAGGAATAAATTCTCTTCATACAGGTAACAAAGGCTGAAGAAGTAATATGACATAGTTAAATGTAATATGGTGAAATCCTTTTGAGGAAAAATAAATCACAGATTTTATAGGGGTTCCTCAATGTTGTGACAATCCAGATTACAATATCATACTTTGATTTTACTCAAACACTTTATTCAAACTCTTCGTTCTCAGCTGGACATCCTTCAGGATGTTTGAGCTGATATTTACATCAGCTCAAAAAATGATTATAGTCACCAAATTCATTTATGAGTAATGTTCCTTCTAGGTAATGAGTAAAATGCTGGTGTTCAACTACATGAGTTACAGCTCCATTTCTGTATTTTTGCTAGTTAATTGGATATGAGTCTCAAGGAATTTCCTGTCAGTATTCCTTAATACTCAGGATGCAAAGATCTGAGGATCACATTTCTAACCCAGTCCACAAAGATCTTAATTTCTGAGTATCTAGGATTGCTTGCATTAACTTCATGTTTTATTTATCATTATTATTAGTAGTAGTACTAGTAGTTGTAGTTATTTGATCATCATCCTGTCCTGGTTCCTCCGTATGATAAGCTGAGTTAGCTTTGTCTTATGGCTCTGATATGTTACAATATGCTAGAATCAATGCAGCTTTTCTCTTTAATATAGTCTGCCTGAGAATTATTGTGATCATTTTTTAAGAAACCATTACTGTTATAATTGACATAATAATAAAATTCACCCAAGTTTAACAATTTGTTTAATGAAACAAAGTATTTCATATTTTCATTTTAATAAAATATATGTTAAAATTGAAATTTTTATGAAGTATGACTATACTTCATACACCTAGTGGCTGCTTTTTTTCCAATCAGAGATATCTAGTTAGACCTTTTCCAGGTTTAGTTCATTTTATTTCTGTGAATGCCTTCTATATTTGGACCATTATTTTTTTATGAGATATATGGTTGGCAACTATATCCCATACTCTATAAATTGCTTTTCTATTCTATTGATGAATTACTTTGCTGCACATAAGATTTTTAGTTTGATGTAAGTATGTTTGATTGTTCTCTGTTGTTTATGTTTTTGAGATCATATCCCAACAATCTTTCCCCCAAACTATTGTTATGCATCATTTTAATTGTGTTTTCACTGTATTTCTTCCTCTATTTTTATATTTTCAGGTACTCTGTGAAGAATTTCAACCCATGTTGAACTAATGTTTGTGTATGCTATATTATGTATTAAATTTTGTAGATCTGGACATATACTTTTCCCAACACCATTTATTAAAGAGACTCTTTTTCTGTATTTTCTCTTTGTACAAAAACAAGAAAAGCTGTTGATATTCACCAAACTTTTAACTTTTGGCTATTTGTCCTGTCACTTTGGTCTTTGTGTCAGTCTTTCTGCCCCAAAACAGTAAGTCTGGATGCTATAGATTTAAAAAAATATTTTGAAGCCAGATGATGTGATATCTAGTTTGTTTTATTTTTTTTTAAATTTAATTTAATTTTATTTGTGAACATACTGTACAGAAGAGTTACAGTTACATGGGCAGGATAATGCGTACATTTCTTACCAAGCATTGCAGCCTCCTCCTTTGTTTACCCTTCACATCCCTTCCCAGCCTCCCCCCTCCCCCCCCTAATCCCAATCCTTCTCCTTCCCCCCCCCGCACCCCCCCCCCCCGCACCAACGTTGTAAAGCTCGTTTTGGACATGACAACTTGTACTTCTCATTGTTGCAACAGGTCCACCTGTATCCTTAAACAACTGGTTTTTCCCCATCTCCTCCACAAGTTATACTGACATCAAATATAGTGAAAGCAGGGGTTATACTGTGGGGGAGGGACATACAAAGCAACAAAGAGATAATCTTATAAATGTGTTAGAAACACATGCATGAAAGAAAAAAAACATTAAAATACACATCTAAGGGTTCATTTTCCTGACATCACATTATCTGACCTTTTCCGCTTGACTCATACATAGTTTGTTTTATTTTGGAGTCCTTTATGATAGCCTACAAAAATTTCAATTTTATTTCTATTTCTGTAAAAAATAACAATGGATTTTTAGTAAGGATTTTACTGAATTTGTTGATTACTTTGAGGAGGAAGGGCATTTTATGGAAAGACGGGCATTTTCATAATCTTTATTCTAAGACATTGATATATTTATTTATATTCATTTATTACTTCTTCAATTATTTCATTAATGTCTTCCAGTTTTCTGAATCTAGACTTTGTATCTTCAATGGATTTTTTTTCTGTGTTGCAGTAAATCATATCTTAGGTTTATTTTTCTTAATTTAATTTTCTGAGTTGACATTTACTATATGAGAAAATTCTTCTGATTTTTATAGGTTAGCTTGTTGCCTTGCAATGTTACTGAATTTATTCTATTATGTATTATAGAATGTTTACTTTTTTCTTATATAATACCATTTCATCTTCATGCATTTTTATATTTTCTTAAAAGGAAAGAGAAAAAGGGAAAAGTCCTGGAAGGAAGGAAGTGGTGTGATAGCAGAAGGGGAAAGACTTTGGAGGAGAGGAAGTTGAGGGGGGCAGGAGGTGAAGGATGGCAACTGACGACCCAGGCAAAGCAGGTCAGACCTGTGTAGAGTGGAGAGGCCTGAAGAGAAGAAGGAACTGGTAGAAGGGAAAAATGGAAAGACATGGAAGGATGTATAGTTCTGTAGCCAAGGAGAGACAAAGGGAAAGGAGAAAATGGCTTGCCCTTTGATGTTTGGAGCTTTAGATATCATAATTTGGGGAGTGGTGGTTTGGAGAACATTTATTATATTAAATGTATCTCGATGGATTCTCTTGAACTACAGAGTTCCTAATTTTCGGAAACCGCATCAAGATAATCAATTTGGATAGCTGTTGGGTCTTCGTCCGACCCACAAAAGACAGTCGGGGTCCAAGGAAAGGTAAGTGCTGCGCTCTCCTGTTCCCCGCCTCCCTCAGTCCGGGAGACAATCAGACACAGCGGGGAGCCAAATCCAGCAGGTAGAAAACTCATTTATTAACAGAGAGCAGCCCTTTTTAAAGCCAAAAAGGGCAGGTGGCATGGCAAGGGAGGAAGAGGAACCACTCACTGTCAAGGTCACACCCTATCATGCACCTGAGCCTTCAAGGGCTGGTTAGGCACTAATTGGAAGATCAATTGGGCTCTGCCCACTCTACTCTCTCCCAGCGCCATCTTTGCTGCCAATGTGCTCTACAGTAGATTAGGCTCTGCCCACTCAACCCCCTCTCAGCACCATCTTTGCTGCCTGTATGCGCCACAGATTCCCCCCTTTTTTTTTTTTTTGTTTTAATGGCAGACCCACCTCCCATTTAGTTATCCTTTTCCCTCCTCTGTAAAAGTTTTTTTTAACAAGATTACATTGGTAAGGATAGCATTAGCTACACAGGGGGTTCCAGGCAAGTCTGGGGGTCGAGATTCGCCAGACAAGGATAGGGAGGGCCCTTGTGCATGATCCAACAGCCTGTCTCAGTTACCTCACATCCGCACCTAGCACAGTAATAAATATCAGTCCCACCACAGTTAGAAATGTCCGAAGCAGTTCAATTAAATCCTGGGCACCCAGTGTCTTTTAAGTAAGCCAGTTCCTTGTACATGCCTTTAAGCTAGCACAGAGGTCAAGATGACCTTTGAGCTTTACTGTCAGCTCTCAATGGCTCCCAAAATCATCTCCCTGTCTTAGTTTAAAGAAGTGAACCCGCCTGTCTTAGGTTGGGTGGATCGCCTTGTCTGCCTTACCCGTCATCTGGAACTTCTTCAGAGCAAAGCTGAAGGCCCTGTCTTAGGTTGGTCAGACTGACACCCCCTCTTACCCATCTCTGGCTGCGATTCCTCTCGGGGGGGAGGGGAAATTCATTCATTTGGAGCTTGATAACTGCCTGGCTAAGCTCTTAAGAGTTTTGCAGTGCACGTAACATGCAAGGAAGACATAGAAAAAACCATCAGCAAAAGCATTACCAGGCCAGGAAATGTCACTAGTCCTTTAACCTTAGTGAAGGATGAGATATCACTCTTTGCCACTTCAGAGTCCAGAGGTGGAGATTGTTCTAACCCAGCTATTTGCCTGTGGGGTTGGACAAGATCTAAATTGGAAGCATAACAAAAGGTGGTTGTTTATCAATAAATATGGATTCAATGTTGCTATACAAGCAATTAGTAAAAGAACAATTAAAGCAGGTAACATTAAAAGAATTGACTCCTACAAAAATATTAAACAGTCCATAGGGTGGTGATCAAAATGAAGGTGAGGCCACCAGGTCAAAGGGACAGCTTCTCTTGTGGTGTTATTGACTATTTCTGCATTGCCAGCGTTGATCACTGCCCAGGTCACCTGTTGAGGTTGATGCAGATTCCATAGGGCTGTTCACAGGATTGGGAGTCAGGACAGCCAACAGCTGGAGTATGGCCATCTGCAATTGTTAGAGAACACAAGAGCTTCTCAAGGGCTGGTTGCCCTTGGGGATGGTTAGTAGTTGTCTTTCTGGCTTTTGTCTTTAAAACACAAGCCTTGGCCATGGCTGTTTTTCTTTCCTTGTTGGTTAGCTTATTCTTGGGCATCTTCTTGTATAGAGGAGATGGGTAAAAACTTAAGGTTCCTGGCAGTGATCCAAATGGGAGCAGACCCCCCTATGGGGAAAACGCATCCAAATCCCCTGCCCATAGTAACTAGGGGGTCAGGTCCTCTCCATTGTTGTGTCAGGGGTCCTTCCACCTGACTTTCACTTGGGGCTTAGGGTTTAGTTGTCCCCAGTGCTTCTGAAATCTGGATTCAGTTGCCCCTTTTGAAAAATTTTAAAATGTTGATGGTAAACAAAGCTATCTGTAACTGTATATGGGGGCTAACTCCCCCTTTTTTCTTTTATTGGCTATCAGAATACAAATTAAAAGGTTTTTGAAAGTCCTGAAGGGCCATAATTACAGCCAGCATTTCCTTTTATTGTAATTGTAATAACTTCTTGTGGCATCCTGTCTGTTAGCAGGGCAAATAAGGGCACAAGACTATCTTTAGGGACAGAGATCCATGGCAACAGCCAATTGATTTCCCCTAAAAGACTCTGAAGTTGGGTTAAGGTCAGAGAGGCTGGAATATCCAGCAAAGGCTTAAGGGGGCTGGTCTGAGTCAAGGTAAAGTGGCTCCCGAACACCTTAAAAGGAGCTACCGTTTGAATTTTATTAAGGGCTATGGTAAAAACCCCTTTTTTATATGGCTAGAACCTGGGCCAGAAGGCCCTCCAGGCAGCTTGGGTCTCGGTGCTCCAGAATTATATCATCCATGTAGGCATAGGCAAGGGAGGTATCTGAACCCAGCACAGGCCCTAAAAGTGTGGCCAAGTATTGTTGGCAAAAGGCCAGGCTATTGGCCATTCTCTGTGGCAGCATCGTCCATTCAAAACTCCTATCAGGCTGGGAAAAAATTAAGAGAAGGGATGGAGAAAACAAACTTCTCACAGTCATCTGGATGCAGAGGGATAGAAGAAAAACAATCTTTAATATCTATCACAACCAAGGTATATTCTGAAGGTATAGCAGGAGTACAGAGCATGCCTCTTAGGGGCGTTCCTACTAGCTCCATCCTTTCATTTACCTTATGGTCATGGAGCATATGCCAAGCCCCGGTGGCTTTTTGAATAACAAATACGGGTGTGCTCCAAGAACTTATAGAAGGGCGAATATGCCCGAGGTTTATCTGTTCCTCCACCAGAAGGTGGAGGGCTTCAAGTTCGGGTGGCAGTGGCCTTTAGGATTGGGGCTGCACACGAGCGGGTCCCCTATGTTCTTCTCTGTAATTATGAAAGTTAAAAAAAATCCCTTTCCTTAATTCCCTCTAGATCCTGTTTAAGCCTTTGTGCTTCTTCCCCATCCAGGATATCATCATATGATGCTCGATTGTCTGTAGTGACCACGGCATACATTTGTCTTAGCATGTCTTGCCCTAGTAAATTGGCAGTGAGGTTCTTTGCCACTAAAGGGTGTATCTTTCCCTATTCTCCATCTGGGCTAGTCCATGTCATAAGGGCAACCGTCTCTTTGTACTGGGAGTTGCCCCCTACCCCCAATATCGGGGGTCCAGGTGCAAGCTTCCAGTCCAAGGGCACTTCCTCCTCCCTGAGTGTGGTTCGGTCTACCCCTGTGTCAATTAAGCAGTGAAACCTCTTTCCGCCTATGAGAATACTCATTTTAGGGTGGAGTCCATCCACCAGGGGGACAGTCCAATGGACCTGAGCTGCCCTGCCATGAGGCTGCCTGGGCCTCACAGCAGAGGGGGTTCCTCCTTGAGTTAACGGAGCTGGAGGATGCCCCTCCCCTAGTGAAAAGGCTTCTCATCTAAATCAAACTTGGATCGACAATCCTTTTTCCAATGGTATTCTTTCCTGCACCTGGGGCAGGGTGTAGGGGGCAGTCTGGCTCCTCCCAGCTGGTTGGCGGAGGATTGTTGTGTACAGTCCCGCCTAAAGTGCCCCTCCTGCCTGCATTTAAAACAAGTCCCTCTCCCAGATGGTCTTGGGGTTCCTTGGCCCTGGGCTGCCAGTGCCTGAGTAATAGCCTCAGTCATTGTAGATGCCTGAGCCTGTAAAGCTAAAGCTAGTGATTGGGACTGGTGCTGTTGCATTCCCACATCCTATGAGGCCACCACCCATCTGCTCAGGGAACTCTCACTCAATCCCACGCAGGCCATGCAGTGGTTTGCATTCATCCCTTCCCAGAGCAGCAGCTTTACAAACGATCTCGGAGGTTCCCTGCCGGCAGCTTGCAGTGAACACTCTGTTGGACTCAGTCTATGAAATCAGGTAGAGGCTCACCCGGTTTTTGTCTCACTCCTGCCATGGGGGACTCAGTGGGCCCATCATCTAGTTTGTAACACGCGTCAAGTCCTGCCTGCCTCACCTGGTCACAGTACGGGCCAGGTATTGCGGCCTGTTGGACGCCGGTGGAGTACCCTTCCCCCGTCCCTGCTAGCATGGCATAAGTAATAGGTATCGCTGGTTCAGCCTGCTGGTTACTCTCCGCTCACACTCTGCATTCCTTCTTAAAGAAAGCACACCATTTAATAAACTGAGAAGTAGTAAGAATGGCTTTGGCCACATCCATCCAGTCCTTAGGGACACACGGGTGATAGGCAATGTCTTGTAATAAGGTCTGGTCCCAGGGAGAGTTTGGACCATCCTCTGCCATTGCCTTGCGGAGCTCTTTAAGATCCTTAGCTTCCCATGGATAGAATTTCAAGGGTCTGTTAGCTCCTGGTGCCAGATTGACCGGATATGCTTGGGGAAGTAAATCCTGTTTCCTAAAGTCTGGGCTCTTGAGTGGCCCTTCCTTTCCAGAGGAGGTCTCCAAGTAGGTTATTCCCCGGCCCTTGGCCCCTCCATGGAATGTTCGTAGGGGTCTGGGTCTTGCAAGTCCCTCTCATAGGTCTCTTAGGGCACTGTACCTCCAATCCAATTGGGGGAATAGGGAGGGGGCCTAGGATCATCAGTATCAGCTGGATAAGAGGGGGTAATTTTTACCCTCGTTTTGACTTCCACTGTGCACGTTTCAGTGCGTTCTCAATCGGATTTGACCCTTTCCTTTTCCTTCTCACTTCCCAACTCCTCCTGTACTCCTTCTAGGCCTAATGTTGCCTCTTCCTCCTTCTTCTGTGATATAGCATTACCCATATTTAGGGTTTCACTTACCCCGAGAGACCGCTTAGCCTCGGCAGGTATCTTTTCCTTTCGAGCCCCACATTGGGGGCCAGATGTTGGGTCTTCATCCATCCCACGAAAGACAGTCGGGGTCTGAGGAAAGGTAAGTGAGGCGCTTGCCCATTCCCCAGCTTCTCTCAACCCGGGAGACAATCAGACACATCAGGGAGCCAAATCCAACAGGTAGAAAACTCATTTATTAACAGAGAGCAGCCCTTTTTAAAGCCAAAAAGGGCAGGTGGCATGGCAAGGGAGGAAGAGGAACCAATCACTGTCAAGGTCACACCCTAACAAGCACCTGAGCCTTCACGGGCTGGTTACGCACTGATCAGAAGATCAATTGGGCTCTGCCTACTCTACTCTCTCCCAGCGCCATCTTTGCTGCCCATGTGCTCTATAGTAAATTAGGCTCTGCCCACTCAATCCCCTCTCAGCGCCATCTTTGCTGCCCATGTGCTCCACAGATAGCATCAGGCCGTGGCCCCAGGGAAAAATCCCCATAGGTGAAAGGGTCCACCCTCAGAGTTAAGAGTGTACTTCGAGTGTTTGTCTCTGGAGGACCAACATTGACAAAAGTTGTTTAGGTTCCTCTAAGGGTGTGTCTGGGAAATCTTGCCAGCCTGTTTTGGGGACCCCATCTGGAGGTCATTTGTGACTTCTGGGAATTCCTTGAGAGGTTATGTAGGGCTTCCTTGGGAAGCCATCTGGAACCTCATCAAGCGTACATCTGTGACTTCCTTGAGAAGCTATCTGAAACCTACCCTGGAGGTCATCTAGGGTCTTCTCCAGGGGCCATCTTGGACTTTATCCAGAGGTCATCTGGGCCTTCCTCAGGAGGCAACCTGAGACCTCTTCAAAAGTAGTCTTTGGGGCTTCCTTAAGAAGCAATCTAGCATCACCTCTTGAGGTCATCTGAAACTTCTTTGGGAGGTCAGTTTGGGTTACCTTGATGAGAAATGTATGACCATCTTCAGACATCATCTGGGACTTCCTTGAAAAGCCATATAGGACCTTCTCTGGAGGTCATCTGTGACTTTCTCAAGAGGGTTATCTGGACCTTCCTCTGGGGTTCTTATATGGCCTCTTTGAGTGGCCATCTGGGAGCTATTCGAGAGGTAATCTCAGCCTCATTGAGAGGACATCTGGGACCTCTATTGGAGGTCATCTGACACTTCCTTGGGGAGACATTTGGAACCTCCATGAGAGATTATCTAGGGCCTCCTAGGGAGGACATATGTGACATTCTCCAGAGGTCATCTGTGGCCTCCTCAAGAGGCAATCTGGGACATTATCTCTGTCATCTGAGACCTCCTGTAGAGGTCAACATTCAGAGGTATGGGACATGTAAGTTAAGTGTCTGTGGCTATTGGTCTGTTTGTGTATGCTGATAGCTCTCTCTGTGTCCTGTATGCATCTTTGCTTACTCTTTTTCTCAGGATGGGAGAACAAGGACTAAAGTTCCTATATCCAAAAAATATTCTCCCCAAGGCTTATAGAGTCCCTCAGAGTAAGATGCATTGATGTATTCTCTCTCCTATTCTTTGCCATCAGCACCTGTAATGTTAAGTCCTCCCATACCAAAAGTGTACCAGCCTGAGGTGGTACAATGTGGTATGTTACCATTATTACCCTTGAGACAGGCATGAAGGAGATGGGTGGCAGGCCCCCTTTTTAATATATGTTCCCTTTACAACTAGTGACTTGTATAACTGGGAACAGCAAATTCCATCATTTTCAGAAAAAAACCAGGGGCTCATTATTTCATTAGAGACAGTAATTTTTACACATAAGCACATCCGGAATGAGTGTCAACAAATTTACAGGTGCTTTTCACCTGGTAGAAAAGGGAGTGAATCCTGTTCGATGACTTGAAAGTAGTCCTTGGACCAGACAGTAGCCCCACTATTAACCAGACCATTAGGAGCAAGTCTTTCCACAGACTTACCCAAGCTGAGACTAACAGTGATCGAGGTATGGAAGTGCTTACCTATTATTGCTAGGTTTGATTAGCAGGGATACCTCAGTGGCTAGAAAGCCAAGTCATCAATCTAAGGTGAGTGAGATGGTACAGTTGCCCAGTGAGTACACTAATGCTTTTCTGGAACGTCTCCCAGTAGCCTATAGGACATATAGAACTATAGATCTTGAAGCTCTGGAGACTCAAAGAGCCCTAAATATGGCCTTTGTTACCCAGTCAGCCCCAGATATTTTAAAAAACCTTCAAAAGTTAGAAGGTTTTGAGGGAAAGGTGTATTCTAAGTTGGAAGTAATTGCCCAGTAGGTGTTTGATAACAGAGATACCCTGGATAAAAAAGACTCTAAGAAAGGGGGTTGAGTTTTGATAGGAGCACCACAATAGAGATCAAGAGACCCTTGGCAAAGACAGTACAATTCATTTGCAAATGGCAGTAGGGAACCTCTAGGACTAGATCAGTGTGCTTATTGAAAGCAAAATGGACATTGGGAAAAGGAATGTCCAAGGAGGAGAAAGATAGGAAATAGCAGGTTATGTAATCACATTAAGCACCTGGAAAATGTGTTCATATCTCTGGAGTAACACGCAAAGGAGCTTGGGGCTCTGAATTATAACTATGTTCAATTTAAAAAGCAGCCCTCTGCACTTACGAAGAAATGTGGCAAAGAAAAATTCACACACTTCTATCTCAAAATCCAGGCTTATAAAAGACTGAATCTCCATTATGTGCCAGTCAAAACCAACCAAGAGGTTAAAAGCACATAGAAGAGCACATTGGAGAAAACAGACAATTATTTGACCTGAAGAAAAGATTTGAAGATATAAACTTGTGAGAGTCAAAAAAGAGAATAGCTTCCTCATGCTCATGATATTCCTGTATAAACCTTTGGATTGCCTCCTCTCTCTCCCTCTCACGCTCATACAGAGTTCTTTGTATGTTTTCAATCTTTTCATTTATCATGTTTGCCAGCAGTGTTTGTAGAGCTATTTGGGAACTCTCCTCTGGATTATCCATTATCTATTCTGTCCCCTGATTATCATGAGTGGGAGTGGAGATACCCGGACTTACCATTTTTCTTGTGGTTTTACGGCTTACTCTACCCATTTGGGATGAAAGTAACACCAGTTTTGTGCTAGAACACTAACTTAAGGCAAGCATCAACCAAAGTCTGAATTTGCACAGTCCATACTCTGCAGATACAATCTAGTTCAACAGATACCTCTATTCAACATCAAACAACTATATATTAATGGGCTATGAAACGCAAAGAAGAATTTAGAAAACCAGAAATTATTAGGGTTAGGGAGATATGTGGATAAAAAGTAGGAATAGAGTGATGTAGGAAGGTACAGGGAGAGTTAACTTAACTAAGTCCTAGTCTCAAAGCAGGAAATAGGTTGTATAGGATGAAAGTAGAGAGAGAGAAAACAAGAAGAAAGAGAAAGGAAAAAAAGAGACCAGAACAAATAGAAAAATAAAAATTAATAATATGCAGATAGGATAAGAAACTATTCAAAGAACGTGAGTATAATGAGAGAAGGGGAGGGATATAAAGGAGATGAGAAAAATTTAAAAATAAAAATACTTAAAATATTATATAGGTATTAAGAGGTAGTATTGCTATTAAGTAATTTGAGTCTCAGAGGTTTTGAATTGAGTAATAAATTTGTGGATTAAGTGTGTACACAATGGGGGATAGGGTCTAATAGTCAACTACGGGTTTATGTGAGGATGTGCAGAACAACAATTAAGTCCCATAAAGAAGAACAAAAGAGAGGAAAAGGTGAGAAGGACAAGGAAGAAAGAAAAAAAACATCAGAATTTCAGTCGAGCTAAGCAAAAAACTAAAAGAAAAATTTTTTAAAAAAGAAAGAAAAATGCACACACACATATGTCCCGAAAATAAAGATTATAAGAGGGGGAAAAAAGTTACTAGAAAAAATTTTTTTTGAAAAAAGTTAAAAATTAAAAATTAAAAAAAGTTTTAGAAAAGAAAAAACTTTTTGTAAAAGGTATAAAAAAAAGAACAAGAGGGAAAAAAAAAGTTCTTTGATTTTTTGGGGGAGGATTGGGAAAAATCCTGTATCTCCCTTGTGTCTGTCATCAGCCTCTTGTTGGAGTCTCTGGTCTGCTTGTGGTCCTGTGGCTTAGTTGGTTTGTTAAGTCAGTTTGTTTGGACAGGCAGAAAAATGCTCTGCTTTACCCAGGATTTTGCAATCCTCCTCCCATGTTAGTTCAATGGGAGGGGGGTGTGCTTTGAGTATCACAAAAGAGGGAGATGGCTTTTTCCTCAAGTTTGGACATGCTGTGATGAGGCTAGGTTCTGTGTAGAGTTGAGGCCTTTCAGCAAACAGTAGCTTTTCCTGAGTTCTAGTTTGTGAGAAACTCACAAAACCCAGACTGGAGCCACCCCCAGGGTTTCTGTTTAATGATGTCGAGGCCGCTAAAGGGAGGGGCAGCTTCTGGCTCTGATTAACCCGTGAAAATAGCCACTCCTAGGGCTGGAGCCCGAACTGGGTGACTTTTCCCTGGGTGGAGCTGAGTTTGGCAGGTCACGCCATTAAGTTCTTGTGACCTGCTAAATGACTCTAGTTTTATTCCAAGGCCTGAATTGGAACTAGCAGCTCCGCCAAGATTTGTCGGTGAGCAGCTTCAGAATACTCACAGAGAAAGGCAAGAGAAAAGGTGAACAGCGTGAGCAGCTGGAGAATGCTCAAAGAGAAAGGCAGGAATGGCGTGAAGAGGCTGAGAACACTCAAAGAGAACTACAAGAATGGCATGAACGGGAGGAAGCTAAGCAACGAGTAAGACAGGAATTGAGAGAGCAGGATGACAATACACAAAGATCACTAAATGCATTTATGGGATCCATTAACAAAGAGCTGAAGGAAGTTAGGGAGACCACAAAGGGAATGATGAATGGAACCCAAAAAAAGGAATGGGAGTCCAAGGAAACCATATCCAATCAACTAAGTGATTTGAGAACAAACAGTGAACACCAAATTAAGGAAGTAAAGAAGTCCATACAAGATCTATAACAAAGCTTCAACAAAGAATTTGAAGCCATCAAATCTGACCAATTAGAAGGAAAAGAAATAAAAAACAAAGTAGAAAGTCTTGACAGCAGGTTAGACCATACAGAAGATCGAATCTCGGGGATTGAAGATAGCCTAGATATTATAGAGAAAGAACATACAACCATCCAAGAGAGGTCCAAGAAAAATGATAGATCTATCCAACACTTGGAAGACACCATCAGAAGGCCTAATCTAAGGATAATGGGTGTAGAGGAGACCTAGAAACAGAAGTTAATGGTCTAGCAAATTTGTTTAACAGGATCCTAGCAGAGAACTTCCCAAACAAGCAAAAACATAGGCCTATTCAGATACAAGAAGCTTTTAGAACTCCAAATAGACCAGATCAGAATAGGACATCCCACCATCTCATTATAATCCACACAGGATTAACTCTGACAAAAGAAAAGATCCTTAAAGCTGTGAAGGAGTAAAGATTAATCACCTATAAAGGGAAACCAATTAGAATCACCTCAGATTTCTCAGCAGAGACAATCAAAGCAAGAAGAGCCTGGAATGATGTATGCCAAGCGATAAAAACAAACAACTATCAACCAAGAATTCTGGACCCAGCTAAACGCTCCTTCAAAACTGAAGGCCAAATAAAAACCTTCCATAGCAAAGAAAACTTGAAACAATACATCTCCAACAAACCAGCCTTATAAAAGATTCTTAAAGATATCTGACACATAGAAAACCAACAAGACCACAATAAAGGCCAAGAAACTGCACCCAAACTGAGAATCCAAGAACCATAGGAAGAACACAGTGTTGCAACCCCTAAGAAGATGGATAACATGGCAGGAACTCCCAAATACCTCTCAGTCCTATCTCTTAACATTAACGGACTGAACTCTCCAATTAAGTGAAATAGACTGTCTAGTTGGATTAAAAAACAAGATCCTTCTATCTCCTGCCTTCAGGAGTCACATCTTGCCCGTAAAAACAAACACATTTTCAATGTTAAGGCTGGAGCAAATTCTACCAAACAAACGGCCCCTATAAAAAGGCGGGAGGTGCAATCCTAATATCAGATAAAATAGACTTCAAATTAAAATTCATTAGAAGAGATAAAGAAGGTCGCTACATACTAATTAAGGTATCTTTCCTTCAGGAGGATATTACAATTCTAAATATCTATTCGCCAAACAATGGAGCACCCACATTTATCCAAGAAACACTATTTTCCCTCAAATCGCACATAGATCCAAAAACATTAATTGTTGGGTATTTTAACACACCACTCTCCCCACTAGATAGATCAACTCGGCAAAAACTCAACAGAGAAACCACAGATCTAAACAGCTGCATAGATCAACTAGATTTAACAGACATCTACCGAATATTTCACCCAGCAGCATCAGAATACACGTTTTTCTCAGCAGTACATGCAACATTTTCTAAAATAGACCACATTTTAGGCCACAAAGCAAACTTGTCCAAATTCAGAAACATTGAAGTTATACCTTGCATTCTCTCTGACCACAAGGGAATAAAATTAGAACTCAACACCAAAAGCCACCAAAGAAAGTCCAGAAACACATGGAGGCTGAACAACACACTTCTGAATCACGAGTGGGTCATGAAATAGATTAGAAAGGAAATTCAAATGTTCATGCTATTCAACAATAATGAGCACACAAATTACCAGCTCCTCTGGGACACAGCAAAGGCAGTACTCAGAGGCAAGATTATACCTCTGAGATCCTACATCAACTAATTGGAGAGATCTGAAACCAACAATTTCATGAGACATCTGAACCTCCTTGAAAAATAGCAGCAAGATAAACACCAATCCAGTAGACATAAAGAAATAATTATAATTAAATCAGAATTAAATGAATTAGAATCCAAAAAAACTATAGAAAGAATCAACAAAACAAAGAGTTGGTTCTTCGAAAAAATTAACAAAATTGACAGACCCTTAGCACATCATATCAGAAAAAGAAGAGAACACACCCAAATAAATAAAATCAGAGATGAGAATGGAAACATCACCACGGAAACAACCAAGATTTAGAACATTAAAAGGGAATACTTCTCAAAACGATATGCTAATAAGTGTGAGAACTTGACAGAAATGGACCTTTTCCTAGCAAATATTGACATGCCAAATCTAATCCAAGATGAGTTAAACCAGCTTAACAGGCCGATATCAAGCATTGAAATAGAAAGAGCAATAAGTGACCTCCCAGCTAAAAAAGTCCAGGACCAGATGGTTTTACAGCAGAATTCTACAATGCATTCAAAGCAGAGCTCACACCAATACTCCTCCAACTCTTCAATGAAATTGAAAGAGAAAGTTCATTCCCGAACACATTCTATGAAGCCATCATAACCCTCATCCCAAAACCAGTCAGGGACTCATCAATGAAAGAGAACTATAGACACATTTCTTTGATTAACATTGATGCAAAACTTCTCAACAAAATTTTGGCCAATCGACTTCAACAATTCATCCAAAAAATTATACACCATTATCAATCAGGTTTCATTTCAGGGATGCAAAGCTGGTTCAACATATGCAAATCAATTACTATTATTCATCATATCAACAGGAGCAAGGATAAGAACCACATGGTTATCTCAATAGATGTAGAAAAAGCATTCGACAAGATCCAACACCCCTTTATGATGAAGGTTTGGAAAAATTAGGAATCCATGGAACATTCCTCAATACAATAAAGCCTGTATAGGACAAACATACAGCCAGCATTTACTTAATGTTGAAGAATTGAGGCCATTTCCTCTTAACTCAGGAACAAGACAAGGATGTCCACTCTCTCTACTTTTCTTCAATCTAGTATTAGAATGCCTAGCTACAGCAATAAGACAAGATGCAAACATAAAGGGGATCCAAATAGGGAAAGAAGAAATAAAACACTCCCTCTTTGCAGATGACATGATCTTGTATGTAAAGAATCCCATAGAGTCCACTCCCAAATTACTGAAGCTGATTCAAAACTTTGGCAAAGTAGCAGGGTATAAAATTAACCCCCCAAAATCAATGGCTTTTCTGTATGACAACAATGAGAAAAGTTTGGCTGAAATTAGGAAAGTAACTCCATTTGTAATAGCCCCTCAAAAAATAAAATACGTAGGAATTAACAACCAAAGATGTGAAGGACCTCTATGATGAAAACTTTAAAATCTTGAAAAAGGAAATCAAAACAGAACTTAGAAAATGGCAAAACCTCCCATGCTCCTGGATTGGAAAGATTAACATCGAGAAAAGGGCAATACTTCCCAAGGGTATCTACAAATTCAATGCGATTAAAAATTCCAACCTCATTCTTCAAAGAAATAGAAGAGGAAAGCCAAAAATTCATATGGAACAATAAAAGACCCCAATAGCAAAAATGCTCCTCAACGGAAAGAACACTGCTGGTGGAATATCAATACCAAATTTCAAACTCTACTATAAAGCCATAGTAATCAAAACAGCTTGGTACTGGCACAAGAACAGACCTCAGGACCAATGGAATAGAATTGAAAACCCAGAAATGAACCTACAGACCTATCGCCAACTAATCTTCGATAACGGAGCTAAAATAATAGAATGGAAGAAAGACAGCCTCTTCAGTAAATGGTGCTGGCAAAATTGGTTAACTACTTGTAGAAAACTAAAACTAGATCCTTCTATATCACCCTGCACCAGAATCAACTCCAAATTGATCAAAGACCTCAGAGTCAAAGCAGATATTCTGAAAACATTACAGGATGGAATAGGAGAAACCCTAGGCCTCCTTGGCTCAGGCCGAAATTTTTTTAATAGAGACCCGAAAACACAACAAATCAAAGAAAGGTTGGACAAATGGGATTGCATGAAGTTGCAGAGCTTCTGCACGGCAAAGGACATAGCTAGCAAGATCAATAGAAAGCCCACAGATTGGGAGAAAATCTTCACTAGCCATACAACGGAGAAGGGTCTCATATCTAAAATATACTTGGAACTCAAAAAATTCAATCCCCCAACAACAAATCCTCAAAGAAACAACTGCCCAATAAATAAGTGGGCTAAAGACTTGAAGAGAAACTTCTCTGAAGAAGAAAGAAGGATGGCCAATAGACCCATGAAAAATGCTCAACCTCCCTAGCCATAAAAGAAATGCAAATCAAAACAACATTGAGATACCACCTCACCCCATTTAGAATGGCTATAATCAAGAACTCTATTAACAACAGATGCTGGAGGGGATGTAGACAGAAGGGAACCTTACTTCATTGGTGGGGGTGTAAAACTTGTTCAACCACTTTGGAAAGCAGTATGGAGGTTCCTGAAAAGACTTCACATAGACCTGCCCTATGACCCAGCAATCCCACTTTTGGGCATTTACCCAAATGTTTACAAACAAGACCACACTAAAGCTACCAGCACCACTATGTTTATTGCAGCATTATTTACCATAGCTAAGATATGGAACCAACCCAGATGCCCCTCAGTAGATGAATGGATCAAGAAAATATGGAATATATACACAATGGAATTCTATGCCTCCATCAGAAAGAATGGCATTTCCCCATTTGTTAGGAAATGGAAAGGAAAAAATTATATTAAGTGAACCAAGCATGGCTCAAAGAATCATAGGTCCCATGGTTTCCCTTATTTGCAATATCTAGTGTATGTATGAGTCAAGCAGGAAAGGTCAGATAATATGATGTTAAGAAAATGAACCCTTAGATATGTATTGTAATGTTTTTTTTCTTGCATGCATATTTGTTTCTAACTCATTTATAAGAGTATTTCTTTGTAGCTTTGGATATCCCTCCCCCACAATATAACCCCTGCTTTCACTATATTTGATGGTATAATTTGTGGAGGAGATGGGGAAAAACAAGTCATTTAAAGATACAGGTGGACCTGATGCTACTATGAGAAGTACAAGTTGTTATGTCCAAAACGATCTTTACAACTTTGGTGCGGGGGGCTGTGTGGGGGTTGGGGGGAGGCTGGGAAGGGTTGTGAAGGCTAAACAAAGAGGAGGCTGCAGTGCTTGATAAGAAATGTACTCATTATCTTGCCAATGTGGTTGTAACCCCTCTGTACAGTATGTTCACAATAAATAAATAAATATATAAATAAATATGAGAAGAAAAAAAAAGATAAGAAAATCCTCAAAAGGAACCTAGAAAACACTCAGAATTAAATGAAATTCAAGTACATTAGCCTGGATCATTATGAGGGAAATTAGGTGATCATAGACCGACAGAAGCACAAGACAGAAATACTGCCATCATTGCTAACCACAAATGAGGCCAAGCAGAGATCCTGATGGTGCATTAAGAAATGTGGACATAAAAAATGAGCCGGACCTGATATAAGAATGTATTAGGCTGAATTACATGTCGATTATAAGCTTTGAAAATTGTCTCCAGAAATTCAAAGCAACAGAGAGAGAAAGAAAGAGTAGTTAGCAGAGAAGACGGAGAAGTGCTGTCATAGATGAGGCCAAGAAAAGTGAACAGGAAACTATCAGGCTCTTCAGAAAGAGTTAAAGGGCCACATGCTCTGATTGATAATGCTGGGGAAAGGGAAAGAACATTAGGAAAAAAAATAGAAGGGCTAAAAAAAACATTTGAAATATCTGTCACAAAATACACTGAAGTGGAAAACTAGAAAGAGAAACTTCTAGCGTAAAAGCCCCGAAAGACTGCTGAGATCTTCACCATAAATGTAATGCAGAATCATCATGTCTCAATGGAACTGGTGGAGGTGGGAAAAAATACCTTGCAATAGCACCTTTGTGAACTTAAGGGAGGAGCTGAAGAGCAAAGGTGTAGTGAGAAGGAGAAGCAGTTGGCCAGTCAAAGGAACTCTCCTGTGACCCTGCCAAAACAGTTACAGTTTAAGGAGCACATTGAGAAGGAGAGTGGGATTTTGAAAGCAAGTTTGAGAGAAAAGGAGGAGAATAAAGGGGAAGAAGTTTCCAAGGTTCAGAGTACTGTACAAGAGTTAAAGAAACTAGAGACCTCAAGATACAGGGAAACATCTGAGCTGATCAGGTGGCTTGGGAGATCACTCTAAAACCAGTGGGATCTCCAGAGCTACTAGTCATTAAAATTAAAGGAAGAAGCAAAAACAGTTCTAATAAGTGTGCAAATGTTGACACTGACCTTATGAAAAAAGCATACAGGCTCAAGCTTTCTGTCAGTTTACGTGTAGATATTTGTACCCTGGTAAATTGCCCGAGGCCACTACCTTTAAACTGTTCTGAAAACCAGTGGGGCCTTAGCGTGACAATACATTGTAAGGTGTGTAGGTAATTTCCAACAGGTAAATGCTGAAAAGCTGGAACTTATGGAAAGAATTCTTACGTGAGGAAACTCAGATGGTGAATTTGGGAAAGTGGACTTCACAGAGGTAAAGCCTGGAAAATATGGGTATCTATTAGTAATAGTGGACACTTTTTCAGGCTGAGCTGAGGCATGTTATAATTCCTTGATTTGGCTTACCCTTAGCTGTGGGGTCCAAAGATGGCCCTGCATTCATGGCCCAAGTTCTCAATTATTCACTAACACTCTAGGAATAAATTGGAAGTTACAATCAATTTATATAACTCAGAGTTCAAGGCATTAGAAAGAATGAATATGCCTTCAAAGGAAACTAACTAAATTAAATACAGAGACTGTCCATGGCTAGGTGAGCCTCCTCCACTTTGCTTATCTTCGAGCAAGATGTAGCCCTTATGTTAAAGGATTTAATCCCTTTGAAATATTTTAGGGTAGACCACCCCCTTTGGTTCCTAAACTTCGGAAGGCTATGTTAACAGAAATATCTAACTACAATCTGCAGGCTTTACAACATATTCTTTTATCGACCTATCCTTTGGTAACCAAGGACCACCAGACACATAAGAAAAACTCCACCTGAAGTGGAGAGGCCAAGATGGCAATGGAACAGCAGGAAAACACCACAGATCTCCCCAACGAAATACAGAGTTTGGATTTCAATGCTCTGTTTCTGCAAGTGACCCACAAAAAAAAGGCGATTACTCAGAGAGATACAGAAAGTGAAAAAAGAAAAGGAAAAAACCTACACAGACAGTAAAGTGGGAAGAACCTTCCCCCACCCTTTGTTGGTGATGGGGTTCCCTGCTGAGCAGCTTAAGTGGTGGAACTTTGTGCCAGGTTGCTTAAGTGTCCTGGCTCTGGACCCTCGGAGGACCACACACCCACAAGCATCCCAAGGCTCACAGAAGTCTCCCAAGGTCCAGTGCCAACACAGAGAATACAAACTGAAATCTCAGAAGGCAGAATCAGCATGAAGATTCCCCTCAACCTCCCTGGCATGGCACCTCTGCCTGGCTGGTGCAAGCAGACCAACCCAGTCAGGATCAGCAGCAGCTGTCAGCAGTGGTGAACGACCCTAGACACGCAGTGTGGCACCTCTGTCCTGCTGGTGTAAACAGCCTAGCCTAACCTGGAACAGCAGCAGCAGCTCTCAGTAGTGGCAAACCATCCAGACTTTGTGCACAATGCCTCTTGGCACTAGCCCACAGGAACAGCCCAGACCAGCCCGGGGTGGCAGTGATAACTGTGGCAGGGACAGCTGCAGTGAACAACTCCAGACCCATGCCGGTTTGTGCCTCTCCATACTGGCCCGCATAAGCAGCCTAGCCTAGCCTGAGGCAGCAGCACTGGTTAACCCCCTGACTCGTGGTAGGGTGGAGCGCCTCTCCATACTGGCTTGCATAAGCATCCCAGCCGAGCCCATGGTGGCAAATGTGGTGAACAACCACAGACATGACGCAGGGTGTGGGGCTGAACAAGCCCAGAAAAGCCTTATGAACTTTCCTGCCTGGTCTGGCTTTGAACCTGAATACACAGATCTGAGCCTCCTGAGTAATTACAATTACAGTCATTCACACCAGCAGGGTCTAACTCTTGCCAACCCCTTCACTTTTTCTACAATAGATCATTTCTTAGTTCATACAAGGAATTTAAGCAAACACAAGAGGATCGACATAATACCCTGTATCCTATCTGACCATAGTGGAATCAAACTGGTTCTCAATAACAAGGCATAAAGTAGAAAAAACTTAAACGCATGGAAATGAAACTGCACTAAGTTGAACAATACTTGGGTCACAAAAGAAGTTAAAGAAGAAATTAAAAAGTTCTTACAATTCAGTGAAAATGAAGAAACATCACAAAGGAACCTATGAGACCCAGCAAAAGCAGTCCTGAGGGACAAATGTATTGCTCTCAGTGCACATATCAAGAAAACAGAGACCAAGTAAACAATCTTATGATACAACTAAAACTGCTACAGAAACAAGAAAAAAATTTAACCTCAAGTTGCTAGACAGAAAGAGATAACCAAAATAAGAGCTGAAATTAATGAGATAGAGATTGAGAAAATTATAAATAAAATTAATAAAACAAAAACTGTTTCTATGAAAAAATCAATAAAACTGACAGACCACTGGCAAGAGTAGCTAACAAAATAAGAGAGGAGACCCAAATCGATATTATCAGACATATCACAGGAAAAATTACAACAAATATCCAAGACAATCATAAGGAAATAATTCCAGACTCTACTCACAAAGGAAGGAAAACCTAGCAGAGGTGGATGAATTTCTACAGAAATACAAATTGCTATATCCCCTTTCCTTTTTGGCCCTGCTTCTCCACCATGTATGGTGGGGGCAGCAGTTCGGTAAATAAACTTCTTTTCCTGCCTTCATGGTGTGTGGTATTCTCTTCATAGGCTACTGAATGAAACCTAACTATTTAATATTACATTTGATGCTGTGACTCAGATGATGTTTTGGTTTGGAAATGTTAGAATTTCCTAACCACTTCTTTTCTGTGAACTAAACTGCCTTGAGACACCACGCGAGACTTTTCACCAATACCATTGCTGGCCTTCACATCCACGTCCACAAGACTTCTCTTCTCTGGTGAGTGAAACTACTCTCTACAGCTCTCTGTTGCTCAATCTCTGTTCAGATGTGGCGACATGCCAGAGAGCTCCTATGGCCTTTAGCTGAAAGGCTGGTCACCTCTGAATCCGAGGATGCTTGGTTAAGGGGTCTTGGCCATTTCTCTCTAAAGCTCTAGGGGAAGCAGGGACATCGCTTCTGCCTGGTCAGCTCCCCTTCACTCACCAGACTGACTCTCCTACACATTTAACAGGGTGCTACGAGTCATGCCCAAGCCATGAAACCCCTCTAAAATGCCTCCTGCGCTACCTGGATACCAGAGCACCTAATTTTTTTATGCTTTTCTCAGATTTAGACAATTTTTGCCTCTGCAATGGTAAATGGTCAACAGTCTGTTCACTTTCAGGATCTCTTTGCTCTCTGTTAATCATGTCCAACTTTCTATAACTCTCCCTGTCTTTTCTACAACTATTTGTATTGTGCCATGAAGCGAGGGACATGGGCTGGGTCCAGGGGATCCATTCTAGGTTCCCTCTAAAAGGCTAGCCAAACTAGGCTTGATTTTTTTGTTCAGGTTTTCTTTGCATTTTTTTAGAAATTTGTCATCTTGAGTTCGCCATCTTGGCCAAATGGTGGGTGAAGGATTTGGCCCACTCCAATCCTTACCCTACCACCAAGCTTTCTTCTCCTCCATCCATCTATTCAACTGTGCCTTGCTAACAAGTTGCTCTTTTCACAGACTCTGGTAACTGAGGCCCAACCATCTGATGTGCTTTGTTAGCAAAGATGTCTAAACATTGTTGTCTAAAATTTTAGACTTTGAGTTTTGTCTTTTTTGTTTTGTGTTGTTTAGGCTAGTACTGACTACGTGATTCTAAAATATTGGGCATATCTGTGTTAAGATTCTCCCATCTAACAAGTTTTATCATTGCAGAATATTTGGTCAATTCTTGATAAGGACTAGGTAAGCTCTACTTATTCTATTTGATCTCCTTGTTTCTTTAATTGGAAATAACAAAGGGTTTTAATGACAAAAGTTGCAATTCAAATCCAGCCCACGCTGAAAAATCCCTAAGACTCCATCTCCCAACTAACCTGCAAAGAGCCAGGCTGGAAGTTGGCTCGAACCTCTTATCTCCAACCAGAAAACACTGCAAGAGTTTCTATAACTCAAAGTGGTAGAGTGCTAGACTTGAGCAGAAGTGCTCAGGGACAGTGCCCAGGAATTGAGTTCAAAGCTCCTTGAATACCACCTGGGACAAACCATCCCACCAACGACACTTAGGATTTGGTAAGAAGGAATCAAGGATTTGATTGGACATGAAAAACAGTGGGGGATACATAAAGCAGCATGGTCCTAATAATGAGCAGGGCCCACTAATCAATGTTGCCCCATGACCTGGCCCACTGGAGTGCATGGGGCATGCCACACAAGTGAGCAGGGCATGCTGATGGAGGGGGTAGGATGTCATCCTCACATGATGAGCTGTGAAGAATTGATTGGGGAACAGGCAGTTTGTGAAGTGATGGTTGAAAACTGTTAGGTAGGAGACCCACTGGAGTGATGGAGGAGTTCAACCTATATATAGGCTGCATGGTCAGAGCAATGGTATTGGAGAAAATCAGGGGAAGACCTGCAAGGAAGGAAGTGGTGAGACAGCAGGAGGGGAAAGACCTGGGAGAAGAGGAATTTGAGGGCGAGCAGGAGGGGAAGAAAGCCAATTGGCCACAAGGCCAGAGAAGTGTAGTGGAGAAGCCTAAAGAGAAGAAGGAAGTGATGGAAGGGAAAAAGGGAAATGAAGGAAAGGTCTTTAAAGAAGGAAGGAATAAGGGAAAAGGAAAAAGCCTTACCTATTGAAGTTTGGAGTGTGGAGATGGTAATTTGGGTGTTTTGCAAACCAATTAACTATGCCTATTGGACGTCTGAGGTTTGGTGGTTGGGGCTGGGCTGTCACTGAGTGTACGGCTCAAGACAAGGTAAATGCACGCCCAGTTCTAGTGTAAATAAAATTATCTTCAATGTGCCTCATTGGATTGCCTTGTGTTTCATGCATTATAAGTGTACAAGTTCACATGTTAATAGTCTCAAAGGCCACGATTTTTGTAAAATGTTATGAGGTCAAAATAGGTTTGAAAAACTCAATGGAACAATGATATCACAATGGCAATATGATGTCACAATATTGAGTGATAATAATATTTTGATGTTATACTTAGTTGGTGATGCCATAATGGTGATGAGGTCACAATAGGTTTATGATATTATAATAAGTAACAATAGGTTTTTTTGTGAAAATACTGTAGAGGGGTTACAATTACATGGGCAAGATAATGTGTACATTTCTTATCAAGCATTATAGCCTCCTCCTTTGTTTCCTCTTCCCATCCCTTCCTGTGGAGAGCTGCAGGGTCCGTGACCAAAGATGGCGCTGGCTTCCGCCTTCTGCCTTCCCGATGGCGAGTGCTCTCTGTGAAAAACAACTCCTTATATGACTATGGCTTGGCTACTGGCTTGCTTCCATGTTTGCGACCCTATTAGTATATGCCGCGTGGCACCTCGGGATTGGCCATCCAGGAGGCTTATAACCGGAGCGCGGGTGCGGGGGAGGGAAAAGCTTTCAGAGAGAAGCTTGCAGACAAGGTTCCTGAATAAACTGCTTTGAGAAGAATCCCGGGTCGTGTCTTCCTTGCTGGTCGAGGCGGTCATTACAAATGGTGGCCCGTACGGGGAACTAACTCAACAAGGGATTCAGAACTCCTGGCAGTCAGGGTGGTGCACCGGTAAGTTCCCAGGTAAGTGGGAATCCATGATTAAATCAGGCATAATACGGGGCTCTTTTCTGTAGATAAAGAGAGAGCGGGAACCCAGGAAGAAATAAAATACAGGCCTAAAGTGAAAGTAAAAGAAAATAAAATTTTTAATAACTGAGATGGGCACCACGACGTCACATCCAATTTTTCTGGCCTGGAAGAGCTACTACGCTCGAAAGGACTAAAGTTAAAAAAGGGTACCTTACAGAGGTTCCTTGATGAATGCGATATTGTGGCTCCTTGGTTCATAGTGTCCGGGAGCCTTACAGTATCCTCATGGGACAAATTAGGGAAGGATTTGGACTTTGCCTATGAACAGGACACATTAAAAACAGGAGTCCACCCCATTTGGAAATTGATTAGGGGCTGCCTGGAGGACCAGCACTGCTGTGAGGTTATAGAAAATGGACAGTCAGCACTGGAGCAGTTACAGGAGGAGAGGCCAGAGAAGGCAATCAGTGAAAAGGGAGACAGTAGGCAGGGCAAAAGGGGACAACTATACCCAGATCTGTCTGAGCTAAAATCGGAAAGAGGAAGTTCCAGCGAGTTAGAGGAGGAAGACGTGAGAGCACTTATTCAACAGATGAAAAAGAGCCGTATAAAAAAGGAGGAACGTAAGCTAAGCCAACCTGTGCTTAATGAGGACATAGAAAGAACTTCCGGTCAGACCCCTTTAGATCCTCCTCCATATCAACATGGAGCCAATGGGCATACTTTTTGCACGGACACTTGGCGAACTGCTCGAGCAGAACTCGCCTTCCCAGTTTTTCAAGACGATAATCAACAGAGATTCCATGAGCCTCTAGAATTTAAAGTAATTAAGTCCCTGGCTGAGTTTGTTCAGACGTATGGGATTACAGCCTCTTTTACCGTAGCTCAAGTGGAAGCTATAAAGAGATACTGCATGACCCCCTCTGATTGGGCGAGCCTAGCATGGGCATGTTTGAGTCCAGGCCAATACTTGGATTGGAGGGCATTTATGCTGGAATTTTGTAATGAACAGGCAGCCATCAATCAAGCAAACGGACACCAGGCTTGGGACAGAGACATGCTCTTAGGACAAGGCCGCTTTGCTAATGCTCAGACAGGTTATCCCCCTGAAGTATATCAACAGATAAATGATGTTTGCATTAAGGCGTGGAAATCACTACCACATAAAGGGGAAGTTAGCAGCAATCTCACCAAGATCCTGCAGGGGGCTACCGAGCCTTTTTCAGATTTTGTGGCCAGAATGGTGGAAGCAGCAGGCAGAATTTTTGGGGACCCTGACATGGCCATGCCTCTTATAAAACAATTAGTCTATGAGCAATGCACCAAAGAATGTAAAGCCGCCATTACCCCGTATAAACATAGAGGGTTGGAGGCATGGATGAAAGTGTGCAGAGAGCTGGGTGGACCTCTAACTAATGCAGGCCTTGCTGCCGCAGTACTCCAGTATTCAAATAGGCATGGGGGAAACTCTGGAGTGACATCTGGAGCATGCTTCAAGTGTGGCAAGGCTGGTCATTTCAAGAGAGATTGCCCAGAGAGAAAATGAACCGGAAGAGCTGGAGAAGTTACAACGGGCAAACAGCCAGGGCAGTGCCCCAGATGTAAAAAAGGAAAGCATTGGGCCAATGAATGTAGATCAGTCAAAGATGTTAACGGCCAGCCCTTGGGCCCCTAAAACGGGCAGAGGGGCCCCCGTTCCCAGGGCCCGCAAATATATGGGGCAATGGAGAGCCCAAATGAGGAAATTTCCCAAGAAGGATGGCCTATCCTGAGGCATCCCAAGAACCGCGTAGAGCCACTACAGGCTCGGCGGGACTGGACCTCCGCGCCACCACCAGACTCGTACTAACCCTGCAAATGGGCGTTCAGTTAGTAGAGTCAGATTTTCAAGGTTCTTTGGAACGGGGCACAGTGGGGTTACTAATTGGCCGGTCTTCCATTGCCCTTAGAGGGCTTAAAATTCACCCAGGAGTTATTGACCCAGATTATACAGGTATAGTTAAAATCATGGTAGAAGCTCCAAAAGGCATTGTAGCAATTTCCCCTGGAGACAGAATTTCCCAACTGTTACTCTTGCCTAGCCTGCTTGAAAAATTTCCTGCCATACAGTCTGAGAGAGGTGGAAAGGGTTTTGGCTCCTCTGGAATTGAGTCAGTGTACCTAGTCCTGGATTTAGACCAGAGACCCATGCTTGAACTGGAGATTGAAGGAAAAAGGATTATAGGACTGTTAGACACAGGGGCCTATCGTAGCATTATTGCAAAAAAGGATTGGCCAAGAGGGTGGCCATTACAGGCCTCAGGACAAACCCTGAGAGGGTTAGGCTATGCCAAAGCTCCTGACATAAGTGCAAGACCCCTCAACTGGAAGGATGGAGAGGGACACTCTGGAAACATCCAGCCTTATGTTTTAGAATTGCCTGTCTCCCTGTGGGGTCGAGATTTACTAAAAGAGATGGGGTTTTGCCTTAGTAATGAATATTCTCCTACCTCAAAGGAAATGATGTTACAAATGGGCTACTGCCCAGGGCAAGGACTGGCAAAAAACTTGCAAAGCTGTAAAGAGCCTATTGATGTCCACCAAAAACTTGATAGACAGGGGCTGGGTTTTTCATAGGGGCTGCTGAGGATCAAGTTCGCATTACCTGGAAGACGGAGGAACCGGTATGGGTAGCTCAGTGGCCTCTATCCTCCGAAAAGCTTTTAGCCGCTCATAAACTGGTAGAAGAACAAGTAGCCCTGGGCCATGTGAGACCCTCAGTTTCACCATGGAATACTCCAATATTTGTGATAAAAAAGAAGTCGGGTAAATGGCGATTACTTAATGATTTTCGTGCCATAAACGCACAGATGCAAATTATGGGCCCTGTACAAAGAGGGTTCCCTTTGTTTTCCGCACTTCCTGCCCATTGGCCTATTATGGTAATAGACATAAAAAATTGTTTCTTTTCTATCCCCTTGCATTCCGCTGATTGTGAGCATTTTGCCTTTACTGTGCCCTCTTGTAACCATGAGGAACCTGACCAAAGATATGAGTGGGTCGTGCTGCCTCAGGGTATGGCCAACAGCCCCACTATGTGTCAGCTGTTTGTTGGCAGGACTATAGCTCCTGTTAAAAAAAGGCATCCAAAACTAAGGGTGGTCCATTATATGGATGACATTTTGATAGCTCATAAGGAAGAGGCTGGGTTACAAAAGGCCTATGCAGAATTGGTTTTTGCCTTAAGGGAACAGGGTCTTTATCCGGCGCCAGAAAAAATACAAACAGGCAGAGTGGTGGAGTATCTGGGAGCCAAGATACGTCCCAGGTCGATCATGCCCCAGAAATTGACCCTGAGAAAAGATAACTTAAAGAATTTAAATGATTTTCAAAAATTGTTGGGGGATATTAATTGGATAAGGGGGTATTTAAAATTGCCAAATTATGAATTAAAACCCTTATTTGATATGCTAAAAGGAGATAGAGATTTAAACTTCCCACGAGACCTGACTGAGAGCGCCCGATTTGCTCTCAAAAGGGTGGAGGAGGCTTTAAGTGCCGCCTGTTTAAACAGGCTACAAGATGGCCAACCCTTTGATTTATGCATTCTTCCCACTGAGACCCAACCAACTGGGGTACTTTGGCAAAAGGGGCCGTTGATGTGGTTACACTCTCATGTTTCCCCCGGAAAGGCGCTGGAGTATTACCCTGAGGGGGTAGGGGGCTTAGCTCTGCAAGGAGTTCAACAGAGTTTACAATTTTTTGGAGTTTATCCGCACTCCACCATTGTTCCCTACAGTGCCTACCAAGTTCAGACTTTATGTGCCACTATTGATAATTGGTCCATTTTGAGATGCATGTTTCCAGGAGATATTGATAATCATTTGCCCAAAGACCACCTACTAAGATTTGTAAAGGAACATCCAGTGATTTTTCCAAAGGTAACTGCCCGAAAGCCTATTAGAGGGGCTATAAATATTTTTATGGATGGTATACATTGCAGGTAACCAAGACCCCGTACAGCATCAATTTGTCCCCGGTAACCCACAGATTGTTGAGTTGATGATTGTAATTGAAGTATTTAAAGCTTTCCCCTGTCCCTTTAATTTAATATCAGATTCAGCCTATGTAATAAATGCTTTAAAAATATTGGAAGCGGTTGGTACAATAAAGGCTACCAGTTCTGTTCTAGCTCCCTTTACCCTGCTACAATCCCTTATATGGCAACGCAAGGAACCCTTTTTTCTAATGCATATTCGAGCACATACGGGCCTCCCAGGACCACTGACAAAGGGTAATGCCCTAGCTGATGCACACACTCGTGCTGAGTGGGCGCACCATGCTTCTTCTGTTGACTTAGCAAAAGATTTTCATGCCAAATTTCATGTAAACGCCAGGACTTTACAAAGCCACTTTTCCCTTTCTAGAGCGGATGCACGTCAAGTGATAAAGGAGTGTCCCCGATGTATTATTTACCATAAGCCCCCTACGTTTGGAGTTAATCCACGTGGTTTAAGACCCTTACAAGTATGGCAGATGGATGTAACCCATGTACCTGAATTTGGCCGCTTAAAATATCTACATGTTTCTGTTGACACCTTTTCAGGTGTTGTACTTGCCACCCCCCTGCCAGGGGAAAAGGCTACTGATGTAATATCTCACTGCTTGGAAGCGTGGGCGGCCTGGGGAATGCCAAAACAGCTAAAAATCGATAATGGTCCGGCCTATACTGGGCAGCGCTTTGTTTCCTTTTGCACTCAAATGGGTGTTACCCTGGTGCATGGACTGCCCTATAACCCTCAAGGTCATTGCACTATCAAGGAAATGTTACAAAAACAAAAAGGGGGAGCTGGACCCCTGATGGCTACAGCAAGACAAAGAATACCCATGACACTTTTTACCCTAAATTTTTTGAATTTGGTTAACGCTGGTCGCTCAGCGGCGGATAGGAATAACAGTTCCACTCCTTCGGCCTTAGGATCGGCTTTGTGGAAGGATGTGCTCACGGGGCTCTGGAACGGGCCTGACCCCGTGCTGGTATGGGCATGAGGATCCGTTTGTGCTTTTCACCAGAATAGTTCGGATCAAGTGTGGGTGCCCGAATGACTTGTACGGCGAATCCAAGATGAACGGAACCCGGAAGAAACAAAAGATTGCGTTGCTGATCATACAGCTCCTGATGATCCAACAGGGACAGGCGGTAGCAAGATGGGGGATACTGTCTGCATTCCCGAGGCCCATGCCCGTGAGACATGACGCTTCTCTTTTCCCTAGATTTTTCACCACAAATAAGACTCTTAACCTTCCCTTTTACCCAGAGGATAAAAAAAATGGCAGGGGTTGGTGAAGCTAGAAATATTAGCTTGATGGGCACACTATGCTTTTGCTTAAGTGATGCGACCCTTAATGGTAGTTGCATAGCCTTGACTCATTCCCCTGCCGCGTATTTTAGATATTTGTATGGGAATACGGGATCAACTGAGGTTTGGGCAAATGCTACTGGATTTGTTGGTACTGTTTTAGGCAGAGATTATGAAAGCTTAAAGTTAAGCATTGACCCGTGGAGTGTAAAACAACCTAAATGGGCCCCCTTTTGCTTGCCTGACCATATGGGGGAGGCTTGGCCTTGGACAGGTTGCCAATCACGACAAGTTGTTTGGGCTGATGAGTCTAAGCGTTTTTCATTCTCCCCTAGTGTTTTGTCCAATGCTAGTTTACTATTTAGGGCTGGAATTAATCCCTTTAATAATTGGCTGTTATGTGGTCTTAATGGAAGTTGCTTGCAGGCCGAACCTATAGTTATGCTGCAAGGGGGTCACTTTTTTATAGCAAACATGACTTGCAATTTGACTAGTACTGCCTGTACTGTGGGTGCCAATTGTCATTTTAGTAAAAATTATACGGTATTTAGCTATCAGCCTACCTCCGTGTGTGTGGTTTCCCCTTTTGTGTTCTTGGTAATTAACAACACCTCTGTATGCTCAGATGATGTGTGTGCTTGTACTAATGAAACCTGCTATTATGCTACCTGCTGGAGTTCTCAGCATCCGTTAGCTATAGTTGCATGCATTCCGCATTGGGTGCCTGTGCCAGTAGATGCTTCTCAAGCTGTAACCTTGTTTAGGCATAAGAGAGATTTTGGCATCACTGCGGGCATTGTAACTGCTATAGCTGTGGCTGCTGCGAGTGCGACGGCTGCCGCTGTTGCCATGTCACATACTGTGCAGACAGCTCAGACTTTAAATAACTTGTCGGCTACTACAGCCAGAGCTCTGGATTTACAACAAGTGGCCAATGCACAATTAAAAGGAGGACTGATGCTGTTAAATCAAAGGATTGACCTTGTGCAGGAGCAGGTTAATATCCTGTGGCAGTTGGCTCAGCTGGGATGTGTTCAAAAATATGAAGGGCTTTGTATTACCGCTGTTCAGTATTATAAGTATACCCAGGCAGAAAATTTGTCTAAACAACTGTCAAGTTATCTTTTAGGCAACTGGACAGGGGAATTCGACCAATTGATGTTACAGCTACGATTGGCCATTGTTGCGTTAAAATCCACCCGGATGGATGATGCCCTGTTACAAGATGTTTCCTCCTGGATTTTGACAGCTGTGGATCATTTGAAGGAGTAGGCGGGAATGGGCTCCCTTATCTATATCCTGGCATTGGTGATCTTGCTGTGCCTGTGGTGCATATGACGGATTAGGAGCTCGCAGCGCAGCAGTATGGGTATGGTGGTCCAGGCCTTCACTGCCATTGAGGCCGGACAGTCCCCCTATGCATGGCTTGCCATGTTAAAGGAATAGCACAGGGTGTAAGGCAAATGCACTGCACTTGGGAATCACTTCCCGGCGTGAGCCCAAGAAGAGCATGTTGGGTTGCAAGTGGGTTGATGTCCAAGATCCCACCTCTGCAAAAAAGGTATCAGACAGGCCTGGTCGTCACTGGGGAAGGCGCCCCTCAGGCGAAGACCAGTGCAGGGTCCTCTCATTAATGTTTTAAGCAGAGGCCCAACCTCTACTCTTACCTGTCGCTTAATAAAATAAAAAGGGGAGCTGTGGAGAGCTGCAGGGGCCGGGACCAAAGATGGCACTGGCTTCCGCCTTCTGCCTTCCCGATGGCGAGTGCTCTCTGTGAAAAACAACTCCTTATATGGCTATGGCTTGGCTACTGGCTTGCTTCCGTGTTTGCGACCCTATTAGTATATGCCGCGTGGCACCTCGGGATTGGCCATCCAGGAGGCTTATAACCGGAGCGCGGGTGCGGGGGAGGGAGAAGCTTTCAGAGAGAAGCTTGCAGACAAGGTTCCTGAATAAACTGTTTTGAGAAGAATCCCGGGTCGTGTCTTCCTTGCTGGTCGAGGTGGTCGCGACACCTTCCCATACTTACCTGGCAGGGGAAATACCATGATCACACAATATGTTTATGATGTCAGTTATGATGTCCGTTCCGCCCAGGAGAAAGTCATCCCACCCAGGCAGAAAAAACTCCGCCCACAGAGAAGTTACTTACTTCACCAGTTAAACACAGCCAGAGACTACCCCTCCGGACAACAGCCTAGACAAACAATTGAAATTCAGTAATCATAAACCCCGAGAAGAGCTCCAAGCTGGGCTCTGTGAGTGTCTCAGGATTTAACCCCTCAGGGAAAAGCTACTGTTTGCTGAAAGACCTCAACCCTAAACAGAACCTAGCTTCATCACAACATCTCCAAATTAGAGGAAACAGCCATCTTCCTCTTTTGTGATACTCCAAGCAGATCTCCCTCCCACTGAACTAGCCTGGGAGGAGGATGAAAAAACATGCCTAACACAGAGCAGTTTCTGCTGGCCCAAACTGACTTAAGAAACCAATCAAGCCATAAGAAAACCCCACAAGCAGAACCAAGACTCCACCAAGAGACTTGTTATGGACACAGAGGAGATACAGGGTCTTCCCATTCAGCCCCCCCGCCAAAAAAAATTAAGGAACTCTTTTTTGAAACTTTTCTTAAATTTTTATTTTTTAAAATGTTTTCTGTTAAACTTTTTTCTCATAATTTTTATTTTTGGTGTGTGTGTGTGTGTGTGTGTGTGTGTGTGTGTGTGTGTGTGTGTGTGTGTGTATGTGTGTGTGTGTGTGTGTGTGTGTGGGTGTGTTTGATCTCTTTTGACCTTTTGGGCCTTTTTTATTGTTTTCATTTTTTCTCTCTCTTTTTTTTTTTACATGACTTAATTGCTGTTCTGCTCATCCCGATATATACCTGTAGTCAATTATTAGACTTTATCCCCCATTGTGTACATACTTAATCCAGAAATTTATTCCTCAATTCACAACCTCTTAGGCTTAAATTCTTTAAGATCAGTATCACCTCTTTATGCCTACATAATTATCAAGTAACTAATTTTAATTTTTATTATTTTTTTACTTTAATGTTTCCTTTCTATCCCTCCTTCCACTCATCCTATCCTTTTCTTCTGTCAATATCATTTCTTTAAAAGTACGTAATTTTAAGTGTTTCACTTGTTAAATTTAATTTTTGTTTTTCCAATTTTCTTTTTTTTTATTTCTCTCCTGTCAATCTGTCCAATCCATTTCCCTCTCTGAGATTAGGATTTGGTTAAATTTACTCTCCTTTTACCCCTCCACATCCCTCTAGTCCTATTTGTCCCCACATTTTTCCCTAAATCTAATAATTTCTGGATTGCCAAATCTTTTTTTGCTGTTTGTAGCCCATTAATACATAGTTGTTTTATGTTGAATAGATTGTATCTTTTGAATTAGATTGTATCTGCAGCCATTTTGATTGTGCAACCACAGGACTCTGGTTGATGCTTGTCTTAAAATAGTGTTCTAGCACAAAATTGGTATTACTTTCATACCAAATGGGCAGAACAAGCCGAAAAGAACAATAAAATTGGCAAGTCCAGGTATCTCAACTCCCACTCATGTTAAGCAGGTCACAGAATTGTTAATGAATAATCCAGAGGAGTTCCATAAAAACCGTACAAACGCTACTGGTAAACATGGTGAATTAAATGATTGAAAACTTGCAAAGGACTCAGTGTGAGCATGATAGGGAGCGAGAGGAGGCAAACAAAAATTCATACAAGAATCTTTTAAGCATTAGGAAGCTACTTAAAGATTAATGCAGGAATTGCATAAGCAGGTTGAGAATAGTCAAAGAGAAATACAGGAGATGCGTGAGCAGGCTGAGGACAGCCATAGAGAATTACTAGAATTGCGTGAACTTGACTAAACTAATCAAAGAGTAATACAGAAATCATGAGAGCAGGATGAGAATAGACAAAGATCAATAGAGGCATTCATGGAATCCATAAACAGACAGCTGAAAGAAGTCAGGGAGATCAAAAATGGAATGCTGAAAGGAGCAAGACAGGGAAACCATAACCAATCAACTAAGTGATTTGAGAAACTGAACACCAAATTAAGGAAGTAAAGAAGTTCATACAAGATCTAAAATAAAGCTCCAACAAAGAATTTGAAGCCATCAAAGCCGACCAATTAGAAGAAAAAGAAATAAAAAACAAAGTAGAAAGTCTTGAGAGTAGGTTAGACCATGCAGAAGATTGAATCTCGGGGATTGAAGACAGCCTAAATATTATAGAGAAAGAACATACAACCTTCCAAATCAAGTCCAAAAAATATGATAGATCTATTCAACATTTGGAAGACACCATAAGAAGGCCTAATCTGAGGATAATGGGTGTAGAGGAGCACCTAGAGACAGAAGTTAATGTTCTAGAAAATTTATTTAACAGAATTCTAGCAGAGAAATTCCCCAAAATGCAAAAAGATAGGCCTGTTCAGATACAAGAAGCTTATGGAACCCCAAATAGACCAGATCAAAACAGGACATCCACTGTCACATTATAATCTGCACAGGATCAATTCAGACCAAGGAATGGAGCCTTAAAAATCTCAAGGAGAAAGGAACAATCCCATATAAACAGAAACCAATTAGAATCATCCCAGATTTCTCAGTAGAGCCGATTAAAGCAAGAAGAGCCTGAAATGGTATATGCCATGCGATAAGACAAACAACTGTCAACCAAGAATACTATACCCAGATAAACTCTCCTTCATAACTGGAGGTGAACGAAAATCCTCCCATAGCAAAGAAAAATTGAAACAATATATCGCCACCAAACCTGCCCTAAAAAAGACAAAAGTGTCCTACACATAGGAAACCAACAAGACCACAGTAAAAGCCAAGAAACAGCATCCACGGGAATAAAATTAGAACTCAACACTAAAAGCCAAAAAAGAAAGTCCTGTACAACATGGAGGCTGAACAACACACTGTTCAATCACCAATGAGTCATGGAAGAGATTAGAAAGGAAATGCAAATGTTCATGATATTAAAAAAAATGAACACAAAAATTACCAGCTCCTTTGGGACACAGCAAAGGCAGTACTCACAGGCAAGTTTATAGCTTAGTGGTCGTACAACAACAAATTGGAGAGATCTGAAACCAACAATTTAATAAGACATCTGAACTCCTTGAAAAAGATCAGCAAGATAAACCCTAATCCAGTAGATGGAAAGAAATAGTTAAAATTAAATAAGAATTAAATGAATTAGAAACCAAAAACATCATAGAAAGAATCAACAAAACAAAAAGTTGTTACTTCGAAAAAATTCACAAAGTTGACCGAACTTTAAGCAAATCTTATCAGAAAAAGAAAAGAACTCACCCAAATTTAAAAAAAAAATCAACTCAGAGATGCGAATGGAAACATCATCACAAAAACAACCAAGATTCAAAAAATTATAAGGGAATACTTTTCAAACCATTATGCAAATAACTTTGAGAACCTGGCAGAAATGTAGCTTTTCCTAGCAAATCTTAACATGCCGAAACAAACAAGATGAGTTAAATCAACTTAACATGCCCATATCAAGCATAGAAATAGAAACAACAATGAGTCCTCCCATCTAAGAAAATCCCAGGACAAGATGGATTCACAGCGGAAATATATAAGGCCTTCAATGTAGAGCTCACACCAATACTCCTCCAACTCTTCAATGAAATTGAAAGAGAAAGTTCATTACAGAATTCATTCTATGATTCCATCAGAACCCTTATCCCAAAACCAGGCAGGGACTCATCAAGGAAAAAAAACTGTAGACCCATTTCTTTGATGAACATTGATGCAAAACACCTCAACAAAATTTGGGCCAATCAATGTCAACAATTCATCCAAAAAATCATACACAATGATCAAACAGCATTCATTTCAGGGATGCAAAGCTGGTTCAATATATGCAAATCAATTAATAAAATTCATCACATCAACAAGGGCAAGGATAAGAACCACATGGTTATCTCAATAGATGCAGAAAAAGCACTGACAAAATCCTACATCCTTTTGTGATGAAAGCTCTGTAAAAACTATGAATCCAGTCAACATTCCTCAATACAATAAAGGCTGTATATGACAAATCTTTAGCCAGCATTATAGTTAATGGTGAAAAACTAAAGCCATTTCCTCTGAACTCAGGAACGAGACAAGGATGTCCACTCTCTCCACTTCTCTTCAACTTAGTAATAGAATGCCTAGTTACAGCAAAAGACAAGATGCAAACATAAAAGGGCTCCAAATAGGGAAAGATGATGTAAAACTCTCCCTATATGCAGATGACATGATGTTGTATTTAAATAATCCCACCAACTCCACTCCGAAATTATTCATGCTGATTCAAAACTTTGGCAAAGTAGCAGGGGAAAAATTAACTATCAAAAAATCAATGGCTTTTCTGTGTGCCAACAATGAGAAAAGCATGGCTGAAATCAGGAAAACAACTCAATTCATAATAACCAATAAAAAATAAAATACCTAGGTATTTTATGAGAGGATCTTTATGATGCAAACTTTAAAAACCTAAAAAAGGAAATAAAAATGGAACTTAGAAAGTGGAAAAACCTCCGATGCTCCTGGATTGGCAGAATCAACATCGTGAAAATGGCAATACTTCCCTAGGCTATCTACAAATTCAATGTGATGCTTATCAATATTCCAAACTCATTCCTCAAGAAAATAAAATAGGCAATACAAAAAATTATGAAACAATAAAAGACTCTGAATAGCGTAAAAGATCATTAACAGAAAGGAAAGTGGTGGAGGAATATCATTACCAAATTTCAAACTCTACTACAAAGCCATAGTAATCAAAACAGCTTGGTACTGGCACAAGAACAGACCTCAGGACCAGGGGAATAGAATTGAAAACCCAGAAATGAAGCCACAGACTTATAGTCACCTAGTCTTCGATAAGGGAGCTAAAAAATAGAATGGAAGAAAGAGCCTAGTCTGTAAATGGTGCTGACAAAATTGGTTAATCACTTGTAGAAAACTAAAGCTAGATCCATATATATCACCCTGCATAAGAATCAACTCCAAATGAATGAAAGACCTCAGAGTCAAAGCAGACACCCTGAAAACATTGCAGGACTAACTAGTAGATAATTTATGTGTCATTGGCCCAGGCTGAAATTTTCTCAATAGAGACCCAGAAGCACAACAGATCAAAGAAAGGTTGGACAAATGGAATTGCATGAAATTGCAGAGCTTCTGCATGGCAACGGACAGAGCTAGCAAGAACAATAAAAAGCCCAAGTATTGGGAGAAGATCTTCACTAGCCATACAACGGACAAGGGACTCATATCTAAAATATACCTGGAACTCAACAAATTAAATCCCCCAACAACAAATCCTCAAAGAAACAACTCCCCTATAAATAAGTGGGCTAAAGACTAAAGAGAAACTTCTCTGAAGAGGAAAGAAGGATAGCCAATAGATACATGAAGAAATGCTCGACTTCCTTAGCCATAAAAGAAATGCAAATCTAAACTATACTGAGATACCACCTTACCCCAGTTAGAATGGCTATAATGAAGAACTGTAATAACAACAGAAGCTGGACAGGATTTCGGTGGGACTGTAATCTTGTTCAACCATTTGGAAACTAATATGGAGGTTCTTCAAAAGACTACATATAGAGCTCCCCTATGACACAGCAATCCCACTTTTGGGCATTTACCAAATAATCACAAACAAGCCCATACTAAAGCTACCAGCACCACTATGTTTATTGCAGTATTATTTACCATACCCAAGATATGGAACCAACCCAGATGCCCCTCAGTAGAAGAATGGATTGATTAAAATGTGGCAACAATGCTTGATAAGAAATGTACTTGTTACCTTGCCCATGTAATTGTAACTCCTCTGTACGGTATTTTACAATAAAAAAATGTGGTATATATATATATATATATATATATATATATATATATATATATATATATATATTTGTATATATACATATATACACACACACACACATACACACACACACACACACACACACACACACACACACACATATATATATACAATGGAATACTATGCCTCCATCAGAAAAAATGGCATTGCCCCATTTGTTAGGAAATGGAAAGCCTTGGAAAATATTATGTTAAGTGAATTAATCCAGGGCCAAAGAAACATAGCTTCCCTGGCTTCCCTTATTTGCAATAAGTAGTATATGTCAGTGATAAACACCATCTCTCAGACAAGTTGATGGTCGGTGAAATGAACACCAGGATAAGGACTCAAATGGTTTTTCTTTCTTGCTGTTGTTTCTAGCATATTTACAAGATGATTTCTTTGTTGCTTTTTATGTCCCTCCCCCAAGATATAACCTGTATTTTTACTGTATTTGGTATAATTTGGGGATGGGAAGGAAAAAACTAATTGGGATACATGTGAACCCATTGCAACAATGACATGTACAAGACATTATGTCGAAAATCGAACTTTACAACTTTGGCGCAGGGGGCGGGGGGGGTGGCAGAAAGGGAGATGGGAAGGGATGGGAAGGGGAAACAAGGGAGGAGGCAACAATGCTTGATAAGAAATGTACTCACTAGTTTGTTCATGTAATTGAAAACCCTCTGTATATATTTTCACATTAAAAATCATGAAATAATAAAGTAAAAATCCATGCCATTTTTTTTTTTTTTTTGCCTGTCGTGGGGCTTGAACACTGGGCCTGGGCACTATCCCTGAGCCCTTCAGCTCAAGGATAACACTGTACCACTTGAGCAACAGTGCCGTTTCTAGTTTTCAAGAGATATATTGGCGAAAAGAGTCTCACAGACTTTTCTGCCCAGGCTGGCTTTGAATCACTCTCCTCAGATCTCAGACTTTTGGGTAGCTAGGATTTCAGGCATGAGCCACCAAAGGCCATATTCAAGACAAGTTTAAAAAAACAAGCTTATTGAAACTTCTGGATTTTTCTAATAAACAATGTTATTTGTTCAGCATTAATTTGTAACTATGAGTAATTTTTAGATGTAACTAAGAATTTTTTAAAAGAATCAAATATGTTTTACTATTACTCAGTATCTCACAAAAACCCACTGTAATTGACTTTCCCCAAAGGCAATTATTACATACTATATTACTCATTATCATTATTACACTCTATATGATATATAGTGTGAAGTGAAAATAGTTTGGACCATTTCGTATAAATTAGCACTATGTTAGATGCTACTTTAGCACTATAAATTCACAACTCTTATTTTAAATGAAGGAAAGAAGATTTTTGAGTTAACATGAAATATAAATGTACAATGTGTCCCAATTGAATAAAAAATTCTGAGTTCATACAGACAAAAATATTTTCTTTCCACTAAAGACTTTGAAGTAATACCGTTGGAAATAGTGAGGCAAGAGGAGGAAGAATTAAAATCATGTCAAACAATGTCTGTTATTCTGCTATCCCCTCCACTCTGAAGACCTGCCCGTTCCCAGTTGTCAAAAAATTTCAAATGTCTCTCTTAGAATCTATTTGGAATAATTCTAAATCATTGACTATTTTTGTAATTTCTGTTATATGAAATAAAATATTGACACAAAACAATTGAAATAAAATGCACACATATATTGAAGTCACCACAACTGAAAAAACAACCAACGAAGTAGAAGTCCCCCAGGAACAAAAACATGTTGTGCTCAGTTTTTTTAAGCACAAAAACCTCAAATACATGTTAACTTGGAGTAGAGACATAAAGATAACTGTGTCTCAGAAATATGGTTGCATTAATTTGTAATTAAATTCATCTAGATGAACCTAATGTAGCAAATCCCTTGAATGGATCAAATTGTTTAAAATGAATGTGACTGTATGTGGAGTGAGATCTGCACATATTTAAAAGAATAAAATAACAAAATCATGACATACTTAACAAATTCAGAAAAGCAATGAATAAGTCCAATATTATCCATATTGAGAACGAATTCCTACTGATTTAACAAGAAAAAATATGTAAATAATAGAATCTGAGCAGTGTACATGAGTGTATATAACTTTAAACTACTCCAAATTACACTGTGTAGATGACTGAATGTGGGTAATCTAAAGGAGAATATCAACACATGATATAAATGAAATTAAAAGTCTCATGAAAAGAGAGAAGTATTTTCTGGAAAATAATAGCTTAACAAATGGTGGTCAAAATCTTTCTAGTACGGACAAAATTGCATGCTTTTTTATTTAGATCCAAAAAAAGATCCCAGTTTCTCAAGCTGATTTGAAACTTGGGCAAAGTAGCAGGATACATCTGTAACATTATTATGGATGTTGACTCTGGCATGGAATTCATTTCATTTTTGATCTGACAAATGAATAAATGAAATAACATAACTTCTCCAACTAAATATCAAACCTAATTAAACATATCACCAGAAAAGTCATTATGTAAGCCATATTGCAACTGGGGTAAAAGAAAAATCTGTCATAGTGATTCTGTATTTATTGTAAATGTTCATGTTTTTTCATAAATTATTTCCTTTAGTTTGCATTTTTCAAACATTATGTTACATGATGTATATCTTGGTAACTAATTTTGGATTCCTCCTTAAATTTTGTTCTGAGTATAATGTCTCTCTTCTGTTCCTAACCCATGAAATGATGTTGATGCCAAAACATTCTAATAACCACTGTTTATAATACACAAAATCTCATAAGCATGACACCAGTAAGCATTGATTAACATGTTGATACCAGTGTCTCATGACTTATGAGGACTATCTTCATGAGTTGCATTGTACCTAGATTCCACAGCCTAAATTTAGCCACTGCTAAAAAATGTTTATATCTTTATTTGTCACCCATCAGAGATTAAATCTGAGTATAAAGCCTAAGGAAAATGATAAAGTAAGAATTTAGATTTTCTGGATATAAAGTAAACAAAATGCAGCATAGAGTAACTCACTGGTTTAAAGTCAACCCATTTCACCAAAACAGTCTAAGCATTACCTTACAATGTATATTATTCTCATGAAGGGAATGGGGAATATGAGAAGAGGACTAACCAAGCACTGTCTTCAAATATATATAATTTGGATTTATCTCTATATTTTGCTATAAACATTTCTGATAAAAAACTGTTTGAATAATTGATTTATAATATATCCTAGTTTCATATACCAAATTACATTCAGAAAATGGGATATAACAATTAACTAAAGAAAGTCCTGGCAGAAAAAAATGGCACCTCTATACTATGTGACACCCAATTCTGACGTGTTTCATTATGCCTCCATTTAACGAATGTGATTGTTTAAATGTTTCATAAAGTACTAATTAAAATTAATCAGTGTATTATAATCTAATTGTTTCCAATTTTATCCGAGAATCATTTATGAACTTCCCATTCAATCATGACATACATCACATTCCATTGGTATTCATATGGATAGGAATGTGTTTCTTAGGATCTTCTGCCATTTGGAGGTGGCAGGACCAGGATTCAAACATGGGCTCCAGCTCCCAGCACTTCAACCCGAGGATAGGGAACTCACTGGGCCTTCCAAGAACATCAGCAAGACCAATGATTAGGCAGGCACCAGTGGCTCTCAGAAGTCCTCCTTGATACTTACAAGGTTGTGATAGGAGGATCATGGTCAAAGTCACCCAAGGCAGAAAAGTCCTAGAGAGCCCTGTCCAACTTCAGTGTAACAAAGCCAGAACTATAGCCATATGACTCCAGTGTTAGAGGGCTAGCCTTAAGTAAAGCAGCTCAAGAACTGTGCCCAGATCTTGAGTTCAAGGTCCAGGAGTGTTAACAAACAGATATACACAACAATCTGTGCAGCCATCTACCTGAAGCAGGTCACCCTCAGCAGCCTTTATTTACATTTTATTATGAGGCC
This sequence comes from Dipodomys spectabilis, assembly GCF_019054845.1. NCBI lineage: Eukaryota > Metazoa > Chordata > Mammalia > Rodentia > Heteromyidae > Dipodomys > Dipodomys spectabilis. Next base: position 872,748 of record NW_024870808.1, on the reverse strand, counting down.
AATGCAGGAACAGTCACAAACCAGGCAGGGGAAGAGAAGATCAGGTTTCTTAGAAGTAACCAGTATTCAGAAAACTAAAATTGGAGACATAAAATGTTAGCATACTTATGTAAAAACAACCATTAAGAAAAGGACGAGGGGGCTGGGAATGTGGATTAGTGAGAGAGTGCTTGTCTAGTATGCAAGAAGCCCTGGGTTTGATTCCTCAGTAGCACATTCAAGAAAAAGCCAGAATTGGTCTTGGATGTCAGGAGGAAAGAAGGGAACACTCCCCAGTCATGAGGCCTTCTGCAGTGTGCCAGGACACCAACATGGTCTTCACACAACCACAGAGCAGGAAGACTGTCTCCCACTTCTCAGGCAGCCGAGGGCCCCAGAGTCAAGAGGGCAGAGCCAGGTTATAACTCAGGTATTTGGAGTCAGATAAGAAAGGGCCCTGCCTCTCCTTGGACTGGGGATTTACCTTAATGATGTGGAGAATGAAGGAAGGTGAATGGACTGGCAGAGGTAGAAGAAGGGCCTTCAAATCTGACAGATGGAGAGTCAAAAACCCACTCCCTAAGACCAAAGAGCAAGGCTCTCTATTGTTAACCTGAAGATAGCCTGAGGTTCCCTTCACCTGAGGAAGGAAGGTTAATTAGTCATTGTTTGAAGAAGCTGAGAAAATCCTGACCCTGGTGTAACTCTGACAAATGTTTCAGGTTTCCCCTCATTGCTGGCCGCGTCTGGAATGAAGTGGTTTTGCAGCTCACTTCCCTGTTGAGTGTGTACATTCTGCCTCCTAATCCTGTAGGCCTAGGTCTCTTTGCCTAGTCTGGCTTTTGAAACTGTTTTCTGCCTTCAAATATTGTTACACTGGAGTTCTTCCTGCTAACAGGACTAGGGCTTGGAAGCTGAGAACTTCATTTGAACCCAGGATTGGTCAATGATGTTTATTTCCTGCTTTTATAACTCAAGAACTCTAAGAAAATTTAGAGTGCAAGCAACTTCTCATTACCAAGGGAGACACAGGAAGCTCTTGAATATCTGACCTTTCAGCAGTAGAAGTCAGAGTGTCATAGACTTTCCAGCCCTGGCTAGCTTCATCCTGTGATCCTCAGACTTCAGCCTCCTGAGCTAGGGTGATGGGCATGAGCTACTGGTGCTATCCTAGGTTCAGAACTGTAATAACTTTTGCATTACAAGTCAACTGCGTATCACAAAGGGCTTGGGCAGCATATTAGGCCTTTCAACATTGGACCTTTCAGAAACGTAGGACACAAGTTTATAATGCTAGAGTCTGAGAGGATGGGCATATGGATGGACTACACTTGAACCTTGAGCTCTAACTCCAATTCTGATGTACGTGAACAATCATTTTTCCAGAGTATATTCCAATTAGCAAAAAGGAAAAGGACTTTGCTTAACCCTCACTTTTTTCCAGTTTTGTGTCTCAAACTCAAGCATGAGCACTGTCCTTGAGCCCTTCAGCTCAAGGTGAACACTCTACCACTTGACCCACAGGACCACATGTGGTCTTTTTGTGGTTCATTGGAGATAAGAGTCTAACAGGTTTTCCTTGCCTAAGCTGTCTTTGAACTGTGATCTTCAGATCTCAGCCTCTTGAAAAGCTAAGGTTCCTGTTATGAGCCACAGGCATCTGGCCTCTTGTTTTTGCCAGACCTGGGGCTTGAACTAAGGACCTAGGTACTGTCTCTGAGCTCCTTTTTCTCAAGCCTAGCGCTGTACCACTTGAGCCACTCTACAGCTTCTGGCTTTTTCTGAGTATGTGGCACTGAGGATTCAAACCTTACCATTCATGCATGCTGAGCCAGCTCTCTACCACTAAGCCACATTTCTAGCCCCACCCTTACAAATTTATTCTTCAACTTGACTATCCCCAAGAAATGGCTTGTGAGTATAAATCATCTAAAAAATTCCTATAAGAAGGTTCTAAAGATAAAGAAGACAAAGTTCATACTTGGAAGAGAGTCTAAACATGTGAAGACTGTGACAAATGCTTCCATTTAATTATGTACCATATTTCAACACTAAATAAAATATTAATGAAAAACCAGTCAAGGTCTTAAATTATTGTGTATAAATTTATAATAGATATACAACATGTACTAAATATTATGTGTATAATAATACTAAATACAATAAACAATAAGTAAATGAAAAGTAAAAAACAAAATACAAAATCAAAAAAAATTATAATATATGTAATAAACATATATTATATATAATATATAATATAATATATGTAATAAACATACTTATGTAAATATATATCATATATTACACATATATAGAAATAGTTTTTCCATTGCAGGGCCTTCATTCAGATGCTGGGAACTCTAGCCTGAATTTTTTTCCTCAAAGACAGTGAGCTTTGCCTTCACCCATGGTGCAAAAAAGTTACCTGGATGTTGAGATCAATACCAGCAATGATGGAAATACTGGCCCCAGTTCCAAGACAGTGACTTAATTTTTTTAATGGAAGCAGTTATGTTTATTCAGTTACATAATGAACATTTTAAAAAACACACTGTAGAATTTTGTACATCGATTCAGACACCTTTCTTTTACCCCCAAAATGCTTGTCTGAGCACTACTTTTTTCATTTTTTATTGTAAAAATGTTGTACAGAGGGGTTACATTTAAATGAGCATGCTAATGAGTACATTTCCTATTGAGCATTGTTGCATCCTCCTTTGTTTTCCCCCTACCATTCCTTCCCTCCCATCTCCACAACTACTCCCCCTGCTGAGCTCAGTGACTTAATTTTTATTTTTGGATTTGCATGAGGTTTGAACTCAAATAGTGGCAAATCTTCACTTTCCCTCACATTGCTACATATTTACCAAGACCCTAAGTTCAAATCCCAGGTTAGGAAAGAAAACTGGTAGAAATTCAAAACAAGGGCTTTGTTTCTTTTTTAATTTAGTTAAATAATTAATTATTTTTTTTATTTATTCTTTATTTTGCCAACACGGGGCTTGAACTCAGGTCATGGCAACTCTGCCTCAGCTTCAATCGCCCTAGGGTGGGGCACCCTCAGACCCATAGTCAATCCAGGGATCCTAGGCCCAGAGGGCTTTCAGGAAGAAAAAAAAAAACGTAGCATAGCACAAAAAGTGGCAAGCTGCAGAGGGCTGAGGGTTTTACATTTTTTTCTTTGCACAGTGACCATTCTGGGTCTGAATAACATGGCTGCAAAGTGGACCTGAACTGCCATACCTGAAGGCTGGCTTGCTATCAGGGAATTCATAGGCCAACCTGTGAACATAGGCCCCGGGTACAAATCCCAGTACTGACATCTACCAGTGGCAAGAGATCACAAAAGACTAGTTCCTATGCATAGGAATACCAATTGAAAGAATAGTTCATGCTTTGGTCTAGTCTAAAATTGGATGCAATAATCCTAGGATGCTGATTGAACTTAATTAATAGGTTATTATGCATGAAAAGAATAATATTACTTCAATGGCGATAAAATAAATGCTTAAGAGTTGGTAGGAATGTAGTAGGTGCCATTCAATCGTAGATAGATGGCTCTTGTGCTCCTTACTAATATATATTTATTTGTATACCACACTCTGCCTATACATGCATCACTGATTTGGCCAAACCTGGGACTGGATCTCAGCACCTGGGACCCACTTCACAGCTTCATTGCTTAAAGGCTGCCATGCTGACACTCATCCATTCATGAATTGGGCTTGCTAAACCCTGAGTTCACATCCCAGCACTGCCAAAAATTTAATGTTTCCTTTTCTGTGAGAGTCCTGGGAGTCAGGCATGATGGAGAACATATTTACAAATCTGGATGCTGTGATAATATGTAAATAATGTAATAAATGTTAGAGGGGTCATCAGAGTCAATGAAATAAATGGTAAATCAATGAATAAAACAAGAAATAAAATGAATAACCACACCCAACAAAATATGGACTGACTATGTGTATGGAAGTATAAATCCTATCTTTAAAATGGATATAAAGAGTATGTTTCCCAGCTCTTAGGCTTGAATTCAGGCCTTGGGAACAGGCTTGACTTTCTTGTCTTCAAGCATGTTCAGAATCCCTTCTGTCACGGTGCTGCATATATACCCAGACCTTGAGTTCAAATCCCAGGCCTGGCAGAAAAAATGTCATGAATTGCAAACCAAGGAACTAAATATACTTTTTTAATTGAGGGCTATTGGAGAAGCCATTGTCCCGCACAGCAACATAAGCCTACATTTGAATATAGTCATGCCACTTCCAGATGGTGGGAGATCCTAAGAAATTCGTTCCCATCCACAGGAATAATGATGGAATGTTATCGATATCAAAGTTGAATGACATACTCATGAATGATACTTGTACACAATTAGACTTCATGATTTCAGTCAGCTGATTGATTTTATTTAATATCTTATGAAACATTAAAAGAATACTATTTCTCACAGGGACTCAATAATTTCAGGACACTGATTTACTTAATAGTTTATTGAAGATAAAAATAATAACATCAATTACATGGAGGCATAATAAATACACAAGAATTGGTAGGAACGTAGTCTATATAATTAAAAAATTGATAGACATCTCTGGCACTCTGTAAAGATATATATATATATATATATATATATATATATATATATATATATGCATTTTTTATTTATTTATTAGTGTACTACGATCTGCGTGTCAATCTGTTCATATTTTGTCAACCCCTGGTGCTTGATCTCAGATCCTGGGAACTGCCTATCAGCTCAATTTGTTCCAGGATGGCATGCTAACTCACACACATTCATGAATTTGGCCCTGTGGGCCTTGAGTTCAGATGCCGTCATGCCCAAACAATGAATCATGAAGTAAGAAACTGATGGTGACACATGTTTTCCTTTTCTGTGAAAGTCCTGGGTGTCAGGTAAAAGTGGAATACATATGCAGATCTATATGCAGATCTATATGTTCTATGTGCCATATTAGTCAATAAAATAAACAGTCAATACATGTTGGGTTTTTGTTTGCCCCCGAAAGATGGATGGGGCCCAGGAATGGTAAGTGTGCCACTCATCCGTTCCCCAGCCTCCCTTAGCCTGGAAGACATTTAGACACAATGGGGAGTCAAGTCAAGCAAGAACTCGTTTATTACCACACAGCAAGCACCTTTTAAAGGGAAAAACTGCGAGGCATGGAAGGGGAGGGAAAGGAACCAACGAATCACTGTAAAGGTCACACCCTATCATGCACCTAAGCTTTTTCCAATCAGATTTTAAGGTAAACAATTGGGCTGTGCCCACTCAACTTCCTCTCAGCACCATCTTTGCTGCCCATGTGCCCCACAAACACCTGAATAAAACAAAAAATAAAATGAATAACTACACTGAATGCAATATGGAGTCAACCTATGTATGTAAATATAAATCATATATTTAAAATGTATACAAATAGGATGTATTCTTGTGCTGGGGATCGAATTCAAACCTAAGGAACAGAAATGAATTTCTTAACTTCAAGAAGGCTAGCTTTCCATTTCCACACAGTGCAACAGAGTTACCCAGACTATGAGTTCCAATCCCAGTCCTAGCAGAAAAAATGGCACCTTTATACTATGTGAAGCCCAATTCTTAGGTATTTCATTATGCCTCCATTTAATGAAACATGATTGTTTAAATGCTTCATGAAATATTGATTAAAATCGACCAGTGTCCTATAATATAATTGTGTATAATTTTATCCTAGAATTACTTAAGAGCTGCCCATTCAATCATAACATACATCACATTCCTTGGTATTCATATAGATAGGAATGATTTTCTAAAGATCTCCTTCCATTTGGAGTTGGCAGGACCAGGATTCCAACTGTGGGCTCCAGCTCCCACCATTTTAACTCAAGGATAGGGAACTCACTGGTCTGTCCAAGAACAGCAAGACCAATGATTAGGCAGGCACCAGTGGCTCTCAGCAGTCCTCCTTGATACTTACAAGGCTGTAATAGGAGGATAATGGTCAAATTCACACTAGGCAGGAAAGTCCTTGAGATCCCTGTCCAACTTCAGTGCCAACAAAGCCAGAAGTAGAGCCGTGTAGCTCCAGTGGTAAACGGCTATCCCTGATCAAAAGCAACTCACAGCACACATACACACACACACAAACACACACAAACACACACACACTGCAGTCTAATCATCTATCTGTTTATATATTGGCCATTCCTATGGGTTGATCTCAGGTCCTCAAATTTGCCCGCCAACTTCTCTTGCATCAGACTGGCATGCTTACAGTTACCGACTCATGAAGTGGGCTGCTAGCCCCTGAGTTCAAATCACAGAACTGCCAAAAACTTAATCGTGCGGAAAGCCAATTGCCTCATTTGGTTTCTTTATCAGTGAAATTTCTGGGACTCAGGAATGACGTAGAATACATAGGCAAATCTATGTCTTATGTAATAGGATGCAAAAAATATTATATGTGTAATCATATTCACTAAAATATATAAGAAACAAATGAAACACAAAATAAAATGAATATACTAACTGCAATATGCAGTTAGTATGCAGTAAAAATGTGCAGGTCAATAAAAATCATGTACTTAAAATATATAAATATATTATTTTTTTGAGTGCCAAGACTTGAATTCAGGCCCTAGAAACAGGCCTGACTTTCTTGTCTTCCAGAATGGTGATCTTTCCCATCCCCCCCAGTACTGCAGATTTACCCAGACCCTGAGTTCAAATCCCAGGCCTGGCAGAAAAAATGGCATGAATTCTAAGCCAAGGAGCCTCATAATTTTTTAAAATATTTTTAATGTATGTACGTATGTATGTAAGTATGTATGCATGTATGTATGTATTTTTCTTTTGTCAAGCACAGAGCTTGAACTCAGGTCATGGTAATTCTGCCTCAGCTTTGATCACTCTAGCCTGGGGTGCAGTCACTGGACCCATAGCCGAACCTGGGTTCCTGGGACTCAAAGCCTGAGAAGAAAAAAAATAATTAATGCGAAACAGATAAAAAAAAAAAAAAAACTGGCAACTTGCAGATGGCTACCGGTTTTACATTTGTCTTCTTTGCAAGGTGACCATCTTGCGTCTGAATGACACAGTTGAAGAATGTTGGTAACTTGGCAATGCTGAAGGCTGATGGGCTACCAGGGAAGCCATAGGCTAACATGGAAATATAGGCCCTGTGTTTGAAGCCGGGTCCTGACCCCTACCAATAGAGAGAGATCCTAAGAGTCTCCTTCCTATTCATAGGAACACCGATGGAAGATTATGAATGGCAAGGTTGAATTAGTTGTTTCTGAATATTATTATATAAATAGAGTGATTTTAGGAGGCCAATGGATTTTAATGAATATTTTTGACACATTCAAAGAATACTCTTAATTACATGGACACAATAGTTTTAGGACATTGGTTGATTTAACTAATAATTAAGGATGAAAACAATAATATTAATTACATGGAGGTATATTAAATACCCAAGAATTGATAGGAATGTAGCCTATGTAACCGAATAATGTATAGACACCTCTGGCACTCTATAAAAATCAATAATTATTTGTGTACTACCATCTGCATGTCTATCTGTTCTAATTTTGTCAACCTCTGGAGTTGGATCTCAAGTTCTGGAAATGCTTGTCAGCTCAATATGCCTCAGGCTGGCATACTGACACTCATCCATTCATGAATTGGGCCTTGTAGGCTGTGACTTTAGATGCCAGGACTCACAAAAATTGAATCATGGAGTAAGAGGCCCATGGCGACACGTTTTCCTTTTCTGTGAAAGTCCTGAGTATCAGGTGTGAAATTTCATACATAGGCAAATCTATATCCTAGGTAATAAATGTAATAAATATTTCATGTGTAATAAAAGTCAATAAAATAAATGGTAAGTAAATGAATAAAACAAAAATAAAATGAATAAGTATACTAAGCGCAATATGGGATCAACATACGGGGTTCCATTTCAGGGCCTGGGAAGTGTCTGGCAGCTGAAATGGCTAGAGGCTGCTGTGCTGACAGTCAGCCATTCATGAATTGAGCCTTCTAGGGCCTGAGTTAGATACCACCACTGCCAAAAATGTAATCTTGGAGTGGGAAGCCGAGCATGACACATGTTTACTTTCTTTTTTGAAAGTGCTCGATGACAGGTAGGATGTATAATTCAGATGCAAATCTATATGTAATATATGCAAATCTATATGTAATAGGATGTCATAAATGTAAAAAATGTCATCTGAAAACAGATTGAATTAGTAGTGAATCATTCTAGGATAAAAAATTAGACACAAAAACTATAGGATGTGGATTAAGTTTAATATTTTATTAAGTATTACCAGAATAAAAATTGCATGGAAACATAAATACCTAATAATTGGTAGTAACACATGATGCATAATTTAATAATATATAGATATCTGTCTCATTCTATAAAATATGAAATTATGTGTATGGCTGTATGTGCATATGTGAAAAACAATTACAAAATATTGAGTAATTTAGTTAATGCTTTATTAATTGTTAACTGGGACACATTATTAAATGGAGACATAATTTAATAAGTAATAATTGGTAGTAATATCTATAAATTAATAATATACAGACATCTTTCTGTGTATATAATGCTTATATACATCCATCTCTATTTATACCTCGTTCACTCCTGAGGCTTGGTGGTTGACTGCTCACCTAGTGAACATGAAGCCCTGGGTTCCATTCCTCAGTGCCACATAAACAGAAAACCCAGAAGTTCTGCTGTCTTTCAATCAATTGAGTTCTACCCTTGAGCACAAATGCTTAGGGACAGTGTCAAAACCCTTACTCAAGCCCCAGGACTGCCGCCAAAAAGATGTATAATGTTCTAACTGCAACTATAGAAGGATAGGACTTCAAATACCACATGACAGAGCAAGCTAGGAGTCTGGTGCTGACAGCTGCCACCTAACCTGACTTAGCCAGATATAAACTGCTGCAACCCAGCTCCACGGGTTACCCCCATCATCCTGGCTTACCCTGGCTTAACACCCCATATACTGGCCGCTCTGGGGCCTTAATGGCAGTAAGTCTGCTAGACTCTTTGAAATATGGCTCAAAGTGGTAGAGTTCTAGCCTTACGCAAATGTTATTAGAACAATAATATCCCCAAGCTTTAAGCTCAAGCTCCATGACTAATCTCCCCCCCCAAAAAAATCCCACTAAACTGTTAGGTGTGAACTTGTGTGGTTTGTGAAATGTTCCTCAAAGAACGGTGATATTGATTAGATCGCCCTAAGTCTAATGACAGCTTGTGGGACAGAGATATGTACTGAGTCCTCCGTAGGGTACTCTGTGCTGAGTCCTGCACATGGTACTATGAGCTGTATCCTTCATAAGGTGCAGTGTGCTGAGTCCTGGATTGGGTGCTGGGTTCTGAGTCTTTCACAGGATGCTGTGTGCTGAGTCATGCAAAGAGTGCCATGTGCTGTGTTCCTCACGAGGTGCATTCTTTAACTGGGTCCTCGTAAGATCTCCCCACTGAGATGATTATGCAGACAAGAATATTGAGGCTCAGATATGTCTCCATGGCAGGGACAAAATTATGTATTACTGAAGACTAGTGAGTTGTCTACTTCAGACAATTGTTCTGTTTTGTTTTTCTCTGTCATGAACCTTGAAATAAGGGCCTACGCTCTGACACTTACCTCTTGGACTCATGGTTAGCACTCCACCGCATGGAGCCATGGACCCCTTTGCAGCAGATGCCACAGCCTAGGGGTCTATAGCTGAGGTCTCTCATCCTGCCTTCTCAGGCAGTTGAGATCTGAGGATCTGGGTTCCAAATTATCCCAGACACAAATGGTCCCATGAGCCTATTATCTCCAATTCACCACTAAGAAACCTGAAGTGGAAGCTAGGTGCTTGTCACTCATGCCTGTCATCCTAGCTACTCTGGAAGATGAGATCTGAGGATCATAGTTCAAAGCCAGCCTGGGCAGGAAAGTCCTTGAGACACTTAGCTCCAATGGGCCACCAGAAAAGCTGAAATGGTGTTTGGCTCAAGTGGTAGAGCGCAAGACTTGAGCTGAAGAGCTCAAGGACAGCACCCAGGCCCAAACATCAACTCCTACAATAATAAGAAAAGAGAGAAACAAACTAACAAACCTGAAGTTTAGGGCTGGGAATGTGCCTTAAGGGGAAAATGCTTTGCAAATATGAAACCCTGGGTTTGATTTCTCAGGACCACAACAGTAAAAAAGGCATGAAGTAGCTCTGTGGTTCAAGTGGGAGAAGGCTATGATTGTATAAGAGAAATTAGATACAGTGCTCAGGTCCTGAGTTAAACCTCCAAGAATGGTGTATGTGCCCGTGCCCCTGTGTGCCCGTGTGTGTACACATGCACACACGCACACACACACACACACACACACACACACACATGCACAGATAGAGAGAGAGAGATAGACTAAAAGTGATGCTGCTACCCAAAATGGTAAAACACCGGGCTTCTGCACTGAGCTCATGGTCAGCACCCTGGCCCTGTGTTCAACCCCAAAACCTAGCCACCCAGGGCCCAACTAGGAGAGGTCAAATGTTTCAAAACCTGATGAGATTCACCAGCCCTAGGTGACAGGAAGCTTTGTGATACCAGATATGTGCTTGGATTTCCCAAGCTTCCAGAAACCTAGGAGAGGCATCATAGGCCCATCATCACAGGTGATGAAACATTTAAGTTCAGTGCCCTAGTTGTCTGCCAGTAGGACTCTTGAGCACTGTATCTGAACACCGGAATATAGTCTCACAAAGGAAGGATAAGTGCACAGGACTTGGCACAAATGAAGGCTTCCTATCAAACCAGAGCACTGGGGAGAGAGATAGTTTGGGGTACAAAGAGACCTTTTTCTCCTGACCTTCAGAGCCCGCCCCAAATCATCCTCACTATCTGACCCAGATGGAGTTGTTACACAGCTGTACAGGAGTGAGGCCTTTTGTCTGCCTGTCCAGACAATGAGAGAGACTTCTTCCAGCAGGCCTGGGATGCAGAGAAACCCTCAGGCTACACTGGGAACAGTGAGGGGAGCCCTGGATTATGCATTGTCATGAAAGCAGTCTCTGTTACTAAATCATTTTATTGAATACAAATTTCCTAGCTTGGTGCCGTTCATCATAACTACTCTTCAGCTTCACCTATAGGAATACATCCATACATACCCAAAAACATGGAGATACAGACTTTTTTTGAGGAGGCAGTTCCTGGTGTTGAACTATGAGCCTAGGCATTGTCCCTGAGCTCCTTTTGCTCAAGGGTAGTGCATTAACGTTGAATCACAGCCGCTCTTCTGGGTTTTTCTGTGATCTCTTAGAAATAACAGTGTCATGGATTTTGCTATGCTGGCTGGATTCAAACTCAGATTCTCTACACCTCAGCCACTGGCACCTTCTTTCTTTTCTTCTTCATTTTTTAATCTGGACAATCTGACTTCTTAACAGGTCATTCCAAAGGTTTGAATTTATAAATTAACTACCCATTGTTCTTTATAGCTGTTTTCTCTGAGAAGGATTTTCTCTCCTCATCTTCTCTTCTCAGTCACAGGTTTGAAGCCAAAAGTTAGAAATGAGTGTCACAGGATTTGGGAGCAAATGTCCACAGGACACGCCAGTTCTGTCACTTAGCATTGAGCTGCAGTGAATTTGTTGTCTCAAGATGAGAGGCCCAAAAGCTGGAGCGATCCTCAAACTGTCTTCATTGCTCCTATAAAATGATCTAATAATTATGAGTGTTGTGTGTCTCCAACCTTAAGTATCTAGAACAAACTAGACGCGTCTTCATGTATCTCTTTTTCTCTAGTGCCTCTTGAGATTTAGACTAAGGGTTTGTGTGGAGGGGCTCCTTGGTGAATTCCTGAAGAAAGCCGCTTGATTCCTGTTCATGAGATTGCCGTTCAAATTCAGCCGGAGCAGGAATTCTGTGAGACTCTTATCTCCAATAAACCACCAGAAAACCAGAAGTGGAACAATGGTCCAGAGAGTAGAGCTCCAGCTTTAAGAGAGAAAGACGAGCAGGATTCACAGTCCTGACCAGGAAGGAAAGCCTGGGAGGCGCTTATGTCCAATTAAGGACCAGATGGCTGGAAGTGGAGCTGTGGCAGTGGTAAATCCTCAGCCTTGGGGAAAACAGCTGAGGAATGCATCGGGCCCTGAGTTTAAGCACTAGAATGCCACAAAAAACTTTCAGTGCCCTACTTACTTATTCTGTATACTACCTCCCTGAATGCAAACAGACCTTATGCAATGCTTCTCCTTTTATTTACTCATTTATTTTTCAGATATGCTCCTTGTGTATACTGCCTCATTCTCTTCATTTCAGGTCCATGGCTTTTCTCTTCCAGGGTTCCAGGCCTGGGTACTTATATGATACACTGACGCTCTCAGCAGCCTTTATTTAGATTTTGTTATGAGGCCAATGCAGGAACAGTAAGAAACCAGGCAGGAGAAGAGAAGATCAGGTTTCGTAGAAGTAACCAGTATTCAGAAAATTAAACTTGGGGATGTAAAATGGCAGCATACTGATGTAAAAAACTACCATTAAGAAAAAGATGAGGGGGCTGGGAATGTGGATTATTGAGAGAGTGCTTGTGTATCATGCAAGAAGCCCTGGGTACAATTTCTCAGTAGCACATACACAGAATAAGCCACAATTGGGACTGTGGCCCAAGTAGTAGAGCGCTACATACAGTGCCCAGGCCTTGAGTTCAACCCAAGAACTGGCAAAGATATACCTTGGTGTTGGGACTTCATCTGTCCCATGAAAGATGGACAGGGTACGAGGAAAGGTCAATGCAGTGCTCACCCGTTCCCTAGCCTCCCTTATCCCGGGAGACAATCAGAAACAGCGGGGAGCCAAATCAAGCAGGAAGAAAAACTCGTTTATTAGCAGAGAACAGCCCTTTGTAAAGCCAAAAAGGGCGGTTGGTGCCACATGTGACTGCTGCTCACCACAGTGACCCAGGGCCCAGTGGCAGGATGCCTGCACTGTGCCCTGACAAGTCCCACCTGAGACAGCGTCTGTCCTGCCTCCAGGCTAGTTCAGGCCTGCTATTGTACACAACAACCCTTGTTTCCTCCTCTAAGAAGCAGCTTAATATCCAACCACCATGGGAACCCAGTCCGAGAAGCACAGGCACAATGGAGGGGAAGCTGCCAAAGCAAGCATTTGGAAAGGAGCAGAGATCACAGCAGGCAAAGCAGCCATGAGGATGTGTCTGCAAGGAGTCCTTAGCTGGGTTCAGGAAAGAGAGGCCGGCGCAGGTGGGTGGGACACTTCCATAACCAATTTGAACATTTAATAAAGCTGCCTGTGGTGGATAGATGGCTTCTGATTTGACATCGGCAACAGAATAAGGGGCTGCAAATACAATGAAGAGTCTCTAGCCAGAGAAACAAGGTCAAATGCTTAAGTTTCTGTACTTCCAGTGGTTCTTGATATCTCCAGCTGAGTGGACATCTTTATGTGGCCAGTAGGTGCCACGCAACCTTCTGCGGAGGCTGTGTGAGAGATCGTGTTAGACAAAGAGCTTCAAGGAAGCATGCCTGCAGGAAGGGGGCTTGGTTTCTTTGTTGCTTTGTATGTCCCTCCACCCAGCCCCCCCCCCACTATAACCCCTGCTTTCACTGTATTTGATGTTGGTATAACTTGTGGAGGGGAAGGGAAAAAAGCAAATCGTTTAAATAGGGATACGAGTGGACCCATTGCAACAATGAGATGTACAAGTCCTTATGTCGAAAAACGAACTTTACCACCTTGGGGAGGGGGGAAGGAGGATTCGGTGGGGGAGGTGGGGTGAGATGGGAAGGGCTATGAAGGGGAAACAAAGGAGAAGGCTACAATGCTTGACAGAAAATGTACTCATTATCTTGCCCATGTAATTTTAACCCGTCTGCATAGTATTTTCACAATAATAAAAAATTAGCAATGCACATAAAAAAAGAAAAAAGAAGGGAAAGCTATGTTGCTTCATAGTTCAGAGTTTTAGTTGATCTTGGTTGAGAGACAGTAGCCAAGAGTAACACATGATGGTGATATAGGAGCAGAGAGAGAACTCCGGAACAAGTGTGTTTCTCATTTTCCCTCCTTTGATTCTAAGTTCTCAGACTTCAGGATAGTGCACAATCAGCATGTGTTTTTCCACTTTAGCTAAATTTCTCTGGGAACTCAGTCGCCCATACACCTAGTTGTGTATGTTATTGCTCTCCTGCATATTTTTCAATCCAATCAAAGTGACAATATGACTTAACCATTTCACTTGAACGCAGCACCCAAACACATCTACTTATACAAGAACACTCCACTTTTGTCTCCAAAAGACCTACATTCATGTTCAGACACTAGCATAAATGGAGAGCTAACAGAATGCATTGCCTCTCTCCAAAACTCTTTGTAGCTTTGACTTCCAACACCATTCAAAATTCCAGCTTCAAAATGTCCACAGAGACTCAAAGAAAATTCTTAGCTGAGAGTTGCCATGAAAATAAACAAAATAGGGCTGGAAAGGTGGCTCAGTGGTAGAGTACTTGACTTGCATGCATGAGGCCCTGAGTTCAATTCCTCAGAACCACATAAGTAGAAAAAGCTAGAAGTGGGCACTGTGGCTCAAGTGGTAGAGTGATAGCTTGAGCTGAAATGCTGAGGGACCGTGCCCAGGCTGAGTTCAGGCCCCATTTCCAACAAAAAAAAGTAAATGTATTTTTTTTTAAAAAAAAAGCAAAACCAATTATATGCCAAGTATAAAGGCACATGCCTTTAATTAAAGCTACTCAGAGTGAAGACAGTAGGATCACAATTCTAGGGAAGCCTGAGTAAAAGCACTAGACCCTATGTTAAAAAAAAACTAGGATGGTCCAGTTTTAAGTGGTAGAGTGTTTACTAGGACAGTATGAAGCTTTGGTCCAATAAAGAAGAGGAAGTGAGGAAGAGAAGAAGAAGAGGAAACAAAGAGGTGGAGTAAGAAGAAGGAAGAAGAGGAAGAGGAGAAAAAGGAAGTATAGAAAGAGCAACAATGAGGAGAAAGAAGAGAAAGGAAGAGGTTGACAGAGAGGATGAGGAGCACCATATCTTCAATATATAATAACATGGTGTAAACATTCCTATTCCAAAACAAAAGAATTGGAGAAAAAGGAAAAAAATGGATCAGTAACCCAATTAATGGATCAAGAATTTGACTTGAAATTTCTTAATCGAACAATGTGTAAACAGACAAAAACATTAGCACCTGTAAAATCACTTATAAAATAGAAATGAGATGTCATTTCATACTCACCAGAATGGGTAAAAGATGTGCATTAGAAGGTTTGACAAGGATGTAAAGAAATTGAAGCTCTCATACATTGTAAAATAGCACATTCATCTTGGAAATTAGTGTAAAAGTTCCTCACAAAGTTAGTTACAGAAATACCAAACAGCCTAGAAACTTTATACAGCCTAGAAACTTTGTCTATAATTTTTATACACTTAAGTAAAAAACAGCAATATTATCCATTACAGCCAAAGAACTGAAAAAAAAATTCACGCTGACCAATAGGAAAACAGTTCACAAAACATTTTATACTCATGAAATAGCCCATTATCAAGTAAGAAAGAGAAATGGAGAATTGATATTAGTGGAAACACTGACAAACAGGCTAGATGGAAAGAGCCAGACACAAAATAACACATAAAATGATTTGATTTTAATGAAATTTTGAATGATCAAAATCAGGCATAACATTAGTTTCTTTGGGGTTGGCAGTCTAAGGAGAATTCAGAATAGCTGCAGACAGGTATGAGATTTCTTTGTGAATGATGAATATTTGAGAATATTCCAAGGTGATGAAGATTGAATACACTTTCAGAATTCAAAGAATCCCGAAATTTTATAGAATTAATTTAACAAATATAACATTTTTCAATTACACATAAAATGATTTTTCAAAGGGGTACTAGATCATCTTTAACCAGCAAAAGTGTTCTACCATGAAAGTAGACATATAATATAGCAAAGTGGTAGAAAGCAGGAGCAAGTAAAAAAAAATCAATGCATATGCTACAAAATTAAGAAAAATCAGAGAATAAGTGTTTGGGAGAGATGAATGGAAATGTTAAAAATGGATTAAAGTGATCAAGATGCATTGTATTCACAAACTACTTTAATGAATGGCAGCTCCTTTCTTCAACTATTCAAATAAAATATTTTAAAAACTAGCAAAAAATAATTAATTAAACAAAAATAAATAATGAATAGATAAATTAAATACAATAAAAATAAAATATAGATCTATAACAATATAGGCCAGAAATTTAAAACACAAACAAGAATAAAGTAGTTTTGTTGGTGCTTCTAGATATATAAGGTAGAAAATTTTGACTACATCTAATTTATTGAGTTCTTTTGTCAATGGCATTAATTATGCCAGTAGTAAAAATAATCATGAAGTTCTGAAATGAGCAACACAGTATCTAGGATATTACTAATTACTAATGCAAAGATAGATGCAAAGAAAGATAATGCAAAGAAAGATGGAATAGTATATGTTTGTATGATTAGATAAAATGTCAGAATGATGTCTGAATGTAACATAGATATCACAGAAATAAACAGTAGAAATTTAAATGTATAAGCCAGGGTATTACAACATGATTACAGCAAGTGATTTATCTTTTTTTTTCTGGAAATGAGAGAAAAATAAAAGCAACAGTGTACAGTACAACAGTCAAAAACTACCAGAAGTGGTCAAAGTGACAAATACTACTTTTAATCCTATAATAGGAAGGTGAAGTCACCCTAAAAATCACGTGTGGGAAGATAAACCAAGACTGCACTGAATTCTCTATACTCACATTTATACAGTGAAACATGACCACACAAACATTCTTTTAATAAACTCAGCACCACCTTATGTTTATTAACACCTGCCAATGGTTTTCTAAATTGAAAAACTGGACCAACATCATTGCATTGTTATAGATTAATTTAGTGTTAAATAAATTGGTTTGCAGAGTTTAAGCAAATGGTATGAATTCAACAGTACAGTACCAGAACTGTATACAACATACCATTTTTTAGCTTATTTTTGGAATATGATCTTGTGTTTATGCTTAGGCTTTCCTGGATTGAGATCTTCCTATCAAAGCTTTGTACATAGCTGAGATGATAGACAGATGCCAACTTGACTAGCTATTGGATGAAATGTGATCATTGTTAAGTCTACAGGGAACCTACCCCCTACGCCCATCTCCTTCACCAGTCTGAACCCAGTAATCACCTGAATGTCCATCACCTAACTGTGTGTCAGAAAAGGATCCTTGGATCTGAGATTACTTCCTCCAATTCTATTTTCTATTGTGACTTACCCATTTTAATTTTTTTTCTGAAATACTCCAGGGGCTTAAACTAACGATCTATGCACTCTCCTGAGCTTTATGTTGGATCAAAAGGCTAATAAACACCATATATGACTAAGCTTATATTAAAATGAAATGGTAAATTAATATATATAAGATAAACTGATATGAGAACCTACTAATGCTCGTGTGTGTGTGTGTGTGTGTGTGTGTGTGTGTGTGTGTGTGTGTGTTTTATAAGAGCACACTGTTAATACTCTATTCACTATAAACATTAGAAAATTATCTAGGATGATATTTTTAGGGTAGTAAGTTCTGTAGAATCGATGACATAAGCTTCCACATTCCAGGATCTTGAAGGTGTTCTGTTCTTGTTTGTTGAACCATGAGCTTTGAAAGCAAACCCTCCTATATCTGAATTGCCAACAGGGAAGTAGCAGTCTAACACTACATACATATCATTGAATCAGAAGGTAATAGTTTTTTTCATAATCAATAAGATAATTACAGAAGGGATGAACACACAACAATTAAGTATCTAGAGTGAAAGGGAAACAAAAAAGTAAGCTTTTTTTTTTTTTTGGAGGGGCGTCCGGTCGTGAGGCCTGAAATCTGAGCCTGGGTGCTGTTCCTCAGCTCTTCAGCTCAAGGCTAGTACCTACCACTTGAGCCATAGCACCACTTATGGCTTTTTTTCTGCTTATGTGGTGCTGAGGAATCAAACCCAGGCCCTCATGCATGCAAGGGAATGCTCTACCACTGAGCCACCTTCCCAGCACCAAAAGTAAGCATTTTTTTAACTCCATATGATAATTTCACAGGGGATGAAAGAACTACAATTAAGTATCCAAAAAGAGCCATCACAGCTGCACAGCATCCTGTTATATTGTCACAATTGGTAGCTCTTATTAACTTCTCAGTATGCCTAATATATAAATTAAGCTTTGCCATAGTTATTATTGTGAATCTCTTAGCCTACCATAGTATTCTGTTCATTTTTAGACCCCCAAAAGATGACTTACTTCTTCTAATTAAAGACATGCCTTCAGCTTTAGTGTTCAACCATGCATTTTCAGTCTTCTCCATTATTAACAGCTCTTTCTCTGAGTATACGTTTTCTTCCCCCCTTGTTTAGGAAATGATACTGAAAGTTAAAGAATCCAATCTAATAGAAAGTGTAAACACCCCTATGCTCGAGGAGAGAGGTGTTTGTTTTTTTTTCCTCCCAGGATGGATAACAGGACCTATTAATAAAAAGGCTGCTCTAGAACTTTGTGTCACTGAAACTAGTACTGCTTTTTTGTTCTAGCTGTTCCTGGGGCTTGAACTTAGGGCATGAGCCCTGTTCTTGTGGGATTTTTTTTCTTCTACCATGTGACCACAACTCCACTTTGGTGGTTAATTGGAGATAAGAGTCGCTTGGATTTTTCTGTTCGTCCTGGCTATGCATTATCCTCACAACTCAGCCTGCTGAGTAGCAAGGATTACTGGTAAAACAACAGTGCCCACTGCTTTAAGTGTTGTTTTTTATTGTTATTCTGAGCTCCAACTCCCTTCAGGGTGAAAAGCAGTCACTGGGGATTCAGTTTTGCATGGGTTTATTTGTACAGCAATTTTTAAATATTTATTTGCTCTTGTTACATTGTTGCTACTTTATCTTATCTTCATTTAGTATTGGTTTCTACATTTTACATTTTATTATTACCAACATATTTCATGAAAAAATGGGATTACTGCACCGAGAAATTCAAATTAGTACAGTATTAGTGGTTTGCCTCATTTGAGAATGGTTCTCTGCCATAGAGTTCACAACACGTAGAGAGTCTCTTCACTTAGGACACCAGGCTACCACTGAAAAAATGGGGCCTGACAGGAAATTGGACAGCACCAGTGGGGTATCTCCAGATAAGAGAACTCTTAGCCACATTCCAAAAACTCCCACTGCCAACGTCAAGATCAAGAAACACACCAACCCGGCCCAGAGGCTTCTCTACATAGTGAGGCAGCAGTGGGGATGTGGTAAAAATGGTGGAAAGTGTGTTCTCTTTCACAAACAAAAGGAGGAAAAGATCCTCAGATTCAGTGAGGTTGCTCCCTATGGAGAAATCCCTAATAACTCCCAGGGCCCAGGTGGAAGAGTCATCCACAATAACCTCCCAGTAATGTTTCCCAGAGCTGAAGACTTGGCGTCCAAAAGAAGTAAAGTGGAAGGACTCTTCAGAATTCAAAACTGCATAGTGATTGTCGTGTCCAACACAACTCCCAAGATCTTGATTCTCCTTAGCGTCATTGAAGGCAATCTCCACCCGGTGCTGGGTGAGCCTCTCTATCAGTCCAGGAATGGGAGGGGCACTGAGCTCTGGCCTCAGAGGAAGAGGCAGGAAGAACAAGACTGACTCACAGCTTTCTAGGATCAACTCTACATCCTGAAGCAGTTCCACATCTGGCTTCTGGTATGTTTTGATCAGCTCCTGATACATATTCCTGAGCTGATGCTTCTTCTGAAGCATTTGGGTTTCCCTTTCTCTGAGTTGCAGTAACATGGCTCTTCCTTCATTGATCAGTAGCTGGGAATGGTGTCTTTCCTCCTCCTGGACACCCAGCTCTAAAAACAGCACTCTAAAAACATCCTTAGTTATGCCTCGGAATAGCTTCACATACCAAATCCATCGGTTGATGAGTCTCCTCTTCTCCTGTAAATTTTGCTGGTTTTCTTGAGTCTTTTCCCATACAGCATGCATCTGCTTTGAAATCATCTCCCTCTGCTCCTCAGCAGCCCTATCTATGGGATGGTGTTTGTGAGCCCTGTGCTCCTAAGACTGGGAGCAGCTCCTACAGAGCAGGGCCCTGTCTACCTCACAGAACATCTGCTTTGTCTCCCTGTGTGTCCCACACATGTATTCCTCAGAGCTCAGAAAATGCCTGAGGCTGGCTCTTCTGGCAATGGCCACCAGGCTCCTCAGAACCACGTTGGTTTTGAGGTCTCTCTGCTGGCAGGGTCCCCTGCACACAGGGCACCTGGCTGGAATCTGGGTCTCTTCCCAGCTGAGGCAGAGACAAGGTCAACAAAAACTGTGCCCGCACTCTAAGGTGACTGGCTCTATAAAAGTATTTATACAGATGGCACATCTCAATTCCTTCTGGAAGGCCTGGGCAGTGTCAGGGTCCATCATTCCTAGAATATAATGAGGTGCTGGTGGCTCACCCGTAGAAGCCTAGCTACTCAAGAGGTTGAGAGCTAAGGATCAAGCTTTGAAACCGCCTCGGCCACAAAAGTCCCCCTGACACAGATTCTTATCTCCAATTAACCACTCCAAAATCACAAGTGGGCTGTGGCTCAAGTGGTAAAGCACTAGCTTTGACCATAAAGTGGCCCAGGGACAATGCCCAGTCTTGAGCACAAAGTGACCCAGCAACACTGCCCTACCACTGGGTTCAATCCCCGCAACCAACAAAACAATACCACTACCAACACCACCAAACCAAGGAGAGAAGAATTAAAAGAGGAGTAGATTCTCTCACCTTAATCCTCACCTGGAGTATCCAAGCTCCAAATGGCCTCCAGCCTGCTGATGTAGGATCTTCAGCAATGCCTGAGTCTCAGAATTCCACTCTATTTATACTGAAAGAGGGTGGGCCCAGGAAAGGAAGTCTCTGATTGGTTGCTTAGGGAAGCTGATTTACATATCAATAGGAGTTGGAATTTACATCCTGTCCACCACACCTTTCACTTCCTCTTTCAAGGACCTACTTCTTACAATTTGGTTAGGTTATTTGGGTTAGGTGCAACGTAGGTTTGTCCAGGATTGGAAAAGTTTATTGTGTTTCTTTTATTTTGTTTTGTTTTGTTTTTTACTTCTGTGTATATTTTATAATGGAACTATGCGTTTATTACTTTTCCACAGGACTGTAGGCCATATTACTGACATTATCCACTGTATCTTATGGGTCTTCAAAAGTAGCTGAGTTCATATTTCTTAACAGGTTATCATCCTATACTTTTTTTATTTGTAATTTGTCAGGCCTGATGTTAGGCTGGTAGTTTACCACTTAAGCCTTGTCCTCTCTGTGTTTGCTTTTGTTTTTGGAATAGAAACTTGTGTTTATTCTTAGACTCTTCTGGACTGAGTTCTTCCAATTCACACTTTGCTCAAAGCTGAGATGACAAGAATTATCTCTTGCTTGAGTTGTGATCAGGATTAAATCTGCCCACAGACTAGCCCCTCCCAGCTTTCCCATCACCTGCCTAAATCATACCAGTAATCACCTGACTGTCGTTGATCACCTGACTATGAGTGAACAAAGATCCTAGGCTCGGAGATCATTTCCTCTTTTCTATTGTCTATACTGACTCATCCTTGCGATGTTGTTGTTCTTGTTGTTTGTCTGTCAGTGCTGGACTTGAACTCAGGGTAGAGGATCTGTCCCTGAGCTCTTCTTCCACTCTATTTCTCTTATCTTTATTTCAAATATCATTTATGCCTTTTTATTATAAAATGATGTAGTATTCTGATATATAATTTAATAACTCAATGCCGTTATTGAGAATGATCTAAAAAATTATCATAGACATAAATATACATATATATACATATATCTATATACATTGACTTTCAAGAGCACATTATTAATATTCAATTTGCTATAAATTTTATCCTATCAGAATATTCTCTTTAGGGTTATAGATTCTGCAGTGTCCCTGTCATAACCTTTCCCATTTGTGGTTTTGTGACTATAATCAATCTTGTACATTTCTTGCTGTTGATCCATTAGCTTTGAAAGCATAATCCCCTATCTGAATTGCCAGCAGAGAAATAGTAGCCTAACACTATGTTTGCATCTTTGACTCTCAGGCATTGACTCTCAGTCTTTTTTTAAATTTTTCTTTTTAAAAAAAATTTTGTCATTAGTGCTGCGGAACTCTGGGTCTGTGGGAAACCTCAGCTCTTCAGCTCAAGGTGAGCCCTCTACCACTTAAGCCACAGCACCACTTCCAGCTTTCTAGTGGTTTATTGGAGATGAGTGTCTACGACTTTCCTGCCCGGGCCAGATTTGAACTGAGATCTCAGAGCTGTTTCCTGAGTAGCTAGGATTACAGGGGTGCACCACTGGTGCTGACTAAGCATTATGTTTTATCTTCATATGATAATGACAGCGGGGATGAATGCACAATAATTCGGTACATAGAGTGAAAAACGGACACCAACAAAGAACCATCACAACTGGACAGCAAACTGTTGTATTGTTACAATTAGTGACTATTGTTAACCACTCAGTATGCCTAATGGATAAATTGAGCTTTGCCATTGTTATTATTAATCTCTTAGCCTGAATTAATGTTCTCCTCATTTTTACCCCAAAAATTATGATTTATTTTTTCTGAAGCCATTCTTTCATCTTTAGTGTTCAACCCTGCATTTTCTTTCTTCTCCATTATTACCAGCTATTTCTCTAAGTATTCCAATTTATTTTATTTTATTTTATTTTTAGGAATTAGTACTGAAACTTAAAGAATCCAATCTAATAGAATGTTTAACACCCCAATGGTCTAGTATAGAGGTGTTTCTGTTTTTTTCTTCCCAGGATCTAGTAATCAAAAGTCTGCTCTAGAACTTTGTGTCACTGAAACCAGTACTGCTTTTTTGTTCTCGAAATTACTGGGGCTTGAAGTTAGGGCATGAGCACTATTTGTGAGGGTTTGTTGTTGTTGTTGTTGTTGTTATTGTTTTTGCTTTTTTTTTCTCCTACGACTTGGACCACAGTTCCACTTTGGTGGTTAATTGAAGATGAGTCTTTTGGACTTTCCTATATGAACTGGCTATGAACTGCCATCCTCAGAGCTCAGGCTGCTGAGTAGCAAGGATTACTGGGAAAACAACAATGCCCACTGAATTCAATGTTTTTTTGTTTTGTTTTGTTTTGTTTTTTGCTGTTATTCTGAGATCCACCTTCTTTCACTGGGGACTGCTTTTTTCATGAGTTTATTTTTATGGCAATTTTTAAATATTTCTGGCTCTGTTGTTGCATTGTTGCTATTTTATCTTACCTTCATTTTTTACATGTTATGTTTTATTATATGTTACCTCCATATTTCATAACAAAATGGCATTACTGTGCATAAAATTCAAATTAGTAAATTATTAATGGTTTGCTTCATTTGAGAAAGGTTCTCTGCTATAGAGTTCCCAACGTATAGAATCTTCACTAATAGTGGTTTATCTTTGGAGAAAAAGGGTCTGCCAGGAAGTTGGAAATAGCCAATGGCGTATCTCCGGAGAAGGGAACTCTTAACCACATTCCAAAAACTCACACTGCCATTGTCAAGATAAAGAAACACCACAACCCCAAGAGACTTCTCTATATAATGTGTCAGCAATGGGGAGGTGTTAAAAAAAAAGTGTAAAGAAAGTTCCCTTTCACAAAAAGAGGAGGAATAGGCCCTCTGATTCAGGGCAGTGGGCCAAGGAAAGGGTATGTACCTGAGTTCTCATTTATGGAAGTTGATTTACATGTCATCTGGAGTTGGAATTTCCATCCTGGAAACCACACCTTTAACTTCCTCTTTCATGGAAATGCCTCTCACAATTTTCTTAGACAGTGACAAGTGTTTATTTTGGCTCGGTGAAAGTTAAATTTGAACAGGATTGGAAAACCGTGTTTTTTTTTCTTACCTTTTTGAATCTTTTATTTTTGTACTATGAATTAATTACTTTTCCACCAGAATGTAGGTGACTTTTTATCTTGTGGTTTTGAAAATTAGCTGAGCTTTCATTGTGGAGATATTAGATGATCATCCAAGTTTTTTATTTGTAAATTGTCATGCCTCCTGCTTGACTGGTGCTTCACCACTTGAGCCATTTCAATCGTTTTATTCTCATTGGACTTCTTTTTTTTTTTTTTTTTGTGTCTGGTTGTGGGGCCTGAACTCTGGGCCTGGGCGCTGTCCCTCAGCTCTTCAGCTCAAGGCTAGCACTCTACCACTTGAGCCACAGCGCCACTTTCCGGCTTTTTTCTTTTTTGCTTATATGGTGCTGAGGAATCGAACCCAGGGCCTCAGGCTTGCAAGGCAAGCGCTCTACCACTGAGCCACCTTCCCAGCTCTCATTGGACTTCTAATCTCATAAAAAATACTGTATTAATTTTCTATTGGCAATGTAGTTCCCCAATTTTAATTTATGCAAGAATTCTGAACTGATTTTAAAAATGAAGGACATTTTAAAGTAATTCTTTAAAAAGCTATGAATATGGAGCTGTATATAATTCATTACTTTTGATTAATTTTTCACACCTCAGTTGTAGAGTATGCTCAAAGGTGATTTTTACACTAATCTTTTTCTTTGAGGAATTTTTTTAATTAAGAATATTTTAGAGATATTATTGTTAGTTCAGCTATTTTTCTCCTTCATAAGGAATGTGATTTTAAGTTAATACACAGAAAATCTAAGACAGATGATACATTTTGCATTTAGATCAATTTGTGTAATTACTTTTTTATTTAAATACTGATTAGTTGTTTCTGAATTTTCAATTTATTACCTGAGTCAAAGGTATATCATTACACTTGCAGAATCTAATCCACTGTACAAAGTTAAGTAACATATTAGTTTGAATATTATTTTTTTGTTCAACAATAATATTCAAGAGGTATCATTTCAGTAGGTTTCACTGAAAAATTATTAAGATATGCCATATCTACAGATATTTCATAATTCTATATTCTTATTTTTGGATTACATTTCTGTAATCCATGTGTCTGTACTCCAATTGTGTTAGACTTCCAATTATTCATCTCACATCTTTGCTTTGTTCCAGGATTTCAGCATTAATGTTTTCTTGTTTTCCGTGGTTTTTATTATTTTTTCATCTCACTATCACCGTTGTAACTTTTTAACATACAAAAAAGAAAATTCACTATTGCCCAGCTCAGCATTCCTTACATTTTCAAAAACCGAGTGACGCTAGTGACATACAACATACATCATGAAATGATTGATATAATGTATACAATACAGTAATATCAAAATATTGCATAAAATGTAAAAAATGTAATGTTATGAAATTAAAATACACTATTATTAAACTGTGACGTCAAACATTTTCTATTATTATCATAATATAATAATATGAAACCCTGCCATCACTCTCCAACTTCCTTTGTAAAGCATTTACACTTTGTGGAAACCTACACCTGCGCCCCTTTCCTGGTAATGAATGGACTGTTAAATGTCTCTAGAATTTGGGCCAGTTCCCAGAAGCCTCTGGTATGTTTGGCTCCTCCCCTGTCTCACTCATTATAATTAGGCCTGAGAGTATGCCACCTGATCCTCTTGCGACAAATTAATTTAGAAGACAAGAGCCCCGTTCCCCAGCTGGAAGCCTCCAGGTCTTCATGCAAAAATGATCTCCAAGTTGTCATTTGTCTCAGTCCTGCAGCCATTATTGCCCAAGCATGTAAGCTCAGGTAGGTGCTTGAATAGCAAGCTATTGTAGCACAATCTGCTCTGTAGTAGGGGTCCTTGAGATGCCAAGGTACCCCAGCCTCTCCTTGGGCAGGATCCACATAGTCTTCAAGCTTTAAATCTTCAAAATCTTGTTGCTTCTTCATAACTTCCCTCTTCCTGAAGCCTGAGACGTCTGAGGGGCCCTCATCCGCAGGGGTCTGGATGGCTGCTAGGATCTTGTCCTGAAACTCAGATGCCTTCATCTGTAAGAAGCAATAGCAGCTCCTTCTTCTCCTTCTCCTCCTGGAAGAGCTGGTTGACACACTCATCTTTCTTCTGATATAGCTCATCTAGTACTTCCATCTGTTCTTTATAGAAATCTAGGGACTCTTCAATGGTGCTGATAGGTTTTGACAGCTGGCTGCATCCATGTTGGAGTTTATCCACTTGCCTCCAGTAGCCCACTTTTTCCAGGCAGCTTGTGGATGAAGCAGAATTTGAGGGTCTTCTTGGGCACTTGTGTGTCCTGCTTCCTTTCCCATGGTTTCAACTCCTGGAGAAGAAACCCTATTGCTTCAGTTTTCTCTGGCTCTTGACTATCTTATTGGCCAGGCACCCATAGTAGGTCTGTTGCTCATGCAGCTGCTGGCTAAGCTTCACCTTCTTTAATTCATCAATGGATAAAGATAAAAATCCCACCTAGTCTTCGGGTTGTCTGTCTTCTAGGACAGTCACAACAAGTAGAATCACCCCCTTTCCTCTTTGCTCACTCCTCCTTCTCTAGTGAAAGCCAGAAAGCTCAGCTGGGGCCCATATCTGCTCCTGCTTCTCTCTGGTGGCTTTAAGGCACATCAAAAGTATTGTATAATTTTTGATTGACCTTCTTGGTCCTCCAACTTTGTCCAGCAACTGTGTCTGCTTCTGCAGGTGCTGCGGCAAGGCCTCATTCTTTAAGGTCAGCTGCAAATTGCAGGCCCTGTTCTGTTTACAGGTAGCTCTGTTGAATTGCTTTGTATATTGGGACATTTAAGATTTGCTTAGGGGATTTTTGTGGTCCCATGGGAAGTGGATAATGTTCATATCAGGGTCAGAATTGACTGTTGGCTGCCCTCATGGGAAGAGGCTGACTTTTTGAGGTTGATGGGTTTTCCTTTCTCCTCAGTGTCAGGCTGCTGCCTGGCCATTCTGGAATCTTGAGAACAGACAGTTCTTTGCCACAAGGTGGATCAATTGGAGCTTAACAATTACTCTAGGTAATTGTTGCAAACCATCCAAGAGGAGTTGGCTTGATCTTTATGGTACATCTTAACTGTTCAGAAACTGAGGAAAGTTAGCAATGGCCTTTCATAAACCCTGAGTTCAAACCCTGATAGCCAGCCTAGCCTTTTCCCCCTTAAATTCTGTGTCTTGTATGCTTTTCTTTCTTGAAATCTCCTTCATTTCCTAACCTGTACCAGTATCAGGGTGAAGAGGCCAGGGCTGTGTTTGGCTTTGTCATTAACTTGCTGTATGTGCTTATCAACCACCAACTCCATCTCTTGGTTCGGTTGTCAGCATTCTGTGAAGTGTTTAGTGAATGCACATAGGCTACTGCTTTTTCCTGGGTTTTTGTCTTTGACAGCCTCCCTAGGTTCAGGGATTCTATATTGGCAAAGCCCCAGGCAAAGGGGGGGTGTGTCCTGCCCAAGTGCATGTCTCCTATGGAATAGCTGTGACCAGGTCTAAAAGATCTCTTGACAGTCTGCCTTTGCCTAAAGAAAGTTGTCATATTTCAGTTAAGGCAGGTGCCAAAGAAGTTCTGATTTTCATTTCCTATAGACCTAGATGTGTAAAGAGAAGGTCAAGGTTAACTGCCAGTTTGACCTGAGCTTTTAAAGAAAGTTACTCACATGTACAAGAAGATATTGATTGAATAATGCAGCCTTTGGGGCAGAAAGAGTAGAGAGCAACAGCTGGATGGATGTTCCTTGGAACTCTGACCTGCAGTGTGTAGATAGCTCATGGGGAAGTTTTAATTCTTGTTTAATTTTTTTTCTTTGGAATAGCATAAAGAGGAGGAGGAGGAAGTGGTGAATGGAATTGGTGTTTCAAGTCTTGTCAACTGGCTGTTCTTCTTTTACAAAAAATTTCTCCTTCCTGGGTGTAGCAGAAGAGCTCTTTTGCAATGATAGGCTTTTCTAGGTGCTATAGGATGCAGCATTCAGCTGCTGCCTTTCAGGAAGATCCTGCCAAATTTCCACACAGCCCTTTTGTGTTCTACTCTCTTTGCAGAGTCAGAGCCCTGGGCTTGGCCTTCCCAGTTACTTCCTTGTTTGAATGGCAGATGGCCTTGAAGGAAGAGGCTGACTTTCTTCCAGTCCTCATTCCACACTATCCCTGAGCATGCATGTAACACATCAGGCTGCTGTTTGGGAAATCTGCTATCTGGAGCACTCTGCGCTGTTATAAAGCATTGAACAGTTGGTTCTAAGCTCAGTCTGTCACTCTGGTAATTGTTGAGAACTTTCCCACAGTACCCCCTCATTGATCTTCCTGGCAGAAGTAACCACAGAGCCTCTGGAAGGAAGTCTTGACAGGACTTTTGTCCAAAAGAAAATTAGATTCCTTGTGGATTTCAGAGAAGTTTATCTGAGGGCAACATACCCACTATTTGAACAGTCCTCTTAACTCTTTGATTCTTCCACTGAAGATTAAAAGAGCATTTAGCTGTCATCTGCTAGAATGTAAGTCACAGAACTGCCACCCAGTTCATCCTCAGTGTATCTCTGGAACTGGGCAAGACATCTGATTTATAAAAGACACATAATGCTTCTAGGGCTTCTGAATTCATGTGGTCAGACAGCTGGCTTCTCAGAAAGCTGCAAACAAAGTAGGAAAGCCAGCCATGTAAAGAAATACCTCGAGGTGAACTTGGTTAACTGGAAATATGTCCTGTACCAGTTAATTGTTCCTAATGACGTTTGAGCTATATGAGCCAGTTGTGTGCATGTCTATTGTATTTTGCGTATTCCTGACCTTCTGCATCTTGTACATGGATCATAGTCAGAAAGAGAAAGAAATGAATGAGGCTTTTGCTTCTCCAACAACCACAATGGCATGGGGAAAGGATGTAGCCTGTTGTAGTTCCTGTGGCCAAGAAGTGCATTGTGGCCTCAGCAGGTGAAGATGTCTTGACATAATGTGTTTTTTAAGTACATAGCACATGGTGTAGCACTTGGAAAAATGGATTTTTGCTGAGTGAGTGTTAAAGTGGGAGGGAGATGCTTGAGAAGTCACTAGTGCATTATGGAAACAGGCAGCAAAAGGAAAATCAGGAGGAATGCAGACATGAACGCAGTGCTCTTAGAGTCATCTGTGTTCTGCTGCAAAGACTTTCCCTCATGAGTCAAATTTTCATGCCGCAATTTTGGTAGTCAGTACTTACTTACACCATTTGGTGCTGGAACCTCCCCACCCAACACACACACACACACACACACACACACACACACACACACACACACACTACATTTTGTGTGTGTGTATGTGTGTGTATGTGTGAGTGTGTCTGTGTGTGTATGTGCCCACACGTGTGCCAGTCCTGGAGCTTGTACTCAGGGCTTGGGTGCTGTCCCTAAGCTGTTTTTGCTCAACGCCAGTGCTGTAACATATGAGCCACATCTCTGTTTCCCAGTGGGTTCCCTCCCACTTTTAGTACTTAATTGGACATCAGAGTTTCATGGTCTTGTTACATGGGCTGCCTTTGAACCATGCATGATCATTAGATCTTAGCCTCCTGAGTAGCTAGTGATACCTGACTTTTATACAGATCCATTTTTTAAAAATTTCTTTCCAGCCTTTTTACTTTATATTATTTTCGGTGGTACTGAGGTTTGAATTCAGTGCCATGCATTTGCTCACTTGCTTGCTTGGCCAGGCTCTACCACTTCATCCACACCTCTAGCTTGCAGATTCTCTCCCCCCACTCCACCTCTCTCTTTCTCTCTGCTTTTTTTTTTTTTTTGGTCGGTCGTGGGACTTGAACTCTGGGCTTGGGCGCTGTCCCTCAGCTATTCAGCTTAAGGCAAGTGCTCTACCACTTGAGTCACAGCGCTACTTCTGGTTTTCTGGTGGTTTATTGGAGATAAGATTTTCATGGACTTTACTGACCAGGCTGGCTTTGAATGGCGATCATCAGACCTCAGCCTCCTGAGTAGCTAGAATTACAGGTGTAAGCCACTGGCGCCCGGCTTCTGGTTATTTATTTATTTATTGGGGGGTCTGGTCGTGAGGCCTGAACTCTGGGCCTGGGCACTGTCCCTCAGCTCTTCAGCTCAAGGCTAGCGCTCTACCACTTGAGCCACAGCGCCACTTCAGGCTTTTTTCTTTTTTCTTATGTAGTCTGAGGAATTAAACCCAGGGCATCAGGTATGCAAGGCAAGCGCTCTACCACTGAGCCACCTTCCCAGCACCTCTTGTTATTTTTATATGTATTTTATTGTACAAATATTGCATAGAGAGATTACAGGTACATGAGTAAGGTAATGAGTACATTTCCTATTGAGCATTATTGTTACCTCCTCCTATGTTTATCCCCTACCTTCCCTTCCCTCCCCACCTCCCTCAGCTCTCCCTCCACCTCCCTCAACTCCCAATCCCAGCGAAGTTGTGTCTTCTACATCTCATTGTTACAGTGGGTCAACCTGTGTCCTTATTTAAGCATTTTATTATTTCCTTTCCCTCCCCAAATTACAAAAATGTATTTATGAGATGCAGGGCACTGGAATCAAATACAGTGAAAACAGGGAGGAGAACAAAAAAAAAACATAGTACATTATAAATACGTTATAAACAATAGCAAGAAAGGAAAAACCACTGTGTCCCTATCTTGGGGTTCCTTTTGCTTAACATCATCTTATATGGTCATGTGTACATAGCTTTTGACCTTTCCTGCTTGTCCTAGACATATACCAGTTATTGTAAATAAGGGAAACCATAGGACCTATGTGTCTTTGGGCCTGGCTTACTTCACTTAATAAATTTTTTCCAAGTCTTTCCATTTCCTAACAAATGGGGCGATGTCATTGTTTCTGATGGAGGCATAGAATTCCATTCTCTCTCTCTCTTTCTGCCCCCCCCTCTATATATATCATATTTTCTTGATCCATTCATCTACTGAGGGGCATCTGGGTTGGTTCCATATTTTAGCTATGTAAATAATGCTGTGATAAACATAGTTGTGCTAGTTTGCTGGTTAATTTTTAAGATGAGGGTTCATGAATGTTTCTGCTCTTGCTAGCCTTTTTTTTTTTTTTTTCAGTTGTGGGGCTTGAACTCTGGGCCTGAGCGCTGTCCCTCAGCTCTTCAGCTCAAGACTAGCACTCTACCACTTGAGCTACAGTGTCACTTCCGGTTTTCTGGTGGTTTATTGGAGATAAGTTTCACGGACTTTCCTGCTTGGGCTGGTTTCGAACTGTGATCCTCAGATCTCAGCTGCCTGAGAAGCTAGGATTACAGGCGTGGGCCACTGGCGCCCGGCTTCCTTGCTAGCCTTAAACTGTGTCCTCCTGCTCTCAGTCACCTAAGTTGCTAGAATTATAGGCACTTGGTTTATAATTTTTTATTTAAATTTGGTTATATTGAGGATTAAACTTGGGGCTTTGCCCTTGCTAAGTAGGAGCTTAGCACTTACTCCATGCCTCTAGCCTTATTTTGTATTGGTTATTTTCAAGGTAGGATCTCATTTTATGCCTGCAATGTGATTCTGTTGCTTCCTTTTGTCACTGGGAAAGATAAACATGTGCCATTGTGCTTCTCCCATAGCTGAGATATCAAGCATGCCCCACTGCTTCAAGTCGTTGGTTGATATGAAGTCTCTCAAACTTCTTGTTTTTTTTTTTTTTTGACTAAAGCTGACTCTGATCCTTCACTCTTTACCTCCTCCTTAGCTAGGATTACAGGCCTGAATCACCATGCCTGGATTTACTTTTAAAGTAAGGGAAAGTACAATAACCTGAAGGCAGAATAACCTGAAGGGCTTCAATAGGAAAGTAGAGAAAGTAAATCACACGTGCCATGTGGCACTGTCACTGCTATGCATGGAAAGTAGGGCCAGTTCACTATCACGTGCAAGTAATAAATTGAGCCAGGCAGGCTTAAATGATTAAGAAGAAACACTAGCTCTAGTTGGCTTCAGGTATGGTATGATCTGGAAGTTTGTGGGACTGTCAGGGCATGGGCTTTTTCTCTCTGAGTTCTCTTGGTTCTGCCTTTATCTTAGACTGAGCACTCTACTCCTCTCACCCCTCCTCACCTTGGTGGTAAAATATGATAATGCTTTCTGACATTATATCCATATGCAGAACCTAGAGGAGAGAATCTGTCTCTGTGGCCTCTGTAGAAAGATAAGAAATGTCTTTTCCTATTATCTTAGCATGATCTCTTTAAATCTTATTGGTCCACTTTGGATCTGATGTGTTATTATGATAGGATTCATTCTCAATCACTAGTCAGGAAGATGGGCTGTGCTGGGTGACTTATCCTACCTTAGAGCTAGGGATGGGATTGGGCCACCCTGGTCATATTGAAAGAGCATTTACACAGAGAGGCTGGCTACTCCTGGTTGTGGTGGTGGGAAAGATAGTTGAGAAGAGGCTGACAGATGTCCATGCCAGATTCCTGCCGATATCGAGGAGACTAGACTTGACCCTCAAAAGGCCACCCGTTTTCCATCTATCCCTGTCCTTGTGGAGCACTGAACCTGCATCCTGTAGATCAGCACTCTCTGACACCCCTGGGCTGAGATGCTAATGTCAGGGGCCTCAGTTTCTCACTGGGAAGAGCATGGGTGTTAGGTTTGCCAGCCTTATTCCCTCAAGATGAGTAGTTGAAAGCTGTCTTCATTGAGAATTATCTTGTCAGTTCTGTGGCTGCCTTCCTCTCCCTGCTCTGAGAGTTGCCCCTCTCTCATTTGCATGCAAAGTCAGCTCACTGAAAATCTCTTGAGCTGAAAAAGAACTTCTGTCTCTTCAACTTCCAACATCCCCTCCCTCCCCCGTCCCCCGCCCGGAGGAGGCGGAATGTTCATACTTTGAAAGCTAGAGGAAGATAACAATTCTGCTTGCTGTGGGTGGGTAGGTGTGTATTTATGAATGTGTAGCTGTTTCTCCATGTGGCTCTCTTTCTCACTCTTTGATCTTTCCATGCTTCCTATTTGCTGCCCTCTGCTGAATAGAGATAGGAGAAGGAAGGGCCAAACAAAAAGCAGCCCCAGTTTTTCTTCTTTTTCTTGAGTTTTTGAGAAGTTGAAGCTGTGAATGCAGAATTTTCCTCAGCTTTCTTAGATGATGAAAGACACAACATAAAATACTACTAGTAAGAATCGTAATGAAGAGGATATATAATATATAAGTCTATTCATTTAGCTGCCATTCGTTTAGCCCATCACTTCCTTTTTTGTTTTGATTTTTGGTCAGTGGTGGAGCTTGAACTCTGGGGCTGGGCGCTGTCCCTCAGCTCTTCAGCTCAAGGCTATTGCTGTACCAATTGACCCACAGCCCACTTTCTGTTTTCTGGTGGTTAATTGGAGATAAGAGTCTCACAGACTTTCCTGCCCATGCTGGCTTTGAACCATGATCCTCAGATATCAGCCTCCTGAGTAGCTAGGATTACTGGCATGAGCCACTGGTGCCTGGCTTGTTTGGTTGCTGTGTTTGACTGAGTTCAGGAGCCAGACATTTAACCTCCCTGGACCATCTGTTTCCTGGCCTGTAAAGTAGAGCTTTACCTGTCTCCCATACAAGCAGAGTACAGCTAAAACTGGGCTTGTCAGAGCCAGAAGCTCTGTAATCCTAGTTACTCAGGAGGCTGAGATCTGAGGATCATGGTTCAAAATCTGGGAGACTCTTATCTCCAATGAATCACCAAAAAAAGCCAGATGTGGAGCTGTGGCTTAAGTAATAGAGCACTATCCTCGATCACAAAAGCTTAGGGCTAGTGCCCAGGCAGGCCCCTGTGTTTAAGCCCGAGGACTATCACAGGAAGAAAGGATAGGGTGGGGCTTTTTCGTTTTTTGACCCATACCTCTTCCCACCTGACCTTCCTTGGGGCAGCTGTCAGGTGCTGTGGCAAGGGGGTGAGTCATCTTTTCATCTGGGGTGGGCTGTGGGATGAGGGTCTTCTAGAGGCATCGTTGCATGAGTCTTGGTGCTCCTGCCTTTTTCTCCCTCCTCCATGCCGTCTCCTCCCTCTGCTCTCTGCATTCCCCTGGCAATTGGCAAGACAACTGACTGCTCCTGCCACCAAAGCCCTGCTAGGGAACAATGGGCCACATTAAGGGCTGCCAGGTGCCATGCCAGAGGTATTAAAGGGACATTTGATGACTTTTAACCTGAATCATCAGGTTTAGTACTCTTTCCCTCTGCAGCAGGTAAAGGGCAGGAAAGCCCAGGTATGGATTCCTTCCCCCTGGGCTTGTGGGGTTCTCCTTGTGGTGTTACTGTGCTTCTTTTACCCCAACCCTGCTTTCAACCCTCTCCTCTCTCTGTGTGTATTTGTGTCATTCCTCCTCCCTCATTCCCAGTTGGTGTTAGGCTGCGTGTGTGTGTGTGTGTGTGTGTGTGTGTGTAGTGGCTATAAGACACCATTTTGGAACCCACAATTGCTCCACTCCGTGTCCTGTCCCTCCTTCTCCCTTCCAACCTCTTCCCCCTCCTCTCTGTGCCAGTCCTGGGACTTGAATTCAGGGCCTGGGTACTGTCCCTGAGTTTCTTTTTGTTCAAGGCCAGCACTCTTCCACTCGAGCCACAGCATCACTTCTGGCTATTTCTGTTTATGTGGTACTGAAGAATCAAACCCAGGGCTTCATGTATGCTAGGCAAGCACTTTACCACTAAGCCACATTCCCAGCCCTGTCCTATCTCTCTTAATCTCTATCTCTCTTAACTTTTTTCTCTGTCAGATGGACAGCCATCTTTGACTTGAATACACCCCAGTGTTGGGGATCTCACTCAGTAAAGCTCAGCAAGGCTTAGGTAATCTGCTGTGGCCCATAGTGATTTAGAGGTTTTCATCATTTTTGTCTCCTTTATCTTTCCTGGCAGGTAGAATTCAACTCTGTCTTTTGGAAATGCTTATAGAATATAATTTGTACAAGCATAGTGGCATGGATGTTATGGTGTGTTTGTCATTTTCCTAAGGCCTTCCCAGGAGTGAAGTAATGTTGAAGGAGTCTTCTCAGCAGGACAGCCTCTTTGGTGAGCCTTTGGCTGGGGAGAGGATCCCCAAGATTTACCCTCTGAAACTTACACTTCTTTTGTCTCTGGAATCTCTAGTTCCAAATTTAACCAGTATGTTGTCTGTGATCATTTAGTCCAGAGCCTAATTTAGGTTTTGTGTATAATACAGTCTCCAGTATAGCCACTCGCTTCTGCCACTGTAGTATGTATTGCTGCACATAGTACATTCATCACCTGAATATGCTGTGTTTCAATAAAGCTTTATTTGCGAACTCCTCTTTTGATTTCTTCCTGGTAGAAGTCCTGCATTGTGAGGGGGGGTCATCCTGAACTGTTTGACTCTGGGTAGACCCTTGAATTGGCAAAGCCTCTGTGTCCTTATCTGTATGTTGTGTGAGTTGGGAGAGTGACTTCGGCCCTGGGATCTTAGTTAAGATCTGAGTTCCCTACTGAGTCTGGCCCAAACCTTGATTCTGACTCCACCCATTTCTCTCCTCCTACCCTGTCTAGCTTTCCTGGATTCCAGCTCAAGGCTCCCAGCTCTTCTCCCCACCTCTGCTGGAATCTCAGTCCATTCTTAATACCCAGCCAGAGAATGCATTTGTGAGTAAATTCAGAGGCTCCTTTCTCTTTTCTAAAATTCATTAGTGCCTTGCAGCTACTGCTCAAGTCCAAGCTCCTGCCTTGTCTGCCTCCTGTGTATCCCTCCAGCCTCATTTTGTGTGTGTTGGTTGTGTTCACTATCGCACTCCAGCCTGTTGGCTGTCTTACACAGGAGGCTCACTTCCTCCCTTAGGTCTTTACTCATAGAATGAATTAATGCTCTTCCTAACAACTTTGACTTGATTCTTTTCACCTTTTAGGTCTCAGCTCTAGTGTCATCTCAGACAGCCTTTTTTGTTGTTATTGTTTTTTTTGTGTGTGCTCATCCTGGGTCCTGAACTCAGAGCCTGGGTGCTGACCCTGAATATTTTTGCTCAAGGCTGGTACTCTTCCACTTGAGCTACAGATCCCCTGCTGGCTTTCTTGGTGGTTAATTGAAGATAAGAGTCTCATGGATGTTTCCTACGAGGGTTGGCATCAAATCGTGGTCCCTTATATAGCAGCCTCCTGAGTAACTTGGATTACAGAAATGAACCATAGACATCTGGTTTGATAAGCATCTGTTAGAGCTGACATTTGGAAATTCCCTTATCACTCTGCAACATACCTGTGAATGGTACACTGACTAGAATCACCTTCCTTGTTGATTTACATGTTTGTTTTTCTGCTTCAGTAGGTCGTAAGCACTGTAAGATTCAGGACTTCATCTGTCTTATATACTGCTTCTTCCATAGTAAAGACAAGCATATAGTAGCACTCAATATCTTGACTGACTGCTGTGTTCCTGCTGAGATTCCGTGTGTGTGTGTGTGTGTGTGTGTGTGTGTGTGTGTGTGTGTGTGTGTGTGTGTGTGTGTGTGTGTGTGTTTCTTAATATTGGGGGTTGAACTCAGGGCTTAGGCACTGTCCCTAAGCAGTTCTTTCTTTTATTTTTTGTAAGTCGTGGAGCTGGAACTCTGGGCCTGAGCACTATCCCTCAGCTCTTCAGCTCAAGGTAAGTGCTCTACCACATGAGCCACAGAACCACTTCCAGTTTTCTGGTGATTAATTGAAGATGAGAGTCTTGCGGAATTTCCTTCCCATGCTGGCTTTGAACTGTGATCCTCAAATCTCACCCTCCTGAGTAGCTAGGATTACAGGCATGAGCCACCGGCTCCCATCTGCCTTTAGCATTTTTTTCTCAAGGCTGTGAATCTACCATTTGAGCTATACTCTACTTTTGGCTTTAAGGTGTTTAATTGGAGGTAAGAGTTTGAGGGCTTTGTCTTCCCTATGTGGTTTCAAATCTCAATCCTCAGATCTCAGCGTCTTGACTAACTAGGGTTATAGGGTTGAGCCATGGATGCCTGGCCATCCAGGACTCTTGTCTGCTGCTGTTCCCTTGTATGTCATTTGGAAGTTATTCTGCTCTTGGTGCTAGGTGACACTACACATTTTCCCTCAAGAGGCTGCATTCTTGTGCTTTCATCTCCTCTGGTGAGATCAGAGGCCTCAGAAGGATGAGCTTTCTGGAAAAGCAGCTAGTTCTTAGCCTGAACTTTGATTGGAGACTTCCTCTTAAAATTGTCCATTAGCATCAATCTGTCCATCCCTTTGGCCTACATGGCTTTGTGGGTGGTGTCTCTGAGTGAGGATCTGTCTAGTTCTCTCCCTTCAGATGTCTTTTACAACCAGTTTTTATTACTATAATAAAGATGATGTATAGAGGGCTGCAGTTACATAATTCAGATGGTATTTTAAAGCACAAAAGATTCTCTTTGGGGTTAGATTTTGTTCTGGAAATGTGGAGCTCTGTTTACTGTGTTGGGGGGAAGGTGTTTGCTGCAGCTGGTGTGAATGTCCTGTGGGTCCAGAGATAGGTCTTAAGCAGAAAGGCTGCAGTCCAGTGACTCCGTCTTTTCTTAGGCCCACAGCTCCCACGAAGGGATAAAAGGAGTCACAGATGGAATTGTTTCTTCAAATAAGATCTGTGAAGCTAGGCATCAGTGGCCCACACCTGTAATCCTAGTTATTCAGGAGGCTGAGATCTGAGGATCATAGTTCAAAGCCTACTCAGGCAGCAATGTCCAATTAGTGTCTAGTTAACCACCATAAAGTCAGAAGCAGAAGTCTGGCTCAAGTGGTAGAGAACAAGCCTTAAGTGAAAAAGCTAAGGGACAGCTCCCAGGCCCAGAAGTCAAGCCCCAGTACCAGCACAACACACACACACACACACACACACACACACACACACACACACACACACACACACACAGAGTAACAATAACAAACTTGTTTAAATTCTAAGCCTCATTCCTCAGAATATGGCCTTAGTTAGAAATAGGGTTATTGTAGTTACATGGTTAAGGGGGTGTTCCTGCTGGAATAGAGTGGGGCCTTAATCCTA
Organism: Dipodomys spectabilis; assembly: GCF_019054845.1. Taxonomy (NCBI): domain Eukaryota; kingdom Metazoa; phylum Chordata; class Mammalia; order Rodentia; family Heteromyidae; genus Dipodomys; species Dipodomys spectabilis. The sequence goes on along the minus strand of NW_024870808.1, from coordinate 834,770 downwards.
CTTTGCTGGAAAGACTAGCCCTGCAAAGACAGAGGCAGAGATTGTTGTTATGCTACCGTCAGCCATAGCACACCAAGGGACCCAGAGGCAAGGATAACTGTCTTAATCTCTTCTAGATACTTCTGTTCCTTTTTTAATTCTTAGAAAAGATCCTCCCTTCCACAGAGGATTAATGAAGCCCACTGCCCATACATGTTCTTTAACTAAAGCCACTCTCCTGATTAAGAGAGCTCTACCAGAAGCATTGAATACCTGTGCGTGAATACATGGTCCTTGTTCTTTGTTATTTGACTGCAATATCTCTGTGTGATCTGAGTTCCAGCTACATTGACACAAACAGTTTTGTTCTGGATCCAAACTAAATACTGTGTGGTAGGTACAAAAAACTGCTCCCAGGGCTGGGAAGATGGCTTAGTGATAGAGTGCTTGCCTAGCACGTATGAAGCCCTGGGTTCCTCAGTACACATAAACACAAAAAGCCAGAAGTGGTGCTGTGACCCATGTGGTAGAGTGCTAGCCTTAAGCAAAAGAAGCTCAGGGACAGCACCTAAGCCAAGTTCAAGTTCCTTCCCCCTTACCTCCCCTCCCCTTCTTTCCCTTTCACTGCTCTCCTCACCTTTCCTAACAAATTCTAGAATCTGGTGACTTATAGTACAGACACCTCATAGTTTCTATGGTTCCGGGATTTGCACCGTGCTGTATGAAGTGGTCTGGGTCATGTGAAATTATAGTCATGATGTCTAGCTCTTCATCCTTCTGGGGTCTCAACTGGAGCTGGGTGGTCTGCTTACAATATAGTGTTGTAGCTGGATTTCCCTATAGCAAGTTATTCAGAAGGAGGAAGAGATCAAGCTGACAGCTCCATTCCTTCTTTGACCTAAATGTAGTCTGAACATATCCATAATACTTGACACTCTCTTCTCTTAGTTAGAAATATACCTGAAATGCTGCCTCTGTGCAGAAAGAGCACCAGACTCCAGCTCTTCAGAGGAGGAGTGTGACAGAATTGGAGGCCATTTGAGAGCCTGTTGTGTGCTTGACATCATGAATGGTACAAGGGATCCAAGGTGCAGCCACTGATCTACACTCCAGAAGTTTACATCTTCTAGAAAAGTTATGCTCTGCTCTATAACTGATGATGAGAAGGGAGACAGATTTCTTAGAGAGTTCTGAGAAAGTGAAAATCAGAATGGATGGTAGCAGAGGGAAGCTCTAGGGAGGAGGTGGCTCCTGCCTTCATATATTTTCAGCTTTCCCCTCTGTTCTTTTATTTATTTTTTGTCGGTTGTGCGGCTTGAACTCTGGACCTGGGCGCTGTTCCTATGCTCTTCAGCTCAAGGCAAACACTGTGCCACTTGAACCACAGCACCACTTCCCATTTTCTAATGGTTTATTGGAGATAAGGGCTTCATGGACTTTCCTGGCCCAGCTGGCTTTGAACCATGATCCTCAGATCTCAGCCTTCTGACTAGCTAGAATTACAGGTGTGAACCACTGGCTCCAGGCTTACCACTGCTTTTTGTTCATCCTTTGTCCCTCCATTTCTGTGCATTTGTTTTATTTTTATGCTGAAGAAAAACAGAAAGCTACTATCTATCCTACTTCATGAGGTTATTTGACTATTGTACCTAATTTGGTTATTGCAAATGAGTATTGTGGGCTTTAGACAGTGGTTAAATGCAAATAAGATTGATTCATTGGTTGTTTGATGAATTTAGTCATTCATCCATTCATTCAGTACATTTATTGTTGTACCAGCTATGTAACCATCAAGATATGTGCCTTACATTCTTGTAGAAGAGACATCTAGGTGGTAAACAAGCAAATTAATAAATATGACAGTGGGTATTAGAAATATCGTTTTTTCTTGTTGTAGTTTTGTGCCATTACTGGGGTGTGACCACAGAGCCAGAACATTTTCCCTTAGTTGTTGTGTTTAAGGTTGATGCTCTACCATTTGAGCCCCATCTCATTTCTGGCTTTTGGTGGTTAATTGGGGGTAAGGTCTCACAGACTTCTCAGGTTGTTTCTTTTTTTTTTCTTTTTTTTTTTTTTTGTAGGTCATGGGCATTGAACTCTGGGCCTCAGTGCTGTCCCTCTGCTCTTCAGCTCAAGGCTAGCGCTGAGCCTCCTCAGATCTCAGCCTCCTGAGTAGCTAGGATTCCAGGTATTAACCACTGGCACCCAAAAATTAAGAATACTGATAAGAAACTAACCAGACTGGTACTTCATAGTAAGGTGGTCTCTGAAAAGCACATAGGATGCAGAGAAACCTTTTTTCCTTCCAAAGGTTTAAGTCTGCTGAGATCAACGAGCTGGAGACAAAGATACACTCATCCTATTTTGTTGTTGGAGATGATCAATCCACAATCCAGTGAGATTTAAAAACAAAAAAACACTTAACCTATGCTCTGCACCATGGAGTGGGGGAGTATCGGTAATTTAGAGGGATGGTAAATGATTTTTAGGTAAAAGAACAGTATTTGCCCTTTGCCAGAGAACCACACAGACAGCCATGTATAGAGAACAAAGGAAGGTTTATTGCTGGGAGAGGGGCTGGCAAGACCCCTTCTCACAGGGGAGAAGTGAGAAGAATCACTAGGTATTGTCTGAGGTGACCTGTATAACCTCGGAGGTTTAAGAGGTGATACAAGTGCCTAGGAGGTGGAGACCTGGTGTGGACATGAGGGCCAGGGGCTTCATCATGGCAGACTAGGCTGCTGTCCAAATAGTAGGTAAGAGGCCCTGCATCTGCCCAGACCTGAAGGTCACACTAAGGGGAGCTTGTTGCCTTATATGGTGGTAGCTGCCCCAGAGAAGTGCCATCTCAAGTTTGTAAAGGGGTTGGAGGCTGATTATTTACTGTCTTTTTAAATGGGCCTAGTGTTGCCTAGGAAGGGAGCATGCTAATCTGTGGAGAGGGGAAGGAGTGTACTAAACTATGAGAAGGGAGTTCATTTCACTAACATAGGGAGTCTGGGACAAGGTTCCCCTGGGCTGTGGGGGAGGTGGTGACAGGCTCTGAGAAGATGAAGACAGAATTTTCCTAGCTTTCTTACCTGGTAGATAAATCTCAAGGAGACATTGGAGCTGCTGTAGAAGAATAGATAAAAGCTGGACAATGGTAGCTCATGCCTATAATCTTAGCTAATGTGGAGGCTGAGATCTGAGGATCACAGTGTGAAAGCAGCTCAGGCAGAAAAATCTGTGAGACTTTTCTCTCTATTAAAAAGCCAGAAGGGGAGGTGTGGTGCAAGTGCTAGAACAGCAGACTTAAGGAAAAATGCCAAGTGAGAGCACAAGGCCCTAAGTCGAAGCCCCAGTACCAGTATTAATTTTTTAAAAAGATGTGAATAGACTCCTATCTTGAAAAAAAAACATGAAAAACAGTATTGGAAGTATGGTTCAAGTGGTAGAGTAACAATATTTGGTAGAGTACCAGCCTAGCAAGCACAGGCCCTTCACAGTTGAAACCCTAGTAGGTACTATCCAACCATTCTTTCAAACTTCTTTAGAATGCAGAATGGAGAATAATTGTAGAGTGGTTAATGTGGGGGAATCATTCATTACCCTCCTTTCATGTCAGCCCTGACCCCTTCCCTCCTTCCCTTATTTCCTCCTTCCCTCCTTCCCTCTTTCCCTTCCCTTCCCTCCTTTCCTCTTTCCCTTCCCTTCCCTCCATACCATCCTTCCTCTCTGTCTCCTTTTTTGGTTGTACTAGCATTTGAAATCAGAGCCCACTGCTTACTATTCAGTTGCTCTATTAATTGAACCATGCCCCAGCCTTTCTGAGCCTCACTGTCGTTATTTGTAAAACGAGGACAATTATCTCTGAGTTCTATCATTTGGAGTATTTTCAGGAAAATTTTATAAGAATAGTTGAAATAATAGATATGAAAACACCTAAATGAAAGGAGTAAATCTTTTTTTTAATACATTTTTATTGTAAAAATAGTGTACAGCGGGGTTATAGTTACATGAGTAAGGTAATGAGTACATTTCTTATCAAGCATTGCTGCTTCCTCCTTTGTTTGTCCTCTACCATCCCTTCCTTCCCACCTCCACAACTAAACTCCACACGCTCCATCCACCACCCCCGCCTAAATTGTAAAATTCATTTTTCAACATAGTGTCTTTGTAAATCTCATTGTTACAATGGGTCAACCTATATCCCTCTTTAAGCATTTTGTTTTTTCCCTTTCCCTCCCCAAATTAGAAAAGTGTATATACAAGATGCAGTACATCCACATCAAATACAATGAAAACAGGGGTTATACCTTGGGGGAGAAGCATACAAAGAAACAAAAAAAATCACATGGTACATTATAAATACATTAGCAAGAAAGAAAAAAAAACACTTGTGTCCCTATCTTGGGGTTCATTTCCCTTAACATCATCTTATTTGGTCATAGTACATAGCTTTTGACCTTTTCTGCTTGTCCCTGACATACACTAGTTATTGCAAGTAAGGGAAACCATGGGACCTATGTTTCTTTGGGCCTGGTGAGAAGGAGCATATCTTGACGCCAGATTTATCCTTTCTTTCCTGGGCTTTTTTTCTTTTTAACTTTTTTCGTCTTTGATAATTGGATGCTCTCAGATGAGATCTCCTGGTGTTAGGTTAAACCCATTTTGCCTTTCAGGTGGGTGGACAGGTGGGCGGCCTGTTCTAGGATTTGTCCTAGTTTAGCAGCAGTGGTGTTCCAAGGAAATGAATAAGAAATGAATTTAGGCTGCTCCTGCAAGGGTCTGTGTTACAAGAAGCTCAGCAAAAAGGAGATGGTGTCTGCTATTTCTATGTTTGCTGGCTTCTTAGAGACAATGTGTGGCACCAAAGCTCTGGTGCTGGGTTATCCTGCAGGTCACTAGTGGCAATGAGAGCACATTGTAGTTCTTTTCTCATTGGTTGGTATACTGGTACTGGGGCTTGAACTCAGGGCTTCCCACTTAGATTTTTGCACTTTACTGGTGCTCTCCTACTGGAGCCACACTTCTACTTCCCAGAGATTTGGCTTTTTCAGAATGCCACCCCAGTCTGTCTTTGAACCCCAGCCCTTGTTTACCTCTAGCATTGCGTAGCAGTCATTCATCAATTTGTGACTGGTCAAGTGCCTGCCGAGTTTCTGAAAAGGACAATCAAGATGTCAGGGTGTTCCCCCATCTCTGCGCTCATGGCTAGGCAGCAAGGCTGGACTGTTACAGTGGAGCAGAATGGCAAGACCTGATGGAAATACCCCCAGGACACATTGGGGAGAATACAATGGAAGCTCCTAGCTAGCTGGAGCTAAGCTGATTAAGGTTTGATTTCTGTCTTCAGAGCTGGAGAAAGCAAGTATAAACAAATATCTGGAGGAACAGTAGTGCTTGGGGCATTGGTGAGAAAGAGGTTGCAGGCAGAGTAGCTCCTCTCACCCAGGCTTGGCCTATCTGGCCCTGCTGGCCAGCTCCTAGGTTTTGAGCAGTGAAGGTAGCACTTGATAAGGTGCAGGGCCTTCAAACAGAAGTTGAAGACTTTGGATTTTCCCTGCAGAGGTACTGAAGCAGGAGGTGACACGATTCTGTGTTCTTCCAGGGTGGCAGCTGCAGCTGCTCTGTGGAAACAAGCCCAGAGGGGGCAGGGTGCCAGGTAGGCAGCCAGCTGTGAAGCAGGAAGGCTCTATGGGGAAGAACGAGATGCCTGTTCAAGAGATGCTGGAACTCAAACTCATGTCTCATATCCACACTAGCCCCTTCCATATCCAGGACAGTTCCTGTGTCCTAGATTCCTCCTCCCTCCCTCCCTCTCTCCCTTCTTCCCCCCTTCCCTCCCTCCCTCCTTCCTTCCTTCCTACTTTCCTTCCTTCTTTCCTTCCTTCCTTCCTTCCTTCCTTCCTTCCTTCCTTCCTTCCTTCCTTCCTTCCTTCCTTCCTTCCTTCCTTTCTTCTTTCCTTCCTTCCTTCCTTCCTTCCTTCCTTCCTTCCTTCCTTCCTTCCTTCCTTCCTCTTCCCTCATTCCCTTTCCCCCTTTCCCCTTCCCCTTTCTTTCCTTCCTTTTTTTTCCCCTTCTGGTGTTGAGCCTGGAACTCCAGGCATCACTTGTCAACACAGCTTTTTTTTCAAGGCTGATGTTCTCCCCCTTGAGTCACACCTCCACTTCCAGCTTTTTTTTTCTGGTTCATTGGAGATAAGAGGCTCATGGACTTTTCTGAACAGACTGCCTTTAAACCATGATTTTCAGCCTTCAGCATCCTGAGTAGCTTGGATGACAGGTGTGAGCCACCAGTACTGGTCTAGCACTACTTTCTTTACCAGTTCAGTCTAATCGATGACTTTTGACATTCTGAGCTTGGGTGGTGGCCAGTGTCAGATTCACCATAGGTCTGAGCCCGTTCTCTTCCACTTTGAGAATCTCTTAACAGTTGGCCATCTGATACACTGGTGGATCCTTCTCTTTGGTGGTGCAGGGGCCACAGGCATTTTTATGATCTTGCAATGGGAGAGTCCAGACGTAGTGACATGTCATCACTTACTGATGTATTCTAAGAGTGCCTTAATTTCATAATTTTTAAGGAGCCTCTCCCTGCCCTCCAGCACCTCAACATTGGATCCCACAAAACTGGCTCCAGCCTCAGTGATGGCTGTGATTCTTCTTGCCTGGTGCCTTCGTGATCTACAGAGGTGTCAGGAGCCAGCAGCTGAAGAGCAGTCTGCATCTTTGAAATGAGGTGATATTCAGATTACTCCTCAAACTTTCTCTGTACCTAAGTGTGTAACTTTTAGCATGCATTTCAGTGCACAATTTTGTTTTTTGGTCATGGATGCTGAACTCTGGGCCTGGGCTCTATCCCTCTGCCTCTTTTTTATAAGTTTTTTTTATTGTGAAAATTCTATACAGAGGGGTTACAATTACGTGAGCAAGGTAACAAGTACATTTCTTATCAAGCATTGTTGCCTCCTCCTTTGTTTTTCCCCTTTAATCCCTGCCTTCCCATAACCATATCCCTCTGCTCTTCATCTCAAGGCTAGTGATCCACCATTTAAGCCACAGAGCATACACTTCCGGCTTTTTCTCTTATGTGGAGCTGAGGAATCAAGCCCAGGGCCTTATGCATGCAAGGCAAGCATTCTACCACTAAGCCACCTTCCCATCTCCTCAGAGTACATCTTAAAATGCTACTTGTAGTACTTATTTTGAGGCACAAAAATGGTGTTTACTCTGAATTCTAAGATTCCTACAGAGTTAATTCATTTATGCCCCACAAATAGATATTATTACCTCAACTAAGGAAATGACTAGTAGTATTAGCCAATAGATGAATTCAGGCTCAGTGACTTGAACATCAGAAGCAAGGCTTATAATTAGGCTGGGTGCTAGTCGCTCATGCCTGTAATCCTAGCTACTCAGGAGGCTGAGATCTGAGGATGGCCGTTTAAAGCCAGCCGTGACAGGAGAGGCCGTGAGACTCTTATCTCCAGTAAGCCAATGGAAAACCAGAAGTGGCGCTGTAGCTCAAATGGTAGAGTGCTTACCTTTAGCTGAAGAGCTGAGGGACAGTGCCCAGGCCCAGAGTTCAAGCCTCACAACCAACAATAGCAACAACAGCAACAACAAAACGCTGGAAGTGGTGGTATGGTTCAATGGTAGGGTGGTAGCCTAGAGCAAAAAAAGATCCAGGGCAGTGCTCAGGCCCTGAGTTCAATTTCTAGGGATGACAAATGAAAAGGCTTATTCTTAGTTTAACCTTCTCCTTTTGCTATCTGGAAAGTATTAATATTTGAACAAAAGGTGCTGTGTTGTCACTTTGCACTGGGCCCCTCTACTCTGTAGGTAGTCCTGAGGAAGGTCCATGTGCCTCATCCCTGCTACATTATGTGCTTGCTGTATCATGCCATCTGGGTATGTTTGGGGGAGTGTCAGCTGGTCCTGGAAATAGTGAGCTCCCCATCCTTCGAAGAATTCAAAGTTGAAACTGGAGGAAGTTGGAGTGCCAGATGGGAGGAGTTAGAGTAGGCAGTCTTTAGGATATGAGTTCCTATGAGCCCTGATTCTAGGATTCTGTAACTTATTCTTCCACAATGTTACTGAATGTCAGAAAATAGAGGAGATTGGGACTAAGGGAAATGGTCTAGTGTGTAGGATTCTGAAAGTATGAGGAACTTGGAGTTATTTCCTTAGACTGTTGGCAGTACTGGGCTGCTGACCCTCTGCTTTCCCCAATGTTATCTGTAAGGGAGGAGTTGTGTTCCTAGTGCTGGAAGTTCTCCTCTGGGACAAAGGTCACAGTAATGTTGTAGTGAGCCTAGAAGTGCTAGTGTCCTCCTTCTGAGACCTAGCAATTACTTGCCCAGCACCTTTGCTGAAGAGATGTGTGTGTATTTGCATGTGAATACAGTGGTGAACAAGATGGACTGGAAAGCAGGAAGAGCAAATGACACTCCAGATTTCCTGCCATGTATATAACATTCCTTCTCAGTGTTGGAACTTTAGGAAAGCTATTTTCATCTCTTTTCACCTCTTTTCTGCCCTTGTAAATGGGACTTGAGAGAATGCATTTTAGCAACTTGACCCAGACAATTTTTAAGGATTCTCATTAATAACACAATTTATACAGCATTTTGAGGTTATCAAAGAACTTTTCACATAAGGGATCTCACCAAAGTTGTCTTAACAACCAGAAGGTGGTATTTGGGCCATTTAAATGATAAAGGAATGAAGGCCAGAAAGATGGTTTATGGCAAAGCTAGGCCTCTGTGTCCACAGTTTCATATAGGGATCTTGACTATTTTCTAAAATTTATCCTTTTGTTCATTGAGATAATAATGACAGGTTCCCAAAGTCCTTAGGCTTCTCCTGTGCACAAGGATTGTTTTACAAAGACAGGATCCGTCTATGTAGCCCATGTTTGCTTCATAATCTTAGTATTCTTCTTGCCTCTACTTCCTGAGTGCCACAATACATGGCCATAGGGATGGTTTTATTGAGGTCCTCCATCTTTCTTTAGTCTGCTTTGACTGGGAGTATAGCAGGGTGAGAGCCAAGCCCTGAGTTCTAAAGTTAGCTTGTATTCACATCTCCCAGTTTGTCCTTCTATAGCTGAGTGGCCTGGGACCTGAATGTTTTCATGTGTACAAGAATGGTAAACTTACCTTTTTTCATGCAGGGCTGGTGCTCTACCACTAAAGCTGCACCTCCACTTTCTACATTTCTTTCTAGTTAGATGTAAGAGTCTCATAGATTTTCCTGCCTGGGTTGGCTATGAACTGTAATTCTCAGATCTTAGTCTCCTGAGTAGCTAGGATTATAGGTATGAACCACTAGCATCTGGCCATTAAGCATATATACATACATACATATATATATATTTGGTAGTGGTGGTGGTGGTGGTGGTCGTGGGGCTTGAACTCTGGGCCTGGGCACTATCCCTCAAATCTTCCTTTGAAGATGAGTGCTTGAGCCACAGCACCACTTCCGGTTTTCTAGTGGTTTATTGGAGATAAGTATCTCACGGACTTTCCTGCCTGGGCTGGCTTTGAACCATGATTCTCAGATCTCAGCCTCCTAAGTAGCTAGGATTACAGGTATGAGCTACTGGCGACTGACTAATTAAGTATATTTTTGACTTGTTTGTATGCTTGAATTGTAGGCTTCTTTTAAGTAATTTTCAAGGTTCTACCTGAAATCTCAGGGAGCCCCTGTGAACCTACTTAAAAGAAGATCTCATCAATTAAAAAGAAAGAAAAAGAAAACCACCAGAAAACAAAAAATAAAAAACCCCCAAAACCCTGCACAATACCTCTGTGATTATGGGAGAGCAAGGAATGTCATTTATGACATCCATTTCTTGATCCAATTGGCATTTTGCAAACTGCCACTGCTATTAGCAGTCGCTTTTGAGTATTTATGATCTTGCAGTTGGAGCACTTTGATTCTCATATCAGAAACAGGTTCATATTTAGAAAATGTGCCCTACAAGGAGCTGGAAAATGAGATCCCTCAGGGAGGCTGATGGATGGGGCCCGCACAGGGGAAGTGTAGCCATCTCGCCAGCCTGGCAGAACTTTGCCTTTTCCACACACCCTAGTTAGCTGTTTTTGTTGTTGCTTGTTTTTTTATTTTTTTCTGGTCTTGATGCTTGAACTCTGGGCCTGGGCGCTGTCCCTTAACTCATCAGCTGAAGGCCAGCACTCTACCACTTGTGCCGCTTATAGCTTTTTCTGTTTATGTGATGCTGAGGAATTGAACCAAGGGCCTCATACATGTGAGGCAAGCACTCTACCACTGAGCTACCTTCCCAGCCCCTTGGAAGCTGTTTGTTTATGTCTGAATCTTTACCCTGCCAGGGATGGACTTTCTGTGTAGCCCTGGCATAGTGACCCATGGCAAAAGGACATGTAGCTAAATACCAAACCACTTTCTACACATATGTCCTTGCATCACACCAGCCACAATGCTAGCAAAGACCAGAAGCTGGGATTTGACAGAAATTTATTCAAGAGTCCTAAACTGGTTCTTGGTGTGTCCAGGATAGCAAGGAGAGTTTTGGATCTGGCCAGTGTGGAAGCATCAACCTCACTAGAGCACCAGATCCTAAACTAGAAATTGGAAAGACATTGGTTCCAACTTTGGGCCTCAGTTTTGACTCTTGCTACATGGTGCTCTGTGGTCCATGAGGTGCTTCAGTGCCAAATTATACAGGACTTGTGTTCAAGAGAAGGAGGATTTGCATTTCAATGACAAATTCACATAGGCCTTGTCAGTGAGAATGTCTTCATCAAGAGTATCTGAGGGAAGGTTGGGGTTCCTGCTCTGTCTGTGAGACTTTAGCTGGGCTCTGGTCTTCTCAGGCTTGTTTCTACTTCTTTGAAATCCTTCCAGGAAACCTCTTCACATTGAGTTGCTATGGCACCTTGGGCTCATCTTGGCTGTAACAGCTTCTGACACTGCCCTTGTTTGGGGGCAGCTTGGATGGTTTTGAGGAGCCCTAGTCAGACATGCCTTAGAATCTGTAGGGATTCATCTCGTGTGTTTTCAATTTTAGATGGAAGTTCATGGGTTTGGGAGAAGAAAACTAGAGAAGTATATGCTATTCTTAGCACAAAGTTGATGTATTTTTATGGTCATTTTGACTTTGATCACCTAGTCCATGGGCCTTCATAGTTCTCCAATGTCAAGAATCTCTTTTTTTCATCCTTTTTTAAACTTTACTCCCCCCCTATCCCCCATTTGTCTTTTTCTGTGCCAGTACTAGAGCTTGAACTCAGTGCCTGGGTGCTGTCCCTTAGCTTTTTCATTCAAGGCTGGTGCTGTACCACTTAAGCTATACCTCCATTTAGGGGTTTTGCTGATTCATAAGAGATAAGGGCCTCATTGATGTTTCTGTTTGTGCTGGATTTGAACTTCTTTTTTTTTTGGGGGGGGGGGGCCGGTCATGGGGCCTGAACTCTGGGCCTGTTCGCTGTCCCTTAGCTCTTCAGTTCAAGGCTAGCACTCTACCACTTGAGCCACAGCGCCACTTCCAGCTTTTTTCTTTTTGCTTATGTGATGCTGAGGAATCGAACCCAGGGCCTCAGGCATGCAAGGCAAGAACTCTACCACTGAGCGACCTTCCCAGCCCTGGATTTGAACTGCTATCATCAGATCTCAGCTTCCTGAGTATCTAGGTATGCCCATCTCTTTTGAGAAGGCCTGGTGATGTAACACATTATTGGCTCTTTGCTGTGCACCTGGTACAGTGTTGTGTGCAGGGCTATGAAGACAAACAAGACATGATCTGTGCTAAAGCATCCGAAGAATGAACTGCAGCTCAGATGTGTAAAACAGTGCTCTTAGTGCACTGGGGAATGTGCAGTGAGAGTGTTCATAGGGGCTCCAAGGAAGTTAATTACCTGACAAGGTTTTCCAATTTCCTGATTTTGTGCTTTAAGTGAATTTCTATAGTTCCCTTCCATTTCCTTCAAACCATAACATTTTAAATGTTATAAAAGGGAGAAAAAATTAAGGAAGCTAGCATATTTCTTTTGGAGACATATCCAGAGACTCGTTATTTTTAAGCATTTGCTTAGCATTTTGTGTTGAAAGCATTTTCAAGTCATTAATTAGTAATCCACATTAATATGTAGATAGAATTAATCTATTCCAGGCAGAAGTTTTTCTTGAGGAAAAAAAAAACAAAAACAAGAGCTATTCCTTTCCACCTACATCTCTCTCCTCCCCTCTGCCACACTTTATCTTGATCATTATTTGGATTATCGCTCTGATTATGGCTCTGATTAAGTGCCACAAGTGTCTGTGGCACTTAATCAGAGTTAATCAATGTTCAGGTTGGGTGTGTTCCTCTGGACTCTAGGCTGTACGTAGGCTGCTTTGGGGACTCATTTTTTTTTTTTTTATCACTTGAAAATGAAATTGGCCTCATAAATAGTCATCCTCAGGAAACAATTGGCTCTCCCATTTTTATTTTAGTTGCGTTCAGCTGAAAGCCTCTTAGGTTGTGTTCTTGTTTGAGGAGAGGTTTTTTTTTTTATTTTTTTTTTATCCTTCTTGCTGGTCGTATGGCTTGAATGCAGGCCTAGGTCTTACATGCAATGCCAGGAGATTTTTTGTTTGATTTCATTTGTTTGTTTTCCCTCAAGGCTAGTGTTCTACCACTTTAGTCCTAGCTCCACATCTGTCTTTTTGGTGGTTATTTGGAGTTATGTGACTCAAGGACTTACCTTTCTTTCTGAGCTTTTTGAAAACCATAATCCTCAGATCTCAGCCTCCTGAGTAGCTAGGATTTCAGGTGTGAAACACTAGTAGCTGGCTAGGAGGTTAGTTTTTACCTTCAGAAAAAAAATCTCTCCCTTTCTGTGGAACAAGGGCTCCCCTGTCCTCGTATTTGATCAAGACAATAATTTTCCACCTTGTACAGATGAGGAAACTGAGGCTCATGAGGAGCAATCTCAAGATTGGTAAAAGTCAGAGCTGATATTTGGAGTCTTAACCTCTGGTGGGAAAAGCTTCCAGATGATGTGATGGTCTCCTCATTACACTCTTGTCTTCATTTTGTCACCTGGTGAGCTACTTCAAGAGCTGCCGGTCTATGAGGCACCCTGTCCTCTTCCTTCCTTCCTGTCCTGGCACAGAGGAGCTACCCTGGGTGCTAAGGTCTCTGTGACATCAGTCCTGGGTACTAAGGTCTCTATGACATCAGTCATGTATAGAATCAGCCTATTGTCCATGTAGGGTAATAAATCTGAGGATTCTATCCCTGTCCTCAGGGAGCTCTTAGTGTGATCAGGGAAGAGATGCCTTGTACGCCTGGAGTCCCATTCATTGGCCCCCTCTCTTTCTGCCCTTGCAGGACATGCCTGTTTCAGTAAGCAGATATTATATGCCAGGCCTCATACTCAGACTGCTATCTGTGACAACCTACTTATTAGTAGGTGAAATTATTGTTCCTCTTACCAGATAAGGAATGAAGTTCCTACAAAAATCATTTTAGGGCCAGGTGCTGGTGGCTCACACCTGTAATTCTAGCTACTCAGGAAGCTGAGATCTGGTTCAAAGCCAGCCTGGGCAGGAAAGTTAGTGAGACTCTTATCTGCAATAAACCACTAGAAAACCGGAAGTGGTGAGGTAGAGCACTCGCATTGAGCTGAAGAGCTGGGGGATAGCACCCAAGCCCAGAGTTCAAGCCCCATGACTGACAAAACATAAACAATAAATAAAAAATAAATAAATAAAAAGTAATCGTTTAAGGAAGGAGCTAAGAAAAAGAAAATACAGCTAAGAAAAATGAGGGCAGCAGAGGTTACTGATCTCCATATCTAAGAGATATAAAAAACATTCAAGGTAAAAGAAAAAAAACATTGCAGCCAGGTGCGGGTGGCTCAGAACTGCAATCCTAGCAATTCAGGAGTCTGAGATCTGAGGGTCCTGGTTTGAAGCCAGCCTGGAAAGAAAAGTCTGGGACGGTCTTTATCTCCAATTAACCTCAAAAAGCCAAAACAGAAGGTGTGGCTCAAATGGTAGAGCACTAGCCTCGAGCAGATAAAGCTAAGGGATAGGTCAGTCCCCAGCTGAGTGGGGCTCGGTGCCCCAGCTCTGAGTTCACTCTCCAGTAAAGGCGCCAAAATAGGAATAATATTAATAGTTACTTAAGAAGCAGGAAATACTTAGGATGTGGTAGATGTTGAGTCCTGAAGCTCCCTGTTGAGTTGCCTTGTTTCCTTTGTAGTACTTTTGCAGTGTGCATGGTGTGTGTGTGTATACAAGTAACCCTATTAGTTGTTTTATTGTGACCGTTATGACCCATGAGTAAGAACTATTACAAGAAAACAGAGGTGTTGAACAATATGCTGTAAGCCACAACAGTAGATTGCCAAGCCAGATGGACCCAGGTATCCTTGATTCTGGAATGTGCACAGTTAGCCAATCACAGACAGTATTGGCACCTTGGTTAAATCCCAGAGAAAAAGCTTCTTTGCTGTGGAGGCTACAAGATAGCCAGGTAGCCCTGGAAAACTTGCCAAGTGAATATCCTGTGTTAAAATAGGGAGAGGCAAGTCAGTAAGGTGGAGCTCTACAGTGCTCTGAAGGAAATGTGCAAAAGCGAGAGTACCTGTCCTAGAGGGCCTTGTTGTAAGTCTTCCCTCCACCCCCACCCCAGAAGTTGTCCCTCAGCTTTTTGCTCAAGGTTAGCACTCTGCTACATGAGTCACAGCTCTACTTTTGGCTTTTTTTTTGCCTTATTGGAGATAAGGAGCCTCATTGACTTTCCTGCTTAGGCTAGCTTCAAAGTGAGGTCCTCAGATCTCAGCCTCCTGATTACGATTATAGGCATGAGCCACTGGCACCCATCCTACAATACTGTTCTTAATGGCAGTAGCAGTCAGATGGGGCCTTCATCCATGTTTTATATGATCTCATCCTAATAGATACTGTCCTCAGGCTAGAGTCTAAGGGACTGGCTGGAAAAGTTCAGGCCTGGCCACAGAGACAATTCAGTGAGTTACATTTCTTGGATTTGGATGCAGGTCATCTGCTTTACTTCTTGGGCTCCTGCTTTCAAGTGCTCTGCTCCACTATACCTGGAGTTTCTGGTAAGACACATAGGTGAATGTGGGTACTTTCTCTCAGGTGATGGCCATTTGGGGAGGAACAGAGGACAGTGGCCACCCTGCTCTCACTGTTCATTATTATTAATAGCAGAAATACCAGCTTGTGTTCAGAATTGCTTAGCAGCAGCTCTTGGTGGCTTTGCAGCTTGGCTTTCATTTCTGGCATGACAGTGCATTGGGAAGGTTCTGGATTCAGAGTCAGGCTCAGCTTTGGGCTCAGTGTCTGCCACATGCTAGCTCTTGATTCCATCCCAGATGAGTCACTGTCCATCTCTAAGCTGCCCTGCCCTGTCTCCTCCTCATATACCTTCTTCTGATGAAGAAATTCCCTTCAGATAAATAGAGATTCCATGGAAGGAAATTGATCATGTACAGCTGGTTTCTCCACAGACAGTTGTTCAATTTTATTTCCCTTTCATTTTTCTTCCTCTTCCCAGAGATCACTGCCTCTAAGAACTTGATAACAGATAGACTTAGATGATTACATGTAAATTGGAGCTAGCTTCTGAAACTCCAGGCGAGTTTCTGCCGACCTGGAAGAATTTTTTAGGGCCCTATGCACCTAATGTATTTTAGTTTTTATTTTTATTTTTCACCTATATTTTCCTTCTCATATTACTTCTAGATGCCTTTTATTTTCCTTTAGAACTCATGTATAATTTTGGCTGCTTTTAGGTATAATTAATAGAAGGCCCAACTCATTTCAGTGATAGGAAGATTTATTATTTCACATAATAATAAACATGGCACAAGGGTAACTGTAGAATTCATTAATTCAATGGCTCAGTACTGTCTTCTTTTTTTTTCCTTTTTCTTTTTTGTCGGTCATGGGGCTTGAACTCTGGGCCTGGGCAATGTCCCTTAGCAACTCAGCTGAAGGCTAGCACTCTACCACTTGAGCCACAGTGTCACTTCTGGTAATCTGGTGGTTTACTGGAGATAAGAGTTTCACAGGTTTTTCCTTCCCCGGGCTGGCTTTGAACCGTGATTCTCAAATCTTAGCCTCCTGAGTAGCTAGGATTACAGGCATGAGCCACCGGCACCCAGTATGTCTTCTTATATTTATATTCCTACTATCTTTTGAATTGACCATATTGGGTATATTCTCCCCAGCTAAAGTTCATCATCACAAGTTGGCTATTGCAGCACCAGACATCTTATGTAAACACAGAAACCAACAGTTTTGAATGATGGGACAAAATCAGGATTTGTTTGTAAAGAGGAATGAGAAGTGACTGCTGAGGTGATATTAATCCTTGATAAGAAGCATGTACCTTTTCTCTTTTGCCTACAGGTTAAGAACAAATATGTTGTCATGGCATAATGTGATATACATACTGTGCCCTCAACTATTATTTCCTCATTTTACTTCCTTCTGTTCTCTACACTAGAAGGCCAAACAAGACCACTAACTATTGCCAGTACTAGGTACACCTCATTTTTACCTCCGTGTTTTAGGCAGGCTGAGCCTGTGCCTGAACCACACGCTGACCATGTGCCCTGCCCTGCAGCTGTAGCACAAGACAAAAACGGCTAGAGTCAATAGTAGAAGCAGAGCTTTCCCTTGCTCCCTCCCTATATGTATTTTAGACACAATCTTTTTATTTTTATTGTAAGATAAAACAGAAAATAGAGCTGGCGCTGTTGGGTCATGCTTGTAATCCTAACTCTTCACCAAGTTGAGATCTTAGGACTGAGTTTCAAAGCTAGCCTAGGCAGAAAAGTCTGTGAGTCTCTTCTCTCCATAAAACCATCAAAAAGCCTGAAGTAAAGCTGTGGCTCAAGTGGTAGAGTGCCAGCCTTAAGCAAAAAAGCTAAGGGACAGTGCCCAGGCCTTGAGTTGAAGTCTCAGAACTGGCACCCCCACTCAGGCTCCATTCAGGATCCGATCCTGCTTTCCCTTGATCTGTCAGACCTCCTCTGCCTCCTCCAGTCTGTGACATTTCCACTATCTTTTCTTTAGCATGAGCTTGACACTTTTGGAAAGGGCAGCTACTGATCTTGTGGGAAGCCTCCCAGTATGACTTAGGTGAGTGTTTTTTTTTATTTTGGTTGGTCCTGGGGCTTGAACTTAGGGCCTGGTTGCTATCCTTGAGCTAGTTCTAGTCTATCATTCTACCACTTGGAGCTAAAACACCACTTCCAGTTTTCTGGTGTTCACTGGAGATAAGAATGTCACAGAATTTCCTCTCTGGGCTGGCTTTTGAGCAATAACCTCAGATCTGAGCCTCCTGAGTGGCTAGGGTTCCATGGGTGAGCCACTGAGACCCAGCTAGGCTGATATTAGTTTGTTTGTTTGTTTGTTTATGCCTAATTTTATGACTGAATGAGAAAACTCAGTACCTCATATCAGTTTCTGATGTCTCATTGCCTGGGTGTATCTTGGGTCCCCTACTTAAGGTGATCCTTGCCAGTTTTTTTCAGGATGAGGCCACTCTTTCTTACATGGTAATTGGCAAATAACCCAAGTCTATAGTTCAATTGCAAAGATATTTTCTTCAAAGGGTACCTCTGTGCAGGTTTAGCTTAAGAAACAGATGGGAACCAGATACTAGGGTTGAGAAGGACATGGGCCAGGTTGGTATCCCAGCAAGATCTTCTGCCTCATCTCTAAATGGCCCAGCTGGTGAAGTGCCTGTGCTTCAACCTCAACTTCTGTTTGAGAACCTAGCCTGATATTGTTGATTTGCCTATAAGGTTTTCTGCACTTGAAGTACCCTGCAAGATGGTTTCCTTCCAAACTGAGATTCATAAAGTGAGTTAGGTTTAACATAAGCAACACAAAATGGAACTGGTATCAAGAAGCATTTATTTAGTGTCTCTGTTTATCTGCTACTATGTTAAATCTAAGGAAGGTGAAAGCCATAGTCTCTGTCCACTAATCCAGCACCTTTTCTTCAAGGGGAGGACTTTGTTATCAAGACCTAATGAAAAAACATTAAAAAAAAATCCCCCTGTAGGGAGAACACTACCCTGAAAAAAAATTATATTCACCATTTTGCAGTCACTAACTGCTGACTTCGCTTCTGTAACTTGCTTTTGCTAATGTTAAAGTGTAAAGATAGGTCTGTGTCAACAAACTCTAAAGAATGTAACCGCCATGATAGATAACTAACTACTGACCTCGGTCCCAGACATTCCCAGAGTCCAGAACAAAGGCTAACACATATTCCGTATCCTCCTCCGGGAACTGGACCCTGAGATAACGACCATCTGGCAGGACCAGCAAACTAGGCCAACCATCCCCCTTGAGTCACCTCGCGCCAATCATTTTACAAAGAGTATTACAAAATTTCCCGAGTGGCATAGTGATTTGTGAATCTCTACCGGGGCCTTGCCCCTACCTTAAAATGTATAAAAAGTGCTGTAACCCTGTGTTCAGGGCCTCTTGTTAACACCCCTACAACGGTGTGCATGAGGTCCGTGCTCGCGAGTTCGTTAATAAACGACTCCTTGTCGCTTGCATTATCCAAGGTCTCTGGTGGTCTACAGGGGGCTCCAAGATTCTGGGTACTACATTTGGTACATTGACTGGGAAGCCCTCTATTGCAGACTATCCAGACACCGGCATAGTGAGTCGTCTCAGGAACAAATCGATGAGTTTTGGTGGCGCCACTTTCATATTTCGGGAATTGGTGAAAGCCTGCAGGTGTGGTCTTGGGGTTGGTGGAGAGTCTTGGGGGACGCGCTATAAGACTGCCAGAGGGGCCAGTGGGGGACGTCCCCTGGAACCCTGGGTGGGGCTGTCCTCAAGATCGGGTAGAGGGGGTTCGAGTCCCCATGATTGGCCGATTCTCTCTGGTTGGAAGCCCTTCTGGGCAAACTTTCTGACCAGCAGTCTGATGCGCTTGCTGTCTGTCTTGAGTGTGCATATATGTCTTCTGTTAACTCTAATTTGAATCTTAGGCATGCAGCCCTGGGGCCGGTGGACCGGATCACCCCCCCTCCTCCAAGAAAGCATGACCAAGTACACGTACATTACAAATCCCCATACACAGTGTGTGTGTGTGTAATTTTAATTTACTTCTTTTTCTTTCTCATCTCGGTTTTACTAATTTGGACACTCCTTGATGCAGAGATGGGGCAAGGACAAAGCAAACTTACTCCTCTCAACCTCCTGCTTGGTCATTTCAAAGAGGTTAAAGAGAGGGGGTATAATTTGAGTATAATTGGAAATCTCAGAAGAATCTAAAAAGAAAAATTCTCTGGAATGAGTAGAGGGGTTTTGAGTCCCCTGGTAAGTGGTGAGATGTCACCCCATTCACTGAGACCTGATTTTGTCTTTGTAGCCACTTGTGTGTCTTGTTTATGTCACTGTGTGTGTTTGTTTTATGTTTTCTGAGGTGGGGAAGTTCTGGGTGAATGTGGCAGGCTCACTCAGCAGACTCTGGATTCAGCTTGCTGAGTGGGAGCAGTATAGAGTTCTGGTACGTATAAACTGGGTCCCATTAGTCCCCAACTCAGCCTTCAGTTCTTGTCTTGTCCTGTTTTAGAATTGGTACCAGTTTTAAATGTGGATCCTTGGTTTTTGTGTTTATCTGTTTTTGTTATTTATTTGAACATCTCTGGTGGAATAAAAGTTCCAGCCTCGCACTGGGCTTGGTCACAGACCTGCTAAATCCCCCCATGTCTTATAGCAGCCAAGAGGTGGGGCATGGACAAGCCTCAGGCTGCACCTTCTTCCAGTGGAAGCTGCTGGAGGAGAGGCAGTTTTGTAGATAGCAGTGAGCCTGGTCTGGACTTTCAGCTGCTCCAGACAGCTTAACAATTTGTAAAATGCTCTTGGTAAAATTTGGTAAAAAAAAAATCAGGCCAGTTTAGTTTCAGGTGACCCCTTTCCCAGCCCTCCTCCAACAGAAGGGATTCAAAAGATTGATTAGTGAATTGCCTTGCTAAATAAGCAAGCTCTGGGAAAATGAAGCCCAACAAAGGTACCTAGTTTAAAAGAAATAGTGTCTTAATTTTTTGTTTAAAAACTTTAGAAAGTGTACGTACAACTGATTTTGATTTATGCATGTTTTAAGATCTGTATAAGTATTTTGTATGTGTTTGTAAACATGTTCAAAGATAAGAATTGTCAGCATGCTGTAACAATTGTGTGAGTTTAAATTTAAAATGTAAAAGGTTATGAGGTTTGGACATTAACAAAATTTTAAAGAATCTTCATAGTGTTTTAAATGACTTTTTAAGGATTCTTTACCTTGAAAAATAGAAAATCTGGTATTTGAGAATGCATAAGACTGTTTATAGTGTAAGCAAGTTATCTAGCTTAACAAAAATGCATTGGCAGTTTGGGATTCAGTTCCCTTGGCTAAAATTTGGGGATAAATATTAGAAATTTAAATGTAAAGGTTAATTTAACACTGTCAAAGATGTTACCTCTTCTGTCTGTCTAAAACTGTGTATTTCATTCAAGAACCAAGAGATAAGAAAATGGAAAAACATAGAAGCCAACAAAAGACCTATCTTTGGGGGTGAGGGGTGAACAGGCAGAAGTGCAGTTCAGCTGGTCATGCATGGTGGGACAGGCCCTGGAGGAGTCCATGCATGGTGAAAGAGGGCAAGCTGGCACAAACGCAGTTCATCTAACCCTAAGGAGTCAGATTGGGTACGTGCCCATTCCATAGGAGGAGCCAAGTGGCCCATCTTTGTTCTGTCCCTTTTCCCTGTAGAGAGACACTGGAAATATTATGGTTAAAATTAGTGATGTGATGATCTGTAGTATTGCTAAAACTGTCCCTTGGACTTAAAAAGAGAGTTAAAAAGTTTATTTGTATAATGTGATTGCTTTCAATTATGTTCTACAATTAGGATGTTTTTAAAAGTTATAAAGGTGTTAAGTTTAGCTTTTTGGTACAGTTATGGTGATTGTAATTTTTGCATTAAGGAAAAAATTGTCATTTGAGTTCAGGATTTTTAATGTGTATCTGTTTTAAAACAAGCAGCCAAGAGGCAATGAGTGACACTTGGCTTCGAGATTTCAAGGGATCTTTTCAAAATGCAAATGAAAACTAAAGTATAAAATAGTAAAGGAGATTAATAAGAAGCTTAAAAATTAGGAATGGATTTTTGGAAATAAAGTTTAAAAGTAAAATTGTTTTTAACATTTGTCTCAAAGTGCACAAAGAAAAAATTAGGATTACCGAAAGAATTGCTATTCTAGATTGCTCTTATAGGTTTTTTTGTTTTTTTTAACAGTTTCCAGCAAAGCCCAGAGCAAAGCACAGAGGATTCTTACAAGTTTGTTAGATGTAACTTTGACTTTTAATAAGTTTCTGGTAAGCACATGCTTAAAAGCTACTTCTATGTTGACCACCTTCTGCTTTTAATTGGAGTAAGATGGCCTTTTGTAAGACTCATTGATCTGAAACTGGTTCGAAGCCAGCCCAGGCAGAAAAAGATCCCTGTGAGACTGTCACCTCTACTCAGCCAGCAGAGTGCTGAAAGAGCAAGCAGAGATGCTTTGGGACTCAAAATGGCAGAGTGCTAGCCTTTGAGCTGTAGAGCTGAAGGACAGCGCTCAGGCCCCGAGTTCAAGTCCAGCGACCAGCTAAAGGGAAATGCCAATGAGGCATTTATCCCAATGTGGAGAGGACACTCCTGGGACAAAAGCAATGGAGGAGCATCCAGAGGCAGTAAGCCACTGCTTGGATGGCAGAAATGTCAGATCCTAGAGTCATTTGTGTGTGGCCCTTCAAAACTGGTCAGAGCCGGGAGGTCATGGAAAGATAGTTTGTAAGCATGCCTAATGACTACCTTGTAAGGAACAAGAACTTGTCAGTCCTCTGTGATAGTAAAAACTAATGTTACAAAATGTGGGGAATAGTTTAAATCTCAACCCCTTTATGTGCCAAAAGCTCTAATTGGCAGTAACTAGTGAGATGACACCAGCTACGTGAAATTCATCTGCTCAGAAAAAGTTTGTAAGCCTGAGAGTGTATTTCTACTGATATCTGTCTAGAGGCCTGCAAAGATAACTTAGGCATTGTTGGGATCATTAGAGATCACATTCCTAAGCCATCTAGAAAGATGGTTTTGCAAACCAGAGTGCTAAACAAGCTACACTGCTGTATCCGGAAAAAAGGTCTGTGCAGTTGTCAAAAGTTAAAATATTGTTCTTAATGACATCTAACCCTGATAGCCTCTTTGTAAAATAGGCTAGGGTTATAGGTTCCTGGCTAGGTAGGATCAACGCCCCTGAAGTCAGCTTGAAGAAGTTACAGAAGATGGACCTTCGCCCATCAACCCCCTGTTAAGATCAAGAGTCCAGAGTCAGTTTGAGAAAAACGAGACAAAATAGATAAAATTATTTTTTTTTGAAAAAAGCATAAAAAATAATGTTAACAGATGTGCAAGTGTGGAGACTGCATCTGTAGGAGATGGTTACAAGAATAAGCCTTCTGTGTCTGTTTACAAAAATATCTGGTTAATAAAAATGTTGTAATCTTGGTAAATTGTCCTGGTCTATAGTTTAAAGGTCTTAAATACCAGCAGGATCAAAGCCTGTCAAGCCTATGCAATGTATCCTAAACCAGTCTGTGTAGGAATTTACAGTGCAGCATGAGGTGTGACAGTCCCTTGGAGCCACTGGGAGATCCTGCTGCTGCTGCTGTTGCTGCATATCCTAATGGGTAGAGTTTGAAGACAGCCTCACAGTCACCTGGAGGAAATCTATGTCATTACCCAGACCACCTCCACTGTGGTAAAAGTAGACTGAATTCCTGCCTGGTTCCATCACTTGATACTGCATCCTGGTTAAAAGCTACTAAAACTAAGATCTGTGGGACATTCTTTTGAGTGATATCCAAAAACCCTCTCTATTCCCACAGTAGATATTGGGGACAAGGATATCACTGGCTTCCTTACCTTAGGCACTTCAGTGCATAGTGACTGGAAATCCACTCTATAGTCACAGCCTGGTTTGGCTGTGGTATGGTAATAACCTGAGTGTGTAATCAATGGAGGTAGTAAATGAGACCCCAGCCTTACTCTTAACTGAAAAGAAGAGGAGGGTGGTAAAGAAAGCCTTGGGAAAGGAATTGGGGGAAAATTGGTATCCTCTGGATAAGAAAGGATATGAAAAGTAAGGATTGTCTTTAAATATTTGAAAAAGAAGAAAAGAAGACAAACCTCAACAAGTATAAGTATGTAGCAAATGGTATGAGTATGTCTTGAAATTGCAGCTTATGAAAATAGCTGGTATTAAATTAGCTGTGATATACAGTCAGGACTGGTGGAAGAAAAAAATGTAAGGGCCTTTGGTACTGTTAATTTTGTCACAATTGGATCTTGTATACTCAACAGACTGGTGTCCTTTGTAAAAGAAAAAGATCAGCGCAGTCCATCTATTAGTTCTGAGATCCCAATACCAAACTGTAAATATAAAAGATTGTGCCAATTAGGGGACCATGATTGGTCCCTGATGCTCTAGACAAGGGAGGAATGAAGAACTGAAGAACTAAAAATTATATTCACCATTTTGTAGTCACTAACTGTTGACTTCACTTCTGTAAGTTGCTTTTGCTAATGCTAAAGTATAAAGATAGGTCCGTGTCAACAAACTCTAAAGAATGTAACCGCCATGATAGATAACTAACTGCTGACCTCGGGCCCACACATTCCCAGAGTCCGGAACAATGGCTAACACATATTCCGGATCCTCCTCTGGGAACTGGACCCCGAGATAATGACCATCTGGCAGGACCAGCAAACTAGGCCAAATGTCAATCAATCGCAAGCCTGTAACTACGGGAATTCCCCCTAACCCTTATCATCCAAAGCAACCATCCCCCTTGAGTCACCCCACGCAAATCATTTTACAAACAGTGTTACAAAATTTCCCGCGTGGCGTAGTGGTTTGCTGTGAGTGTTTACCGGCGCCCTGCCCCTACCTTAAAATGTATAAAAAGTGCTGTAACCCTGTGTTCAGGGCCTCTTGTAAACACCCCTACAACGGTGTGCATGAGGTCCATGCTTGCGAGTTCGTTAATAAACGACTCTTTGCCACTTGCATTGTCCAAGGTCTCTAGTGATCTACGGGGGCCTCCAAGAATCTGGGTACTACAATACATGCACATGTCCAGTGTTGTGTCTTTATATTTGGAATGTGAATGTGTGAATCACATTGTTTAGCTTTGTAGGTACCTCTTTTTTAATTTTTTAATTATAATTAATTTTTTATTAAGAAAATACTGTACAGAGGGGTTACAATTACATGCAAGATAACGAATACATTTCTTATCAAGTATTGTTGCCTCCTCCTTTGTTCCCCCTTCCCAACCCTTCCTACACCCCACCTTGCCCTCCCTACCCGACCCTCTGACCCCCACCAAAGTTGTAAAGTTCATTTTTCTACATAATGATGCATTGTTGCAATGGGTGCACCTTTATCCCTATTTATACGATTTGTTTTTTCCCTTCCCCTCTACAAATTATACCAACATCAAATACAGTCAAACCAGGGGTTATACCATGGGGGACGGACATACAAAGCTACAAAGAAATCATTTTATAAATATGTTAGATACAATCGCAAGAAAGAAAAAAAATCATTTGACTACTTATCTTGGGGTTTATTTCCTTAAGATGAACTTTTCTGCCATTTTCTGCTTGACTCAAGACAAACACTGGTTATTGCAAATAAGGAAAACCATGGGGTCTATGTTTCTTTGGGCCTGGCTTACTTCACTAATATAATTTTTTCCGTCTTTCCATTTCCTAACAAATGGGGCAATGTCATTCTTTCTGATGGAAGCATAGAATTGCATTGTGTATATATACCACATTTTCTTGATCCATTCATCTACTGAGGGGCATCTGGGTTGGTTCAATATCTTAGTTATGGTAAATAAATCTGCAATAAATATAGTTGTGCTGGTGGTTAACTACTTGTAGAAAACTAAAGTTAGATCCTTATATATCACACTCCAAGAGAATCAACTCCAAATGGATCAAAGACCTCGGAGTCAAACCAGACATTCTGAAAACGTTACAGGATGGAAAAGGAGAAATCCTAGGTCTCCTTGGCACAGGCTGAAATTTTCTTAATAGAGAACCAGAAACACAACAAATCAAAGAAAGGTTGGACAAATGGGATTGCATAAAATCGCAGAGCTTCTGCATGGCAAAGGACATAGCTAACAAGATTAATAGAAAGCTCATGGATTGGTAGAAGATCTTCACTAGCCATACAACATACAAGGGTCTCTTATCTAAAATATACTTGGAACTCAAAAAATTAAATCCCCCAACAACAAATTTTCAAAGAAACAACTGCCCAATAAATAAGAGGGCTAACGACTTAAAGAGAAACTTCTCTGAAGAAGAAAGAAGGATGGACAACAGACACATGAAGAAATGCTCAACCTCCCTAGCCATAAAAGCAATGCAAATCAAAACAACATTAGGATACCATTTCACCCCAGTTAGAATGGCTATAATCAAGAACTCTAATAACAACAGATGCTGGAGGGGATGTGGACAGAAGGGAACCTTACTGCATTGTTGATGGGAGTGTAATCTTGTTCAGTCACTTTGGAAAGCAGTATGGAGTTCCCTCAAAAGACTCCACATAGAGCTCCCCTATGACCCAGCAAGCACACTTTTGGGCTTTTACCCCCATGATCACAAACAAGACCACACTAAAGCTATCAGCACAACTATATTTATCGTAGGTACCTCTTTTAAATTTTATCCCTCAACATGCTAATATAGCTCTTTTATTTTTGCACACGAACCTTCATCCCAATCAAATGATTTACCATGCTATCTTCACGTGTAGCAACAAGGTCACATAAAACTGTCAGAACGTGTGGTAAAAAATGTTATAAAAAAAGGCGGTCATTGGTGCTGTGAATGTGGCTTAGTGGTAGAGGAATTGCCTAGCATGCATGAAGCCCTGGGTTTGATTCCTCAGTACCACATAAACGGAAAAATTCAGAAGTGATGTTGTGGTTTAAATGGTAGAGTGCTAGCCTTGAACAAAAGAAGATCAAGGACAGTGCCAGGCAGAGATCAAGCCCAGAACTGGCCAAAAAATAATTGACTATGCTTTAACCACAGTGTATTTGTAAAACTCTTTGTTAAATAACTTGGCCGAGCTTTAGTCTTGTACGATTCACTAGAGATAACAATAAAACCACTATCATTGGCATGCCGATATTTGCTAATTGAGATGTTTTCTGTTCCCCAATTTTTGTTAATATCAATTAGTTATAGAAGGGATTTCCTTTTGACAAGACCATATATGTAGATAGTATACCTTGATCTGACTCATCACAAGCATCATTGTCTTTCTGTGCTGCTCCCCCTTCCCTAACTTACTTCTTTATTTTTCCATTTCACATAGGTACTTAAAATATTCTAACCATATTCACCCTCCTATACCCTCTCCTGTTACTCTTCCCCACTCCAATTGCTACCAACCATCTAGTCAGGACCTTTTTGACATTCTTTGCCTTCATTCTCTTAAGTGTATGTTAATTCAGAAGTCAAGAATGAGACACTATTGTCTTCTTTCTCAACCTATTTAAGTCCAAAATCTTTCCTCCATTTACATAAGCATTGCTGTAGCAAGCCCAAAAGTCATATTTCTCTTTGGATATGTTAATAGTCTTATTTGTCGTTCACAATCCTAAATATATTCAATGATAGCTAGCTATCATTCTTCAGTATAAACGCAATTGAGTGAGATTGAGTTTTTGACATTAGTAATGTATTTATTACAAATAATATAATTATGCTAGCAGATAATATGGACTGGTAACTTCTACTTTTTTCAACTTGAATAGATTTTCAATATTTAGGTTTTATATAGCTTTCACATCTTTAGGACCAAGTGAAAAGCAAGTCACCATCTTATGCTTTGGTTTAGCTTTTGATAGAAAATAATCTGATTTCTTCACAGTGATAGTAACATGATATATGGATATCTGTATTGAAAATTAGTTTACATGAGAAAGCAAAGTTGATTTCTCACAGAATATAATACCAGCCAGATTCAAAAGTCCTGACAATAAAAATGTTTAATAGTCTATGCAAACATTTTCTGTCAACTTCAATATCTTTTCTCCTTTACTACATTCTATAATAGTATACTTATTTCTCTTAGGCTTTAAAACCAATTCTAACTATATCTATTTAGATTATGTTTGGAGTATATTTTTATTTATATTGAAATTGTTGCTATACCACTAAAAATAATAAAACATATTGTATCTGTTACGCTTAATTTTTTGTTGTTGTACTTAAAACAGGTAGGTATGCAGAATACCAAAACCTGTGATTTTCTGTCTTCTTAATATTTTTATTATTGTTTATAATATAATATATTTTTTATAATCATTCAATTATAATGTTGTCTTTTCATGTTGACTGTAGTTTGAGTGTCATTGGGGAAATAAAATAAAACATTCACATTTTGTAGTTTAATTCCTAATGTGTAATGCATCTTGATTTCTGTATTTTGACTATCAAAGTTTCCATAATAAAATTTTACATATCCTGAGTGCTTACCAGTTACTGTATTAAGCATTCTTTATCTACACAATACTCAACTCTCATAAATGTAGCCATACATACAAGGACTATGCCTGGGAGAAATCTGTATTTTCATCCAAGATTTACTTCTCATGGCCAAGCCAGAATTACTTAAGGGTAGACTTGCACACCAGAAATAACATTCATTATCATTATGCATAAGGAGAAAGTTTTCCAAAAGTTTAATGCATCATCTGTAATTTGATGGGTCCTGGCTACACATACAGTACAGTAACCATTTTTTTTTTTTGGTCTTTCATGGGGCTTGTACTCTGGGCCTAGACACTGTCCCTAAGCTCTTCAGCTCGAGGCTAATGCTCTACCACTTGAGCCACAGTGCACTTCTGGTTTTCTGGTAGGTAATTGGAGATAAGAGTCTCACAGTCTTACCTGTCCAGGCTGGCTTTGAACCGAGATCCTTAGGTCTCAGCCTCCTGAGTAGCTAGGATAATCAGTTTGAGTCACTGAAGCCCACCTTTCTTAACCTTCTTAGGTACAAAGGAACAATTTTGCTGCTATATTTATTCTTTGTACAACTCTAGAGTAAAAAATATAAACAAGATACTATAGTGGAGCACTCAAACCTCAATGCAAATCTTGAAAAACCTAGAATATGTGCGTGGTGCCACATAAGTCTAAAGGAAAAAAATTAGAATAAATAACCACATAGCCAACCAATCAATTAAAACCCTTTGTAAAACTGAGTTACCTCAATTTTTCTGAGAAAGAAGGACGGAATCAAACAATTTTTTTATTATGAAAATACTGTACAGAGGAGTTACATTTACATGGGCAAGATAATGAGTACATTTCCTATCAAGCATTGTTGCCTCTTCCTTTGTTTCCCCTTCCTATCCCTTCCCATCTCCCTCCCCCACTCCCCGAAATCTCCCCCAAGTCTCCCTTCCCTCTCCTGCCACCTCCACCCCAGCCAAAGTTGTAAAGTTTGTTTTTCGACATAACAACTTGTATGTCTCATTGTTGCAATGGGTCCATCTGTATCCCTATTTAAAGAATTTGTCTTTTCTCTTCCCCTCCACAAATTATACCAACATCAAATACAGTGAAAGCAGGGGATATACCATGTGGGAGGGACATACAAAGCAACATAAAAATTATATTATAAATATGTTAGAAACAATCGCATGAAAGGAAAAAAAACATTTGAATATTTATCTTGGGGTTCATTTCACCTAACATTAAGTTATCTGACCTTTTCTGCTTGACTCAGACATATACAAGTAGCTGCAAATAAGGGAAACCATGTGGCCTATGTTTCTTTGTGGCTGGCTAACTTCACTTAATATAATTTTTTCCAAGTCTTTCCATTTCCTAACAAATGAGCAAACAGAAATTTTTATGCCTTTCATTTACAAAATGTAAAATTAAGCTTAATTTGGATTCTAAAAATTCCTATAATCTTTTTTTTTGGGGGGGGGTTCCGGTCATGGGGCCTGAACTCTTGGCCTGGGCGCTGTCCCTCAGCTCTTCAGCTCAAGGTTCGTACTCTACCACTTGAACTACAGCGCCACTTCCGTCTTTTTTCTTTTTTGCTTATGTGGTGCTGAGGAATTGAACCCAGGGCCTCAGGCATGCAAGGCAAGTGCTCTACCACTGAGCCACATTCTCAGCCCCCTATAATCTTTTTTAGTGTAGGAAAGGAGATAAGATTTGGGTAATTTAAAGAGAAAATTTGACATACTACAACTAATTAGTGGGTTAAAATAAATGTAACACAGCTACTAATAGGCTGAGCTACAGAGGATAGTGACCTAACTTTGTCCAGGTAGCAAAAGCATGAGAAACATTATCTCCAGTTAACCAACAAAATTCTAGACTGAAGGTATGGCTCAAGGGTTAAAGTATCATTCTTGAGCAAGAAAGCATAAAATGTGAGGTTCAGAGTTCATACCAATATGTGTGCAGAAATTAAATTAAAAAACTAACTCAGTATTGACAGATTTCTAAACATTAGCACAAACACTTCATGTTTATAACATCAAACAATTTTGACTATTACTAAAATTTTCAATGTATTCAGTCTCATTAGTATCTATTAAATAGTCATTTAGTAAATTATTTAAATATCTAGTGGGACAATTTTTATAATGCTTCGGTTATTTTTGAGAAACAACTAAGGACATAAGTATGCAATAAGAATTTCTTAGTCTTGTCTTTAAAATATAGTACAATCTCATTTTGTATACTTCATCATCTCAAGAGAAAAGTACAATCTGTTGTTCTATTATTAAAACCACTTTTAATATATTTTGCATATCCTATGATATTTCAGTATTCTGACATTTATTTACTTATTAGATGCTTTAAATTATGCCCTTTGCTTCAAAGCCTAAGGACACAAGATTCATAAAACCTTTCATTAAATATTTAAATAAGAAGAAGGAACAATCAAATAGTAACATAATAACCAAACAAAAGAGCTCTCGGCATCAAACCACAGATCTTATTTATTGAAACAGACACCGTATTTAGAAGAAAAGAATTGGGTGTGGCTTTTTTGTATTATGTATTATTAATGCCTAAACTGAGTAAAATAAAATTTGATTTTTGCACAAGGACCCTTATGTTTAATAATTTAAAAAGTTGATCAGCTGGCCCCTCCTTGGCTAATTCTTTGTCCAACTTGTTAAATAATTCAGGCACTTTATTAACAAGGATGGTTTATAGTTAGAAAAATTTATACAGTTCACCATGAAATGATATGATAGAAATTTATGAAAACAATAAACACCTTGAAACAGTGTTGTATATCCATTGTACATAACTTGTATTAAAGCCATTACTTCATCAATATACCAAAAGAAGCATGTGTTTATTATTACAAATATGAGAGGAAAAAATTCACAGCGTTTTAATAGCATGAATTACTGAAAAGCCATTCAAACTAGGATGGACAACTGTTATGTGAAAAAATAATAACGGCTGGCTGCCAGTAACTCATGCCTGCATTCTTCATTTTCCCTGGGGCTAAGATCTGAGGATCAGGATTTGAAGCCAGACGGGACGAAAGTTCATGGGCCTTTTATCTCCAACTAATTACTCAAAAAAAAAAAAAAAAAAAAAAAACAAATACAAAACCTGGAAGCAAAGCTGTGGTTTAAATGGTAGCTTGATAGCTTTGAACAAAATTCGTTCAGGGCCAAAGCCAAGACCTTGACTTCAAGACCCAGGACTGACAGGAAAAATTAAAGGAAAACAAATAGCAACAGCAACAACAAGAAACAGATTTCTCTGAAAGAACTTCTAATTCTCTTATGATTCATTAGTAAAGCACATTGTGACATCCAGCAGATATTCAATAAATGAGTGTTGCATTGATTCATAAAGATGTATTTTCCTTTAAGAAGGTGTCATAATTATGTATGATTGTTTCCGCTAGTAAAATTTGTATTCTTCATATTGAGGCATTTTTGAAAACATAGGAAACATGCTTGATGACTTATGTTTCCTTAAATTATTTTTGTAAGCTAAACATTTTAATGGTATTTCTGGCGAGAAGAGTTAATATTGAGTGATTTTGGTTCTGAATTTAGCTTCCAAGCATATTAAAATTCAGCAAACACATTCATTATTTCTGAAAATATCTGGTTTTGAAAATGAGGGATATATAGAGAGAGGTAAATTAAACTAATATCTTTCTACTTTATCCAACATACTTAGGATCCAGTGTTACAGTTATATGTTTCTACTCTCTTTCCTGATATTTTACAATGTAGATTGAAACAAATTTAATGTCTCATTATAATTTTTAAAACTTATTTTAGAGAAAGTACATGCTTTCCTGAATTAGATATGGCAAAACTAGTTTACTTGGTGTATCAAAACTCTAGAATTACTTTTCTGAAGAATAATTGATGGTCTCATATAAAATCATATCCATCATCAAGCTCCCAGAAAAAAGCCATAAGATAATTCAAAGAATAATGGAAGCAAGTATCAACTATATTACACTTTTAATAAAGGAGGAAACTAACTTTTCTAGTATTCTTAAAGATAAATGTATTCAAATAGAATCTATAGCTTTAGTCATTCTGTACACAGATTCCCAAAACTCATTCATCCTATGACTTGAAGTTTACATTGAGAAATACCTCACCATCCCCTTAACCATGATAAC
The DNA here is from genome assembly GCF_019054845.1 of Dipodomys spectabilis. Classification (NCBI taxonomy): domain Eukaryota; kingdom Metazoa; phylum Chordata; class Mammalia; order Rodentia; family Heteromyidae; genus Dipodomys; species Dipodomys spectabilis. Next base: position 803,015 of record NW_024870808.1, on the reverse strand, counting down.
CACAATTATCTCTCTTATTGGGAGAACAAATTTGTTAGATTTCAAACATTGTAATATCACAGAATTTCTCTCATTTTGTCTGAATAATATTCCAGTGATATGCATATAATATACATATGTGTTTATACATAAATGTATATATATATACATATATGTAATATATTTTTATTGGTTCAGCAATCAATCAGGACAGTCTATTTCCATTTCTTGGTTTCAAAAAATAATATAAAAATGGAAGTGAAGGTGCACATGGCTCTTCAAAGTGTTGCCTTCATTTTCTTGGTAATGTAACCATAGACAAAACTGCTGTATATTAGAATTATGAATAATTTCTTGAAGTCTCCATAATGTTTTCAAATGGTGATACCAATTTATATTCACATGAAGAGTGTGCAAAACCTCCATTCTGTTATACCCTTACCAACAGTTGTCATCTGAGTTATTAATTATACTCTCCCTAACAGATCGGAGGCAAAATTCATGTGTATATTTATTTATATTGCTGTAACAATGATATTGAGTCCTTTGTTGTATAACTATTGGCTTTTTGTATGTATGAAAAAAGATATTTATTAAATATAAATATTTGATAATTAACTACTATGCAAATTTGCAGAAATATCACTATTAATCCTTATAGATTCTAACCCTAATTCTACCCTGATGGCTTTAATGTTGTTTTGAAAAGTATTTCTGGGTGAGTTATCTATATTTTGATTTTGTGGGTTTTTGTGTTTTTTTCTATTCATCTTGACAACATGACGACATATGTTTGTTTCTCCAACTTCTGAATATGTACATTATGCATGCTTTCAGCTGTAGCAAATCATAATTTCCTAATATTCAGAGGTAATTATACAAAACACACATGCTTTGAAAGTATCCTCATGAATTAGGCCTCATTACAAAATAAGACTGTCTTTCTTAGAATTATTACCTTTACACTTTTGTTCAACTGACACCTAATATTTCAGGCATCTATTTTTACTTGTAAGCAACAGAGTGTGACAACATAGGTGTCATTTCAGTGTACAAATGATATACATGAGAAAGAATGTAAATGATGGGGAGAAATGATAGTATACTCTAGGTTTTGCAAATAAAACAAAACCTCTAGTTGGAGACAGTGGTAATTAATTGTCTACATTTTCTAGCGTTGCCCCTACAATCTGTAAGAGCTCTGTAGTTAATAAAATAGGCTATTGAATTTCACTCAGTTTAAAACATAGCATAAAAGTTTTCAAAAGAAAGGAGAAATTTTCATAAAAAATAAGATATGGCACATTGGCCTCTGACATAGAAAATTTATCAGAGAGTAAGCTGTATAACTACCTATTCAGACATCAGAATTTGAAGACAGCTTTCACACGTCAGAAGTTTCATGTTTACAAAGATAGTTATTTAGCTGGCAGAGCTGTGAAAGATGTTTCAAAAAAATATCCAGGTTACGAAATTAAAATTTTCACTATTAATGCAATGAAAAATATGCATTTTTAAAACTGAGTTTATGAATGGAAGTTGAGATAGATAAAAATTAGACTAAAAGAACTGTACGCTAGACTAGGTAAATCAAGAGCTGCATGATTTCAATATTCTTTCCCCTATTACACAGTGTTGTTCAGCCATCAACAAAATCATCTGAATGAAAGGAGAGGTTTTATTAAAAAATTCACATGTAGCATAAAGGACAAAATAGGTGAAATTATTCAAAATCTCAAAGAGGTATGTTCTAGGATTTGGTAGTAGGATTTTTTAAACTGTATAACTTAATATAAAAGTTTAAATCTAGCCAGGTGTTGGTGGCTCATACCTATAACCTTTGCTACTTAGCAGGCTGAGATCTGAGGATTATGGTTTGAAGTCACACCAGATAAGAGAGTCCATGACACTCTTATCATCAATATACTATCAAAAAGCCAGAAATGGAGCTATGCCTCAAGTATTAGAATGCTAGCCTGGAGCAAAAGAAGCTCAAGGACAGGGTTCAGGCCCTGAGTTCAAGCCCATGTCTAGGACAAATAAAAATCTTCAAGCTTAGCTGGGTGCCGGTGGCTCATGCCTGTAATCCTAGCTAATCCAGAGGCTGAGATCTGAAGATCATTGTTCAAAGCCAGCCTGGGCAGGAAAAGCTGTGAAACTCTTATCTGCAATTAACCAAAAAACTGGTAATGGCACTGTGGCTCCAGTGGTAGATTGCTCCCTTTGAGCTGAAGAGATGAGGGACAGTGCCTGGGCCCAGAGTTCAAGCTCCACGACAGGAAAAAAAAAAAAAGAATAGCAGACAGGTCATGGTGTCTCTCATCTATAATCGTGACTATTAAGAGGATGAGAACCAAGGATGAGGGTACAACCCAGCTCCAGCAGACAAATCCTCAAGTACTCAGAATTCTTATCCTCAATAACTAGCAAATAGCTGGATGTGGAAGTTTGTAGATCTACAGGTAACAATACATACGAAGGTCTTTTTAAGATAAAAATTACAGAATATGTTTTATCCAAAGAAGAAGTAAGACAATTAGTAAAAATACAATTTTTACAACTAATACAGTATGATTTTCCTTGATTAATAATAATTACATTATCTGGTTTTCCAGCTAAAATCCCCATAGGATAACCCACACATGCTCTTACCCCAATTGCAGTACTCTCAGTTTCTTTGGGCTTTTTTAATAAAATCATGTTTGTTGCTGTAAAAAGTCTGATCAAAGCCGGCTGAACGCCCGTTTTATTGTGTGAGGGGGAGTGACTCACCAAAATGGGAACCACCTACCCTGGAGTGAACCATCTTTTTAAAGGTTCCCCGTATGTATCAGGAATATAGGCATTAAACTTTTGTGAATTTTGTTTTAAGTAGGTAGTATAATCATAATCGGGATTAGCAATAGAAAAATCAAAAATACTATCTGGTACCCCATAGGGTTGTAGTAAAGAGGCCTTTTGAAATCCACATCCCAACCATTTTGGTGAGGTAATTAATGCCCAAAATTGATCTTTGTCATGATATTTTTGTAAACAGTTATCTAAATGTATATTTTTCTTAGGAATAACAAAGGATTCATTATACGAATGAAAGCATAATGTCATCATACCAATTTCCCACATCAGTCTTTTTTGGAACTTTTTATCACGAAATCGATCAGGGATGTCACACATCAATCCTTTTTTGAACTTTTTATTATTGGATTGATCAGGGGCATCAGTCAAAAATGTTCTATAGTTTATAGGTAAACACCCGGGGAGATTTTTTCCTGATAGCGTTATACAAATTGGAGTGGTATCTGTCATTCCTTCATAGTTAATTGTTTGAGAAGTCATATGAAAATCAGAATAGTCTTCCAACCCTCCTAGCAGGTCACTATTATTTGTTATTACTTTTATTACATCCTCATCCCCCCATCCCACAGGATGTAGAAGAGGAGGATTAGGAACATATGCCCAGTATTGTTCTCCTGAAACAGACACTGCCTGCACAGACATAATGGTAAGCATAGGAAGAAACATATTTTTAACAGTGATAGTCTTTGCTGTAGACACCACAATCTCCTCTGAAGAATGGGTGAGCTTCTTAATTTGTCCCCAGGTTGGTGGTTGGACTTCTTTTGTTGTCTTCGCCTGTTGAAGAGAAGGGTGAAGCCTTTTAAGCTTCTGTATCGCCTTCTTCTGCTTCATTTTCTTGGTTTCTGTTATTATTGTAGGGGCGCACGAGTCGGTCAGGAATCCAGATAGGTGACTCAGCATCCTGTGGAAACACACATGCATACCCTCTTCCCGAGGTGATTAATATATCGGGTCCTTTCCATGTGCATATAAGCAAATCTTTCCATTTAACTTTTGGATGAACTTTTAATCCAATTTTGCCCCAATGTTTTTGCATAGGTGTAAGATTTTGTTCATTAGTATTAAGGTGATTTATTACAAATAAAGCATGTTGTAATGCCTGATGAGGGGAGTAATATTGATTGCTTTCTTTTTGTCTCTGTAACTGGATTTTTAGTGTTTGGTGACTTCTTTCAATTATTGCTTGACCTTGAGGGTTATAAGGAATCCCTGTAATATGTTCTATATTCCACATTATACAAAATTTTTTAAAGGCTTGTGATGTATAAGCAGGTGCATTATCAGTTTTTAGTCTTTTGGGAAGCCCCATAACTTCAAAGCAAGTCATTAGATGTATAACATCTTTTACTGCTTCTCCTGTACGAGCTGAAGCATGCATTACGTGAGAAAAGGTATCTACTGTTACATGTACATAAGACAATTTTCCAAATTCTGGGATGTGAGTAACGTCCATTTGCCAGAGAACCTAAGGTTTAAGCCCTCGAGGATTAACTCCTAATTTTAATGGACGGTAAACATCTGGGCAATAATCACAATTTTTTACAATTTGTCTAGCCTGTTCTCTAGTTAAGTTAAACACTCTTCTTAAGGCTAATGCATTTTGATGATGCATTGCATGACTCTTTTGTGCTACTTCCAATGCATTACAGATGATGGTTTCTTTAGTTAATAAATCAGCCATCATATTTCCAAATGCAAGAGGACCTGGTAAATTTGTATGTCCTCTTATATGTCCAATAAATATTTTTTCTTTTCTAAGTTGAATTAATTTTTGTAACTGTTGTAACAAGTCTATAATTTTTGATTGAGCTGATAAAAGAGCTGTCTCTATAGCTGGAAATAAGTTAACCACATACTTAGAATCTGTGTAAATATTAAGCTGCTGGGGAAATGTGGTTAAGGCTAAAATTACAGCAATAATTTCTGCCTGTTGCGCTGATATATTAGATGCCCTTTTAATAATAGGGGGGTGGTCTGGAATGTATACCACCGAAGTTCCATTTGAGGACCCATCAGTAAAAACTGTTAGAGCATCTTCTAAAGGTGTTGTGGTTACCACTAATGGAAAAATGATTTCTACTTCTTCCACAAATTTTAATAAAGGATGTTGAGGAACATGAAATTTTATTTGTCCTGTATAATTTAATAATGCTAACCCCCAATTATCATCATTTTGTAATAATATTTCTAATTGTTGTTTATTATAAGGTATAATTATATTATGCATTTCTTTTCCAAATAACTCTTGGGACCTACTCCTTGCCTTGACAATGAGTTGACTGCACAAGTATACATAAGAAACTACCATTTTTGTTTGAGTGTGAGGCAAGTGAAGCCATTCCAGAACTCCATCTTGCCACAAACATCCAGTAGGAGTATAGGATGTCTTTAATATTATAAAATCCCAATCTTTGTTATAGTCCAATTGGACCACTTTTGCTTGTTGTAACTTTTCTTCCACCAATTAAATTTTTTCTAACATTATTGGAGTCAATTGTCTCTTAGATTTAGGATTAGAAACTCCTTTTAGGGCTTCAAACAATGGGTGTAATTCTCCTGTGGTAATTTTTAAATAGGGTCTAACCCAATTTATATTTCCTACTAATTTTTGAAAATTATTTAATGTTTTTAATTTATCTAGCCTAATACTCATTTTTTGTGACATGATGTAATCATCATGTATTATTTTTCCTAAATAATTTAAAGGTTTATTATGTTGAATTTTATCTGGAGCAATAAGCAAACCAAAGTTGGTTAATTGTTCAATCATATGTTTTAAAATTTGTTCTGTTAAATGTTTACTTTCAGCAGCTATTAATATATCATCCATATAATGAATAATATAAGCATTAGAAAACTCTTCCCTAGTTTTTTGTAAAGCTTTATCCACAAATTTTTGACACAATGTAGGAGAATTTTTCATACCTTGTGGCAAGACCTTCCACTGATATCTCTGCCAGGGCCTTTTCAAATTACATGAGGGCACAATAAATGCAAATCTTTGAGAATCATTAGGATACAATTTTATTGTAAAAAAGCAATCCTGTAAATCAATGACTATTATATAATGTCCTTTAGGAACAGCCACAGGAGATGGAAGTCCTCGCTGAAGAGCCCCCATGTCATGCATGGTGTTATTAATGGCTCTGAGGTCTTGTAACAACCTCCATTTCCCAGATTTCTTTGTAATTACAAAAATTGGAGTATTCCAAGGACTATTGGATTCCTCTAAATGTCCTTTTTGTAATTGCTCATTTACCAATTGTTCTACAGCCTGTATCTTTTCTTGTGTTAGGGGCCACTGATCAACCCACACAGGCTGATCATTTTTCCATGATATTGCATCAGCAAACATTTCATCAGTAGCCCCTATGAAAAATTTTGTACACTAAAAGACTCTGAAGTAACTAATTTTAATTCCATGTTTTGCATAATGTCTCTGCCCCATAATGTAAAGGGCAAAGAAGATATAATATGAGGTTGAAAGTTTCCAAATCTATTTTCACACTCCCACTTTAAAATTTTTGAACTTTGGGCAACATTGTTAGCCATACCCAATGCCTTTAATGTATATTCTGTCTTCATAATTGGCCAAGATGAGGGCCAGTCTTTTCCTGCAATATATGTTCGGTCTGCCCCGGTATCCAAAAGACCTTTAGTAGGTTTTCCATCTACTTTTATAGTTTTCATGGGTCGATCCTTAGAAATAGATTGTACCCAGGCCACAGTTTCTGTGGAACTGAAACCTCCTGTTCCTCGATCTTGTTTTAGGATTTGTTTTGGAATATTTAAAATTAAGATTTGAGCTATTCTTTGATTTTTGGGTATTTGTATATTTTCTTTTAAAGACCTTACCATTACTTTAATTTCCCCTTGATAATCTGCATCAACTACTCCTGGTAATACCTCAAAATTTTTCTTATAATTTGAGCTGCTACCAATTATCAAGCCCACAGTTCCTTCAATTACAGAACCATAAACTTGAGTGTCTATTAACTGAATACCATCCATGATAGAGATAATGTAATCTTTGCTGCCAGATCTAACCCTGCGCTTCCTGGAGTAGCTCTTGGCAAATCCCATACTGTAAAAGGAGGAGCCAAGGGATTTAATGGAACTGATCCCTTAGTGGAATTTTGTGTAACAGTAGGTGTTTCCCCTCTTTCATTTACGGGGCTGAGGGAGCGCCCCTCTTCCCGTTTTTTGTCTCCTTTTCTTCTGCTGTTAGGGGAGTTCCATCCTTATGATATTTTGATCTACACTCATTTTTCCAATGATTGCCTTTCTTACATCGTGGACAAAGTCCAGGCGCTTTACCTTTCTTACTGTTACTAGGTTTATTTTGCTTTTGTTGACAATCTTTACTCATGTGTCCTGACTGGCCACATGAGAAACAGACCCCATTTCCGTCCTGGGGTCGTGTCTTATGTAATTTTTGTACATAGGCACTGAATGGTTCTCCTTTCATTGCTGCAGCATATGCCATTCCTTGAATGACTGCTGGTGAGGCATCTATGCATGCTTTAACATAATCTTTCAATGATCCCGTCTTTCTTATGGGTCTTATGAGTTCTTTACGTAGTGAGTTTGCATTTTCCCATGCCAATTGTTTGAGCAATATCTCTATTCCTTCAGAGGGGGGAAGCATTCTCTGCAAGTCTGCTTCTAGTCTAGCCACAAATTCTTCATATGGCTCATCTAGTTTTTGCTGAATACCAGCTAAAACTGTGGTTTTGCCTTCAGCTGGTGGTAACCTTTTCCAGGCTGCTACTGCTAATTTTGATATTTCAATAAGCATTTCTTTAGGTATATCTGTTTGACTAGAGGGAGTAGTATATTCACCTCTTCCCATCAACATGCCCATGGTTGGTTTAGTGCATCCCCTTTTAACAAATGATTTTTGTACTATTTCTCTAGCTCCATCCTCATAATCAGTTCTCCACAGATAAATCAGAGGACAGATTTTGTGGTTTGGAACCAGTCATAAGGCGTTAACCACATGCTTTCTACCATGTCTAAAATTTGAAGAGTATAAGGAGAAGATGGTCCCATAGTCTTGACAGCTGTTTGAAGCTCCTTAAGAGTTTTTAGCGGAATAGGCTCCCAATCAGGAGGAGCATCATCATACAAAACTACTGGAAAGCAAAAAGAGGAATCACCTTGCTGACGAGCCTCTTGTATTGCTCCCATAAATCCTGGAGCTAAAGCTCTGGGGTGAGCTCCATTTCTTACTTCCTTGTTAAAGGGAGGAGGGGCAGAAGGAGTAGAGGGAAACACCATAGGACCTCTTTTTACTTTATTTTTCCTAAAACAATCCTCTCCTTCATCATAATCAATTTGCCCTTCATATGTTTCCCAACAAGTAATATTATCTTCATAGCAATCATCATCAGGTAAAGCTTCTAACAAATTGACACCACTTCCTGCCTCATCCTTGTTTATAGTATTATAATTTTTGTCATTTTTCCTTTTACCAGATGTTAAAGGGGCAGTCTCATCATTATTTTCAGACAGAGCTTGTTCAGCTAAGAGTTCCATCTCGGTCTCATCTGTAAGCATGTCTTTTACCTGTAACCAGATTGAAAAAGCAGGTGGGGGGACTTCTTCAGGGCCATGTTTTTTATAGTACCTTTTTATTTCCACTCCAACTTTCTTACAGTCTTGCAGAGACAAGCTTCCCTCCTAAGGAAACCAGGGTGAAACCCTTAAAACAAACTCATAAAACTCCACAAGAGCCTTTTTAGAAACATGATTACCCCTACTTTCCAACATACGTTTTAGCCCCAACAGAAGCCACCCCATGCCACTCCCTCCCTCCCTCACTCTTCTTGCTGCCCACATGCCATCACCCATCTTTTCAGACCTGTGCACAGGAGATGGCCCCAGCTGGCAAACATCAGCTGACCCTCCACCTGCCTCAGTGTGACCAATAGGCACCTGCATTGGTCACTCACTTGGGTGAGTGTGTATGCACACTGGTTCCCACACAACACACTAACACTGTGTCTGGCTTGGAGACACTCACACAGGGCTTTCTCTGCAATTGTGACAATTCCCTGGGCTTCCCTCCCCAGACATCCTCAAAAGCAAAACCACTGAAAAGGGCCCTTTGCCAATGTAATCCTGGCCCTGTCTCCATGGTCAGTATCCAAAACTCTTCCAGGTGTGACATTCATCACAGCTGAAAGCAGATCACTGTCCACATGTGAAATGAGGTATCCTAAGAGCCACCTCTACCCAACTGCATTTCACTTGGCATGCTTTCGCTGAATTCTGACATGTCCCCTCCTAGCCAGTCCTGGGCCCATCACTGCCTCTCAGCTAGGTTGTCAGGGGCCTATCACCTTGCTCCCTTCTGTAGGCTTTCACACGTGTGTGTGTGTGTGTGTGTGTGTGTGTGTGTGTGTGTGTGTGTGTATGTGTGTGTGTGTATCCCATGATCCTCCTCAGTTCCCCTATCTAAATGTGGCAGAATTTATTCTGGTCTCCTTCCAGCAACCCTCCAGAGGGATGGGTTGTACATTGCCAAGAGATTCTGCCCACACCTAGAGGGAAAATGGGATGATGATTCTCATGATTGTGGGGGACATGTACACCATATATACAGTAACAAAAGGCAGCTGTAGCAGATGCCCAGGGGGTATCCACAGCCCTTTTGGATCTATGGAGGCCCTGTGCTCCAGCAAACAAGCCCTGCAAGTGACCAGGTGAGCCTGGTCCTGCAAGGCTCTCAATGATGTGGCCAGCTGGAGCACACCCAGGTCTCACCCATGTGGACATGTAGGAAAAATAGCTAGAATTTTTACACTGCTGCAGCCACCTTGCCCACATTTTCTTCTCACAACTACATTAAATTGATGCCCCTGGATTGGTACCAGAGTCCCAGTCAAGGTGGATAAATAACTGGCTACATGTGGCCATAGTGAGAGCCCTCCTATTGAGCTCCTGCTCCCACTGCTCAGCCCTGTGGAGTATCAGCCTGGCCAAGCCAGCACTGGAAGGCCTCTATATGTTCCCCTCAGGGTTCCCCCTCTGGGGCAGATAGGTTCTTGCAGAACCAGCCTTCACTCCTCTTCACCCCTTCACGGGCCTCTTTGTCATCTCTCCTCTTATAAGCCCCCAGGTGGGCCTAGTCACTCAACAGCCAGCCATCAACACTACAAATTTGTGGAACCTTATGCTGCCTGGGAAAGTGCCAGGTCCAGAAGCTACCATGGAATCACAAATAGTCTCAACCATTACCACACAGCATGCTCCATCCCCTCCCAACCAAAGCTTCTTTCTGGCCTCATGCCATTCCTTCTCTTTTCAGACCTACAGCAGTCACATAACATATGCTGGGAAGGGCTAGATGCATCTACCTGTATGAGGCTCTCCCATGGAGCTCCCAGCCCCTACCCTCCCATTTCAGCGGAATCATCTGGAGCCCACAGGGGCTGTAGTGAAGGCAACTGGCTTGGTGCTGTTCCTTCCAAAGAAGGGATAGCCAGGCTTAGGTACACATACACACACACAGGAGAGGGCTGTACAAGGGCAGAATACTGTGTGATGTGTATGGGGGAGACACCAGGAGAAGAATGTGGGGGGGATGCAGCATCATTGAAGGACCGAGAGCAATCACTGTGTGGATGCCTTTGGGGACTGATCTCTTAGCTTCACTAGCACTGCTGCACTGGCACTGGCACTTGCACCATCTTCCAGCTACACTGACACCAGAGCAACAGCCATTACCACAAATGCACTGACCACAAGCTTCTGCATGCATGGAACCTTGCCTAATTGCTTTTCTGACAGCTCCAGAGCTAAACCCCACATTGCACCAGTCCCTGCCACACACCTGCCTGTCCTGTTACTCACTAATCCTTTGCCTTCTTTCTCATATGACCTATTGTTTCCTTTGTTTCTACTGTTCTTATTGTTAATTTCAAGAAAAAGTAACCTGGAACACAATGACTTCTCTCTGATGGAATAAAAAAGTTCTGATCGATGGCCCCAAATCATTTTCGAGTGTTGCAGCCCCTGGCACTGTCTATTAGGGAACACAATCCTTGAATAGTTGCCCTTTGGAGGACCTTCCCACTCTTTGACTCCTTGTTTTTGCAGCCAAGAAGCTATCCAACCTTCCTTATCCTATATTCTTTACCTTCCTTTCTGGTAGCCTGTTATCTGCCCACATAGTAGTAGGAGTAGTACCTTTGAATCAGGTCACAGGCCTCTGTGTCCCAAAAGGAATGGAAGTCAGAACAGAACTCACAGGGCAAAAAGAAAGCCCAGAAAACCTTGTTTTCATCTTCCCAGGGTGGTATGTACTTTTGGAAGACAGAAGTGCAAAGGCATACACAGAGGGAAGGGCCTACTCCAGCTGCTGCCCAGTCTAATGCAGGGAAAACTACCCCGGAGGGTACATGTTAAGGAGACATTCCTGGGGTGCAAAGCACTAACAAAGGTCCTATCTCGTGTAGAGATCCATGAGGGGGAAAGAGGAAGGAAGAGCCTCTCTGTCCAAAGACATGGACAGCCCATGTCCTATCTTCTCCTGATGACCCCACATGAACAGTTGGAACTAATGCCCATACACCCCAACAAAACAACCAGCCTCTGTGCAAACCAATGCATACGGTCTTCAGATAGGATTTCTGGCCAGCACCTTGGCAGGTGGGTTGGAAGGAGCTGCTGGTCAGCACTGAAGACAGTGTAGAATGGGGTAGGCAGACCACTGGGAGAACTCTCCCTAGACAAATCTGGGCTAGCTTGGAGACCCCATCCAAGCTCTGAAGAAATAGATCACTTGAATTAATAACAGTACCAATGCTGGGGATTTATGCCACGGGCAATTTTGTACAACTCAAGATACCTTGGCAAGACTACTTACTCCTAACAGCCCTGGGAAGAGCAAGGGGTTAGAAGGCTCTAGAACATCCCCATAGACAGCACCAATGGATACTCTCAGTCCATGGTTAGTAGCGAATAATTTGGAGATGAGGGGGAACTAGATTTAGGAAGGGAGGGGATGGGGAAGGGATTGGACAGTCCCAATCTCTGCCAGAGATACTGCAAGAACCCTAGCATAACCTTAACTTTTCCTCAACAAAGCAGGTATGGAGATCTCATTGTGGAAAGCACTGCACCTGGCTTAGATGTTAACCTGTGAGCAGAAACAGAGCAAGGAACCTCTTGCACCACCAGACGTAGACATATCCTGGCCTCCCCGACCCAACCTGACTGACCTGTCCGGCTCTGCTATGGTACAAATTCTGTTTTCCTTACCAAGGGACCGCAACCTGCAATGTGCTCCCCATGGGCTTGATTTTCTACAAGAAGGTTCATCACATACCATGTCTACCTGCTGCATCATCAGCTTTCTTTTCAGTGAAAGACAGGTGGCTTTCCTTCAGAGCACTGAAGCAAAGACAAAGTCTTTTTTGAGACAAAAGAAGGAATTTCACAGGAGTAAGAACAGGGGGATATTCAGAGTGAGTTTAGTAAGGAGCTATAAATGTCTGTTCCACACCTATATATACTCCCATACTGACGCTTATCACAACACCTAACTCTGTCACATGCAATGAAGGCATCCCAGAAAGGAAATTCCTTCAGAGTATTATCTCCAATTAAACATAAAAAAAAAACCAGTAGTAATGACATGGCTTAAGAGGTAGTCAGTGTCACCCTTCAGGACAAAACCTCCGTGACAGTTTCCTGGCCCTGAGTTTAAGCTCTACAACTGGAACTGAAAAAATGATAGTAATAATTCTACTGAGATAAGACAGATCTGTGACCATTGGATAAGAAATTCATTCAAATCAGGTGATGGGATAGTTGAGATCTATGAAAATGATTTTTTATGGAGTCTTATTTTTCTTATCTTTGTGGCCAGGTGATCCTTGCTCTAAGATTAGCAGTCCCATTACTATGTTGGTTTCCTTTCTGGGGTTGCTGGTGGTATGAATCTTAACAATTCAGTGTGAAATTACAGCCCTGCATGCCCCTGTGGAAGACACTAGAGACCACATAAAGCCTTTAGCAGCTTGTTGACATCAGACAAAGTGTTAGCACAATTGTCATCTCATTCTGAACCAGACAGTCATGACACAGAGAAGCCATGCTGCTGAGAGGAAATCTCCCCTCTTACTGCTTTAACTCTTGCCCATGTGCACTTGCTTTCCATAATGTAACTCACTCAGTACTGCCATACACATGTAATCACATGGCTGTGAGGGACAGCACCACAGGGACTGCTGATTTCACTGTATCTTGTATCTTCATGTTTCCTAGTACTAACCCAGCAAGGGTAGTACTGCTCACAACTTACCACTCACTTCCAGAGACAGCTGAGTTCTCTTGGGCTGGACAGTCTGTATAAAAATCAACTTCCTTTCTTCGAAAAAAAATGTCTCCAAATACAACACTGGGCTAAAGAGTAGCTGCACTTATAGGCTATTTTTTTCTAGAGTGGCTGTACCATTTGCACTCCGCTGCCATTGAAAGAACTGTCTGAATCTCTCTCATCCTTACTAATATCACAATAATACACATTCTTAGTGCAAATTATTGTTAGGTCTGAGGTTACACCTCCAGTGCACTTCAAATAGGTAATGGCATCCAAAACCCTGCCATGTGCTTGTCATCTATATTTGGTGGTGGTCAAAGCTGACCCTACAAATCTTTTGCTCACATTGCAGTTAGGTTGTTTTCCTGTGTTCTTATCATGGAGTGGTGAGCCATGTTCTTAGATTTTACCAGACTGCTCCAGGTGACAAAATCAGGAAAAGCTGAAGGTTGCTCAGAGTCTAAACTGTTCAAGGACAAAGCTGAACTTCAAACATGGGCAGTGTGTGCTTAGACACCACAGAGAACAGTTGCTCATCACCATCATCACCATGGGCACAGATTGACAGCCATTCAGAGGCACAGGTACCTCTTAGCATTATTAATCATGCATATCTGTGACTGGCCTAGCTGATCTCAGGACAGCTAAGAAATGCTTTAACTCACACAGTAATGGGCTACTAACAGTGACAAAGTTTCATTATATTACAAAATATTTTATGCGCTGGATTCAATACTTTGGACAAGGAGCACTATATGGTATCTACTTCTCACTTTTGCGAGGCAGCAGGAGAAGCAAATGAACAATCTCCAAAATATGGAAAGGTCATGAGCTACCACCTCCTATCCACTTCCTTAGGCCTCTATGCTAAACAAGAATGCATCTCCTCCCAAAAAGCATCCCCAGAAGAAAGACCCAGTATGGACCTAAGCAGGTTCTGTAAGCATCCAGAGAAAGCTAGGTTTCAAGTGACTCAGTGGCAACAATGGTCTTTCCCGACCAACTGCCACCATTAGGAGGTCAGAGTGAGTTCAGTTCTTTGCTTGGGTAGTAGCAATTGGAGGCTGACTTGATGGGTCTTCTGAAGAACCCATCAGGTTTAAATAAAGTGGCCAAGCAGACTCACACCTCAGAGAACCTGTGCCCACATCACTCAATACCTTATCACTAGTTGGTACTAGAGACTACCTGACAGAGCACATAGGACGAATGCTCAGGCTACACTGCCCAAAGGTCATTGCTGAGGATCAGAAATTAGCAACACAGGCTCAGCTCCTAGGAGCCTAGGCTCTCCCATTGGGTGAAGCACAAAAACTCTGAAGACATAGAGGCCTGTGGTCATGTCCTATTTCTAACACTTTGGAACAGATCAAGCCAGAGCTCATATTCTTCTGGTACAAAGCTGTGATAATATCCATGTCTATTTGGGAGAGTCATATGATTCTTGGTACACACTAAGCCCACTGCTAAGGGAAACACATGTCCACTGACCCAGATAGCTCTCATTTGCTCATTGCCAATCTGAACAAAGGTGACAATGTTGAACCCCAGAACCCAGACCTGTCATAAGAGGCCCTAATCCCTTCACCGTCTTGGCAAAGTAAGACCTCTATTTCCAGAAAAGCGGAGGAACCACAAATTGCAGAGTCTCTGGAATTCTAGCACAAGCTTTTTAATCCTGGTTCTTCACAATCCCTATAAGCTCAGTGCCCATCCCTCATGGTCAGTATGATGACTGACTGTGACTGAAGGCTCAGCCAACGGCAGAGGTAAAGGCAGAAGTCAGGATATGCACAGTGCCTAGTGTCTGTGCCTCCCAAAATTAGTGAGAACTGAGAGCAGAAAGGCTGTGGGCAGGCTCTCTGAGCCCCATGCAGGACAGCAGCCAGGGATGCCTACAGATTTCCACCACCAAAAAACTGCCTTTTCTTCAGCCACAGAACTAGGGGTAATGTTATCAGACTCAAATAGCCAAAACACAGGCTCAGAGCTGCAAAAGAACAAAGTTTCTGAACACTATAATCAAATTCTACTTAAAAGTGAACAGGATAGGGAGACATTTATCTACAAATACTGATAGATGGTAACCGGCCTCTATAAAACCTTAAAAGAATTAAAAGATAGAGAAGATTGGGAGTAACAGCCTTCCCTGATGACCCTATAAGGGAAATGCATGCAAATGCATGCTCCTCCTGAATAACTTCTTTCTGACACTCTGCAAGCTCTATGCCTATCATGGAAAAAGTCTACCCTGCTGCCCCACCAGCTAAAAGCCCTTCTTATCCATCCACCAAGGCTCAACGGTAGAGTGCTTAGATAGAATGCAGAAGGCACTGGGTTTAACCCCCAGCCTTTTTCACACACACAAACACCATCCCTATATTGTGACACATGATTATGATCAAGGGCTATCAAATTCCAGGTCTACAATCCTCCAAACAGCCTGAAAGGAAACATTCTGTTCATTCTGAGATAAGGAGATTTAGTTGAATATTAATATGGTCCATCCCCTCTCCTGCCATTGAGAAGGACTCAGCAAGTTTGCTGTCTCTAGGACACCAGCCCAAGCAGAAGCAGCACAAGCTTCATCAGCAGGTCCAGCCTCCAGCTCCACAGAACCAAAAACCATTATGAAAGACAGTCATCTCAGTCAACACCGACTTCAAGATGTGCTTCATCAGTAACACAGGTCAAGCCTCAGAGATCATGATGACAGAAAACTCAACAGCAGCCACTTCTGGCTGTTGGTAATGATCTGGTAAAAGAACTGCTCTTCCTAAAGTCTTCATGGCCTTTGGCTGAGGCTCCATCAATGGCTGATACTGGATGCATGGTGTACTTCCCCCTCCCTTGTTCACCCACAGGTTAGTTTGTCTAGGGCTTTGACTGCAGAAAGACAGATGGGAGCCCAGATTACACAGGCACCATAAAATTTCTAGGGAAAAGACCCTTCAGGACCCGCACCCACTGCATCTGGGACAGACATCAAGTTACTGAGTTAGCAAGCCCAACAAACAGCAGGGCAACATTTGCCTTACGAACACCAACTTCCTAAAATCTGCAGGATACCTGCATCCCTCCCCTCTCCTGCATCCTTCCCCTCTATGGGGTTCATTCATGTTGAGGAATCAGCATGCTAAGACTGTGCTGCAAATCTTCTTGTAGCCCTGATTAAAATAGCAAAATACTGAAGAGGAAAAAGAGGAACAGCCAGAAGGTGCCATGTCAATCCACTACAGGGCAGTCAAGAAGGAGTAGCAGAGGCCTATTTAAAAGCTACTACAATGACATGAACAAATAATGAACAGAGAAGACAAAATCAACAGCTTAACAGGAGCAGCAGAAAATGACACCCGAGTGGCAGGAGTCAGGCCGCTGGCCTACATAGCCATAGTACCATAATCTGCACTTCAGTGCCCCCAGTCCCTACATTTATGAAATGAGGCCCACGGGAAAACCCTTTGCAGCTGCCAGCACTCCCTGCCAGCCAGCCTGACATCATTCTCTGCATTCTATCATTCGGCCTCTAATCCATTTCACCCAAATTTCTGCTGATATCTTTATAAGATTCTTAGGTCTGGGTGCTGGTGGCTCATGCCTGTAATCCTAGCTACTCAAGAGACTAAGATCTGAGGATTATGGCTCAAAGCCAACCCAGGCAAGAAAGTCCATGAGACCCTTATCTCCAATTATTCACCAGAAAACTGGAAGTGGCACAGTGGCTCAAATGATGGAGCACTTGCCTTGAGCTGAAGAGTATAGGGACAGCCCCCAGGCCCAGAGTTCAAGCCCCATGACCAACAAAAAAAAAGATCCCTAGGAACATAGTTCTTTGGCCTGACCAGGTTTCATAGCCCCATGAATGTGATACTGACCTGCCACCCAAGACCAGCACAGCCAACCCAAGACACTAGGGCCAAGACCAAAGTAATGCATCCCACTACCAAGAGCAAGGCTTCTCAGCCTGGATGCCTGGCTAGTTCTGCTTCAGTGTATGATAGCTGCTGGGTACCTCATACTCATTGGTCACCTCATCTGTCACATAGCCCATGTGCACCAGGAGCTACACAGAGCAAAGAGCCACAGCCACATGAAGCCAGAACATAAATGTCCATCACACAGACTACAAAATAAAACCCACCTTGGAAAAACACACCAAGTCAGGGTGGGGAGGTACTGGGGACCTCACTTCAGCCACCTGAGACGCCAGGGAGTAGAGTCCATGGTGACCACTCGGCCACAGAGAGTAAAGCACTGGGCATGTCCACAGGACAATCTGAGCTCACCCTTCCTCTCAGGGTGGCTGCATCGACTCTGGGAGCTCAGGAGTCCTGAGAGTGGGACAGAGAAAAGGAGTGACAGGCATGGTCCTCTTCCCGAAGCCTTCACTCCCCAATTTCTCCCCAAAGGAAAAGCATGAGCTATAGAATCCACACTTGTGACACAGCAGAGTCTGTAAGACCATGCATCCCATGCAGAGCTCCAGTTCAAAGGGCTCTCTGAGCAGACAGCAATCTGTTACTTGTCACAGCAGCTTAGTACAGAAAGTATCTCACTTTAAGCACACATTTTCCCTTTCCTTTGGTAGTGCACTCTGTTCCATACAGTAAAATGAAGGGCAAAGCCATGTTCTACTACCAAATTACTTCTCAAGCCATTCTACCTGGCAGTTACTTTGAAAGCAAAAAAAGCAATCTTTATCATTTTTCTAAGTGAACTGATGTAATTATGTCCAACATAACCAGCTAATTCTTTATTTTGTTTTATTTATTTTATTTTAAGTATATTTATGTAGTTGTACAAAGAAGTTCCCATTTTACAAAAACAGTATATGAGTACAAAGTGTCTGACAATATTCTCAACCATCCTATGCATCAAACCTCCAAACACCAGGTTCAAACTTTCCAGACTCCATCCCACCACCTGGCCACCCCATGGCACGTGTGATTCTCTGCTTAGTGTCAACAATGACTAAGTCATTTTTTTCAAAATTCTTGTCTCCAGATATGGGAAAGCTGTCATCCCATGTGAAGAAGAAAGTTAGCTGCCATCCAGTATCATTCAGGCTAACCTAAGGGATCAGAACATCGTAGGCTGTGAAGCATTTTGAGGGCGTTGTGAAATCTGTGCTTCAGGGAACCAGTCGCCCTTTAGAAGTACAAAGTGGCAATCAGAACTGAACCCACTTCTCTCCCTAAACTACAAGCCCTGTGCTACCCCCAAAGCCACATGCCCAACATAGTACACATAAAAGCACTTTATCAGAACAACATTTATTGAAGGAAATTGATATTCCCAATAAGGAGACAGTTATCTAGGAGGAAGGAAGCGTCCTCTCTGAAAATTCTGGAAAAACTTTTTGTGTTTGAATAAGAGGGACAAATCTCCCAACATTGTACCTTCCACAAAGACAGGAGCATCTGGAGGTACTTGACCAAGTTCACTTTTATAGGTAGTCGGTATTGGTTTGGGTCCTGGCTCCATTTAGGGCATGGGTTCTGGATACCTTTGATGGAAGGCCTTGTCTTGCAATACCACATTTTTCTGGGGTTGTCTGCCCCTGTCTTTGATGCATCTGTTTCTTGTAAAATTACTCTGAGCCGCAGTGGCAGCTTCTTGACTGGAAGGGTTTTGGTTACTGTAGAGTAGGTAGCCTTGTAATTTGAGGAGTGTCTCTGGAGCCTCTCTGTTGGGATCTTTAGTTCTACCTTTTGTTGGGTCTTTCCAGCCTTCACAGAGGAAGAAGGGGGCCCTCTGGAGCAGATGACATCCACTGCATGCCTACTGCATCCCTGTTTCTCCAACAGGACTTGGTCAACATCTTCTGTGACTTCCTGGGATTTTGTGTTTCTAGAAAAGACAGCTTTATCTAGACCTCTCACCTGCAGACACGATGAGGAACTACCCTTCCCTACTGAACCTTCTTGCCCTTTGAGTTTTGTAGTAGGGCTAAGCCATTGGAAAAATTGTTTAATCTGGTTTCTGAAACTATTTTCGGGAGGAGGCTGTCTCTTCTGTTAGGGCTTGGAAAGGCTTGCTCCCAAGTATCTTTTCTGCCTTGTTTGGAGGGGTGTGGCTCTTCTTCTCAGTTGGGATTACTTTAGCCTGGCATCACTTCTGCCAGGTTCATCCAGTTTGGATACCTTAAGGTTCTTTTTGTAGTTGAGTGGGGTTTCTTGGCCTGGCATTTGGGAACAATTTGACTAGGGACCCATGGCTCCTCCTTCTGCTGCTCTATGCTGTTCCATTTGTTGTACAATTGAACATGAAATACCTGGGAGGCTGCTGTAAGGCACCTTGGTCACAAGCAAGCAAGGTCTGCATTGTTGAAGAATACTTGTCCTGGCATTTGGATATAATTTGAGTAGGTTCCTGTTGCTCTTCCATGCTGGTCCATCTGTTGTGCAACTGAACATGAAGTACCTGGGAGGCTGCTGTGTCCCTAGTGGAGATAACCTAGAGACTAGTCTGCATTGTTGGAGGGCAATCCTTGGCCTGGCACTTGGGTGTAATGTGGCTAGGGGCCTGTGGCTCTGGCTGCTGCTGCTGCATGCTGCTCCCTCTGCTGCATGAATTAACATGAAATACCTGAATGGCTACTGTGTACTGGGAACACCCTGGTAGTGAGTCAGCAAGATCTGGACTGTCCCCTTGATTGTTCCCTTATTTGAAGTTGGGGGTGGGTCAACGGGAGCTTTCTGAACCTGCTTCTGCTTCCTGTTCTCCGATTTTAACTTCAACTCATTAATCATTTTGCTTTTTAGTTCTTCTATTGATATAGAATCAGGAACTGAGATTCTTGTTGGGGACTTTTTAGTAGTCAGGGTAGTTTCTACTTTATAAGAATTCACTTTTGTCACTGGGGAACACCCTGATTTCTTGGTCATCAGGTTATTAGGTTGTGATTGAAAATCATGATGTTTTTCTGCTTTGAGTAGCTCCTTTGACTTGTAGGTCATAGAAAAATGAGCTAAATTCTTCATTTTTCTCTGAAACTTTTTGGTATTATTGATGAAATCCTCACTCTTATCTAGTATCTCAGGTTCAGTCCCAACTTGTCTTGTGGACAGCATTGAACTGTGCACAGGTTTATTGCTGCTGTCATTTTTGTGGGACAAAGCTGTGGGTTTGCCATCTTCAACTGCAAACTGAAGACTGGTATATAAGGGTGATTTCTTTACAATCTCCTGTCCTCTTTGGCCAACAGGTACAGAGGCAGAGAGGCAATTATCCACAACAGGGACATTTGCTGTTCTCATTGTGTCCTCGTGAAAAGTGTTAGAGTGTTCTATTAGAGGCCTGGGAACCTCAATTTTAGAATCCGGCTCAGAATTAAGAATGTCTGAGGATGGAATTTGTAAGAATTTGTTTGGAGCTCTTTTACACTGAAGATTTCTATGGATTCTTGACTCTTCTGTGGAAGGCCATTCACCATTCTTCAGTGAAAAAATCTCATTACGATCCTCGAAAATCTTTTGACTTTTGCTATAAGGGAAAGAACTAAAGATGCTGTCCTTTCTCTCCAATGGCACCAAATCTTTCACTTGGCTTAGGAAATTCTCAGAAAAATTCATTTTGACAGAATAAGTTGAACTCTGCACAATTTCTGGGATCTGATCCTTATTGATTTCATCAAATTTCTTGCTCAGATGTGCCTCCAGGCCTGCCTTGTGGTATTGACTTGCCTCTAAGGTGCTTGAGTGATATACCCTGAATGAATATCTACAGGTCTTTCTTGGTCTGTGTGAGTGTCAGGTGCTGGAAGATCATCTGGAGCCACCTTGGCATGGCTCAGTCGTTGATAATATTTTTTTATTTATTTTATTTTATTTGTGAACATACTGTACAGAGGGGTTACAATTACATGGGCAGGATAATGCATACATTTCTTACCAAGCATTGCAGCCTCCTCCTTTGTTTACCCTTCACCTCCCTTCCCAGGCTCCCCCCCACACCCAATCCTTCCCCCCCTCCCCCCTACCACCGACATTGTAAAGCTCGTTTTTGACATGACAATTTGTACTTCTCATTGTTGCAACAGGTCCACCTGAATCCTTAAAAGACTTGTTTTTCCCCATGTCCTCCACAAGTTATACTGACATCAAATATAGTGAAAGCAGGGGTTATACTGTGGGGGAGGGACATACAAAGCAACAAAGAAATAATCTTATAAATGCATTAGAAACACATGCATGAAAGAAAAAACATTAAAATACATATCTAAGGGTTCATTTTCCTAACATCACATTATCTGACCTTTTCTGCTTGACTCATACATATACTACATATTGCAAATAAGGGAAACCATGGGACCTGTGTTTCTTTGGGCCTGGCTTACTTCACTTAATATAATTTTTTCCAAGTTTTTCCATTTCCTAACAAATGGGGCAGTGTCATTCTTTCTGATGCAGGCATAGAATTCTATTGTGTATGTATACCACATTTTCTTGATCCATTCATCTACTGAAGGCATCAGGGTTGGTTCCATATCTTAGCTATGGTAAATAATGCTGCAATAAACATAGTTGTGCTGGTAGCTTTAGTGTAGTATTTTCTGGTCTGTAAACCGTGTCCCTTTTTCTTTATATCATGCTCTAGAGGAGGTATCTCCGAACTCCTCTCATGGAGCTGCCTTTCTAACTGTTGCAGTTCAACCTTGCTTATATTTTTGCTGCTGGGACTAGTGAAAATAGAAATGCATTCAAGTCCATGGCTACTCTTTTTCTCAGTGTAGTGGGAAATCTGTGTCTGAAGATTCATTGATGATGAAGATCAAATGATCCCGTTGGGCAGGTCCCAGCAGTGCTGGATGAGCCACTTTCGAAGGTGATGCTCTATTATTTTCCAGAGCTCATCTTCAAGGGGAAAGTCTCCAGGACGTATAGAGACCGAAGAATCATGGGCCTTGCAGGTCTGTTTAACAAATGAAAAATGGGGAGCTGGAGGACAAAAGTCTCCTTGGGATTTTTGGATGACAGGGGGTAAACCTCATATGCTTTTATGAACTTTCTGTACTATCTTATATTCTAGACCATCAATTTGAGACAGTTTAAGAAGCTGTGTCTCCCTCTGAGGCTGAGGCATATGAAAACATACTCCGCAGTTGCAGAGCTGAGATCCAGAAGGTGGCAGGACTGGAAGTGGGGATTCGAGCTGGGCCTGGAATTGGTCAGAGGGGAGATGCTGGGATGGAGATTGGAGAACGGATTCAGACAATGCTTGATGTTGAATCTGGGGCAAGGACAGTGTTGTTTGACCAGAAATGACAGTGGGCTATGGGCACTGTAGGCATGAATAATTTGCTTGAAGCAGATTGAGGGACAGTCACCTGAGGCAGGGACATAGAGCTCAGGGACTCACAGTGTAGGGATGCGGGACCCCAGAAAAGCTGGGATGAACGGTCCACAAAGACCTTCGGATATGGGGGCTGCTGTTGGTGCATGTGAAAATTCTCCAATTTGCCTGTGGTGCTTGCAAATGGAGAAGAGACTGCTGAGTCTTGCTGATCAGCAATAGACTGCAGCAATTCTTCTGAAAGATTCAACTGGCACTCTGGCTTTGACTGATTGGGAAAATATTGTGTTTTATCTTCCTTATCCTCTGGCATCAAGAAATCGCCTCTCTTTTGGATTTGTCTCTCCAGCAGTGTCAGGACATCAGAGCAGATAAATGAGTAAGTTTTAGAATTTGTAATGTAGGTTGTAGTGTCTCCCTCAAAAAATCTTGCAAGACTATCAAGGTCAGTAAGCTCTTGGTCCTTATAATACTGTGCCAAGTTGGGCAGGGGCAGGTTTGCAGCATGGAGCTGCGGCATGCGGAGTTTGGACATAGAGGGGCTTGTACTGTCAATGGCTCTCTTGTTTCAGTCATACGTGATTGCTGGGTAATAAGTGGGCAATCCATCAAGACTGTCCACCATATACAAGGACCTATCTTGTCCTGTTTCCTGTTTCCTGAGTATTACATGGGCAAGGGGAAATCCCAAGTAGGAATAGGTCCTCCCGGAATTGGGAATCTATGGGAGAAATAGATGATGATGACAGAGTCTCTGGGTGGTGGTGGTGAAGATAAGTTCTTTAAGGAGATGACTTTGTTAAGAGAGACATTGGAGGAAGATGAGAGGCAAGGTTCGGGTGAAGTGGCTGGAGTTGAATGGCCAGGAGGGTTTGTCAAACAAGTGAATGATAACTTTTTCATAGAAGCTGTGGAAACAAAATGGAACAAGGGGAAAGCATCATTTTCCAGGGATGCCCTAGAGAGTAGCTGACTGACCTTAGCCGTGGTTCTGTTACATATGTGACAGAGGGGTTCTGGTCACAGCAATTTCTTCAAGGGGTGGATATCATCAGATTGGTTCAGTGAGCTGCAGGAGACAAAAAGTGCAAGGTTATTGCCAGGACTAACATGGGAAATGGAAGGCCTGCAAGTGAGAGGGGGAAAGGAGGACACCTGCAGCCATATACCCTTTCTGTTCTCACACATCTGTGATCTGATAATACCGTCTCCTTTTACACACGCTTTGCTATGGCTACTCCTCTGAAAACTAGCCACCTGTACTCTCCATGGGTGCTTATAATGTAATATTGTGACCAGGAAAGAAGAATGGCTAATTACCTTTTAAAAATAGAAAGCAGTTTCCTCTCCTCTTCAATGTCTTTCTGGCAAGTTCTCTGACCTGGAAAACGAGAACAGTGTAATGAAAGTGGAAACATAAAGATTGTGTAGGAGTCTCTTTATAGGAAACACTTAGGGTGGTTACCTTGTACATGGGTCTGAGCTTCTGGGAGTACAGCTCCTTCCTTACACAACTGAAGTTGTGGCTTGACATCTCAACTGCCCCCCTAGTGAGCAGAAACCCATGTCCAGGTCTATCACTTCCTCATGCCCAGAGCTGGCACAGCACAGACTCTGAGAAGCATCTTGGGCCTGACTGTCTACCTGTGAGGGCTCATTTTCTCATAGAGACAATGTATAGCAACTGATTTCCTCAGAGACCATGGGCTTTGACACCTCATGAAAGAAAAAGGATCACCATTGATGAATTCCTATCACCCACGATAAAACATACTTCTAAATGCCCCTCTCCTTTTTCCTTATATGTCTGCCTTGAATTTGAGAAAAAATGAGAGACTAGGTTTCAATCATATCTATTTCTCTTTTCTCTAGCAAGTTCAGACATGATATGGAAATGAAATTATTCATTTTAGTTAACAGGGATTTTTCCTTATATTAATGGTCAAATATTTTCAATTTTCCTTTGAAAAACTCACAGAGGGAGTTCCGGGAAGATGGCGGAGGAGAAGCTGGAATCTGAACAAGCTCTCACATAGAAAGCAGTTTTAGAGTTCCAGTGAACAGTCCTAAGCCAGAGAATCACACCAAGTGTGCCATCACAGGACAGAGAGTTAGACAAGAGAGGGGAAGCCAAGACAAGGAGACACATCTGAGCGCCTGCCAGCAGCCGCCGCGGCGGGGCAGGGTCGCAGCGGCGGTCGCCGCTGCGACCATACCTGAGCGCTCACGCAGAGAGTCCAGGACAAAGGAGCCAGACACAGTGGGCGAGAGGATTCTACTCAACACCAGCAAGAACCGACAAGGAGCGGACATCGTCATCCTGCAGTTTGCAGACCAGAGACGACCCAGGATCCAAGGCTCGGCGTGAATAGAAGCCCAAAGTCCTCACTCCTTCTCAGGGAGCAGAGGAGGGAAGGCCACCCCTCCCCCCCCAGCACTGGTGATCTCCATCTTGGATACCGACAAAGCTCAGAGGAGCTGCTAGCTCCAACTCAGGCCTTGGAATAAAACGAGTCATTTAACAGGTCACAAGAACTTAACGGCGAAGTGACCTGCCAGACTCAGCTCCATCCAGGGAAAAGTCACCCAGCTCAGGCACCAGCCATTGGAGTGGCTTTCCTCACTGGGTAACCAGAGCCAGAGGCTGCCCCTCCCTCTAGCAGCCTCCACAATCAATTGAAAAACAGAAACCCTGAGAATGGCTCCAGGGTGGGCTCTGTGAATTTTTCACAAAATAGCCCCAGGAAAAAGCTACTGTTTGTTGAAAGGCCTCAACTCTACCAGAACCTAGCCTCATCACCCCTCTTTTGTGATTCTCAAAGCAGATCACCCTCCCTTTAACTAACCTGGGAGGGGGATCTCAAAATCTTGGGTAAAGCAGAGCATTTTTCTCCCTGTTCGAACAAACTGACTTAAGAAACCAATCAAGCCACAGGACCTCAAGCTGACCAGAGACTCCAACAAGAGGCTGGTTACAGACAAAAGGGAGATACAGGATTCTTCCCACCCCTCCCAAAAAAATCAAAAAAAAAAATCAAAGAACTTTTTTTTTCTTCTTTTCTTTTTTCTTTCTTTTTTTTTTTTTTTGGTACCTTATATATATAAAAAAATTTTTTTTCCTTTTCTAAAACTTTTATTAATCTTTAATTTTTGCCTTTTTTGAAAAAATAATTGTTTACCAGTAACTTTTTTTCCCTCTTATAATTTTTATTTTAGGAATACGTGAATGTACATTTTCCTTTCTTTTCTTGTCTTCTCTCTCTTTTTCTTTCTTTCTTAATTATCTTTTTGTTTTTTGTCTAGCTCTACTGAACTTCTGATCTTTTTTTTCTCCCTTTCTTATCCTTTTCACCTTTTCCTTTCTTTTGTTCTTCTGTATGTGACTTAACTCTTGTCCTGCACATCCTCAGATAAACCCACAGTTAACTAGTAGACCCTATCCCCCATTGTGTACACACTTAATGCACAAATTTATTACTCAATCCAAAACCTCTGAGACTTAAATTCCTTAATAGCAGTACTACCTCTTTATACCTATATAATATTTTAAGCATTTTTTAAGTTTTTCACATATCCTCTATCTCCCTCCTGTTTTCTCATTATATTCACATTCCTCTCTAAATAGATGGTCTTTCAATCTCCATAACTATATTAATTTTTAGGTTTCTAATTTTTTTTTCTGGTCTCTTTTCATTTCCCTTTCCCTTTCTTCTTTTTCTCTCCCTCTCTACTTGCATCCTACCCAACCTATTTCCTGCATTGAGATTAGGAATTAGTCAACTCTCCCTGTGCCTCCCCACACCAATCTATTCCTAATTTTTACCCACATCTCTCCCTAACCCTAAAAATTTCTGGTTTTCCAAATTCTTCTCTGCGGTTCAAAGCCCATTAACATATAGTTGTTTGATGTTGAATAGATGTATCTGTTGAACTAGATTGTATCTGTAGAATATTGACTGTATAAATGCAAACGTTGGTTGATGGTTGCCTTAAGATAGTGTTCTAGTACAAAACTGGTGCTATTTTCATCTCAAATGGGCAGAGTAAGCCGGAAAAACACAAGACAAATAGCAAATCCGGGTATCTCAATTCCCAATCTTGATAATCAGGGGTCAGATCAGATAATGAACAATCCAGAGGAGAGTTCCCAAATAGCTCTACAAACACTGGTGGCAAACATGATAAATGAGAAATTTGACAACTTACAAAGGACTCTGTATGAGCGTGATAGGGAGAGAGAGGAGGCATCCCAAAAGTTTATACAGGAATATCATAAGCATGAGGAAGCTACTCAAAAACTGATACAGGATTTGCGTGAACAACTTGAGAATACTCAAAGAGAAAGGGAGGAATGGCATGAGCAGGCTGAGAACACTCAAAGAGAACTGCAGGAATCCCAGGAACGGGAGGAAAGACAACTGCAGGAATCCCACAAACGGGAGGAAGCTAATCAAAGAGTAATTCAGGAATTGAGAGACCAGGTAGAGAACACACAAAGATCACTAAGGCATTCATGGAATCCATTAACAAAGAGCTGAAGGAAGTCAGGGAGACCACAAAGGGAATGCTGAATGGAACCCAACAGAAGGAATGGGAGTCCAAAGAAACCATAACCAATCAACTAAGTGATTTGAGAACAAACACTGAACACCAAATTAAGGAAGTAAAGATATTCATACAAGACCTAAAACAGAGCTTCAACAAAGAACTTGAAGCCATAAAAGCTGACCAATTAGAAGGAAAAGAGATCAAAAACAAAGTAGAGAGTCTTGACAGCAGGTTAGACCATGCAGAAGATCGAATCTCAGGGATTGAAGACAGCCTAGATATTATAGAGAAAGAACATACAACCATCCAAGACAAGTCCAAGAAGTATGATAGATCTATCCAACACCTGGAAGACACCATCAGAAGGCCTAATCTAAGGATAATGGGTGTAGAGGAGCTCCTAGAAACAGAAGTTAATGGTCTAGGAAATTTGTTTAACAGGATCCTAGCAGAGAACTTCCCAAACATACAAAAAGATAGGCCTATTCAGATACAAGAAGTTTTTAGAACCCCAAATAGGCCAGACCAGAATAGGACATCCCACCGTCACATTATAATCCACACAGGATCAACTCAGACCAAGGAAAAGATCCTTAAAGCTGTCAAGGAGAAAAGGTTAATCACCTAAAAAGGGAAACCAATTAGAATCACCTCAGATTTCTCAGCAGAGACAATCAAAGCAAGAAGAGACTGGAATGATGTATGCCATGCCCTAAAAACAAACAACTATCAACCAAGAATACTGTACCCAGCTAAACTCTCCTTCATAACTGAAGGCCAAATAAAAACCTTCCATAGCAAAGAAAAATTGAAACAATACATCTCCACCAAACCAGCCCTACAAAAGATTCTTAAAGATGTCCTACACATAGAAAACCAACAAGACCACAACAAAGGCCAAGAAACTGCACCCAAACTGAGAATCCAAGAACCATAGGAAGAACCCAGTTTTCGCAGCCCCCAAGAAGGTGGATAACATCGCAGGAACTCCCAAATACCTCTCAGTCCTATCTCTTAACGTGAACGGACTGAACTCTCCAATTAAGCGACATAGACTGTCTAGTTGGATTAAAAAACAAGACCCTTCTATCTGCTGCCTGCAGGAGTCACATCTTGCCCGTAAAAACAAACACATTTTCAATATTAAAGGCTGGAACAAAATCTACCAAGCAAATGGCCCCCATAAGCAGGCGGGAGTTGCAATCTTAATATCAGATAAAATAGACTTCAAATTAAAATTCGTGAGAAGAGATAAAGAAGGTCGCTACATACTAATTAAAGGATCTCTCCTTAGGAGGATATTACAATTCTAAATATCTATTCGCCAAACAATGGAGCACCCAAATTTATCAAAGAAACACTACTTTCCCTCAAATCCCATATAGATCCAAAGACATTAATTGTTGGGGATTTTAACACACCACTCTCCCCACTAGATAGATCAACTCGGCAAAAACTCAACAGAGAAACCACAGATCTAAACAGCTGCATAGATCAACTAGATTTAACAGACATCTACAGAACATTTCACCCAGCAGCATCAGAATACACGTTTTTCTCAGCAGCACATGGAACGTTTTCTAAAATAGACCACATTTTAGGCCACAAAGCAAACTTGTCTAAATTCAGAAACATTGAAGTTATACCTTGCATTCTCTCTGACCACAAGGGTATAAAATTAGAACTCAACACCAAAAGCCACCAAAGAAAGTCCGGTATTCATGGAGGCTGAACAACACACTGCTGAATCAAGAGTGGGTCATGGAAGAGATTAGAAAGGAAATTCAAATGTTCATGCTATTCAACAAAAATGAACACACAAATTACCAGCTCCTCTGGGACACAGCAAAGGCAGTACTCAGAGGCAAGTTTATAGCTCTGAGCTCCTACATCAACAAATTGGAGAGATCTGAAACTAGCAATTTAATGACACATCTAAACCTCCTTGAAAAAGAGCAGCAAGATAAACCCCAATCCAGTAGACGGAAAGAAATAATCAAAATTAAATCAGAATTAAATGAATTAGAATCCAAAAAAACTATAGAAAGAATCAACAAAACAAAGAGTTGGTTCTTCGAAAAACTTAACAAAATTGACAGACCCTTAGCAAATCTTATCAGAAAAAGAAGAGAACACACCCAAATTAATAAACTCAGAGATGAGAATGGAAACATCACCACGGAAACAACCAAGATTCAGAACATTATAAGGGAATACTTCTCAAAACTTTATGCTAATAAGTTTGAGAACTTGACAGAAATGGACCTTTTCCTAGCAAATATTGACATGCCAAAACTAAACCAAGATGAGTTAAACCAGCTTAACAGGCCCATATCAAGCATTGAAATAGAAACAGCAATAAGAGACCTTCCAGCTAAGAAAAGTCCAGGACCAGATGGTTTTACAGCGGAATTTTACAAGGCCTTCAAAGCAGAGCTCACAACAATACTCCTCCAACTCTTCAATGAAATTGAAAGAGAAAGCTCACTACCGAACACATTTTATGAAGCCATCATAACCCTCATCCCAATACCAGGCAGGGACTCATCAAAGAAAGAGAACTATAGACCCATTTCTTTGATGAACATTGATGCAAAACTACTCAACAAAATTTTGGCCAATCGACTTCAACAATTCATCCAAAAAATCATACACCACGATCAAACAGGATTTATTTCAGGGATGCAAAGCTGGTTCAATATACGCAAATCAATTAATATTATTCATCACATCAACAGGAGCAAGAATAAGAACCACATGGTTATCTCAATAGATGCAGAAAATGCATTCGACAAGATCCAACACCCCTTTATGATGAAGGCTTTGGAAAAATTAGGAATCCATGGAACATTCCTCAATACAATAAAGGCTGTATATGACAAACCTACAGCCAGCATTATACTCAATGGTGAAAAACTAAAGCCATTTCCTCTTAACTCAGGAACAAGACAAGGATGCCCACTCTCTCCACTTCTCTTCATTCTAGTATTAGAATGCCTAGCTACAGTAATAAGACAAGATGCAGACATAAAGGGGATCCAAATAGGGAAAGAAGAAATAAAACTCTCCCTCTTTGCAGATGACATGATCTTGTATTTAAAGAATCCCATAGACTCCACTCCCAAATTACTCAAGCTGATTCAAAACTTTGGCAAAGTATCATTTTATAAAATTAACCCCCAAAAATCAATGGCTTTTCTGTATGCCAACAATGAGAAAAGTGCGGCTGAAATTAGGAGAGCAACTCCATTTGTAATAGCCCCACAAAAAATAAAATGCCTAGGAATTAACTTAACTAAAGAAGTGAAGGACATCTATGATGAAAACTTTAAAATCTTGAAAAAGGAAATCAACGCAGAACTTAAAAAATGGCAAAACCTCCCATGCTCCTGGATTGGAAAGATTAACATCGTGAAAATGGCAATACTTCCCAAGGCTATCTACAAATTCAACGCAATACCTATCCAAATTCCTACCTCATTCTTCAAGGAAATAGAAGAGGCAATCCAAAAATTCATATGGAACAATAAAAGACCCCGAATAGCAAAAACGCTCCTGAATGGAAAGAACACTGCTGGAGGAATATCAATACCAAACTTCAAACTCTACTATAAAGCCATAGTAATCAAAACAGCTTGGTATTGGCATAAGAACAGACCTCAGGACCAATGGAATAGAATTGAAAACCCAGAAATGAACCTACAGACCTATAGCCATCTAATCTTCGATAAGGGAGCTAAAACATTAGAATGGAAGAAAGACAACCTCTTCAGTAAATGGTGCTGGCAAAATTGGTTAACTACATGTAGAAAACTTAAGCTAGATCCTTATATATCACCCTGCACCAGAATCAACTCCAAATGGATCAAAGACCTTGAAGTCAAAGCAGACACTCTGAAAACATTACAGGATGGAATAGGAGAAACCCTAGGTCTCCTTGGCTCAGGCCGAAATTTTCTGAATAGATACCCGGAAACACAACAAATCAAAGAAAAGCTGGACAAATGGGATTGCATGAAGTTGCAGAGCTTCTGCAGGGCAAATGTCATAGCTAGCAAGATCAATAGAAAGCCCACGGATTGGGAGAAGATCTTTACTAGCCATACAACGGACAAGGGTCTCATATCTAAAATATACTTGGAACTCAAAAAATTAAACCCCCCAACAACAAATCCTCAAAGAAACAACTGCCCAATAAATAAGTGGGCAAAAGACTTAAAGAGAAACTTCTCTGAAGAAGAAAGAAGTATGGCCAATAGACACATGAAGAAATGTTCAACATCCCTAGCCATAAAAGAAATGCAAATCAAAACAACATTGAGATATCACCTCACTCCTGTTAGAACGGCAAAAATCAAGAACTCTAACAACAACAGATGCTGGAGGGGATGTGGACAGAAGGGAACCTTACTTCATTGTTGGTGGGAATGTAAACTTGTTCAACCACTTTGGAAAGCAGTATGGAGGTTCCTCAAAAGACTTCACATAGAGCTCCCCTATGACCCAGCAATCCCACTTTTGGGCATTTACCCTAATGTTTACAAACAAGACCACACTAAAGCTACCAGCACAACTATGTTTATTGCAGCATTATTTACCATAGCTAAGATATGGAACCAACCCAGATGCCCCTCAGTAGATGAATGGATCAAGAAAATGTGGTATATATACACAATGGAATTCTATGCCTCCATCAGAAAGAATGACATTGCCCCATTTGTTAGGAAATGGAAAAACTTGGAAAAAATTATATTAAGTGAAGTAAGCCAGGCCCAAAGAAACGTAGGTCCCATGGTTTCCCTTATTTGTAATATCTAGTATATGTATGAGTCAAGCAGAAAAGGTCAGATAATGTGATGTCAGGAAAATGAACCCTTAGGTGTGTATTTTAATGTTTTTTTTCTTTCATGCATGTGTTTCTAACACATTTATAAGATTATCTCTTTGTTGCTTTGTATGTCCCTCCCCCACAGTATAACCCCTGCTTTCACTATATTTGATGTCAGTATAACTTGTGGAGGAGATGGGGAAAAACCAGTTGTTTAAGGATACAGGTGGACCTGTTGCAACAATGAGAAGTACAAGTTTTCATGTCCAAAACGAGCTTTACAACCTTAGTGCGGGGGGGGGGAAGGGGGGGAAGGGGGGGAAGGAGAAGGATTGGGATTAGGGGGGGAGGGGGGAGGCTGGGAAGGGATGTGAAGGGTAAACAAAGGAGGAGGCTGCAATGCTTGATAAGAAATGTACGCATTATCCTGCCCATGTAACTGTAACTCCTCTGTACAGTATGTTCACAAATAAAATTAAATTAAATTAAAAAAAAAAAAAGAAAAACTCACAGAGGGGTTTTGACAATGCATATAGATTTTTAATCAGAGGGACTCTGCTAGAGAAGAGCATCAAACATGCAGCCACCAGCCCACATATGTGCTCCCTCTGAGGAAGACAGAGCTTACACTTGAGGCTCTGCTCAGATTACCTCATAGGTCAGTACTGCTCTCATGTGCATCTCAGCAGGAAGGAAATCCTATGACAGAACACCTGACTTGAGGACAGGACTCAAGATCACGTGTCAGAAACCACGAGTTCTTATAGAGTTCACACCATGTAGCTTAAGCCACAGTTAGGAAAAAAGTCACTATTCATTTCTCATTCAGATGGAAGCCTGAGCCCACCCAGGCTGGGCCTCATGCCCTACAACAGCAATTCTTCATGTCCTCAAACTTCCCGTGTTAACCATAACAATATCTCTATTGAGGGTTCACCCAACACTTCCTTACCTTTTGAATGAATGCATTGATCCAAAGAGTTGAATAAACTTGTAGGAACAGCAAGTAACAAATACAAAATCAGGACCCTCATGGCACCCAAAAAGGTATATGAGGTGTCAAAATCCAAAAAAGCTAAGAAAAATTTATCCATGGTTCAGTACTGTTATTCAGAAAAGAGAGAACTTTCTCCATAGTCTGAATCTCAAGGCTGCCTTAAGCAATTGAGTTCTGAGGGGGACAAGGGCTTGGCTTTATATCCCAGGCCTGCATTCACAGAGCCTGGGAGTCATAGAGGGGTTCTGGGGTCAGGGAGGGGTGGTCTGGAGAGGGCATGACACAGCCTTGCCCAACCTGCCATCCCAGCACTGATCTCTGCCCAACGGCTGTCCATGTCCCACTCTTCCCTTTCTTCGTGTTGTGTATTTACCACAGAGAAATTTGTGAACAAGCTATTACCTTAGATCTTTTTAATTTTGGGGGTCCAGGTACTCTACTGTCTTAGGAGTCTAACCTATATTACCTGGAATTTGATATTTCCACTCAGGCTCATGTGCTCAAACAAACTATCTACAGAATATTTTTCATTACTTGAACTCAGATATAAAACAAAGTTCTTATTCCCTTATTTACTTTTGTGACTGTTAGATTATACCCAATTTCCCTGTTCAGCCTGTACTATCTTCAATCCACACAACTGCCTCAAATTAAAAAATATCATTGTTCAATAAATGAATTCAAAACTTTAAAATAAATGAATGTGAAATTAATATTTCACTTGATTCAGGGGATGCTCACAGCACATATCTTTTATGGAGTTAATGAACCTGAAGCATGCTTTGTTCAAATATGCATACACACACATTCTGATAAATCACCCCAGCATTTCCAACCTCAAGAACCAATTTTTGCCCCCTTTGAATTCAACCTCCCCTGCCAGCTTTCAGGCCTACCACAATGATGCCTTATCTCATCCTCAGACTGCCCACGTGTGATGTCCATGTCATTAATAACATGAGGACAGAAATAACAAAATTTCTTGGTGTTCACCCACACTTGCTTATCCTTTGAATGCAGGCATTTTCCCAAAGAGTTGAATAAACTTGTGGGAACAGCCAGTAACACAAATACAAAATCAGGACCCCCACAGCACCCAAAATGGTGTAGGAGGAGTCAAAATCCAATAAAGCTAAGTTAATTCATCCATGGTTCAGTACTGTTATTTAGAAAAGAGAGAATCTTCTCCATACTCTGAATCACAAGGCTGCCTGAGGCAACTGAGTTCTGAGGGGGGTAAGGGCTTGGCTTAATACCCCAGGCCTGCATCACAGAGTCTGGAAATCATAGAGGAGTTCTGGGGTCAGGGAGGGGTGATCTGGAGAGGGCATGGCACAGCCCTGCCCCACCGTCCAACCTAGCAATGAGCTCTGCCCAATTGCTGTCCATGTCCCACTCTTCCCTTCCCTCATGTTGGGTATTTGCACCAGAGAACTTTCCTTTTCATTCATCTGTGACTGTTTTAAGGTGAATTATCTAAGCAGCAACATTGTAGTAGATGGAATTTTGGAGTCTATATTATAGTTAGCAGGCTGCATGCAGCCAGTTGTTACAAAGGACTGCAGATCCCAAATACACATAATATGGTTAGGAAACAGGCCACAGAGGAAAGAAAGAACAAAAAAATACCAAGACACCAATTCAGCTCTGATGGAGAGCTGAATAGGGATGCATGGTGAACAGCCAAGACACAGGAGACAGGACACAAACATGGAGACACATGGCATGACATAATGGTGTCTATGCTGTTCAATGCCTTTCAGCATGTACCTTTTGGAGTAGGGTTACAGGACACTCCCAGTCCCAGGAATTGGACTGACAGATTCAGTACCCTATCAGCCAAGTGCTCGCCCCTGTCTCCAGAGATCCAGGTGTTTTTTGTTTTGTTTTTTTTTAGGTCCAATCGTGTGGCCTGAACTCTGGGCCTGGGTGCTGTCCCTCAGCTCTTCAGCTCAAGACTAGCGCTCTACCACTTGAGCCACAGCGTCACTTCTGGCTTTTTTTCTTTTTGCTTATGTGGTGCTGAGGAATGGAACCCAGGGCCTCATGCATGCAAGGCAAGCGCTCTACGACTGAGCCACCTTCCCAGCCCCCAAAGGGTGTTTTAACCTTATTAATTAAGCAACCTCTACTGCTGTTCAGTAAAGGTCTCTTGAGAGTGAAGAGTCTTTGATTAGTGAAATTCCCTAATTGGATCAGACTCTCATCAGAAAGCATAACAACATGCATTGCCTCACCCTCAGGATCCCATTGCTTAGCATAAAGCTACTTCAACAAGAATTGGATCAACCTGTGTCAATATTTGCCTGCAGATATTTGAAACTAGAGAAAAGATGAAGTCACTTTAGCAATCCTGGAATTTAAGGGAAAGGGATGGAGTTTTGATTCATAATGGTATAAATACATATTGTATATGAATTTAGGTTTCTATGTAATTACTCTCCCACACTAATTGCAAATTTTAATACTTCTTTTTCCTGTGCATTTCACCTTAGTTTTAAAGGGTTTATTATGTGAATAATGTATTCATGCACAGACAAAAGTATTGTAAATGGTTTTTTATTTGTTTGTTTGTTTGTTTTTGCCGGTCCTGGCCACTGTCCTAAGCTTCTTTTTGCTCAATGCTAATGCTCTACAATTTGAACCATAACAATGCTTCTGGCGGCTTCCTCCTCCTCTTCCCTCTCCTCCTGCTCCTCCTCCTCCTCTCCCTCTTCCTCTTCTTCCTCCTCTGCCTCCTCCTCCTCTTTCTCCTCCTCTTCCATCTCCTCCTCCTCCACCTCCTCCTCCTCCATCTCCCCCTCTTCCTCTTCCTCTTCCTCCTCCTTCTTTTTTTTGAGTCATTTATTGGAGATAAGAGTCTTACAGTATCTCCTGCCCTTGCTTGCTTGGAACTCTGATCCTCAGATCTCAGCCTCCTGGGTAGGGAGGAGTTTTAATGGATTCATCTTCAAGTCTCAGTTATTGTGAGTATTTCTATCTTATGCCATCAGTGCCTTTAGCTTTTCTGTTTGTTTTTGGGATAATTTAAAGCAAACCTCATTTATATTATTTTACCCATAAACACTTCAGTTAACCTTGTGATATGAAAAGAACTAGAGTAAGTACTAACACATTGAAGTACTAAAGTATCATATTTTATTAGGTTATCATAAAGTTTGGTAATTATCTGCTCACGAATGAGCAGATTTTTTTAAAAGAAAAAGTTGTGTTTTCAACGAATACTCTAGTGGCAAGTGATTTCTACAACTTCATTATGCTATATGTATGACCATAGCAAGTGAAAAATTATGTCCTTGGGTACTATACTTTAGTTACTAGAAGAAGCTCTCTTCTTTAGTTTTTGTCCTATCTGTAAACCAATTTAAAAAAGTTGAAGGTGGCCTGAAGGAAGTGGTCACTATAGATGTATATTAAAGATGACTTTTCATGGGGCTTGAACTCTGGGGCTGGATTCTGTTCCTCAGCTCTTCAGCTCAAGGAGAGCACTCTACCACTTGAGCCAGAGTGCCACTTCTTGTTTTTTGGTGGTTTAAGAGTCTCACAGACATTCCTTCCTGGGCTGGCTTTGAACTGTGATCCTCAGATCTCAGTTTCCTGAGAAGCTAGGATGACAGGCGTGAGCCACTGGTGCCTGGCTCAAAGACGAATTTATTCTGAAGTTTTGGTACTTGGGACCTTGTTGATCTGGAGAGAATGTCCTTTCCAGGGATTACCAGACTTTATGCCACTACCCATCTGCTGGGGAATGGTCTGAAATGTGAGGACCAGATAAAATACTTACCACAACTAGTCCAGGGCTATGCTGTAGAAGCTGTTAGAATTACTCAAATTAATCCATTCTAAATATGTTTTTTTGCCTCAGTAGTTCCTTCCATAAAATTCACTCTGTTGGCTCTTGCCCGTGTTTTCCCTAGTCTCTTACTGCCTCCTGACCAAACTTTGTTCTCCCTGTACGTGTTCCCAGTGTGATAAGCATTAGTAACTAGCCCTTCAACTTATGAATAAACAAAATGGAGTATATCCATACAGTATTTAACCATAAAAATGAATGAAGTGCAGGTCTATACTTCACAGTGGATGAATCTTGAAAATAATTATGCTAAATTAAGATTATGCTAAGAAAAGATCACACTATTGTAGGACTCCAGTCATTGGACATGCATAGAAGACAGAGAAACGAAGGAATTCATTTTGTTCAGGAGCTGAGGGGGAAGATGGAATGGAAAGTAATTTGCTATTGTGTGTAGGGCAGGGTTTTCAAACTAATCTGGAATTTGTGGTGATGGTTGCACAACTCTGTGAATATCAATGTATTATATACTTTATTTTTAGCTCTTGATGTTTTATTTTTCTCTTATCAGCATGTATTAATGTACACAATAATGGGTTGCATGACATTTCATGCATGTGCGTAATGCACTTTGACCGTATTCACCACCATCATCATTTCTTGGCCTTCTCCCACAGATCTTTTCTCTTCCCAAATCATGCCATTTCTACTTCCAATTTTTCTCTTAAAATCTAGTTTTTTCCTATGAGAGAAAATATGCTTTTTTCCAAGTCCGACTTATTTTTATCATCATAATT
Source organism: Dipodomys spectabilis (assembly GCF_019054845.1). NCBI lineage: Eukaryota > Metazoa > Chordata > Mammalia > Rodentia > Heteromyidae > Dipodomys > Dipodomys spectabilis. The sequence goes on along the minus strand of NW_024870808.1, from coordinate 765,590 downwards.
ATATTCAGGTCCACCTATTTTCCTATAAATAACATTTTTGTTCTTTATTATTGTGAATAATTCTCCTTGTGTTTAACATAAACACACAGAGACATACACACACACATAAACACATACACAGCACATACATACAAACATTTCCTGTACATTACCCCACGCACATTAAGAGGGTATTTTTTTTTTTGCATCTAGAATCTGCTGCTATTTGTGGATATTTTTCCCTTCTGATAATAGTTGTTTTGACTTAGATGAGATGGAATCTCAATGTAGACTTGAGGAGTAAAGATGCTGAACTTTAAAATGTATTTGTTGGCTATTTGTACTTTTTTATTTGCCAATCCTAAGATTTGAACTCAGAGCCTGAGGACTGTCCCTGAGCTTCTTTTGCTCATGGCTAGCGCTTTACCACTTGAGCCACAGTACCACTTCCGGCTTTTTCTGTGTCTGTGGTACTAAGGAATCGAACCCAGGACTTCATGCATGGTAGGCAAGCACTCTACAACTGAGCCACATTCCCAGCCCCCCATTGGTACTTTTGAGAACTGTCTCATTCGACCATTTATTGATGGGATTTTTTGATGTTTAATTTTTTATTTTGTTTTATATTATGGATATGAATCCCCTGCAGATCAATTAAACTACGTGAGCCTTTTCACTCATTTACTACAGATATATACCTTGATACTTGTACATCACTGGTCCTGCAAATTTCTATTTAATTTTAAATCAGATATATTTCCATTTCCATTTTCTACACTACAATGTCACCCTTCCTTTTCTTTTATCTTTTTACCAAGTGTCAGGATTTTAAATCAGAGCCTATCACTCAGCTAGCAGTCTACTACTTCTGTCACCCTTCCAGACTGATATTTTGCTAAACATTTTAGGAATTGAGTCTCATATACTTTTCTGCTTCGGCTGGCTTCAAAGTAGGATCCCTGAATCTCAGCTTCCTGAATAGCTGGAATTAGAGATGTAAGCCACTGGCTCCCAGGTCATCCTTCTTTCTAACTATGCTGCTATCCATTATTCCTTTCATGGTTTATGCAGCAGTTTATAGCGGGTAAATTTGCAGTTGATAGAAGGTAATTTGTCAGATTCCAATAGATTTTAAAACAACTGTTAGGAAGAAAGGGCCTACCATTTCATAAGTTAAGCAATGAGTACATTTTCTCTTTGGGGAATGTCATCCTTCCCTTCCCTTTCCCTCAGTCCAATAGATTTTTATATAAGAAACATAGTCAAAACAAATAGCAAGGAAGATATAGTAAGTTTACTGCTTTGCTACCTGAGTCTAATTTTAATTTGGGTCTAACTTGTGCTAGATCTTATTACAGATGGCAATTGCCTTTCTGTTTTTGTCTGTCTTAGTGATTGCCTGTTTTTCTTGTTGCTAATAGTTTCACTGTTCTCTATTTTTAAATTTTAGACAGGGCTTGAGTGCCAGAGTTGCTGGGGAACATCTGCTGTTCGTCTGTTAATAATCTGTATAAAGATGAATATTACGATCTCTTTGATTTGCTTACTATATGTATTTGAGCTTCCCCTTTAAGCCTAGCTGAACTGTAATGGAGAGTGAATACAGAGTGTGTTGTGGCAGATTATAAGCCACTGTGAGATGCGAACTTTAATTTGTGTCCTTTGAGACAAGAGCAGCTACCTCCCCAGCCTGACATGGAACTACAGAAACGTGTTACTCATTTGGAACAAGAGTTTTCTCTGGGTAGCCATGGCAGGGGGCTTCCGTGAATGATTAAGTTTATTCCATTTTCCAATTAGGAAATTACCTTCATTTTCAAGATGGGCTGTGCCATATAACTGGCAAAGCTTTCTAAGAATTGAACACTGCCAACTGGTAGAAAAAAGACACTTTTCTCCATTCAGGCTTCCTTCCTAAAGCCAAGATCACAATAATTAAGGTACAGAGGACAGAATGCCTCCAGTGTTATGAGTTTATTGGGGCACATTTTCAATATCTTCCTGACAATAAGAGTCCCAGCTCTGTTTCCTGGTTACCATGGCAACATCCCCATTTGATTGGTCCTCCTGGCACTCTCATAGGATTATCTAGTGGATGCCTCCTCAGAGTCTTCCATTTATATTTTCCTTCCTGCCTTGAAAAAACATTCAGTTGACTCAAATGTAAATTAATTCAGTTACAGTGCAGTTTTTAAGGCACCCAAGCCAGTACTTCAGTAGCTCAATTTATGGAGAGGTGATTTAGTAGGTAAATATTTGATAGGCACTCATGTGTCTCATTGTTTTATGACAACATTTGACATCAGAAGTGCCCCTGAGTAGAGCTGCCTAGTTTAGCAAGACCTGTTCTATTATGAGAGGAAAGGTTTCATTCAAACAGTGATGTGAAGTTCCACTGCTGGCTAACTTATTCTGAGAGAAAAGGCACTAAATAAACATGAAACGTGCCCTCATCTGATTTCCCCACATGAGTGGATTTGTTTGCTTAAAGTAATCCTGGTGCTCCTGAAACCACCCAATAGAAATGAGTGTCTGCATTTTGTGGTGCAACCACAGGCAAGATTTAGAGTGAGCCAGAACTGAATAGATACAGTGAGAAAAAATTGGAGTCCTGTTTACTTATTTGCTAACAGACTGCTACAAATGAGAATCACATGACATTCTCTGTGTGAAGCAATAAGACTTCTAACTAATAAAGCACTCAAGGTGGGGGGAAGACATTGTATGTTTACATGCACACATGGGAATCACTTTCATTTAATTTGAGAGGAAGAATTGATGTGGACTTTGGAGTACAATTCTCAGGTCCAAACTACGGTTCTTTTATTAGCTGAGTGACCTTGGTTAAGTTATCTAAACTCTTCTGGGTCTCTGTTTCCTCATTAATAACGAGAGGAAAATGTCAACACCGAGGCTAGGAAGGGGATAAACTGGGATAATGTAGGAAAGGATTTAGGAGGTGAGCAGATAGAAATACACTGCTCAGGCTTCTTATTTGCTCATATTTCTATTAAATTCTTCTTTAATCCAAGGATTAGTTATTACCAACAAACTCTTGTTATTGATTTAAGAAAAAGTGCTTCTCTGTTCAATAATATTTTGAGAGCAGAAATATCAGGATTTAAATCTAAATATCTGAATTTAAATCTATTTTGAAAATTTCAGAATTTCCATAATTAATAAATTGTTAGGGAAGAAGACATTTTCAAAATTGATTCAGTTGAATAAACACTGCAACCCAATGTTATACCAAGCTGAGTGCCAGTGGCTCATGCCTGTATCCTAGCTACATAGAAGGCTGAGATCTGAGGATCTCAGTTTGAAGTTAACACAATGGCATACCGGATTTCAGTATATATAGAGCCATATGGAGAGTACTGTGAAATGTATAGCTCCTCTATAAATTCCATATTATTAATATATAATTAGAGGGAATCACACAATAACTTTTATATTTGTAGAATATTTCTGGACATTGAGAGGTTAAGCTTCAAGATACCTGTACTCAGTACAGGTATCTTTGATCCCAGTATAAAGTCAGGACAGGCAAACACATTCATGAGACTTGTACCTCCAGCAAACCTGCAAAAGAAGTGGAGCTGCAAACTTAGGTGGTAGGGTGCCAGTTTGAGTGGAAAAGCAAACTAAGAGTACATGGTCCTGAGTTCAAACTGTAGTACTTCATTTCCGTATTTTGCAGAAGTTTTCAATCTTTCTGCTTGAAGATTAATTTTTTTTGAGACTGGGACTTAAACTCAGTATAGGACACTTTCACTCACTCACAATCGTTCTACCCACTGACCCATGCCTCCACGTCAACAGGGCTGGTCATTTCTATTACTTTGTGTCCAATGTAGATTAACTTTTAACTATTTTCTGTGTAATCTTTTAAAGATTTTTAAGGTTGTGTGGCATCTTTGAAGATGATCTTCTGCCATCAGGTTTCTCTTCTTTTTCTTTTCTGTACTGATACTAGGGTTTGAACTTAGGGTCTGGGGCTATCCTTCAGCTTTTTCACTGCCATTTGAGCCACAGGTCACTACAGTTATTTGGTGGCTAATTGAAGACAGAAGAGTTTCATAGATTTTCAGACTTAGACTAGCTTTGAACCAAAACCCTCTGATCTCAGCCTTCTGAATAGCTAGGACTACTGGCTTAGCAGTAGATTTTTAAATCATTATGTACCGGGTGAATTTAGTGTGTTACTAAGGTTATGTTCCAATATGCACTGGAGCACAAATTTTCAAGAAATGGTTTGAACAAACAGCAATTTATAACTAAGGCAGATTCAAAGCTGATGTAGTTCAAGGGATCCATGGAGGAAATATAAGGGAAGATATTTTTTTTCTTTTTGGGTCCGGTTGTGGGGCCTGAACTGTGGGCCTGGATGTTGTCCCTCAGCTCTTCAGCTCAAGACTAGTGCTCTACCACTTGAGCCACAGCGCCACTTCTGGCTTTTTTTTTTTTTGCTTAAGTGGTGCTGAGGAATGGAACCCAGGGCCTCATGCATGCAAGGCAAGCGCTCTACCACTGAGCCACCTTTCCAGCCCAGAAGACTTCTTTTAATCAGTTCCCTATGTGCTCTGTAAGACCTTTGTGTCCAGTCTGTGTTTTTCTCTTTAAATTTTAACACTTTATTATGTCATAATTGGATGTTAATTGTACAATCTTCTACCTCCTCCTTCTGCTCCTCTTCCTCCTCTTCTTCCTCTTCCTCCTCCTCTTCCTCTCTACCTCCTTCTCCTCCTTTTGTGTTGCTGAGGATTGAACCCAGGGCCTCACACATGCTAAGCATGTGCTCCAGAGGGCATTCCATATATTGAAGGATTTCAGATGAATCTTCATTAGGTAGTCTCACAGTTATAAAAGCTTCCTTATTTTTCTTCTAATATTTGTTTTAAAGGTTTATTTTTAATCAGTTTTTGTGCAATATTAATAGGCAGTTGATTATACCTGGGCAATCTGAAATGGCTTATGTTTGCAAGACCTCAAAACCAAAACTCCTTAAAAGCTACTTTAAGATTATATGTTAAATAGTTTTCAGAGGTACTACATGTAATAGTTTGCTATCAGCTTTCGCCTGCATTTTTTAAACTTTATCCTGTCTCCTTTCCTTTTCCTCTTTTTCAAGAAAGCAATTTTCATTTGGATATCAGTATAAAGTCACTGAAAACAGATCACCACACAAGATTCACAGCTCCACATAAGTCACATTTATTGTCTCACAGTCCAATAAGTCAAGGAACAGGACAACTGGGTGCTTGGATCAGGGTCTCAGAATGCTATAATCAAGGCCTTATTTCTAGCTGGGGCTGTGTTCTAATCTGATACCCAGAGTCCTCTTCCAAGTTCATTCTGGTTGTTGGCCATATTCAATCCTTCTCAGTTGTAGGACAAAGGCATCCTTCCTTGCTGGCTGTGAGTATGGTCATACTCAGCTCCTAGAGGCCTTCCTCAGATCTCTTCTAGGCTTCTTAAACGGTTGCTCAGCACCTAGCTGCCCAGCCTTCTCATGTCATGTTAGCTCCTCTCTTCACAGACAGCTGGTGAAGAGAGTTTTATATCATCTAAAGTTATCACAGCCCTGATTTCTCATCATGTTCTTGGGTCCTTTTCCCTGTAGTGTTCAGAGCTTGAACACTAAAGGGAGGGAATTTGGGAGCTCTTGTTGAATCATAGTTTAAGCAGTTTGCTGTTTTGGATAACCAAAATTAAACTGAGAGCCATTTGTGTTTTTCCTACACATAATATAAATGATAAAGTTTTGTTTCAACTGAGAGGAGCAATATGTGCAAGACCCATATTATGTACATTTGAGAAAATGACAGGTGCCTTGTTCCATCATCACAGAAGGGAGTTTTGAACTTAGCATTCCTCCCTCAGCTCCAGGGACGAATGCCAACAACAGTCTGGTTTGACTTGCAAAATAGTGTTTGTTACACATTGGAGCACAATAAAGATGTCTGGTGTTTTATAATAAAAAGTTCATCCAAGCCTAATATCTGCTAATATATCACATAGATAATGTTGTAGATGAGTTCCAGAAACATACAATGAAGTGAAAAGTTCAACTCAATTTCTAATGCATTGTTTGAAAAAATAAAACAGATCAGAGTTAAATGTGCTACAGTATTCCCATTGGATGCTACTCCGTAGGAGAATATGGTATTATTTTATTTTCTTTCTTTTTTATGCATTACATAAAGAGTAAGTAGATCACTATACGTATGCTGACTCATCTGTGCTAGGAAACTCTTTAATATTTTCTTTTCATTTTCTTGCAAATAAATAGTATGCTATGTGTATGTAGTTAGTTGCTTATGAGAAAATACTCCAGCACTCCAACTCTTTCAGTGGTGCATAAGTTTCAGAGAATACTCAAACCTACCCATTGCTCCCTTCAGTGGTCTTCCACTACTTGGCTATCTAGGTCTATCTTAAATAGAATATCAGATCTTTCTAAGGCAGAGTGACTTCAGGGGTAAAACATTTATTGAGGATGCTCTTATGCAATAAGGAAATTATACCTGGTTCATTGCAACAGGCTTTCATTAAAAGCTTATCTCATCAGATGAAAAGCAGGTTGCAGAGCTGATTCTCAATACTGCTTTGGGATGTTGGGTTGATTTATGATGCAAACAAGGAATCATTTCCTACAGTAGCCCACCCTAGTCATTGTCTACCATGAAGTTTTCCAAAGTATGTTCTCAACAGCCGTTACTCTGGAAAATTCATAGGAATTCCAACCAAAACTTTAAACTAAAAGCTTTCATAATAAAATTCAACTAGGAAATACATATCTTTATTTCATCCCAGAAGGAAATAATACGATTCTTTTTCAATTTTTTTATTTTTATTTTTTTTAATTTTTTTTATTGTGAACATTCTGTACAGAGCAGTTACAATTACATGGGAAAGATAATGAGTACATATCTTATCAAGCATTGCAGCCTCCTCCTTTGTTTACCCTTCACATCCCTTCCCAGCCTCCCCCCGCCCCCCAACCCAACACTCCCCTCCCCCCACCAAAGTTGTAAAGTTCGTTTTCGACATGACAACTTGTACTTCTCATTGTTGCAACGGGTCCACCTGTATCCTTAAATGACTTGTTTTTCCCGAAAGTATTTGATCACAAACCTTTCTTTGCAAGGAATCTTTTCACTATTTTAGAAACATGTTCTAACAAGATTATCTCTAATTTTAATACTTCTTGCGCAGCCAGAGAGCAAGCTGATCTTTCTAAATGTCATGATGGGTCCTTATTACTTCCAATTCACTAGCTCTCAAAGACTCCTCTGTTAGCTCCGATTCCTGTCTGGTTGTTCCTGAATGCCAGAATAGAAAAGTAAGGCTTCCTGTTTCATTCTTTCCTCTGTTGCTTGAAAACAACATTATATGACATCATAATACCTTGGCTTTTCCCTAAGAGCACTCTTGGGGATATTCAAAAACTTTCCTGCAGCTATTACTTGAGCTGATATAAGAACACACTGAATGTCACATTTGTTGTGTCAAATCACAATGAAATTGTGGAACCATAGTCAGAAAAGCATAATCCTACTGAAGCTGAGAAATGGCTTAGATGTAAGAGATAAAAGGCCTTTTTTTTTCTTTTTGGCTTTCTCAGCTTTATCACTACTGGCATTGTTTATCAGGTAATTTGCTTTAATGGGATAGGGGAATATGGGTGGAATTGGCTTGTACATGATATGAACTATTATTACTAGCATCTATCTGATAAATACCAGTAGGAAACATCTTCTCAAATGAGGAAACCAAAAATGTCTTCAAATATTGTGTGCGTCCTATGGAACAAAACTGTCATCTGACTGGGACTCATTGAACTGGTAAATAATGGGATAATTAGTGGTTAAAAGGGACTGTCCAGCAAGTGCTTGTGTCTCATGCCTCTAACCCTAGCTACTTAGGAAGCTGAGATCTGAGGATCATGGTTCGAAGCTAGTTTAGACAGATAAAGCCTCCAGAATTTACCTTAGATTAACCAGCAAAAAAGTTGGAACTGGAGGTGTGGCTCAAGTGGTAGAGTGCCAGTTGTGAGCAGAAAAGCTGAACTAGTGTGAGGCTCTGTGTTCAAGCCGAGGTGGTATAGGATGAATAGGAGAATGGTAGATTAAGACCACAAGAAGTTGTAGTAGATTATCCAGTTAATTTGGTGTGGTCTATTGCTGTAGCAAGAACTTCCAATGAGGCATATCTTTCTGTATACATGGCTGTGCAGTTCCCTCATACATGTGCTCAGAGCTTGCTCAGGTGACTTGCCATTGCCGATGAAGTATCAGCAAGTACAAGCTGAGATCTGAAACGCACTCTTCCCCCCCACTCCAGGAATACTGTTACCTTAGGACCAAGCCTCTGCCAGTCTCTGCCAGCCACTGCCAGCCACTGCCAACCTCTGAGCTATGGCCAACCTACTACCTGAGCCCTGCCTGGATAATGATGAGGGTAATGAGGACATTACACAGTTGCTGTGTCCACACTGTGTGTGATGGCTTGCAGTGGCCATGGACATAGGGGTGGAGTAGACAGACACAGGTGGAGAGGTGGAGATAACTCACAACATTTGTAAGCCGGCTTCTCCATGACCTCCAAGGAAGGGCCCCGGGGAAGTGGTGTAAAAATCCAGAAACCAGGGCAGAAGGTGGAGTTGAGACTTGGACTGGAGGTTGCCAGACCAACTCTGAACCAAGCCCGTAATGCAGTTTAAAACATTAACTTGTTTGGAAAGACTCCACTGTGCATGTCAGATGGGGAATGTCTTTAGTAATAATCTGAGGCAACTAGAAAGGCCTAGGGTTAACAGGTGCACTGAAAAGCCACTTATAGTGTGTGGAGAGACCAGTTCTGGATCTGCAGGAAGACACGGACTAAACCAGCCTCCGAGAAGGAGTTCCAATTCACCCTGGGAGCTGATCCAATTCATCTCATGAGCTGCCCCTGTCTGAGGACACTCCCTCTGACTCAGGACTCCACAGTGATGGCTGGGGCAGCCTGGGGGCTGGGCTTGCCCTGAGGCCAGAGAGTGCTCAGACTCCACCAGCTGGAAGGAGAGCCATGGAGCCCTGCCATGCGGCAGTTGCCGCGCATCCAGGACCACAGCTGATTGAACTATGTGGAGAGTGGGACTGCCTGAGCTGCCTGCAGGGTTCCAGGACAGCAAGGCCTCCTAGTTTCTGGCTTTGCCGAGCCGTTCTGCTCTTGCTAGTCATCCTGCCCAGGGAAGCTTGGCAGGTCCCGCTCAGCTCCGCCCCTGGCCCCCAGCTCAGCCCCCATGCCTGTCCCCGCCTACCTTAGCCTGTCCCACCAAGTCCAGGAAAGTAGAAGCTCACAGCTGGAGGTGGAGGGTGAGTCTGAGCCGCCATCCCCGCCTTGGAGGGAGGAGCCAGGTCTTGTAGGGTGAGCGGCCAGTGCTGCGTGCAATGAGGTATATCTTTCTGTATATATGGCTGTGCAGGGCACATCACAACTAGTCCCAGGGTGGAAGCCTCCCCCTCCCCCCAGCTCACCAGGCCCCAGTGATCAGCCTGGATTCCTTGCCCCTCCAGGACACCCCCACCAGCAGCTAACCCCCACCCCCCATGGCCACTTTTTGTGCAGTCCAGCTCATGGCCAAGCCCCTGGCGAGGCTACCGGCACAGCCCATGCCCCGGCGTAGCTCCTGGTGAAGCTCCTTGCACCTTGCACAGCCTCCGGCTGACATGGGTGGCAAGGATATGCACGGGCCCCGAGGAGCAGGCCCTGGCATGGCTGTGCTCGGTCTTCACTGCCTGCGATGTAAACTGCTCAGGCCACATAGTGCGCTGTGCTGTGAGCTGAGCCTGTAGCCCACAGACACCAAGGCCATGTTCCAACGCCTGGACTCTGACCGCAGTGGAGCCATCAACTTCCAGGAGTTTGTGTGCTGCTTGCTAGAGCAGCAGAGGGCCGAGGGCTGGGCACAGGGTCGACGACCAGAACCTCGACCACCACCACCATGAGGACAAGGAGTAGGACTATGAGGATCAGGACTGGGCAGCAGCCATGATGCCCTGGGGAGCCTGGCAAGGCCCGGTGGCCATGCTTGGCTGGACTTCCAGGGAAGACTCTGGCCAAAGCCAGGTTCATTCCAAGGTGGCATGTGGTGTGGGTGGTGGTGGTGTTGGTGACTTTTGGGGTGCTCATTCTTGGTCCCTCTCTGGGTCCCTTTCTCCTTCTTGCTTGGCTTTTCCCAGGAGAAACTCCTGAGCTCTCCGAAGAGCCAGGTAACAGGCTGACCCCTGGCAGTGCTGTTGGGACTCAGTGATTCACAGCTCAGGCTTCAGCCCAGTGCCACTTGGCATACTCCAGGTCAGAGGATCCTGACCAGGTAGGCAAGGAAAGTTGGTTGTGCTTAGGCCCAGATTGTTCACAAGTGCCCACTATACACCAAGCGTTGTATACAGGTGTGCATGAGTTCCCACAACACTCTGTTCTTAGGAACAGAAGAACTGGATTATTACACAATAGAATAAAATAACAAATCTCTGTCTATGAAAGAAATAATTTAATACCATATTTCTCATTTAGTTCCCAGGAGGGAAGGGATGCAAGCAGGCCAGACTATAGGACATCCAGGGAGGAAGGAGGAAGAAAAGTTTCAGCTTCATCTGTATCAATCCCTGCCTTGGAGTCAGGTCTCCAGATGTTAGTTCTACTATTTATCCCCATACACACACCCCCACCCCCGATTCAGTTAATGCTGAGCAGGTTCTTCTGCTTGCTGTTTGGATTTTTAGTTAAAATTGTATTGAGCTTTTTTTGTTATTACTAAAATTGGAAAGATAGTATATTGGCTAATGGTTTGCCTGAGTCTCAGAAAAGAGCATCTTGTTCCCTTGTGTGTCAGGGTACTTACTACTTACTGGCTTTGCACCCCACACACTTGTAAGGCAGGGAGTTCTCACTCCCAGATTGGAGGTTGGAGGGGGGAGGGAGGAGTTCCTCCTCCCTCCCAACCTCCAGTCTTGGGAGTACAGAGCTGTGGAACTGGGTCTAGGGAAGGAGCAAGTAACTCATAAGAAAGCTTGTGTACAGAAAGTGGGTGTGGCAGTTGATCTTTTCTATTTACAAATGAGATGAAACCAGTGTCTCCTCCAGGGTGTAAGGAAAATGTAAACATGGCTGGACATTCTGCTCTTTCTTTGAATCATCTTTCAGCATAACTTTGTCCAGCTAACTAATAATAATAATAATAACATAATAATAATACTGTCTTTGAGGATTCATTATAATAACCCTAGCTACTCAGGAGACTGAAATCTGATAATCATATTTCAAGCTAGGCTGGGAATAAAAGACCATGAAATTCTCATCTTTAATTAAATCCACAAAAATCTGAAAGAATTGTGGCTTTGCGCAAAATAAGCAAGAGGACAGTGCTCGCACACAAAAAACAACAAAAAAATCATAACGTAGTTTTAGGACTGAAGTATTCATACTGTCCATATTTGTGTACATGGCATCTTTCATAGTTATCCAGTATAGGAACAGATGGTTAACCTTTAAATAATTATTGACCTTTTTTTATTTTTAAAGATCATTCCACCAATCAAGACTTCATATCATTGGTAGAATTATTACTATCACTATGCCTTTCCAAACCTTCATAGGTTGTTACATTTAATGAGCACCAGTCTCACCTGGTGGACTTGTCTCCTAAGCCTCACCTTTCAATGTGAGATTAACAAGTACAAAATTTGCTTTCCTGAACTTGTCAAAGTAGAAAAGAACTCCACTTGAGTTGATTTACCTGAATTTACCATGGCAGCCATTGGCTATTTTGGTAAATTGGATTGCTTTCGCCCCATTTCCTGTTGTAGCTATTTATCCACCTATCCTTTCAACCAAAAGTGATTTTAACAAGTCTTTTGTTACTGATAATGTTGTCATTATGTCATTAGTTCTGCAAAATTTGCTGAGTGACCTATTTATACCAGATACTATCTTAGCTACTGTTGTATGTTCTTGGGGACAAAAACAAAGATAAGATAAAGTACAGAGTATGGGTGCAACATTTCTCTGAAGTTTCACTAAAGAATATTTAAAGACAATAGGATTATTTGCAGGAAGTTGCGATATTGTGGATCCTCTTAAGTAGAAGTTTTATTTTTTCTGTATACAATACTGCGACTTGATTTTAGAACCCTATGCTAACTAGGCATGTGCCCTAGCATGCCTTCAGCCCCTTCTGCTTCAGTGTTCTTTTTTTCTTTTTTCTTCATTTATTACCTGGTGGTTCTGTACTTTAGCGGGGGAAACAGGCACATGTCACTAAACCTAGCTTTTTATTGGGAGAAGAAGTCTCAAGATTTTTTTTTTTGGTGTTGTTCAGATGGGATCTTGGGAGCTTTTTGATTTGACAGATGGAAATCTTGATTATGCCTATCTCTACCTAAATGTAGCTAGGATTCCAGATGTGAGCCACTTCACTGGTCCTTAAGTTTTTACCTATAACTACTTGTTCATTTTATTAAAAGTTAGAGAGAGAGAGAGAGTGTGTGTGTGTATATGTGTGTGTGTGTGTGTGTGTGTGTGTGTGTGTGTGCATGCCAAAACTGGGGCTTAAACTCAAGGACTGGGTGCTGTTCTTTAGCTTTTTCACTCAAGGCTGGCGCTCGACCACTTGAGCCTCAGCTCCACTTCTGGCTTATTGCTCTGTAATTGGAAATAAATCTCATGGACTTAATCCTGTCCCAGGTGGCTTCAAATAAAATCCTCCAGAATTCATCCTCCTGAGTGCAAAGGATGATAAGCATAATCTTAATGACTAGCAGGACTTACTTTAACATAAAACATTGTGTCTTCTTCTGAGGCAAAAAGAGTCTGTCTAGGAGAGTGTACTTTGTGGCTTTGTTCCCCACCTCTTATCAGATAGCTCTCTGTCCCATGCCTGTCCAGTTTGAGAAGAGTGGTTGGTAGATTTGATTGTTTCCTTCTTGTAAGAGGTAAAGAATGGTCATTTTGACAAGATTTCCACTTCAAAGATCATTAAATAAGATTCAATATTGAATCATATTATTGAATGACTTTGGATTAAATTCTCTAATCTCCAATAACTGTGAGATTATTGAAGAAATAAAATCATGTAGTAAGAGGTTGAAAATGGCATTTGTGATGTGTGTCAATACATTTTTCAGTTTGGATTTCTTAGGAAGTCAGGGACTGCTTTCTTCAGGCTGGTGAGAGAAGTGGCCTAGAAGGCATGGGACCTGTCACCTTATGTTTTGCAGGTGTAGATGGTCTACATGTTCAGTTTGGGCTTACCATTTCCTGTTGAGCCAGAATCAGATTTTCCTTATTCTGTCTGCCAGATGAGACAGAATGCCGGGTGGAAGGGGTACCAGTTCAAGCGAACTTCTGGAAATAGGAATTGTGCTCTGGAGGGTGATGTAGGGAGGCAAGAGAGCAAATTTACAATGCAGCCTAGCTCATGTCTGGCTCTTGGGTCTTTATCATGGTGAAAGGGAGTTTTGTGCATAGTAATTATTCAGCAGATGTTTGCTGAGAGAATCAAATAGTCTATACTCTTGGATTCTTAGCTTCTGTTACTGGATGAAGTGTTCCTTTGGCTTCCCAGTTTATATGAAAAACCAAATATCCTTGAGATTCATGTATAAAAAGCATTTTATGAAATCTCACAAACAGGAATTTTATGAAGAATTCATTTTTTGTGAAAGAATGAAGCAAGGAGAAGTAGACAAAAGGAGGCCATGAAGATAGTGGCCCTTGACTATGTTCTTTATACTTTCTGAGCTGGAAGACTATCTCTAGCGACTCCCAATCTTTAGAAAATGCTTCTAGATGGGTAAAATGAGTCAGGTCTATTCAAAATGTGTATAACCTTCAGGACACCCTTTGTCAGGACATGCTGTTAATTCTTTCTGTCTCTTTATCTGTTGTAAAGACTTCAGAGCACAGCCTTTTGATCATCTCAAAGAAGGCATATTTAGATAGCCTCTTTATGTCTCCTAACTTGCCTAATTTCCACCAACCCTGAACTACATCCTCAGCACTGGAGAAAATAAACCTAATCAACTAATCAGCCAGCCAGCCAGCCAGTCAACAGGTCAGCCAACCAATCAACCAACAAAACAATTTAATTGAGAAGAATCAATATTATGCATGTGCAAACTGTATATATTAGCTCAGTCTACCTCTGCCAATAGAAGAGATGACTAAACTCAAGGTGAAAGGCTTAACAATTGTAAATCAGTTCCACTCAGTTGTGATATTTGAAAAAACAAAGTAGCAGGAGCTAAGTTTCCTTAGTGGTCAGGGTTTGTTAGTATTTCTTCTTGGTTTCCTTGTTAGGCCTTTCTAATTGGGAAAGGACTGAAGGAGCACTTCCTTTGTAATCACTTTCTGTGTAGTCACTTCTCTTCTCTTTTTTGGCTTGCTTAATTTACATGACTTGGCAAAATGGTAATGGAAAAGAGTGATGGAGGCAAAAGAAGACACAAATCCAGCAAGGAATAACAGAGGGAGGGGCTGCATAGTGAGAAGCAGCCAAAGACTGATCAGCAGAATGTTGGACAGAAAAAGAGACAGGCTCATTGATTCCATCTTGCTTCAGTTTCCCCCATCTTCCACCTAGTGAGCTTTTGGTTTTGACCCATGTTGAGATGATAGAAGTAAATCTACTTTTCTCTCTTTGGTCTCCACAGGTGAGTATTTCAGAATTCAGTGTATTGTTGTAGAGTTAAAAGATAAATGTATATTTCAATGTGCATGTACTGTAATATTTAATTCTTTCCCAAGGAGATACTTATTCCAGACTTGAATACCAAAGGTACCTTGCACTCCAGTCCTGGTTTAAGAGTAGTTTGGGTGATGGGTTTTAACACCAGATTTCTGGGGGTATCTGTGCCTTTTCTGGATCTGAACCATGAACCAGTATTCTGCCCTCTCCTTTACATTTCTGCTGATGTTTATATCTGTCTATAGGTATCTGTATCTGTATCTATAGCTATCTATAGATAGCTATATGTAGATATCTATAGATATAGACATAGGTAGATATAGACATAGATATAGACACAGGCAGAAATATATATTTCTTAGATCTTTTAAACTGTTGCTGTTCTTACTCTGTTTAATAAATATTCTACTATAATCATGTATATCATTGCCCTGATGAATGAGAGAAGCAGTGTGTTAAAAACTACAGCTCTACTTTTAACCTTTTGAGTTCCTGGGGCTTTTTCACTATGTGCATAGTTTAGATTGTATAGTCTGTACTAGCTGGTGGTAGTCATTTTGCATTCTAATATTTGAGTGCAATCTTTTATGGCTGTATTTGGATTGTGACCTACTCTTACCCTCAGATCTCACTGTCCAGAGCTTTATTCTCAGAATTTGAAGAGAGATGCTTATTTTGCTCTTACAGTTTAGTCAAAAAGGAAATAAGCTGCTGGGTGCCAGTGGCTCACGCCTGTAACCCTAGCTACTCAGGATGCTGAGATCTGAGGATCATGGGTCAAAGCCAGCTAGGGCAAGGAAGTCCATGAGAACCAATAGAAAACCAAAAGTGGTGCTGTGGCTCAAGTGGTAGAGTGCTCGCCTTGAGCTGAAGAGAACAGGCCCAGAGTTCAAACCCCATGAACAACAACAACAAAAAAAGGAAATAAACTTTAAACTAAGTGTCTTTGAGACTATAAGAACTACAGACACTTATCTAGGTTTTCTTTTTTTCCATTTGAATGCAAATAATGAGCCTGGCACTATAACATACCAGTAAGTAAAAGAGACAAAATTTATAACTTTACAAGGCTCATAATAGCAAGGATATTACTAAACAAAGTGAATATTAGGATTATGGAGGAAGAACAGCAAAGTTTAGGGGTGAGAAAAGGCTTTCCCTTCTTGTGTCTGTTTTCTGATATGGGGGCCTAAAATCAGGGCCTTGTGTTTGATCAGCTTTTTTGTTTGGCTGGCACTCTACCACTTGAACCACCTCTCCAGAACAGCTTTTTGCTGATTAATTAGATATGGGAGTCTCAGACTTTTCTTCCCTGCCTGTATTCCAATTGCTGTCCTCAGATCTCAGCCTCCTCAGGAGCTAGGATTACAGGTGTGAGCCACTGGAACCCAACTTCTCTTTGTGTCTTAATGGAAAAGTTGACCTTAGGAAGGTCTATAGGTAAGAGTTGCATTACTTTGGGCCATAAGAGCCCACCATAAAACCTAGGAAGTAAGAAATAAAGTCACATGCTCAGGGAACTGCACACTGTTTACCAATAGGTCTGGCATGTTAGAAGCTCTGAGTATCTGCTGAATGACTCACTGGATTCTTGCTGGACGTGAGGGGTGGTGGAGGTGAGGACCACAGCAGCCACATTGGCAAGTCTGGCAGCCATTGAGAACCTGCTGCATTGGCTATTTTTCTGCTGGCCCAAATCTTGTTCTTCATGTTCTTATTCTTGTTGTGGATGGTATAGGCAAGAATTGATTGTTCCAGGTCAGTGGGCAGCACTCCTCTCATGTAGGAACAGGCAACTTCTCTCTGTGGTTCTGCCACACCTCAGGGACTTATAGTAATCTGATTGATTGGAAGCGAACTGGAAAGTTCGGCTTACAGAGAATGGAGTCATTATTTTCCTCGGCAAGATCAGTTGCAGTCTGGCTACTCCAATCTTAACTTAGAGCATCCCTGTGCTCTCTAAGGGAGGTCATGCTTGAGTTGCTGGAAACCCAGGCTGCTAGAGTCCCAAAATCCTTTCCACTTCCATGGTCTTCTAACTGGCAAGTGACTGCCTTGAGCAGCCTGGAGCCTGTGGGGGCAAGGGGGGCGGGTGGCTTTGCAGCCCTGTTCACACCTTCGAAAGAACACTTGTCTTCCCTGTGACCCCCAAGTCTGCCTCGCAGCTGCTTACAGGAAATGTTTGGACACTGCCCGGTCTCCATAGCTCCTATTTTCAAGCAGGTGGTTCTGGTCCTTTCACTCCTCTGACCCCTCCACCCAACCCCTCTTCCCACCCAGGTTCAGATGCTCACTTCACCCATGGACCTTGAACCTCTCTTCAGTGCTGCCTCAAAACCCACCGGGAAAATAAACAAACCTTCTCAGCTTACTTGGCTGCTGCGCCAGGCCCGCCCCAGCCCCGCCCCCGCCCTTGCTGCAGCTGCCCTCCTAGGTTTTCTTTTAACATAAACTTTTCTCCCAAATTATACCTCAAATTCATGGTTCTATTAGTCTTCTTATTTTAAGCATTTAACATCTTTACTATTATCATCCTTTTAGCCTGGATTACTTCATCTTTTCCATCACCTCCATCCTGCTGTTCTACTTTGAATAGACAGGTGGATCGATGAAAGGTGCACTGTATTTTTTATCAGTTGTGGGCTTGAACTCAGAATCTGGGTGCTGTTCTCAAGCTCTTTTTACTCAAGGCTAGTACTCTACCACTCTGAGCCACAACTCCATTTCCAGTTTGCTGGTGGGTAGTTGGAGATAAGACTAGTTGGACTTTCCTGCCTAGGCTAGCTTTGAACTGTGATCTTCAAATCTCAGCCTCCTGAGTAGCTAGGATTACAGATATGAACCTCCAGTGCCTGGCTTGAAAAGTTGGAGATGTACTTACTCTTTCTAGCATTAGAGGGTAGATAAAGTCATCATCACTGCATCACACATAACTGTGTACAATATAGGTGGCACTTGAATATAGGATGCAGTTGGAATGAAGTAATGGTATGAAATCTCTTATCCTGAGTTCAGACTGCATTCTTCCACTGTACTGATTTTGCATCAGGTAACAAAATGGAAAGTAAACACTAACTCCCAGTGGAAAATTGTGGTGGTGAAATCTCTCTATGATGTTTAGCATTTCCTTGGAATCATTTTCTTGAACAAGTTCATTGCTTCATCTTGTAAGGATTCAGGATCTTCTAAGTGAAATTTTCTTATAATCTCTTGATTATAAAAGGAGAAAATCTAATTTTAACCCTTGTCCATTTCCCCTTATAAAAACAGGATAGCTGATTCTATACTACCAACAGAGTTCTCTAATTCTTTTTCTGGTTCACTATTTTTTGGTCAGTCGTTGGGCTTGAACACGGCCTGGGTGCTGTCCCTATACTCTTCAGCTCAAGGAGAGTGCTCTACCTTTTTGAGCCACAGTGCCACTTCCAGTTTTCTGGTTGTTTATTGGAGATAAGAGTCTCGAGGGCTTTTCCTGCCGGGGCTGACTTTAAACCATGGTCATCATGAACCCTGATCCTCAGATCTCAGCCTCCTGAGTAGCTAGGATTACAGGCATGAGCCAGTGGCACCCAGCCTGATTCACTATTGACATTGACTTTGACATAGAACTCAACGTAGAACTAACCTTGACCTCAAACTTTTTAAATACTTTGGAGTCCCTGGTACCTGAAAGACTTGGGATACAGAATAACAAGTAGAACAGTGATGCTTTCTTTGCATACCACAGTTTGGATACTCTTGAACACATCTCTGTCTATTCTCAAATGTGACATCAAAGACACTTCAGGATGATTACCTTTGTGTTGGAGGGTTTTTGTTCTAATAATAATCTAAGACAAAATAGTAAAAGCACATCCTGATTTCTCTTTATGACTCCTGCATTTCAGTTTTGTATGCACAGTTTCCAACCTTGTCTTTGTGTTTGCATGGCATTGTGTGTGTTGTCACAGGCTAAGAAAGATGACAGGAAGGAACATTTGGTGCAGGCCTGATGTATTCTCATGAACTGAGAAAAGCACAAAGGGTTGAATTTTCTGTGGTATCCATAGGAAAGTGATGAGAGGAATGAGTTTTGTCTGTGGCAGTGTGCTCCAGAAAGTCACCTGCAAACTGCCTGTACCATCCTGATATTGCCATTGTAACTTTTGTCAAGTTAGCTGGACACTGCTAATTCCACCTGCACTGATTTTTATAAATGTGTATTGGCTATACGGCATAAAGATTTTGTATTTGGTTATTTGTTCATTGAAAAGAAATGTGATAGAAAATTAAGCCAACTCTGCAACTTTAGGAGATACTTCTTTTCATAAGTTCTACATGTTGATCAGGGATAAGAGATATTCTTCTAAAGGGACTTGAAGGCTTCAAGAACTGTATAGATTTGACATTAATCTAATTTTTGTCCAGCTGTATCATCTCCATAAATTGTGGAAGATGTTTTTCTTCAGCTACGAAATCATAAACAAAGAAAGTATCTCTTCTCTTCCCCCAGAAACTCTTGTTTCATTTGCTGTTTTTGTTCATTCATTCATTCATTTCCTTGCTTAAATTCGTGTGTGTGTGTGTGTGTGTGTGTGTGTGTGTGTGTATCTACTATGAACCTGGTATTGTACCAGACACTGAGTCCTTAAAAACAGTATCCTGTGAAAGGTCAAAATTTGAGCGGGATGCTAGTGGCTCACACCTGTAATCCTAGTTTCTCAGGAGGTTGAGATCTGAGGACTGAGGTTTGAAGCCAACCTGGGCAGAAAAGTCCATGAGACTCTTATCTCCATTTAATCAGAGAAAAGCCAGAGTGGTGCTGTAGCTCAAGTGGTAGATTGCAAAAAGCGTAAGGACAATGCCTAGGCCCAGAGTTCAATGCCTAGGAAGGGTTGGGGGAAAAAGAAAAGAAAAAAAAAAGAAAAATTGCCTGGAAATTTTCTCTCTATTCAGAAGGTGACAACAACAGCAAGGAAGTCAAGTGGGATGAATCACAGGAGGGTATGGCTTGGCCCAGCACGTACTGGTGATGAGGAATCAGGCAAGATCCGCTGATTTTAGAGTTTCTTTCTTCCTATGGAAGAGAAATGACATCTTCTCTCTTCTCTGACCCAGCCACCTTTCCCTATCTTCCTGTGGTGGCTGAAGAGTTCCTTTGAGAGGATTTCACCACCTGTGGGCTGCACTTGGTGCAGTGGAGATGGATAGGCCTTATGCACCTGAAGCCTAGGGACAATTGCCCTTTGCCTATGCCAGGAAGAATCTCCAACTCAATACAGTTCTGATACTTCTCGGCTCAGGACAGCCTGCTGCCCTGCAGGAGATAAAACCGCTGCTGTCAATGACGTCTGACTTTAAGGGGGACATTTCTAAGTTTATATATGCTGTGAAAGTCCAGTGAAGACGCTACGAAAGGGCATTTCTTGTTGCCACCTCCAATTCCTACCTGTGAGTATGTTCTGTGGACTCACTTGTCAGGGATGGTCCCATTTTGAAGATCTCTATTGATCTGAGCTTCTTTTTCAGACTGACTTAAAACTTGAGTAAATCTGCTTTCCTCTTACAGGGGTGGGGTTAAAATTTTTTAAGCAGACTTTGTGTGTCTTTGCTATTGTTTTTGTTTTTCTTAAATATTGTCTGACTTTGCAGAATTACTTTGACCAAGCTCAACAAATGTTTCTTTTTGTCTTCTTTTTTTGTCGGTCATGGGGCTTGAACTCTGGGACTAAGCACTGTCCCTCAGCTCTTCAGCTCAAGGCTAGTGCTCTACCACATGAGCTACAGTGACACCTCCGGTTTTCTGGTGGTTTATTGAAGATAAGAGTTTCACTGACTTTTCCTGCCCGGGCTGGCTTTGAACTGCAATCCTCAGATCTCAGCCTCCTGAGTAGCTAGGATTACAGCCATGAGCCACCAGCTTCAACAAATTTTGTAAAAAATTTTCTGCTCTAAGTTTTGCTGCCTTACTTAATGGGTATATCTTTGGGAAGCCAGCCTAAGGGAAATTGCCAGACCCTTTCTGGAGTATAAACTAAAATAAAAAGGGAAAGGATCATGGGTTAGCAAGTGATAGATCACTAGCTCTTAGCAGGGAGTTCTCCATCCTGGAATCTGAAATGGCAAAAGTATAGTTACATGGTTGGTTGCCTGGAGCAACTGGCAAAAGCTCTGGCAGAAGACTCCAGGGAGGCTGGAGAAGTACCCATGAGTATTGATCTGAGCAGCCATGGCAGACTGCACCATTTCATACATGATAAGTTACTTTGTAATTCGTAACTTTTGTAACCAAGAGTTGTAATCTCCTCTGGATTGAGGTGGAATAATTCCAGAACCACCAGCTCATATTTGTTTATGAAGGGAATGTCTCAGGATCTTCCTGTGTCGTCTTCTCTGACAGAGACACCATTTGCTAGCATGAGTGTTTGGGATGCAAAATACTTTTCTTATATTCCTTGGAGATCTGTTGGCCTAGTACCTGTTTCCCACTGTTGCTTGGTTAGCTAGAGATGCAAATGTAGAAAGGAAGGAAGGAGGAAGGAAGGAATCACAGTGCTGGTAGCTCTCTTCTAATATAACAGATGCATTCAGAGAAAAACCAATATACTGCAAGCACACAGCAGAGGAAAAAAGCACAGACCTCTCAGTGTATGTATAATTCTCTAACCATAAGATTCAAACAGAGATAATCCAGATGAAACACCAGCACCATAAGGAAGTCATGTAAGATTCTTCACATAGAAAACAAAACAGTCTGAAATATCTGTAGATAATTGACTAACTGAAAATAAATAGGGTTATTTGTTTTCCTGAAGTGAAGTGAGCTTGAGAGAACGTGGTGTGTGGGTTGTAACTGCTTAGTTATAGTGACAAGGACAGGGTATGCAAAGATAGGAGAGAACACAGAGAAAACCTGTGGACAGTCTGTGCCTGGAGGGAAAGTATGGCACTAGCTCTGCTTCTTACTTACAGAGCAGTTGGTTATATTCATATCCCTGCATTGTTTGGCTGTGACAGGGAGAGACACAATAACATACCAGGAGAGTGTCATTTCTACGTTAATGTCTGTCACCTGCTAACCTGAGGAAGGAGCTGACAAACGCCCCAGGAACTTGCATTAGGATACAGAGGCCCTGACATTGTAGGGAGTTACAGCAAGGTACAGGCAGACTGCCTTTGGTTCTGTGTACATGGATTTGTGTATTATGAATCTGTATACAGATATGTGTGTGTGTGTGTGTGTGTGTGTGTGTGTGTGTGTGTGTGTGTGTATTGGCCTAAAGGGTAATGTATCACCTTTCTCCTAAGAAAATATGGTGAGTACATTCTCTTTTGATTAATAAAGTCCACTGATCTATTAGGCAGGTTGTCTAATTTTTAAATGTATTTGGAAATATTTTCATACGTGTGTACCATAATAACCACTGTCTGGAGTTAAAATATGACAGTTTTGCTGAACATCTGAGGTTTTAGAAAGTGGCCTGGTCCACTGAATAATACTTGAATGCTTTAAATTCAGCAACAACTAGAGTTCGCTTGTATCTTTGGGGTGTTGGCAATGCCATCTCTCCTGTCAGGCTGGTACATTAGTTTACATGAGATTAACAAGTGAAATGACTTCAGCCACTGCCACTAGAGTTCCTCAGAGAAACGTGACCAATAATTGATGTGTGCATGCATATGCATGTGCATATGCACGCACATGTAATATATATACAAACATATATTACATAGGGTCGGGTTGATGTTAAGGGATTGACACACTATTGTGGAGCTACAGGGGAAGATGACAGGCTGGAAACCCTGAGAGCTGCTGATAGGGAGAAAAAAGGCTGTTTGTACTCATTTCTATAATCTCAGCATTGGGAGGCAGTGACTGGAGGATTATGATTAGTAGTCAGCCAAGACAAAATGTTTACAAACTCAACATCTGGCACGGTGGTATATGCTGCTATTCCACCTATGTGAGAAATATAAATAGTAAGGCTAAAGTCTAGACTGGCCTGGGGGAAAAAACAAAGATCTATTCTTTAAAAATGCCAAAATCTTGGGGCATTTCTCAAAAAATGTAGAGTGTCTGCCTAGTCAGCACAAATACTTTACTTCAAATGCTGAAAAAAGCAACTACAATTAAAATCCCACACAACCAAAAAAGCCACCATAAAAAAAATCTGCAGGCTTCCTCAGGGAGGTCAGAGTTCAGTCTGTTCTGTTTGGGCCGTCTCTCTTACATGAGCACTGCCTACGTACAGAGGGTTATCTGCTGTATTCAGAGTCTCTGGATTTAAAGGCTAATGCTTCTCACTAACATACCTAAGAACTGAAACAAATAACTAGTACCATAGCTTAGCTCAGTTGACTATATATAAAAGTAACTTAGAAAGTTACTTAGAGACTTTATTAGATAGCGTGGAGTTTGAGAACACTCTGTTGTGGGGGTCAGTTTCACAAAATTCAGAGATGATTTTAGCAGGAAAATTCCAAATTATTTATATGTGAAAAAAATCCTTATACATTGTCTCTTTTTCCACCTTCCCCCAGAACCATGTTCCTTCAAATGACTAAACACTCCAAAACACTGTACCTCATTTCTGTAGCTGCTTTGAAATTTGGAACATGTTTCTCTCTGTCAAGAAATGGCTGGCTTACCTCTGTGTATGGCTCTGAAGTCCCACCTAGAAGAGAGCTTATTATTTATTCCTGGTTCCAGGAATCATTACCCAGTGAGCTCAGTCTTCATCAAAATATACATGACTCCAAAGTAAGCATCCCTCAGAGAAGGCCCTTTTGATATGGGTTGCTTTGACCATTTGGCAAGTCCTTCCAGCCATTCCCATGACTGTATGTTCCCTGGCAAACTAACTTCTTGCTGGCTTG
This sequence comes from Dipodomys spectabilis, assembly GCF_019054845.1. Lineage (NCBI taxonomy): Eukaryota > Metazoa > Chordata > Mammalia > Rodentia > Heteromyidae > Dipodomys > Dipodomys spectabilis. Next base: position 742,021 of record NW_024870808.1, on the reverse strand, counting down.
CTTCTTTTCCTCATCTCCTTCCTTCTCCTTCTTTTCTTTCCTCCTTCCTTTTTCTGTGAAATAAACACACTGTGCCAGTAAATCAAGGCTGGCATTTTGTTGAAAAGCATAAGAAACTCACAGAACAAAAATGAGTTCTTATTCTACTGTCCCACCTACTATTTTTGGTCTCTGAGTTGGTATGTAATGTTAGGGATATAATTTGAGTGCATAGAGTCTCAAAAGTGTTCTACCAGATATAGGTCCTAAAACACAGCCACAGGAGAGGGAGATTGGTTATTCAGTTCCCAGGAGCTCAGCAGGCACTGGTTTTAGATCACATCTTTTTTCAGTCTTTGCTAATCAAGGACCTGAGACCTGCAGCCTTGGTTCCCCCAGGAGCTTCCCCGAAATGAAGACACCTGTCCTCCGACTACTTGCTGAAGAGTTGGCATCTAAAAAAGGTCCCTGTGTGTCTCCTGTGTGTGGAGCTCTCCTAAGGAGAGCTTGAAATAGAAACATAGCACCTGGAATTTCTGAAAAAGGTTGAAAAGACCCAGGAAGAGAAGAGAGTTGAATAAAGGAAGAAAAGATGAACTTTATGGAAGTGAATCTGTGATCAAAGTGGAGGGCCCCAACCTTGAATGAAGAACCAAAATTAGTGTGCGGGACCCTGATTCAAGCTCCAGTGTACACACACACACACACACACACACACACACACACACACACACACACGCGCGTGACAAACTTTACTGATTTCCAAGTTTGACCTATTCAGATTTTGGAGGGTCCAAGAATATAATGACACTTGGGCCTAAGTGGCCATATTATGCTTTACTTGCCTACAGTGTTGTTTATAACCTTTAGAGTTAGGTCTCCTGATTAATTAATTGGATATTATAGACATTAGCAATTGATAGTTCTGTGTAGATGACGTTTTAAACTAAGAACAACACTCTAGTGTTAAAATGCTTAAGCATAAAACAATTTTGAAAAATGAGGGGTACTCTCCATTCTCGTGTTTTGTTTCATAATGTATAAATGTTGGCATATATAATGTTTCTGTTTGTTATGTTTGTATGCGCCAGTCCTGAGGCCTGAACTCAGGGCTTGGGTGTTGTCCTTGAATTTTTTTTGCTTAAGGCCAGCATTCTACCACATGAGACCCAGCCTCACCTCCTGTGTTTTATTTTTAATTTTGGTTATTAATTGCAGATAAGAGTCTTAGGCTTTCCTGCCAAGGCTAGTTTTGAACCATGATCTTCAAATCTCAGCCACATCAGTAGCTAGGATTACAAACATGAACCACTGGCACCTGGCTAATGTTTTAACCTACAATGTTATTACTACTTTCAAAGTCATTATTTGTCAAATATATTGACACATTTCTCAACTTCATATAAATGAGACTTGGCAAACAAAATGTGTCTGTGACAATTCTTAAGAAAGTTCCCTACATTTAGATGCTTCAAAATTATAAAACATATCATTCTGATATAAAATACAGTCTTCATTAGCACAAGATAGGGCATCCATCAAGAAAGGCTTGTTAGTTGAGATATCCCTGGTCACAAGAGCAGTTCAATGGTTAAATTGTACATTGAGTTCCCATCATTAGATCTTGTAGTTCCTCTGTATCTTTCTGTTTTTCAGTTGTTTACAATTCTAATCTACTTCAGCTTTAAGACCTCAAGGTAAACTTGATAATTCTCTTTGTTGAGTGATATAAGCTTTTCTAAGTGACTCTGAACAAAATGTAATAAAAATTTAAGAAGACTAATTTACAAACAACAAAGATATTTTGGATCTTTTGTTAAATAGATTTTCAAAGATGCAAACAAAAACTTCCAGAATCCCAGTAAAGAAAGAACACGTTTAATGTACATATTGCTTCTATTTATTTAACATGACAGTTATAGCTTTTAGTCAGTTGGTAAAATATCAAGTGTTTAAATTAAATTATATATATTGTCAATTCTATGTGCCATTCTATTTTATTTGTATTTTTTAATTGGACAAATTTATGGGGCATGGAAGGACAGTTCAGCACATGTACATGGTTGTAATGATTAAATCAAGATAATTTGCATTTCTATATCATTAATTTTTTTGGAAACTAATGTGTAATTTTTTGGGTAAAATTTTGAAGAAACCTCAAAAGCAAGACATGGTTATTCCCCTTCAAATGTTATTTCCCTTGAAAAATTCTTTAATTTTATTGCCAAGGTGATGTACAGAGGAGTTACAGTTACATAAGTAAGGTAGTATATTTCTTGTTGAATATTGTTATACCCTCCCTCCTTTCTCTCCCACTTCTCCACCTCTCACTACCCCCCACAACTTATGAAATTCATTTCCAACATATTGTCTCATGAGTATCACTGTTGCGTAGGTTTGCTCTTTGTCTTTTTTCTCACCATTTTGTTGTTCCCATTCCCTATTCAGGTAAACTTACATACAATACACAGATTACCGAAATCAAATAGAGTGACAACAAGGGATAAACCATAGGGAAAAGTTAAAAGAAAAAATCATAGCACCTTAAAAACAACACCGACAAAGAAAAACCTCGTTTCCACATCTTGGAGTTCATTTCACTTAGCATCATCTTATATGGTCCATATGTACATAGCTATTGAGCTGTTGTGATCCTCTTTTAGGACTATACTAGACACACACTAGTTATTACCAATGAGGGAAACCGTGGAGTCTGTTTCTGTGGATCTGTCTGACCTCATTTAATATGATTTTTTCCAACTCTTTCCATTTCCTTACAAATGGGGAGATGTCATTCTTTCTGATGTGGGCATGGAATTCCATTGTGTGTATATTCCATATTGTCTTGATCCATTCATCTACTGAGGGGCATCTGAGATGGTTCCACATCTTACCTATAGATCATTAATTTTTTAAGTTTGTTTAGCCCATGTGGTACATATTTGTGGCATATGGTCTTATATTTCAATGCTTGTGAACAATATGTACTGATTATGTTCTTATTACTTTGTATTAGGAACCTTCAAATTCCTCTTTTCTGGTTATTTGTAAATATTGACTATCTGGTTGTTATTATTGTTTTGTAAATTATATTTTCTTAAAAGAATAGCTTTACATAAAAGCAAAGTTGGAAAAATAACCCAGAGTTACAAACAACCAGACATTCCTGCCCAGGGTGGCACTGAACCACGATCCTCAGATCTCAGCCTCCTGTGTAGCTAGCATTATAGGTATGAGCCACTGGCACCTGGCTAAAAGTTCCTATTTTTGGTAACAAATTAGTTTCTTTTAAAAAAATTGTATGTGTGTGTGTGTGAGAGAGAGAGAGGGGGGGGAAGGAGGGAGGGAGAGAGAGAGAATGAAAGAGAGCATTGCTGCCAAAAAGTATTATTGAAGAATATAAAAACATTAATGGCTAATAAGATAGTAATATATTTAAAGCACATGGAAGTGGTGGCATCACTGTTTCTCTTTTCTGAACCCACAGTGCCTGTGCCTCCACAGAGTTGTCCTGATCTGTTTTGTTGTGCAGGAGACAGCATAACTGGCCAATGTTCCAGATGGCAGGCCGCGGCCACTGCCTCCAACCTTTCTCCACCACCTGCTGAGCCTTGAAGAAATCGTGTGTCTCAAATTTGTCTTGTTTGAGCTTAATTAATTTTATCAGTGTGCATACTATTTCCTGCTCCTGAAAAGAAGTCTCAGTTACATATTCCCTGGAAAGTGTCAGGAGGAATGGGCTTATCACGGATTGCCTTCCAACATCGCCAACATATTCCTGAGAGATCTTCACACCACCCTGCACATGGAAGTCCTCACACTCATTCTCCTTCATTTGAATGCATCTGTGATAACTTTAAATTCAGTGAGTATGCAGTGTAAAAACTCAATGTAATGCTTTGATGACAAAATGAGCCACAGGTAATCACCCACATTTTCACTGTGTTAGCTATCTCTTTGATGAGAAAATAATCTTGCCATGCAGATGCAGATCACTTATACAAGATGTTTGCCGACAATTCTTGTTGTTATATTGCATTTCTCTTCCTCCTCCTGTCACCTCTCCTCCTCCCCCAGTCTTTTTTCCCTCTTCCTTCACTCCTCTCCTCTTCTTCCTTCCTTTCTTCCTCTCCTCCTCTTTCTCCTGATCTACCCTTCCTCCCCTATTTTTGTTTCCCTCCTCTCATCCCTTCCTCCTCCTTTTCCCGTTCCTCTCTTTCCTCCTCTTTTTCAATTTCTTCTACTTCTTTATGATCCTGGGGCTTGGACTTAGGGCCTGTGCTCACTCAGCTGATGCTCTGCTGCTTGCTACAAACCTCCAGTCTGCACTTCATTTCAATGACACTCTATTTCTGATTTTTTTAAAGTAGAAAACCCAGCAAAGACTTTTGATTCAGGATTTAATTCATTGTATATATTCTACACCATAAATATGTGATGTTTCATACATTGTAGCTAATAGGTTTTGATTATGCTTTGGGCTTCTAATGTGATCCTGTGTTATTCCCAAATTAATGAATTTGGTTACTTTGCATCTTGCACAAG